>NC_136407.1:4178395-4778395 GCF_965140285.1 Lepidochelys kempii
CCCCAATTCAGTTCCAACTGCTCTGCTAGAAACCCCCCCAGGTGCCTGCTCATCCCAGAAAGAGAAAAAAGAGAAACCCCCACTCGGCACTGCCCTTAGCTCCCGGCTGCTGTCCTGGGGTGGGGACGGGGACGGATTGTTTTCTGCTGAGCAGGGAGCCTCTGGTGCTGAGCTCCTAGCACTTGCCCAGCTCAGACTGTCCTCTGCGTCAGCTGCTGCTCCTCGCATGCTCTCGAGTCAGACATGCAGGGCCCCCAGGGGAACAGAGGATGGGACAGGGCAGCAGCCTCGGTTGGGCTGGGAATCATAGAATCATAGAATATCAGGGTTGGAAGGGACCTCAGGAGGTCATCTAGTCCAACCCCCTGCTCAAAGCAGGACCAATCCCCAATTAAATCATCCCAGCCAGAGCTTTGTCAAGCCTGACCTTAAAAACTTCTAAGGAAGGAGATTCTACTACCTCCCTAGGTAACGCATTCCAGTGTTTCACCACCCTCCTAGTGAAAAAGTTTTTCCTAATATCCAACCTAAACCTCCCCCATTGCAACTTGAGACCATGACTCCTTGTCCTGTCATCTTCTACCACTGAGAATAGTTTAGAACCATCCTCTTTGGAACCACCTCTCAGGTAGTTGAAAGCAGCTATCAAATCCCCCCTCATTCTTCTTTTCTGCAGACTAAACAATCCCAGTTCCCTCAACCTCTCCTCATAAGTCATGTGTTCCAGACCCCTAATCATTTTTGTTGCCCTTCGCTGGACTCTCTCCAATTTATCCACATCCTTCTTGTAGTGTGGGGCCCAAAACTGGACACAGTACTCCAGATGAGGCCTCACCAATGTAGAATAGAGGGGAACGATGACGTCCCTCGATCTGCTGGCTATGCCCCTACTTATACATCCCAAAATGCCATTGGCCTTCTTGGCAACAAGGGCACACTGCTGACTCATATCCAGCTTCTCGTCCACTGTCACCCCTAGGTCCTTTTCCGCAGAACTGCTGCCGATCCATTCGGTCCCTAGTCTGTAGCAGTGCATTGGATTCTTCCGTCCTAAGTGCAGGACCCTGCACTTATCCTTGTTGAACCTCATCAGATTTCTTTTGGCCCAATCCTCCAATTTGTCTAGGTCCCTCTGTATCCTATTCCTACCTGCCACCATATCTACCACTCCTCCTAGTTTAGTATTATCCGCAAATTTGCTGAGAGTGCAATCCACACCATCCTCCAGATCATTTATGAAGATATTGAACAAAACCGGCTCCAGGACCGACCCTTGGGGCACTCCACTTGATACCGGCTGCCAACTAGACATGGAGCCATTGATCACTACCCGTTGAGCCCGACAATCTAGCCAACTTTCTACCCACCTTATAGTGCATTCATCCAGCCCATACTTCTTTAACTTGCAAGACAAGAATACTGTGGGAGACCGTGTCGAAACCTTTGCTAAAAATGCTGGGAGTTCTCGTTCCCTGAGAACTGGCCTGGCTCCCTTCTCAACAGCAAACAAATCAATTCCACATCCCCTCCCCGGATAAATTAGCCTGGAGCCAAGAGCAGCATGGGACAATTCCCTTTACTTCCCACCGAGGCATGAGACAACCCATGAGACAACCTAGAATAGCTGATGGAACTGACCGTGGGGAAACCAGCCTTTAATAACAGGCAGTTCAAGTTTAAGCTAAGTGTTTTCACCAATTTTTACAACATTAAATAACCCTTCAATCATAGTGTCACCATCCATAAAATTGCTTCAGCTTTGTAGTCTACCAAGTGCAAAACTAAACATCTCTTCAAATCCAAGGGCATGGAGATCAGTCAGTGTTCAGAGTCATCCCACGTGAAAGAACTATGTTGTGGTTCAGACTGGCCCCATCATGTGGCCGTTACCTTTCTGTCCTCTCCCTGAAAAGTTTTAGTATTTTACATCAAAACTTTCTTCCCTCAGGAGAGACGTGGGAACCAGGACTGCCAGCCAGACAAACACCTTTCAGAGGAGGCATCCCTCTCCCCGTCAAAAAATGATCTCCCTCCGTCAGTTCAGTGACAGCCTGAATTGTTCCTTGTCCCCAAAGAGCTGGAGGATTGAAAGCAGCAACATCAAACCCTTGTGTAGCTCGCAGGAATGAACACAAACACTCCCTTGTGTCTGAAGAGATGTTTAGTTTTTACCCTTGGTAAACGACAAGGCTAAAGGGAAAGACGGTGGCACAAGATATAGAGTGAAACACGACACAATCATCACAGTTATGCCCATAGTGCCTGCAAAATTTTTTATATACTTATTATCATCAGTATATTATTTTCTCTGGAATCTAGACCATGACTATATCTTGACCAAGAAATTTGGATCTTGATAAAATAATCGACTACCCCTGGTTAAGGCAATGGACTTGACATCCACCCGGGTGTCCCTACACAGGTACAAGTACTAACAACAACGGCTGCCTTTTAGACATAGTTTTTAATCAGGGCAAGAAATTGATACAAACCCGTTAAATCATTTCTCAGCCCAAGTCCTTCACCCACATTCCTTAGGGCATTGGGCCGCCATGTGAATGTTTCATTTCCTTCCTCAATTTCACACAGAGACACAATTTCCTTTGCACAGATCCATGAACAGTAAAACCTCCCTGTGTCTCTTGTCTGAGCCAGGGCATTCAATTCCGTTGAAACCTTCTCTCCTGCAATGGCAATAGTCAGACAGAGGGGATGTAGCTACCTGCATCCCTGACAGTGCCCCAGAGAAATCCTGACCCCTGCTATTGGAATGATGTGCTGGAGATTTGAATAGGAAAGGGACTGTCTGACTTGTCGAAGTGGGGAATGAACAACAATCTGTTGCAATGTCATTAACCACAAACACACTCCAATCATGCTCCAGCCAGAAGAGAAATGGGCAGAAATTCTTGCTGTTCCGCCATGGACACACTTGTGCTGGGGAAGCTGGTCTGAGCAAGCAATTTGAAGGGACAATTCTGTGAGAACAGAATCATACTGTAGCTAAGCAGCTGTCCATCAAGTAGTTTTGGCTGAGTGGTTAAGGTGATGGATTTGAAATCCCTCGTGAGGGTCCCCCACATGCAGGTTCAAATCCTGTCAACTACAGAAATGTTAGTGTGTTGTCATTGCTGTTGTTTTTGTGTGTGAGCATCCACAGTGCGAACCGGAGCCAGCTCTGGCCTCGCTCTATCTACATGTGAGACTGCTATAGCACTTAGGTGTATTTTTATCACTTAGCTAGTTACAGGGGTATAAAAATGAAGAATCAAAATCACAGTCCACCTGTGTATGATTAGGGGTCTAGAACACATGACTTATGAGGAGAGGCTGAGGGAGCTGGGATTGTTTAGTCTGCAGAAGAGAAGAATGAGGGGGGATTTGATAGCTGCTTTCAACTACCTGAAAGGGGTTCCAAAGAGGATGGCTCTAGACTGTTCTCAATGGTAGCAGATGGCAGAACGAGGAGTAATGGTCTCAAGTTGCAGTGGGGGAGGTTTAGATTGGATATTAGGAAAAACTTTTTCACTATGAGGGAGGTGAAACACTGGAATGCGTTACCTAGGGAGGTGGTAGAATCTCCTTCCTTGGAGGTTTTTAAGGTCAGGCTTGACAAAGCCCTGGCTGGGATGATTTAACTGGGAATTGGTCCTGCTTCGAGCAGGGGGTTGGACTAGATGACCTTCTGGGGTCCCTTCCAACCCTGATATTCTATGATTCTATGATTTACCCCATGAGCTTCCCAAAGGTTTTCCATAGTTCCTGCCAGGAAAGTAGTGCCTGCATCTGTGAGGATGTCGGCGGGCCAACCTACCCTGGCAAAAATGTCTGCTAGTGCCTGGCACACACTTTTAGCCCTGGTGTTGCTTAGAGCTACTGCTTCCGGCCATCGGGTGGCAAAATCCATGAAAGTCAGTATGTACTGCTTTCCTCTGGCTGTCTTTTTCGGAAAAGAACCCAGAATATCCACAGCTACTTGCTGAAATGGAACTTCAATGATGGGGAGTGGCTGGAGAGGGGCTTTGACCTGGTCTTGGGGTTTTCCCACTCTTTGGCACACCTCACAAGACTGGACATAGGTAGAAACATCCTCGCCCATTCCCTCCCAGTGGAATGACCCCCCCAAACGGTCTTTGGTCCTGTTCACCCCAGCATGGCCACTAGGGTGATTGTGGGCTAAGCTCAAGAGCTTGGCCCGGTATTTAGTTGGAACTACCAACTGTCTCTGAGGATGCCAGTCTTCCTGGTGTCCACCAGAAAGAGTTTCCTTGTATAAAAGTCCTCTTTCTACAACAAACCTGGATCGATTAGAAGAGCTGAGAGGCGGTGGGTTGCTCCGTGCCACCGTCCAAGCTCTCTGGAGGCTTTCATCTGCTTCCTGTTCGGTCTGGAACTGTTCCCTTGATGCTGGAGACATCAGTTCCTCATTGGATTGTGGACCTAGGCTTGGTCCCTCTGTAAGCGATATAGGGGATGGAGCTGTTTCTGTTGACTGTGAACCGCTCTCCGCTGGTGCACTATGTTGGGATTCAGGCTCCGGCTGAGCCTCTTGTGTCGGGTTATTGGCTGCTGCCAGTTCAGGGTCGGTGGGGCCCTCTGGTGTTGAGGTTGCAAGTCCTGGATTCAGTGCTGACAATGGGTCTGGTGTTGGTTGTTCGGCTGGTTCCGGTTCTGCGACTGGTTCCACGACTGCTGTTGCAGACGTTGGCCTGGGGTCCGGGTCCATCACCTCTGACCGGGTCCTGATAGAAGTTTCCGGAACAGAGCTAGGCCTCACGTCCTGTTTAGCCTGGCTGCGGGTGACCGTTCCCACCCTCTTGGCCTGCTTCACATGATTGGCCAAGTCTTCCCCCAACAGCATGGGGATGGGATAATCATCATAGACTGCAAAAGTCCACATTCCTGACCAGCCCTTGTACTGGACAGGCAACTTGGCTGTAGGCAAATCGAAAGAGTTGGACTTGAAGGGTTGAATCGTCACTTGGATCTCTGGGTTGATTAAATTGGGGTCCACTAAGGAAGCATGGATAGCTGACACTTGTGCTCCGGTGTCCCTCCACGCGGTGACCTTCTTCCTGCCCACACTCACAGTTTCCCTCCGCTCCAAGGGTATCTGGGAGGTATCTGGGCCTGCGGACCTCTGGTGTGATTCCGGTGCAATGAACTGTAATCTGTTGGGGTTCTTGGGGCAGTTGGCCTTTACATGCCCCAGCTCATTACATTTAAAACATCGTCCAGCTGACGGGTCACTGGGGCGAGGAGGGTTGCTGGAGAACGGGGTGGTGGGACGATAAGGGGTCTGGAGGGTTCTTTGGGAGGTAGGTGGGGCTTTGGGCGGCCCCCGGTAATAGGGTGGGGTCTGGGGTACTCCCTTCTGGTCTCCGCTCCAACTGCGCTCAGTTTTCTTCTTCTCTGCCACCTCCACCCATCTGGCTCCAATCTCTCCTGCCTCGATTACAGTTTTGGGCTTCCCATCTAGGATGTATCTTTCTATTTCCTCAGGAACACCCTCTAAGAATTGTTCCATTTGCATTAGGAAGGGCACATCTACTGGAGATTCAACACTTGCTCCTGATATCCAGGCATCCCAATGTTTCACAATGTGGTAGGCATGTCGGGTAAATGACACGTCTGGTTTCCACCTTAGGATTCTGAACCTCCGACGAGACTGCTCGGGTGTTATCCCCATTCTGACTCTCGCCTTGGATTTAAACAGTTCATACTCGTTCATGTTTTCTCTGGAGGGGTTTTGCTACTTGTCACTAGCACAGTATTGTAAGAGGCAGCCCAGAGTCAACAGCCGTGCCTGCAAGATGAGTTACAGCAACCTTTACCTTGTTTCCATGTTCATCCGATGCCTCCTTTCAACACTTGTCAGAAAAAAGACCTGTTCCTTTTGCAAGCATGTGTATGGCTAGCCAAAGGCGGGTTTCTCCGTTAACAAAAAAGATTGACCAAAAGGTGACAGGAGGAGGCACGTTCAGCAAGGCAGCACTGGATGCTGGATCCTGAATTTGCTCTTTATCCAGCAGGTTTATTGGCAAGCTCTGCCACGGTGCGACTCTCTGGGACTTCTCGCGTAACTGCTCCATCTTTCATCAACAATAAAATGAAAGGTGAAAGGACAGTAATTCTCCATTTCCTGCAAGCCCTACAGAGAACCCACTAGAAGGATCTCTGTTCATAGACATTTCTAGTGAATTGCATGGGCGTGGGACACAAGCTCTGGTGTCATAGCAAATACAGTCAAAGCAACCTCCTTCCCAATACCAATAGCCTTTTCATCAACTCCAGGCTGGTGATTTGATTCTCTCCAACGCTCCTCTGCAAAGAAGCCTTTTCCTTAGGAAGCAATTACTTACACTGCCAAGGGAGGTCTCTTCTGTTTCCTAGGAAGACAGAGGAAAACATGAGCAGAGGAGACAAAAGCTATACAACAAAGCACTACTGGGAGTTGAACCCAGGATCTCCTGTTTACAAGACAGGTGCTTTAACCTACTAAGCCATGGTGCCTTCCTCAACTATCTATTTGCAACTGTTCCCCTTGATGGTCCAAGACAACACCTTCAAATGCCAAAGTACAGACGTTCCCTATTTCCCACAAAACTTGCAGACCTTGAGCGGGCTGGCTCTCTGTGCACGGAAAGCCACAGCTGAGTTGACAGAGGGCTTCTAACATGCGCCTCTCCCACAAGCTGCTGTGATCCTAGAGTGGTTAGTGCTCTGGGTTTCAGTCACAGCAACTTCAACTCAACTCTGAGTCATGGTACCTTTCCATCAGCTTCAGACTTAGCTTTTGCCACTTTCCAAGGCTTCGCCACAAGGAAGCTCTCTCCGTCCTGAATGAGCACTTACAAGGATTGTGCTGTGAGGTCTTTTCTTTTTATGAGAAGAGATACAAAAAGACGAGCCTAGCAGACAAGCCAGGTTCAGCAAGGAAGAACTGGCAGGCCAAGCCATGATCTCCTGGTTCGTAGGAAGGCTCTTCAGCAAGTTCTTCCCAAAGATCATTATCTAGAGGCCACTTCCCACAGAGAACGATTATGTTTACAGACCCATCCTGAAATTAGAGCAGGATATTTTAAAGCTTTATCTCATCGTAAAGTAACATAATTCAAACATGGCATCACAGAGGGGAAAGCACTCCTTCATTTCATATTTATTGCTACTGATCTCACTGACAAACTGCCATATGAGGAGAGATTAATAAGACTGGGACTTTTTAGCTTGGAAAAAAGACGACTAAGGGGGGATATTCTAGAGGTCTATAACATCATGACTAGTGTGAGTAAGTAAATAAGGCAGTGTTATTTACTCCCTCTCCTAAGACAAGGACTAGGGGCCACCAAATGAAATTAATAGGCAGCACGTTTAAAACAAACAAAAAGAAGTATTTTTTCACACAACCCACAGTCTACATGAGGAACTCCTTGCCAAAGGATATTGTGAAGGCCAAGACTATAACAGGGTTCAAAAAATGAACCAGATATATTCATGGAGGATAGGCCTATCAATGGGTATTAGCCAAGATGGATAGGGATGGTGTTCCTACTCTCTGTTTGCCAGGAGCTGTGAATGGGCGACAAGGGATAGATCACTTGATGATTACATATTCTGTTCATTCTTTCTGAAGCACTTGACATTGGCCACTATGAGCTAGAGGGACCTTTGGTCTGACCCAGTATGGCTCTTCTTATGTCCTTATGGCCCTATGCTCCTTTCATATATATTCCTGGGATTCTGCCCTACAATGTGTCCCTGAGATCTCACTCAAAATGCCCCAGACAAGCAAACACTCTGGGATCCTGAAGCCTCTGCCACCCATGTTGTACCTTGTCGCTCATCACTAACCCTTGATGCTGGTCCTTTCTATAGACTGTGAAAAGCGGGGAGGCAGTGCAGGAGCCTTCTGGGGATGCAGATCCAACACTTTGGGAGAGACAGATTGTTTGAGGCATCAGATTGCTGTAAGCCAGGGGCGGGCAACCTGTGGCTCCAGAGCCACGTGTGACTCTTCAGAAGTTAATATGCGGCTCCTTCTATAGGTGCTGACTCCGGGGTGGAGCTACAGATGCCAACTTTCCAATGTGCCGGGGGTGCTCACTGTTCAACCTCTGGCTCTTCCACAAGCCCGAACTCCACTCCAACCCTTCCAGCCCACTCCCCTGAGCCTGCCGTGCCCTCGCTCCTCTCCCCTCCGCCCAGAGCCTCCTGCATGCCACGAAACAGCTGATCGGGCGGTGCGGGGAGGGAGGAGACACTGATCAGTGGGGCACTCGGTGGGTGGGAGGCGGTGAGAGCTGGGGGGTGGAGTTGATGCAGGGCTGCTGACATATTACTGTGGCTCTTTGGCAATGTACACTGCTAAATTCTGGCTCCTTCTCAGGCTCAGGTTGCCCACCCCTGTTCTAAACCATGCAGCCTCCCCCTAAAACAGGGGCCTGTTCCAGCCCTGAGTCTGGGCTACTGGGATCCCTCCCACAGGGCAGGGTGACCACAGATTACAGCCTGAAAATAGGTTTGTGAAACTAACTCCTGTTCTCCCTGACAGGCTTCCCCTAGATCAAAAGGCACCCCAGGCAAGAAGCGTCTGCGGTGCCCCTCCTCACGTGTTAAACTTCTGAATATTTTATTTTTATTGCATTTGCAACTCATTTCATGATTTTGATGCAGAATTTGTATGCATGATTTTCTCTCTCATATAAGGTGATACATTTGCAGGCTAGAATCTGTACATCTGTTTTTATTTATGCCAGAAATAATCAAATACAAAAGTTTATTTCCTTTAAGCATATAGAATTTTTTTAATTTTAACAGTAACTGAAATGTACTAACATCTAGAAATTGAATGGCCACCAACACAGGGTGGACCAGTCTTAACTAGTGTTACAGTGAGAAACAGCGTTAGACTGTTAACCCGAGTCCTTTAATTCAAAGGTCACTTTCTCGACTTTGTCCTCATGAACTGAAGCGCAGCATTAGAGAGATCCAAAGACTGGCCAATGGCATTTTCAAGTGATAAAATAGCAAGTGACGTCGGTCTCTCATTGGCCATCTTAGACTGAACATATGTTTTTATGAGCCTGAGCTTCAAGGCGAGGGTGGCTCTGTCCACCTCCTTCCCCTGTACTGCTGGGCACCAAGTCCCTGGTGGCCAGTAGGTAAAGCCGGGAATACAGGGTGGGGTGCCAAGTGGCAGCAGGATTCTTGCCAGCAGGGTTCAGCTGCCCAACTTCTTCCCCGTGCCGCTAAGCCCCAGTCGCCTTCAGCCACCAGGTAACCCAGGAACTAAGGCAGGAATGGAGTGAGGAAGCAAGTCAAGCTGAGCAAGGCAGGCAAAAATTCATCTTGCCTTCGTGGGCCACTCACAGTGAGGTCCTTTTTGTGTGCCATGGCTGACAAAAACATCCCAGACAGAGAAACAGCAGGCCAAAGAGAAACCTAGTAACTCTCAAAGTAGCTCAGCCAGGAGCGCATTAGACTGAAGATTTAAAGGTCCCTGCTTCAATCCCAGGCTTCGGCATGTTGTTTTGTCCCTTTCTATGCAGGGGTGGGCTGTTTTCGGGAAGTGCAGCGGTGCCTTTACCCGCCATGAGTCCCTCATTTCGGGCTCTGCAGCAGGAAAAAGCAGTGTGGGCTTGTGCACCCAGGTGGCCCAGCTGAGCTTTCTTTCTTCTCTTGCTCTTTCTCGGCAAGGGGAAGAAAAAGAAGCTCTCCTTAAAGCTGGAGTCACAAGGGAGACATAAAGACGACTTCCTGAGCACCGGCTCCAGTCCTTTGCTCTCCCAGCTGACCCACCGAAGGGCTGCCGCCACTTTCTCCAGGTCTGCCCATCAGTGTGTGCCAGGGTGAGAGCCAGCCAAGTGGATGGAATGTGAAGGGAGGGGCAGAGCTCTGTGACAGAGTTTCTGTAGTGTAGTGGTTATCGCGTTTGCCTCACACGCAAAAGGTCCCTGGTTCGAAACCAGGCAGAAACATGATGGTTTACTTTTTCTAGCTCTCCAGCAAGGCGCTCCTACTTCTACCACTGGCCTGTCCCTGGGGTAACCCTGACCCCCACAGGACAGAGGGTGGTGAAATGAGCTGAGAAATCTAGAGGGTCTAGGCCCGTCACCTTTTAGAGCCTTGTGGCTTGGCCTCCTCTGCCCTTCGACGTTGGCCTATGGAGGCCGGCTCTTCCGGCTGCCCTCCTTTGCGTGACTTGCCAAAAGAGGGAGTGAGGCAAGAATAGGGCAAAAGAGGAAAGTCATGCTGAGGAAGACAGGGCAGAAGCTAAGTGCCTCAGTGGGGTTAGCAGAGCGTCACCGTTCGTTCTACCAAAGCCAGGGGCGGTGCGGTTGGCTGCTGGGAGGTAGAATCCTGTGCCTGCCTCCTGGTTTCCCAGGGATGGCTACTTGCAGTCCAGGAGAAGAAGGACGGTTCTGGGTGAAAGGAAGACAAGCAAAGCGGAGTCCGAGTTTGTGTGCACCCGTGCTCTTTTCTGGCCAAGATGGGGGTGCGGTGATGGGCTTGAGAGGCTCCCTGCCACACATGGAGCGGCGAGAACCACTCCTCCTTTGTGGCCGACCCGGGGGCGTGATTGACGGCTTTGGAGGCGGGGGTTGGGCTGGCTGTGAGCAGCTGGGATCCCTTCTGAGGGCCGAACCCATGGTAGTGCGGTTGGCTGCTGGGAGGTAGAATCCTGTGCCTGCCTCTTGGCATCCCAGGGATGGCTACTTGTAGCCCAGGAAAAGAAGCGGGGTTCTGGGTGGAAGGAAAAGAAGCAATGGTTAGGCCAAGTGGGATCCTTTCTCATCAAGATAGTGTGCTGTGGTGGGCCTGGGAATTGCCTGTGAGCAGTGGGTGGACATGTTCCAGTGAGAACCGCTGCTCCTTTCTGGCCTTCACTGCTGTGCCAGAATACAGGATGAATAAGCCTGATTTATCCGCACTGGATTATAGCAATCTGAGGCCTCTCCACCTGCCTTGTCTCTCCTGGACTCTGAAAAAGTGTTTTCTCTCCACTTCCTTTGGAGAGAACTTGAGTTTTCCCTCTGGGAAACTATGAGGCTGAAGCAATTGTATTAACTGTGATACTAGAATTGAAGGATTATTTAATATTATAAATGAGTCTAAACCTGAGCTTCCTGTTTTCAAACTGGTTTTCCCAACTCAGTTCTCCATTCTCTTCTAGAAAGGCCTCCAGGATGCCTGCCTATGCCAGCAGAAGTGGCAAGAAGAAAGCCGCCCCAGTGCTGTTCTTAGTTCCAGGTGGATTGTTCAGAGGCAGGGGGAGTCGGTTTGTTTGCTGCTATGCAACGTGTCTGCAACGTGATCTCCCTGCTTCTTCCAGCACAACCCTGGCTCCTTCCCTGCCCCAGTCACTGTGTAGGAGGTTCCTACGTGCATTTAGCTAAAAGCTGTTCACAGCCATCTTAGTGTAGTTGGCAGCATGTCAATCTCATAATCTGAAGCTCCTGAGTTTGAGCCTCAGAGAGGGCAGAGGGTTTGCTCCCTGCTTCAGCTTTTTCTAAAGGAAATCCCAGAGAAAAGAGACTGGAGCAAACTGATTTCTGGAAACCCTCCCACCCATCTTACACACACATACACACACAGACTTTTCCAAGACATTAACTCTTCCTTCTCTTTTATGACTCTTTAATGCAGCTGCAAATACCAATTCCTGGAGACCCTTTCCAGAGAGAACACAGCCGCAATGCGATGACAAAGCAGGGGGCTGCCAGGTTGTCATGGGCAAGTAGTTAATGGGATGCACTAAAAATTCAGCAGAGTCAACCCCCTTCTCTCCACGCACAAGCAGCTTTGAATCTTGATAACTGTGATGCTCAGATTCCACTGCATCCTCAACCCCCACTGGAGGCCACTGTAGAGTCCTTAGATCCCTTTTCACAGTTCAGCCCCTAGCATCCCTGCCCAGCAACTCACCATCTACCCCAGGTGAATCACCTGGTGGGCTGCATCCACAGGCATTTATACCAGCTACAGCTGCTAGCAGCTAGTCCCCACCTAAGGCTTGGGGGAAGGAGCTGGGGATCGCTTGTTATTTCTTCCATACATCGCGTCTCACAGTGTTTGAACACATTTCTCTCTAAAACTGATTTAAATTTAGAGCCCCTCCCCCCATTTCTGCTTTGTGAGTGCCTTATTCCTGTACATAAAACATAAGAATAGCCGTACTGGGTCAGACCAGTGGTCCAGCTAGCCCAGTGTCCGGTCTTCCAAGAGTGGTCAATGCCAAGTGTTTCAGAGGAAATGAACAGAACAGGTAATCATCAATTGATCCATCGCCCATTCCCAGCATCTGTACAGATGTGAACACAAAGCAACGTTTGGGGATCACTTGCAGCTACCTAGCCCTGGTCTACACTAGGAGTTGAGGTCGAATTTAGCAGCATTAAATCGATTTAACCCTGCACCCGTCCACACGACGAAGCCCTTTTTTTCCTACTTAAAGGGCTCTTAAAATAGATTTCTTTACTCCACCCCGACAAGGAGATTAGCGCTGAAATCAGCCTTGTTGGGTCGAATTTGGGGTAATGAGGATGCAATTAGACGGTATTGGCCTCTGGAAGCTATCCCAGAGTGCTCCATTGTGACCGCTCTGGACAGCACTCTCAACTCAGATGCACTGGCCAGGTAGACAGGAAAAGGCCCGTGAACTTTTAAATCTCATTTCCTGTTTGGCCAGCGTGGCGAGCTGCCAGTGAGTGCAGAGCTCATCAGCAGAGGTGACCATGATGGAGTCCCAGAATTGCAAAAGAGCTCCAGCATGGACCAAACGGGAGGTACGGGATCTGATCGCTGTATGGGGAGAGGAATCCGTGCATCAGAACTACGTTCCAGTTTTTGAAATGCCAAAACATTTGTCAAAATCTCCCAGGGCATGAAGGACAGAGGCCATAGCAGGGACCTGAAGCAGTGCTGCATGAAACTTAAGGAGCTGAGGCAAGCCTACCAGAAAACCAGAGAGGCAAACGGCCGCTCTGGGTCAGAGCCCCAAACATGCCAGTTCTATGATGAGCTGCATGCCATTTTAGGGGGTTCAGCCACCACTACCCCAGCAGTGTTGTTTGACTCCTTCAATGGACATGGAGGCAACACGGAAGCAGGTTTTGGGGACGAGGAAGATAATGATGATGAGGTTGTAAATAGCTCACAGCAAGCAAGTGGAGAAACCTGTTTTCCTGACAGCCAGGAACTGTTTCTCACCCTGGACCTGGAGTCAGTACCCCCCGAAATCCACCCAAGGCTGCCTCCCGGACATGCCAGGTGGAGAAGGAACCTCTGGTGAGTGTACCTTTTAAAATAGTATACATGGTTTAAAAGCAAGCATGTTTAATGATTAATTTGCCCTGGCATTCGCAGCCAGTACAACTACTGGCTGTAGTCTGTTAACATGTCTGGGGATGGAGGGGAAATCCTCCAGGGACATCTCCATAAAGCTCTCCCGGATGTACCTCCAAAGCCTTTGCAAAAGGTTTCTGGGGAAGGCAGCCTTATTCCGTCCACCATGGTAGGACACTTTACCACGCCAGGTCAGTAGCACGTAGCTGGGAATCATTGCATAACAAAGCATGGCACTGAATGTTTGTTGGCGTTCCAACAACATCCGTTCTTTATCTCTCTGTGTTATCCTCAGGAGTGTGATATCATTCATGGTCACCTGGTTGAAATAGGGTGCTTTTCTTAAGCCGACATTCAGAGATGCCCGTTCCTGCTGGGCTCTTTGCCTGTGGCTGAACAGAAATGTTCCCCGCTGTTAGCCACAGGGAGGGTTGAGGGGGTAGCCACGCGGTGGGGGGAGGCAAAATGTGACCTTGTAATGAAAGCACATGTGCTATGTGTGTAATGTTAACAGCAAGGTTTACCGTGACAGAGTGTAGCCATTGTTCTATGAAATGTGTCTTTTTAAATACCGCTGTCCCTTTTTTTTTCTCCAGAAGCTGCATGTGTTTCAAGGATCACAGGATCTTCTCCTTCCCAGAGGCTAGCGAAGATTAGAAGGTGAAAAAAAAACGCACTCGCGATGAAATGTTCTCATGCTGTCCTCCCACACTGAGAGAGCACAGACAAACGTTTGGAGGCAGACACAAAATGACCGGGAGGAGAGGTGGCGGGCTGAAGAGAGGGCTGAAGCTGAAAGGTGGCGGCAGCGTGATGAGAGGAGGCAGGATTCAATGCTGGGACTGCTGGAGGATCAATCCAGTATGCTCCAGCGTATGACTGAGCTGCAGGAAAGGCAGCAGGAGCACAGACCGCTGCTACAGCCCCTGTGTAACCAACCGCCCTCCTCCCCAAGTTCCATAGCCTCCTCACCCAGACGCCCAAGAAAGTGTGGGGGGGCCTCCGCCCACCCAGCCACTCCACCCCAGAGGATTGCCCAACCAACAGAAGGCTGGCATTCAATAAGTTTTAAAGCGTTGTGTGGCCTTGTCCTTCCCTCCTCCACCACCCCTCCCGGGCTACCTTGGCAGTTATCCCCCTATTTGTGTGATGAATTAATAAAGAATGCATGAATGTGAAGCAACAATGACTTTATTGCCCATGCAAGTGGTGATCGAAGGGAGGAGAGGAGGATGATTAGCTTACAGGGAAGTAGAGTGAACCAAGGGGTGGGGGGGTTTCATCAAGGAGAAACAAACTTTCACACCGTTGCCTGGCCAGTCATGAAACTGGTTTTCAAAGCTTCTCTGATGCGCACCGCGCCCTCCTGTGCTCTTCTAACCACCCTGGTGCCTGGCTACGCGTAACCAGCAGCCAGGCAATTTGCCTCAACCTCCCACCCTGCCATAAACATCTCCCCCTTACTCTCACAGATATTGTGGAGCAAACAGTAATAACAGTGGGAATATTGGTTTCGCTGAGGTCTAAGCGAGTCAGTAAACTGCGCCAGCAAACATTTAAACATCCAAATGCACATTCTACCACCATTCTGCACTTGCTCAGCCTGTAGTTGAACAGCTCCTGACTACTGTCCAGGCTGCCTGTGTACGGCTTCATGAGCCATGGCATTAAGGGGTAGGCTGGGTCCCCAAGGATAACTATAGGCATTTCAACATCCCCAGTGGTTATTTTCTGGTCTGGGAAGAAAGTTCCTTCCTGCAGCTTTTGAAACAGACCAGAGTTCCTGATGATGTGAGCGGCATCTACCTTTCCCGGCCATCCAACGTTGATGTTAGTGAAATGTCCCTTGTGATCCACCAGTGCTTGCAGCAGTATTCAAAAGTACCCCTTGCGGTTTATGTACTTGCTGGCTTGGTGCTCCGGTGCCAAGATAGATATGGGTTCCGCCTATGGCCCCACCACAGTTAGGGAATCCCATTGCAGCAAAGCCATCCACTATGACCTGCACAGTTCCCAGGGTCACTACCCTTGATAGCAGCAGATCTTTGATTGCGTTGGCTACTTGCATCACAGCAGCCACCACAGTAGATTTGTCCACTCCAGTTGACTCCCGACTGACCGGTAGCTGTCTGGCATTGCAAGCTTCCACAGGGCTATCGCCACTCGCTTCTCAACTGTGAGGGCTGCTCTCATCTTGGTATTCATGCGCTTCAGGGCAGGGGAAAGCAAGTTACAAAGTTCCATGAAAGAGCCCTTACGCATGCAAAAGTTTCACAGCCACTGGGAATCGTCCCAGACCTGCATCACTATGATGTAGCACCAGTCTGTGCTTGTTTCCCGGGCCCAAAATCGGCATTCCACCGCATGAACCTGTTAGGGGACTTATTCCTTCACCCACTTCCTTCCCTGGTCCTTCTCGCATGAACAGAGAGCAACAATACCCCAAGTCCAAAGGTGCAAACAATTCGATGTTTATTGGGGTGAACTTCCAGCAAGCATGATTCCAATTTCCTTCCTTAGTGTCATAGAATCATAGAATATCAGGGTTGGAAGGGACCTCAGGAGGTCATCTAGTCCAACCCCCTGCTCAAAGCAGGACCAATCCCCAACTAAATCATCCCAGCCAAGGCTTTGTCAAGCCTGACCTTAAAAACTTCTAAGGAACGAGATTCCACCACCTCCCTAGCTAACGCATTCCAGTCTTTCACCACCCTCCTAGTGAAAACAGTTTTTCCTAATATCCAACCTAAACCTCCCCCACTTCAACTTGAGACCATTACTCCTTGTTCTGTCATCAGCTACCACTGAGAACAGTCTAGATCCATCCTCTTTGGAACCCCCTTTCAGGTAGTTGAAAGCAGCTATCAAATCCCCCCTCATTCTTCTCTTCTGCAGACTAAACAATCCCAGTTCCCTCAGCCTCTCCTCATAAGTCATGTGTTCCAGTCCCCTAATCATTTTTGTTGCCCTCCACTGGACTCTTTCCAATTTATCCACATCCTTCTTGTAGTGTGGGGCTCAAAACTGGACACAGTACTCCAGATGAGGCCTCACCAATGTCGAATAGAGGGGAACGATCACGTCCCTCGATCTGCTGGCAATGCTTCTACTTATACATCCTAAAATGCCATTGGCCTTCTTGGCAACAAGGGCACACTGTTGACTCATATCCAGCTTCTCGTCCACTGTAACCCCTAGGTCCTTTTCTGCAGAACTGCTGCCGATCCATTCGGTCCCTAGTCTGTAGCGGTGCATGGGATTCTTCCATCCTAAGTGCAGGACTCTGCACTTGTCCTTGTTGAACCTCCTCAGATTTCTTTTGGCCCAATCCTCTAATTTGTCTAGAGCCCTCTGTATCCTATTCCTACCCTCCAGCGTATCTACCTCTCCTCCCAGTTTAGTGTCATCTGCAAAATTACTGAGGGTACAATCCACACCATCCTCCAGATCATTTATGAAGTTATTGAACAAAACCGGCCCCAGGACCGACCCTTGGGGATTCCACTTGATACCGGCTGCCAACTAGACATGGAGCCATTGATCACTACCTGTTGAGCCCGACAATCTAGCCAACTTTCTATCCACCTTATAGTCGATTCATCCAGCCCATACTTCTTTAACTTGCTGGCAAGAATACTATGGGAGACCGTGTCAAAAGCTTTGCTAAAGTCAAAGAACAACACGTCCACCGCTAGCAATAGCAAAGTGGGAACTATAATGACAAAACAATACAGAAGTGAGGATTTCACATCCCAGCTATTGATAAGTGAGTTCTTGCCAGACAGGATGCCTTTTTCCTTTTACATCTTCTAGGCACTTCCCTTTCTCTGGAGGTGATAGGCATTATCAGGACAGGATTGTATTCCTAACAGCCCAATAGCACCTTCTTTCAATGTGACTAGTTTGGAATGTGAGGATGTGACCGTTCGCTTCCCAGCTTATGGCTGCCTCTGCTGCTTAGCCCTAAGCACAGGGCCTCAGACTGTCACAGTAAGAGAAGTTTCAGAGTAACAGCCGTGTTAGTCTGTATTCGCAAACAGAAAAGGAGTACTTGTGGCACCTTAGAGACTAACCAATTTATTTGAGCTTGAGCTTTCGTGAGCTACAGCTCACTTCATCGGATGCATACCGTGGAAACTGCAGCAGACTTTATATACACACAGAGAATATGAAACAATACCTCCTCCCACCCCACTGTCCTGCTGGTAATAGCTTATCTAAAGTGATCATCAAGTTGGGCCATTTCCTGCACAAATCCAGGGGGGTGAGAAAACCTGGATTTGTGCAGGAAATGGCCCAACTTGATTATCATGCACATTGTGTAGAGAATTGTCACTTTGGATGGGCTATCACCAGCAGGAGAGTGAATTTGTGGGGGGGGGTGGAGGGTGAGAAAACCTGGATTTGTGCTGGAAATGGCCCAACTTGATGATCACTTTAGATAAGCTATTACCAGCAGGACAGTGGGGTGGGAGGAGGTATTGTTTCATATTCTCTGTGTGTATATAAAGTCTGCTGCAGTTTCCACGGTATGCATCCGATACATAGAGTTCTGTTGGAGGAGAAGGTATTTGTGTTTGTTTGGTTTTGTATTGGTAGTATCTGTATGTGTAGAGGCTTGTAGGGGCTTTGTGCTGGGAGAGAAGCTGAGCCCTGATTAGGGGGCGGGGCTTCACTGACTAGGGGTCCTATAAAGGTAGCAGCCAGTCAGGCAGCGGCACAGGAGCTAGCAAACAGAGCTGTAAACAGGGGAGTTTGAGTGGGAGTTTGAAAGGGGAGTTTGTCTTGTGGTGCTTGTGTGGGGTTTGGTTTTGCTGTGGGTGGTGGTGTTTTGGTGTGGTTTGTGTTTCCCAGATTAACAGGATTTAGGTGGGAAGGCTATGACAGATTCAGAGGTGGCAGTGGGAGTGACCCATGTAGCAGATGACACAATGAAGATGACTGGATGTGGAAGCTGTGGTATGTACATGATCCTGGAGGGGGCACCTGGTAAGAGTTTTGTCTGCATGAAATGCCGTCTGATAGAGCTGATGGAGGAAAAGATCAGAGGTTTGGAGATGCAGGTGGAAAGTCTGGTAGAGTTTAGGAAGGGGTTTGAGCAGATTATGGAGCAAAGACATGAGGTATCTGAAGGGAAAAGCTCAGACTTGCAGATGGAAGCAGGACTAGGGAATTCTGAGGGGAGACTGGGTGAGGAAAGTGGTCAGTGGAAGCATGTGACTAAAAGAACTAGGCAGAGGAAAAGACGGGCTAGTGAAGGAGAAATAGAGCTTCAGAATAGGTTTGCAGTGTTGGAAAATGAAGAAGGGGCTCAGCAGGTAGTCACTGAAGGTGACAGGGCAAGGAAGAAGAGAAGAGCGGTTAGTCCTATAGGAAAAGGGAAAGAGTTAATGGAGATTACACCAAATATGAGCCCCAGGAGGATACAGGATGGGTTAAAAAGGATTACAAGGGAGAATGGGAATGGAAAAAACTTGCAGCCAGAGGGAACAGGGGATAGACTGGAGAATAGCACCGTCACTAGGAAAAGGCAGGTCTATGTGATTGGGGACTCTTTACTGAGAAGGATAGATAGGGCTGTAACCAGAGCTGATCCAGAAAATAGGAGGGTGTGCTGTCTTCCAGGTGCTAAGATACGGGATGTAGACCTGAGGTTGAAAAGGATTCTAAAGGGAGCGGGAAAATCCCCTAATTATCCTTCATGTGGGAACAAATGATACGGCTAGATTCTTGCTGGAAAGTATTAAGGGAGACTATGCTAGGCTGGGGAGGACGCTTAAGGAAATTGAGGCTCAGGTGATCTTTAGTGGGATTCTGCCTGTTCCTAGAGAAGGGCAACAAAGGTGTGACAAGATTATGACTATCAATAGATGGCTTAGGCAGTGGTGCTATAAGGAGGGCTTTGGGATGTATGGCCATTGGGAGGCATTCATGGATAGAGGACAGTTCTCTCGGGATGGACTTCATCTGAGTAGGGAAGGAAATAGACTTCTAGGATGGAGGCTGGCACAACTGATTAAGAGAGCTTTAAACTAGGAATTTGGGGGAGATAGTTGGGAGATGTCCAGGTAATCTCCACGCCAGAATTTAGCATAGAGTGGAAAGAAAATGAAGTAAGAGTGGATACAGCTGTAGGTAGGAGGAAGGGCAGTGTAGATACAAGTCTAATAGGTTATACTGGTAGTAAAATAACCGTGCCTAATAGGGTACAGAATGTGAGTGAGGCCAAACAGCAAAAATTAAGATGTTTGTACACTAATGCAAGGAGCCTCGGTAACAAAATGGAGGAACTAGAGTTACTGGTGCAGGAAGTGAAACCAGATATTATAGGTATAACAGAGACCTGGTGGAATAGTAGTCATGACTGGGCTACAGGTATTGAAGGGTATGTGCTGTTTAGGAAAGACCGAAATAAAGGTAAAGGTGGTGGAGTAGCACTGTATATCAATGATGAGATAGAATGTAAAGAAATAAGAAGCGATGAAATGGATATGACTGAGTCTGTCTGGGCAACAATTAAATTGGGGAAGAAAACTATTAGAGCCTCCCCTGGGATAGTGCTTGGGGTGTGCTATAGACCGCCGGGATCTAATTTGGATATGGATAGAGCCCTTTTTAATGTTTTTAATAAAGTAAATACTAATGGAAACTGTGTGATCATGGGAGACTTTAACTTCCCAGATATAGACTGGAGGACGAGTGCTAGTAATAATAATAGGGCTCTGATTTTCCTAGATGCGATAGCTGATGGATTCCTTCAGCAAGTAGTTGCTGAACCGACTAGAGGGGATGCCATTTTAGATTTGGTCTTGGTGAGTAATGAGGACCTCATAGAGGAAATGGTTGTAGGGGATAATCTTGGCTCAAGTGATCATGAGCTAATTCAGTTCAAATTGAATGGAAGGATTAACAAAAATAAATCTGCAACTAGGGTTTTTGATTTCAAAAGGGCTGACTTTCAAAAATTAAGGAAATTAGTTAGGGAAGTGGATTGGACTGAAGAATTTATGGGTTTAAAGGTAGAGGAGGCCTGGGATTATTTTAAATTAAAGCTGCAGAAGCTATCGGAAGCCTGCATCCCAAGAAAGGGGAAAAAATTCATAGGCAGGAGTTGTAGACCAAGCTGGATGAGCAAGCATCTTAGAGAGGTAATTAAGAAAGCAGAAAGCATATAGGGAGTGGAAGAAGGGAGGGATCAGTAAGGAAAGCTACCTTATTGAGGTCAGAATATGTAGGGATAAAGTGAGACAGGCTAAAAGTCAAGTAGAGTTGGACCTTGCAAAGGGAATTAAAACCAATAGTAAAAGGTTCTATAGTCATATAAATAGGAAGAAAACAAAGAAGTGGGACCGCTAAAAACTGAGGATGGAGTGGAGGTCAAGGATAATCTAGGCATGGCCCAATATCTAAACAAATACTTTGCCTCAGTCTTTAATAAGACTAAAGAGGATCTTAGGGATAATGGTAGCATGATAAATGGGAATGAGGATATGGAGGTAGACATCACCATATCTGAGGTAGAAGCAAAACTCAAACAGCTTAATGGGACTAAATCGGGGGGCCCAGATAATCTTTATCCAAGAATATTAAAAGAATTGGCACAAGAAATTGCAAGCCCATTAGCAAGAATTTTTAATGAATCTGTAAACTCAGGGGTTGTACCATATGATTGGAGAATTGCTTACATAGTTCCTATTTTTAAGAAAGGGAAAAAAGTGATCCAAGTAATTATAGGCCTGTTAGTTTGACATCTGTAGTATGCAAGGTCTTGGAAAAAATTTTGAAGGAGAAGGTAGTTAAGGACATTGAAGTCAATGGTAAATGGGACAAAATACAACATGGTTTTACAAAAGGTAGATTGTGCCAAACCAACCTGATCTCCTTCTTTGAGAGAGTAACAGATTTTTTAGATAAAGGAAACGCAGTGGATCTAATTTACTTAGATTTTAGTAAGGCGTTTGATACTGTGCCACATGGGGAATTATTAGTTAAATTGGATAAGATGGGCATCAATAGGAAAATTGAAAGGTGGATAGGGAATTGGTTAAAGGGGAGACTACAACGGGTCCTACTGAAAGGTGAACTGTCAAGTTGGAGGGAGGTTACCAGTGGAGTTCCTCAAGGATCAGTTTTGGGACCAATCTTATTTAATCTTTTTATTACTGACCTGGGCACAAAAAGTGGGAGTGTGCTAATAAAGTTTGCAGATGATACAAAGCTGGGAGGTATTGCTAATTTAGAGAAGGACAGGGATACCCTACAGGAGGATATGGATGACCTTGTAAACTGGAGTAATAGGAATAGGATGAAATTTAATAGTGAGAAGTGTAAGGTCATGCATTTAGGGATTAATAACAAGAATTTTAGTTATAAGCTAGGGACGCATCAACTAGAAGTAACGGAGGAGGAAAAGGACCTTGGAGTATTGGTTGATCATAGGATGACTATGAGCTGCCAATGTGATATGGCTGTGAAAAAAGCTAATGTCGTCTTGGGATACATCAGGAGAGGTATTTCCAGTAGGGATAAGGAGGTTTTAGTACCGTTATATAAGGCACTGGTGAGACCTCACCTGGAATACTGTGTGCAGTTCTGGTCTCCCATGTTTAAGAAGGATGAATTCAAACTGGAACAGGTACAGAGAAGGGCTACTAGGATGATCCGAGGAATGGAAAACTTGTCTTATGAAAGGAGACTCAGGGAGCTTGGCTTGTTTAGCCTAACTAAAAGAAGGTTGAGGGGAGATATGATTGCTCTCTATAAATATATCAGAGGGATAAATACCAGAGAGGGAGAGGAATTATTTAAACTCAGTACCAATGTGGACACAAGAACAAATGGATATAAACTGGCCACTAGGAAATTTAGATTAGAAATTAGACGAAGGTTTCTAACCATCAGAGGAGTGAAGTTTTGGAATAGCCTTCCGAGGGAAGTGGTGGGGGCAAAAGATCTATCTTGCTTTAAGATTAAACTCGATAAGTTTATGGAGGAGATGGTATGATGGGATAACATGGTTTTGGTAATTAAATATTCATGGTAAATAGGCCCAATGGCCTGTGATGGGTTTTTAGATGGGGTAAGATCCAAGTTACCCAGGAAAGAATTTTCTGTAGTATCTGGCTGATGAATCTTGCCCATATGCTCAGGGTTTAGCTGATCGCCATATTTGGGGTCGGGAAGGAATTTTCCTCCAGGGCAGATTGGAAGGCCCTGGAGGTTTTTCGCCTTCCTCTGTAGCATGGGGCACGGGTCACTTGCTGGAGGATTCTCTGCTCCTTGAGGTCTTCAAACTACAATTTGAGGACTTCAATAGCACAGATATAGGTGTGAGGTCTTTTTTAGGAGTGGTGGGTGAAATTTTGTGGCCTGCATTGTGCAGGAGGTCAGACTAGATGATCATAATGGTCCCTTCTGACCTAAATATCTATGAATCTATAAGTGAGCTGTAGCTCACGAAAGCTCATGCTCAAATAAATTGGTTAGTCTCTAAGGTGCCACAAGTACTCCTTTTCTTTTTACAGTAAGAGAAGCCTCTTACACCGGCAGACAGTGATTTTATACCTCTATAACTAGCCAAGTGATAAGAATACACCTAAATTCTTAGAGTATAGGCCTTTACAGACAGGCCTGAATTTCTATATCCTAACACTCCACCCCCCTTTTTTTTCCCCTTTTTCTTTTGGGATCCTCCTGCCCAGGTATCCCTGGAAAAGCATAGGACATATGGCCACACATTTCCTGATAGGGCAAGGCATCAAGGTGGAAGGTGTTGATTTTCCATTTGTTCCACTGCTCCTTGTGTAGTATAGTGCCCTTCACCTTCTTTCGTATGGGCATACCACACCTATTCCAATTAGTGTTCCAGACTTCCCATTAGAGTGGGCCCGAGAAGGTTGAGTCCAGGTTGTCTAGTACACTATAGGGTTTGGAGGGCTTATTACATTACTTACAGGTTATCTCCCTATGCAACGTAACACAAGTACAGTTAACAATACAAAATCCACAGCAACACCGAGTCCTGACCACTGCAGTATGGTCCAACATCCGAGACACCCCCAAAACACTGCCTCTCCTCCTTCAACGGGGTCACGATCTTATGTGTCCAGTTGCTGGCAGTTGCAACAAGCTGCCCCTGCAGGTTTTGCTTTTTGTCCATATCATAAGTCCATTGAATGTTCACAGAGAAATGGGATATTGTCCAAACTAGCTTGACCACTTGGTATGGAATCAGGCAGTAGGCCCTGGTTTGATTATTCACAGCAATAAGATTCACAGATCCATTTGTGCACCGAAGTCCAGATAGCAGCATGTAGATGTGTGTAGTTTGGTTATGGGCTGGTGTAATTGTGCCCCCAGTAATATGTACATTCCCAGCAAAACACCTTATACACAGTACACCCAATTGTCCACCCCTTGCATAGGCCATTGATTCTGCTCCTCCATAGTCATAGAAGAGGGGCACATCCAAACATCTTCTGTTGATTTACACTATTTTACACACCCCTCCATTGATTCCCAGTGAGCTCCTCCCCTTCTCATTATTTCCATAGGGCTTGTGGGGACCACCTTAGTTGCCATTCCATTTCCAGATATCACGGTAGCTATTACACAGGTGCTGGCCTCCTAGCTGAGGATTTTGCATTCCCATATACATCTTCCCCCCTCCAAGGTCAGCCTTTTGAAGCCATCCCCCACCCACATCATGAGATTTTCTGTTCATTAAAAACACAACAATGCTAGCAACAAGAGAAACACAAAACACAGATCCATGGTATTGTGGGTTATTTTTCCCGCTGGTGCCAGCTTGCTTGTAGAGTGTCTGAAAGACAAAAGAAATAATTTGCACCCCCCTGGTGGGGACAGATTATTACTTAATAATAATATCCCTTTCTTTTACAAATTTCCTTGCTAATTGCAGGAAAAAACAGAAGAATTACCTCCAGGCTGTCCTTATTTTGTTCTATAGTCAGGCTAGTGAATTACCCCACTCACTGGTCATTTATGAAATTCATGAGGTGGTGTACCTCAGTCTCCCCTCCTGTACAACAGATCAAGTTTGCAATAGTTTCTCTGCTGTACCAAGCTTTAAGTTTATTCTCAGGTAATAGCTGAGACACAGCTTCCGATTTAAACACTACACATCCTGGGAAAATGCACATTCCTTCCATATAGTTTAACCTCCATAACATTATATTAGCCATATTAATTTTACACAAGGTGTAATTGCCTCCCCCATGCCCACAGAGTTTTCATGCACACCCACCAAAGCAACAATCTGATCCCCCAGAGCCACCCCAAGGCTCAGTGTTCCCATCATTCCTCCCCTTTTCCTTTTCTTCTACCTGTGCACGCACACAAAATTCTCTTTTGCCTAACATCCCTTGCACTGTGATTATTCTTTTTTACACAACTGTACCCCGATTACACTTTCATCTTGTACAACTAGACACAACCAGGGGCAGCCAAAGTTAAGTTCCAATAGAAACCCCTTACATCCTTTAGTGATTTTGATTACATTACCCAATAGTCAAATAATTTTGATCAGATTCTCTCTCCGCCTGCTGTCTGCAGCAGTCCCTTATAGACCATTTCTGTGGGAAAAGGGCCCATTTTCCTTCAGAATAGCTGTAAAGGCTTCTGGGGACAGAAGCCTAGTGGTGGTAGTAGCCACTCTACCTGACCCCCGTGGATAATTTAATGACCAAGCTTCCATCCAATGTGACTGCACAGAGTTGCACATACAGTTACATTGAAATAACTGGGTTTGATCATGAAACAAAAACATGATTTCAATTTCCCTCCCACCCCCATTCGCTGTTCCCATTTGCACCCCACACACCCACCCACTCACTTCCTGATTGACTCTGCAGACTATATAGTAAAACTTGAGTTCTGCTTAGCTATATCTTAACCAATCATTTTCCTGAAATTTAACTAACCAATCCTAACATATTGTAACATGATTATGTAACCAGTTACATTCCACCACCTTAACTAGTTTATGCCCAGCAAAATTAATTATACAGCCGACAGAAACAATCACAGAACCAGACAGAGATTATACAGACAAACAATAGCAAAGTGGGAACTATAATGACAAAACAATACAGAAGTGAGGATTTCACATCCCAGCTATTGATAAGTGAGTTCTTGCCAGACAGGATGCTATCAAACTAAAAGTTTCCTTTTACATCTTCTAGGCACTTCCCTTTCTCTGGAGGCGGTAGGCACTATCAGGACAGGATTGTACTCCTCACAGCCCAATAGCACCTTCTTTCAATGTGACTAGTTTGGAATGTGAGGATGTGACCGGTCGCTTCCCAGCTTATGGCTGCCTCTGCTGCTTAGCCCTAAGAACAGGGCCTCAGACTGTCACAGTAAGAGAAGGACCTTACACCGGCAGACAGCGATTTTGATTCTTTTATACCTCTATAACTAGCCAACTGATAAGAATACACCTAAATTCTTAGAGTATAGGTCTTTACAGGCAGGCCTGAATATTTATATCATAACAGAACCTGCCCCATTAGCACCATGATGCCCACATTGCCAGGGCCCGTGCTTTGAAAGAAGTCTGCGTCCATGGCCTCATCACTCTCGTCACCGCGCTGACGTTGCCTACCAGCCCAATTTCGCTTTGCCAGGTTCTTGTGCTGCATATACTACTAGATAATGCGCATGGTGTTTAATGTGCTCCTAATTGCCAAAGTGATCTGAGCGGGCTCCATGCTTGCCGTGTATGGTGTCGGCATGGAAAAAAGGCGTGGAACGATTGTCTGCCGTTGCTCTGACGGAGGGAGGGGTGACTGATGACATGGCTTACAGGGTTGGCTTACAGGGAATTAAAATCAAAGGGGGTGGCTTTACATCAAGGGGAAACAAAAACAACTGTCACACAGAATGGCCCCCTCAAGGATTGAACTCAAAACCCTGGGTTTAGCAGACCAATGCTCAACCCACTGAGCTATCCTGCCCCCTCATATTCCAAGCAGGACTGAATCTCCACAAAACTTTTCAAGGTGCCCCTGACAGACCTCACTGAAATGATTGTCGGCCACTGATTTCACGGAGGGAGGGAGGGGGGAGCAAATGAATACAAAACAAATCTGGTCTATTTCTTGTTTTGATCCACTCCATCTATCTTTTACATCTTTGGCTGGCAGCAGACGGTGCAGAAGGACTGCTAGCCATCCCCATCTCCTGGCTGCTCGGCAGAAGACGGTGCAATACGCCTGCCGGCAGGACTAAAGAGAATGGCCTGGTTGAGTCACTCCTATTTCAGTCCCTGCGCCCATGTCTGCCCAGGCGCTCCTGACCGACCTTACCGAGGTGGCCAGGAGAACCTCGGACACGATGACAATGGTTATCAGACCTATTGCACCGTCTGCTGCCACAAGGCAATGAGCTGCTGCTGTGTAGCAATGCAGTCCCGCGTCTGCCAGCGCCCAGGAGATGTAGGGTGATGGTGAGCTGAGCGGGCTCCATGCTTGCCGCGGTGTGGAGTCTGCGCAGGTAACTCAGAAAAAAAGGCACGAAACGATTGTCTGCCGTTGCTTTCATGGAGGGCGGGAGGGTGGGCCTGACGACATGTACCCAGAACCACCCACAACAATGTTTTTGCCCCATTAGGCATTGGGAATCTCAACCCAGAATTCCAATGGGTGGCGGAGACCGCGGGAACGGTGGGATAGCTACCCACAGTGCAACGCTCCAGAAGTCGATGCTAGCCTTGGTACTGTGGAAGCGATCCGCCGAGTTAATGCACTTAATGCACTTAGAGCATTTTCTGTGGGGACACACACAATCAACTATCTAAAAACAATTTCTAAAAAACCAACTTCTATAAATCCGACCTAATTTCGTAGTGTAGACATACCCGTAGAATCACAGAATGTTTGGGTCAGGGTGACCTCCTGAGGTCTCTTTAGTCCAACCCCCTGCTCAAATCAGGAACAACCCCAACTAAATCATCCCAGCCAGGGCTTTGTCAAGCTGGGCCTTAAAAACCGCTAAGGAGGGAGATTCCACCACCTCCCAAGGTAACCCATTCCAGTGCTTCACTGCCCTCCTAGTGAAATCCTGTTTCCCAATATCCAACTTAGACCTCCCCCACTGCAACTTGAGACCATTGCTCCTTGTTGTGTCACCTGCCACCACTGAGAATAGCCAAACTCCATCCTCAGATAGTTGAAGGCTGCTAACAAATCCCCCCTCACTCTTCTCTTCCC
This sequence comes from Lepidochelys kempii, assembly GCF_965140285.1. NCBI lineage: Eukaryota > Metazoa > Chordata > Testudines > Cheloniidae > Lepidochelys > Lepidochelys kempii. The sequence continues at coordinate 4,205,971 of NC_136407.1, forward strand.
TCACCCTTTCCTCATAACACACATGCCTCAGTGCCCTAATCATTTTTGTTGCCCTCCATTGGACTCTCTCTAATTTGTCCACATCCTTTCTGCAGTGGGGGGCACAAAGCTGGATGCAGTACTTCGGATGTGGCCTCACCAGTGCCGAATAGAGGGGAATAAACACTCTGACTAATGCAGCCCAATATGCCGTTAGCCTTCTTGGCAAAGGGCACACTGTTGACTCATATCCAGCTTCTCATCCACTATAATCCCCAGGTCCTTTTCTGCAGAACTTCCCAATAGCCAGTTGGTCCCTAGCCTGTAGTAGTGCATGGGATTCTTCCGTCCTAAGTGCAGGACCCTGCACTTGTCCTGGTTGATCCTCTTCAGGATTTCTTTTGGCCCAACCCTTCAATCTGTCTAGCTCACTCTGGACCCAATCCCTACCCTCCAGTGCTTGGATTCTTTACGTGTTTTCACAGTCAAAGAGCACATTCCATGATTTCCTAGGGCAGAGTTTTCAGGTTATTTTGATTCGGGGAACTATGCTATAGGGTGCTTTCTCTGTGTGGATTTGACAGGTGGATCAACACAGATGCACACTGTGACCCTTCTCAGGGTGCTGAGGACAGAGAGTCTCCTTGTTGCCACTTGCCACTAGTAAGAGGGACTTTTGAATTGGGCAGCTGGATGTATGTGATCAAACTCACCCAGCCTGTCAGGCACTCAAGCACCCTTCTCTGAGCTGCATCAGCCCTGCCAGTTGACAATAGAGGCACCCTAACCCTTGAGTTCCTTCAATATGCCCCCCTCTGGGGGCCAGCCCCGATCACAAGATACTCAGAAAAATCCCAGATCCTCCGTTCCCAAAGCAATGGTGTACCCAAGGTTACCAATTTTACTGTAGACCACTGCTTCTGTATCACACACAGCACTTGAGTACAGTTATCGAACAAAGGGAAATTTATTTAACAAGGGAGAGAGATTTAAACCGAAACAAATGCGAATGATGGAAACAAACAGTTACAAACAAAACGAAATCATAAAATGCAACAGACACTTTTTAATAGTTACCTTTCCTATCTAAGTAGATTAAAGTGTGAGATGACAGTCTATTGCAGTGATTGCTAGTCCCTAGGAGCCAGGGCCCTGCCTTTCATGAAGCACCACTGGTCGTTAGCGATCTCCTTGGTGAATGGACTCAGAGAGTTTCTCTCCACCCTGTTACAGACTGATTCAGTCTTTTGTCTATATTCACAGAAAGGACGATCTCCTCATCATCATATTGTCGTTTTCACTTCCACAGGGTTTCGATGTCTAGAGTTTGATAGGTTTCCGCTGCCTTTTCAGGGCTGGTGCAAAGGAAGCACAATGGAGCAATACATCGCATAACTGGCTAGCAAGGTTTGGGTGACAATTCCCTCCCACTGGAATGGACAGTCCCCAACAAGACCTATGATTGGGGTAACTCACTTTCATGACAATACCATAAGGGCATAATTTTCCATGTACCTACATTACTCCTTAAATATGACTCATACACACCTCTCGCAGTGATTAGGAGTAACAATAATCTACAAGCTTTCATTAGAGATCTCACTGCTATGCTTCCTGGATAAATATCATAAAATCAGTGTATTAGGTGTGGTGAGTTTGTCAGGCCTGAGACAGGCATTTCCTGCGAATTACTCAGCCCTTTGCCAATTGGCACCAATGAGCTTTTGTCACACTTGCACTGAGCTATACAGTCACACCTTGATATAACAGAAAGGCCAGTACATAAAATAGAGAAAGGAACAATAAGATACCAAAATGACAACGGTTGGAACTCTCCATTTCTCTCAGTCTTTGGACGGATGGGTACTAAGAGCTGTGGCTAGAGCTGAGGAACCAGGCAATTGGACAGCTGGCTCAGCCCTCCATACTAGTAGCTTTCTCATGTACAGGGAGATGGTCAAGATCGGAATTGATGTCATGACTTGCTTACCCTATGGCAGTTTCCCCCAAACTAGGGATGCGGCTTGTTCAGGGAAAGCCCCTGGCGGGCCGGGCCAGTTTACCTGCCGCGTCCGCAGGTTCGGCCGATCGCGGTTCCCACTGGCCGTGATTCGCCGCTCCAGGCCAATGTGGGCTGCAGGAAGCTGTGCTCGCCGAGGGATGTGGTGGCCACCCTTCCTGCAGCCCCATTGGCCTGGAGCTGCGAAACGCTGCCAGTGGGAGCCACAATCAGCTGAACCTCTGGACGCGGCCGGTAAACAAACCGGCCCGGCCCGCCAGGGGCTTTCCCCGAACAAGTGGAGTCCCAAGTTTGGGAAACACTGCCATAAGGGATCAATCTGTCTAAAGCTATGTCTATCCTTCAAATACTGGAAGTATTCTTCTGACAAACTAACACTGTCTACACTGGGGCACAGGTCACATCCTAGTCAAATCCTAGTGAGGTAAATAGAAAGGAGCATAAACACTGCCAAATTAAGTGTAAAAATGTAATAAGAAAAGCCAAAAAGAGTTTGAAGAACAGCTAGCCAAAAACTCAAAAGGAAATAAAATGTTTATGTATCTCAGAAGCAGGAAGCCTGCTAAACAACCAGTGGGGCCCCTGGACGATCGAGATACAAAAGGAGCACTTAAAGACGATAAAGTCATTGCGGGGAAACTAAATGAATTCTTTGCTTCAGTCTTCATGGCTGAGGATGTCAGAGAGATTCCCAAACCTGAGCTGGCTTTTGTAGGTGACAAATCTGAAGAACTGTCACAGATTGAAGTGTCACTAGAGGAGGTTTTGGAATTAATTGAGAAATTTAACAGTAACAAGTCACTGGGACCAGATGGCATTCACCCAAGAGTTCTGAAAGAACTCAAATATAAAATTGCTGAACTACTAACTAGGGTTTGGTTACAGCATCCTCCAGATCGTAAACCCAGGTAAGGGAGGGTTACATGCCATCCTCCAGATCGTTAATGAAGATATTGAACAAAACCAGCCCCAGGACCAACCCTTGGGCCACTCCGCTTGATACCGGCTGCCAACTAGACATGGAGCCATTGATCACTACCCGTTGAGCCTGACAATCTAGCCAGCTTTCTATCCACCATATAGTCCATTCATCCAGCCCATACTTCTTTAACTTGCTGGCAAGAATACTGTGGGAGACTAGCAAAGCTTTTGATACAAAGTCAAGGAATAACACATCTGCTGCTTTCCCCTCATCCACATAGCCTGTTATCTCGTCACAGAAGGCAATTAAATTAGTCAGGCATGACTTGCCCTTGGTGAATCCATGCTGACTGTTCCTGATCACTTTCTTCTCCTCTAAGTGCTTCAGAATGGATTCCTTGAGGACCTGCTCCATGATTTTTCCAGGGACTGAGGTGAGGTTGACTGGCCTGTAGTTCCCCGGATCCTCCTCCTTCCCTTTTTTAAAGATGGGCACTACATTAGCCTTTTTCCAGTCGTCCTGGACCTCCCCCGATTGCCATGAGTTTTCAAAGATTGGCCAATGGTTTTGCAGTCACATCCGCCAACTCCTTTAGCACTCTCAGATGCAGTGCATCCGGCCCCATGGACTTATGCTCATCCAGCTTTTCTAAATAGTCCCAAACCACTTCTTTCTCCACAAAGGGCTGGTCACCTCCTCCCCATGCTGTACTGCCCAGGGCAGTAGTCAGGAGCTGACCTTGTTCGTGAAGACAGAGGCAAAAAAAGCATTGAGTACATTAGCTTTTTTCACATCCTGTGTCACTAGGTTTCCTCCCTTATTCAGTAGGGGGCCCAAACTTCCATTGACTTTCTTCTTGTTGCTAACATATTTCTATTGTCCCATGGATAATGTGAGTGTGTCCTTCCTTTCAGGAACCAGGGAGCATCACATTTATACCATTCCTCCTATTGCAAAGTTATTGTTGGAGTCACCCATCATACAAATTGTATCATCATTGCCAGTTCTCACGTTGCTCTGGGTTTTGCTGAAGAGCACCTATACTGGGAACTTTTCAAATTAGATGTAAATAAAGAGGAGATGGAGCAGGAAAGTAAGTATCATTTCATCCTCTGTGACACTGGAAGGAGATGGGGTGACTCAGAGATTCCCTCCTTCCCCACCACTGCAGAACTGTTACCTTTTGTCTGAGCCATGTAGAGTTTATCTTCATCACATTCTATCCCTCCACTTTTCAAAGTTTCATGTGATGAAGCATTCTCTGTTGTCTGTGCTTGGAGATGCTTTGACTTCTTTAATCCTGTATCAGAGTTGCTATGACTGGAGATGAAAGTGTCAAAGACCTGGGAGGGGAATTCAAATGGATCCCAAACACAGTGTGATCATTTGGAGTTTAAATCCCAGGTTCCATCTCTTGGTAAAGCCACTTCCGGCAAGGTGGCTGTTTTTTCCCCCATTATGGGGGTGCTAGAATACTAAAAATGTTGTAAATAACATAACTGACTATTGAGACAGTGCTAAGTGAAGTACGTTAGAATGGATCAGAGGATAATGTGATGGGAGAATTTCTTGTCCTGATTCTGAATAATCAGATGTAACCTGCTCTGGAATTTCACTTGACACTTTCATTGTCATGTTTCAGAGTAGCAGCCATGTTAGTCTGTATTCGCAAAAAGAAAAGGAGTACTTGTGGCACCTTAGAGACTAACACATTTATTTGAGTATAAGCTTTCGTGAGCTACAGCTCACTTCATCGGATCTCTCTGTAATGTGGCTTTCTATCTTTCCTGAAGGCTGTTTGGTCACCGAGTTGGATATTAGTTCTGTTTGATAGGATGTAACTCAGATTTATTGGAGAATTTAAGACAAATGATCATTTGCTAAAGACATGATTTCTCACTTCAGCTTTGCTTTTTCCCCATCCCTCCATGATGACATGGAGACAGTTCAAGTGCAGTTCTGTCAACAGGAGAGAACTCTCCAATTTACTGGACATGCTAAGAAAGAAACAGTAGTGATTTAAAATCTCCACTTGGAAATGGTGAACAACAGCAGAACCCGAATTAACTGAAGGAAGTGCATATGATCACAGTGTAGTTCAATTGTTGAAGTCAATATTGTCTCAGGTGGCTATGCTGGCAGGAGAAGCTTTCCCACTGATGTAGCACTATCTACACAGGGGGCTAGAGCTGTGTAACTACATTGCTCAGCTGTGTCGTTTTTTCACATCTCTGAGCAATAAAGTTATACTGATAAATGTCTTTAGTGTAGACCAGACAGTTTTCTCTTGTGTTTTATGCATTTACTTCACTTCTATCCTACCATCTCCTACTTTGAAAGGTTAAAAAATGTGTTAGGGGCCTTATTCCTTCACCCACTACTTCCCTGGTCCTTCTCGCATGAACAGAGAGCAACAATACCCAAAGTCCAAAGGTGCAAACAATTCGATGTTTATTGGGGTGAACTTCCAGCAAACATGATTCCAGTTTCCTTCCTTAGTATCCTCCTTCCCAGCTCTGACACCACAGAGCCTTACACCTTTGTCCCTGTTCCCATTCCTGCCCTTAGCCAAACATGATTTCAATTTCCTTACCCCTATTCCCTGTTCCCATTTTCCCCACACACACCCACCCCCTCACTTCCTGATTGACTGCAGACTATATAGGAAAACTTGAGTTCGGCTTAGCTAAACCTTAACCAATCATTTTCCTGAAATTTAACTAACCAATCCTAACATATTGTAACATGATTATGTAACCAATTATATCCCACCACCTTAATTAGTTTACACCCAGCAAAGTTAATTATACAGCACACAGAAACAATCACAGAACCAGACAGAGATTATACAGACAAACAATAGCAAAGTGGGAACTATAATGACAAGACAATACAGAAGTGAGGGTTTCACATCCCAGCTATTGATAAGTGAGTTCTTGCCAGACAGGATGCTATCAAACTAAAAGTTTCCTTTTACATTTTCTAGGCACTTCCCTTTCTCTGGAGGTGATAGGCATTATCAGGTCAGGATTGTATTCCTAACAGCCCAATAGCACCTTCTTTCAATGTGATTACTTTGGAATGTGAGGAGATAACCGGTCGCTTCCCAGCTTATGGCTGCCTCTGCTGCTTGGCCAAAGGCCTTAGCCTAAGAACAGGGCCTCAGACTGTCACAGTAAGAGAAGGCCCTTACACCGGCAGACAATGATTTTGATGCTTTCTTTTATACCTCTAACTAGCCAAGTGATCAGAATACACCAAAATTCTTAAAGTACAGGCCTTTGCAGACAGGCATGAATATCTATATCCTAACAAAGTGTGAAAAGAGAAAGTTTTTTTTTTTCCTCATGATGCAAACATTCCCACATAGGAGACCCCTTCCACCAACACAGACAGCAGAAGAACCAGAGATATATGAACTCACAGGAGTGGTTGGGACCTACGTTGGGACATGCAAAAACTTGAGCCAACATTCAGTTGTTGGCAATGGGGAGTAAAAGAAACCAACATATATGACAAGAATTTGTGGTCTTTGAATATGTTGTTGTTACAAATGAAAATTAAATTGAAGGTGAAGTTATTGGTTAAAGAGTAGGAGACTAATTGTTTGTTTGATGATCTGAATTATTTTGGAAAACAGAACTAAAAACAAGACAACTTTCAGTTAGTCATACAGGAAATGATGGCTAATCTTCAAAAGTTAATTTGATTTAATTTACCCCCTGTGGTATAAGGAGTTTTGGTAGGAAACTTCACTCCAAAGGTTGGGGTGGAAGAATATGCGTTAGAAAGAGTGTATAAGAGAATATTCGCCAAGTATAGATTTCAATTTTTTGTACTTCAAATAGAACATATTTTGCTTAGCTTAAAAGCCAGTTTCTTTAAAAAAAAAAAAACCACACTATTCAAGGAGACAAGTTGTATAACTTTTTACCCACTTAGACTGTAAGGGTCACTGACTTCCTCACTTCTCTAATTTGCAAAGGAAAGGCATGACATCTGTCATAAGATGTGTCCAGCTGGTAGAAAAGCTGCAATCATCAACTATCAACATCAAGAAAAAGGCTGAAGTCCATTGCCTTTCACATCAAAAAGCCATCTAAAGGCTGGTCTACACTCAAAAGCTATGTTGACATAGCCACATCTCTCAGGGGCGTGAAAAATGGACACCACTGAGAGAAGTGGTTAATAAGAACACAAGAATGGCCGTACTCAGTTAGACCAAAGGTCCATCCAGCCCAGTGTGCTGTCTACTGACAGTGGCCAATGCCAGGTACCCCAGAGGGAGTGAACCTAACAGGTAGTAATCAAGTGATCTCTCTCCTGCTGTCCATTACCACCCTCTGACAAACAGAGGCTAGGGACACCATTCCTTACCCATCCTGACTAATAGCCATTAATGGACTTAACCTCCATGAATTTATCCAGTTGTCTTTTAAACCCTGTTATAGTCCTAGCCTTCACCACCTCCTCAGGCAAGGAGTTCCACACGTTGACTGTGCGCTGTGTGAAGAAAACTTCCTTTTATTTGTTTTAAACCTGCTACCCATTAATTTCATGTGGTGACCCTTAGTTCTTATATTAAGGGAATAAGTAAATAACTTTTCTATACATCACTCATGATTTATATATGGGGGGAGGGATAGCTCAGTGGTTTGAGCATTGGCCTGCTAAACCCAGGGTTGTGAGTTCAATCCTTGAGGGGGCCATTTAGGGATCTGGGGCAAAAATTGGGGATTGGTCCTGCTTTGAGCAGGGGTTGGACTAGATGACCTCCTGAGGTCCCTTCCAACCTTGATATTCTATGATTCTATGATTTTATATACCTCTATCATATCCCCCCTTAGTCTCCTCTTTTCCAATCTGAAAAGTCCTAGCCTCTTTAATCTCTCCTCATATGGGACCCGTTTCAAACCCCTAATCATGTTAGTTGCCCTTCTCCGAACCTTTTCTAATGCCAGTATATCTTTTTTGAGGTGAGGAGACCACACCTGTACACAGTATTCAAGATGTGGGCGTGCCATAGATTTATATAAGGGCAATAAGATATTCTCCTTCTTATTCTCTATCCCCTTGTTAATGATTCCTAACATCCTGTTTGCTTTAGACTGCCGCTGCACACTGCGTGGACGTCTTCAGAGAACTATTCACAATGACTTCCAAGATCTTTTTCCTGATTAGTTGTAGCTAAATTAGCCCCCATCAAATTGTATGTATAGTTGGGGTTATTTTTCCCAATGTGCATTACTTTACATTTATCCACATTAAATGTCATTTGCCATTTTGTTGCCCAATCACTTAGTTTTGTGAGATCTTTTTGAAGTTCTTCACAGTCTGCTTTGGTCTTAACTATCCTGAGCAGTTTAGTATCATCTGCAAACTTTGCCACCTCACTGTTTAGCCCTTTCTCTGGATCATTTATGAATAAGTTGAATAGGATTGTTCCTAGGACTGACCCTTGGGGAACACCACTAGTTACCCCTCTCCATTCTGAAAATTTACCATTTATTCCTACCCTTTGTTCCCTGTCTTTTAACCAGTTCTCAATCCATGAAAGGATCTTCCCTCTTATCCCAGGACAACTTAAATTACGGTGAGGGACCTTGTCAAAGGTTTTCTGGAAATCTAAGTACACTGTGTCCACTGGATCCCCCTTGTCCACATGTTTGTTCCTCCCTTCAAAGAGCTGTAAGAGATCAGTAAGACATGATCTCCCTTTACAGAAACCATGTTGACTTTTGCCCAACAATTTGTTCTTCTGTGTGTCTGACAATTTTATTCTTTACGATTGTTTCAATGAATTTGCCCGGTACTGACGTTAGACTTACAGGTCTGTAATTGCCGGGATCCCCTCTAGAGCCCTTTTTAAATATTGGCCTTACATTAGCTGTCTTCCAGTCACTGGGTACAGAAGCCGATTTAAAAGGCAGGTTACAAACCCTCCTGAGTAGTTCAGCAATTTCACATCTGAGTTCTTTCAGAACTCTTGGGTGAGGCCATCTGGTCCCCCTGACCTGTTACTCTTCAGTTTCTCAATTAACTCCAAATCCTCCTCTGCCACCCTCCCTTACCCGGGCTGGAGAGGGCGGAAGCGCCCCACGGGGCAGGCTGGGAGATGTAGTTCCTGACTCTCCCAGGAACGGAAGTGACGTTTGGCGGGGGGAGGACGAGAGGGGCTGCGAACGCGCGCGGCGCTGCGGCTCTGCCTGGCTCGTGCGGGGCCGTTGGAGCCTCTCCCGGAGCCGGAGGAGGGTTTTGTGTCTCCCGGCTTTGGGCATGCGCAGATCGGGGGGGGGGGGCGGAAAGAGTCGGACATGCGCAGAGCGCGGGAGAGAGTCGGGCATGCGCAGAGGCAGAGCTCACTTGCCGCTGCGCCCCGGGGCTGTGGGGCCGGGCGAGGCCGAAGGGTCTGTGCCGGGGAGACCTTCATCCACCCCCCCCCCTCGCCGGAGCCGCCCTGGGGCCGCCCCGGGCTCCGCCCGCCCCGCTGCGGAGCTGCAGCCTCCAGGTACCGGAGCGAGCCCCGGGGCCGGGCGGTGACTCTGCCCCAGTGTCCGGCGGGGGGACCAGCCCCCCCGGGGTCCCTGCGTGGGGCCGGGCGGGGGGAGACCTGGGGAAAGGGGCGGGGGGAAAATGTCGGCGCAGCCCGGACATGGCCGGGGGGGGGAGAAGAGCCGGGGCCCCCCGAGGGGCGGGGAGGGAAAGGGGGGGCTGAGATCCCCTCGGATTTACCGCTGCCCCCTCCCCTGGGGACCCCCCCCGCTCCCGCCCTGCCCCCTTTCGCTCCCGGCAGCGACGAGCAGCAGCCCGGGTGACCCCCCCCCTTCCCCCACCTCCCTGAGACGGGCTCTGCCCCCCCCCGGTCCCCGTTTCCTCCCCACTTCGCGCGTGGCCAGTTCAAATCTCCGCCTTGGGGGGGGGTGTCCCCCCCACTTTACCTGCAGTGACTTGTCCCGGTTTAGGGGGGAATCGTTCCCCGGAGTGATTTCTGGAACGGGCAGAGGCGGGCCGAGCCCCGAGATGGGGAGACCTCTGTTTTAGGTGAAACTGAGACATGGACCGAGATCACAGCCCCCCTTGTGCCAGGCAGTGCCCGACTGCGGCCTTAACTGCTGCCTCCATTGTGCTGGGCGCCTCGGAGACCCCGAGTGAGATCTGTGTCCCCGTTGGGCCTGGCAGTGCACGGACCCTGGCGAAGATCGCGCCCCACCGCTGTACTGGGCACTGCACAGACCCTGACAGAGATCCTGGCCCCACATTTCGTCAGGTGCTGCAAGGACCCTAAACAAAACCAGGGATCCTGTAATACCAGGAGTTGCAGAGCCCCTGATTGAGGTCAGGCCCCCTGTCGTGCAGGGCTCTGCACGGACACAGTTGGCAAAAATTGGGGATTGGTCCTGCTTTGAGCAGGGGGTTGGACTAGATGATCTCCTGAGGTCCCTTCCAACCCTGATGGTCTATGATTCTATAAGATCAGGGTCTTCATTGTGGTGCTGAACAGACCCATCGGGCTGAGTTAATGAAGGCCTCAAATAATTTATTTAAAGACTTCAAGTTACCAAAAAATCCATCATTTACACTTGTTTAAACCTGTAAATGAGCCGAGCCATGCCATGCCCCATGCTGCAGAGGAAGGCAGACAAAAAACAAAAAAAACAGGGTCTCTGCCAATCTGAGTCTGGGCAAAATTCCTTCCCATTCCAAATATGGCAAAGACCCAGCAGCCAGACAGCTAGGAAGGAATTCTCTGTAGTAGCTCAGAGCCCTGCCCATCTAGTGTCCCATCACCAGCCTCTGGAGATGTTTGCTGTTAGCAGTTGCAAATCGGCTACCTGCCATTGTAGGCAGTCCCATCATACCAATCCCTCCAGAAATGTATCAAGCTCAGTCTTGAAGCCAGTTAGGTTTTTTGCCCCCACTGCTTCCCTTGAGAGGCTGTTCCAAAACTTCACTCTGATGGTTAGAAACCTTCGCCTAAGTTCAAGCCAAAACTTATTGATGGCCAATATCCATTTGTTCCAGTGACACCATTGGTGCTTAACCTAAATAAGTCCTTTCTTTCTGTTAGGGGGCTTATTCCTTCACCCACTTACTTCCCTGGTCCTTCTCGCATGAACAGAGAGCAACAATACCCGAAGTCCAAAGGTGCAAACAATTCGATGTTTATTGGGGTGAACTTCCAGCAAGCATGACTCCAGTTTCCTTCCTTAGTATCCTCTTTCCCAGCTCTGACACCACAGAGCCTTACACCTGTGTCCCTGTTCCCATTCCTACCCTTAGCCAAACATGATTCCAACTTCCTTACTCCCATTCCCTGTTCCCATTTCCTCCTTTAGCAAAACATGATTCCAATTTTCTTACCCCCATTCCCTGTTCCCATCTCACACGCCCACCCCCACCCCCACCCCCACCCACACCCACACCCACACCCAGTCACTTCCTCATTGACTACAGATTATATAGTAAAACTTGAGTTCTGCTTAGCTATACCTTAACCAATCATTTTCCTGAAATTTAACTAACCAATCCTAACATATTGTAACATGATTATGTAACCAATTATATCCCACCACCTCAATTAGTTTACACCCAGCAAAATTAATTATACAGCAGACAGGAACAATCACAGAACCAGACAGAGATTATACAGACAAACAACAGCAAAGTGGGAACTATAATGACAAAACAATACAGAAGTGAGGATTTCACATCCCAGCTATTGATAAGTGAGTTCTTGCCAGACAGGATGCTATCAAACTAAGTTTCCTTTTACATTTTCTAGGCACTTCCCTTTCTCTGGAGGTGATAGGAATACAATCCTGTCCTGATAGTGCCTAACAGCCCAATAGCACCTTATTTCAATGTGACTAGTTTGGAATGTGAGGATGTGACCGTTCGCTTCCCAGCTTATGGCTGCCTCTGCTGCTTAGCCAAAGGCCTGAGCCTAAGCACAGGGCCACAAACTGTCACAGTAAGAGAAGGCCCTTACACTAGCAGACAGTGATTTTGATTCTTTCTTTTATACCTCTATCACTAGCCAAGTGATAAGAATACACCTAAATTCTTAGAGTATAGGCCTTTACAGGCAGGCCTGAATATCTATATCCTAACACTCCACCCCTTTTTTTTTTCTTTTTCTTTTGGGATCCTCCTGCCCAGGTATCCCTGGAAAAGCATAGGACATATGGCGACACATTTCCTGATAGGGCCAGGCATCAAGGTGGAAGGTGTCGATATTCCATTTGTCCCACTGCCCCTTGTGTAGTATTGTGCCCTGCACCTTCTCTCATACGGGCATACCACACCTATTCCAATTAGTGTTCCAGACTTCCCATTAGAGTGGGCCTGAGAAGGTTGGGTCCAGGTTGTCTAGTACACTGCAGGGTTTGGAGGGCGTATTACATTCCTAATAGGTTATCTCCCTATGCAACGTAACACAAGTACCGTTAAGAATACAAAATCCACAGCAACACCGAGTTCTGACCACTGCAGTATGGTCCAACATCCAAGACACCCCCAGAACACTTCCTCTCCTCCTTCGATGGGGTCACGATCTTGTGTCCAGTTGCTGGCAGTTGCAACAAGCTGCTCCTTCAAGTTTTGTATGCTTTTGTCCATATCACAAGTCCATTGAATGTTCACAGAGAAATGGGATATTGTCCAAACCAGCTTGACCACTTGGTATGGAATCAGGCAGTAAGCCCTGGCTTATTCACAGCAATAAGATTCACAGATCCATTTGTGCACCAAAGTCCACATAGCAGCATGTAGATGGGTGTAGTTTGGTTATGGGCTGGTGTAATTGTGCCCCCAGTAATATGTACATTCCCAGCAAAACACCTTATACACAGTACACCCAATTGTCCACCCCTTGCATACGCCATTGATCCCGCTCCTCAATAGTCATAGGAGAGGGGCACATCCAAACATCTTCTATTAATTTACACTATTTTACACACACCCCCATTGATTTCCAGTGAGCTCCTCCCCTTCTCATTATTTCCATAGGGCTTGTGGGGGCCACCTTAGTTGCCATTCCATTTCCAGGTACCATGGTAGCTATTACACAGCTGCTGGCCTCCTAGTTGAGAATTTGCATTCCCATACACATCTTCCCCCCCAAGGCCAGCCTTTGGAAGCCATCCCCCACCCACATCATGAGGTTTTCTGTTCATTAAAACACAACAATGCTAGCAACAAGACAAACACCACAAACAACACAAAACATAGATCCATGGTATTCTGGGTTATTTTTCCGCTGGCGCCAGCTTGCTTGTAGAGTGTCTGAAAAACAAAAGAAACAATTTCCTTCCCCATGGTGGGGACAGATTATTGCTTAATAATAATACCACTTTCTTTTACAAATGTCCTTGCTACTTGCAGGAAAAACAGAAGAATTACCTCCAGACTGTCCTTATTTTGTTCTATAGTCAGGCTAGTGAATTACCCCACTCACTGGTCATTTATGAAATTCATGAGATGGTGTACCTCAGTTTCCCCTCTTGTACAACAGACCAAGTTTGCAATAGTTTCTCTGCTGTACCAAGCTTTAAGTTTATTCTCAGGTAATAGCTGAGACACAGCTTCAGATTTTAGCACTGTACACACACACACACACACACCCCTTAAGGTTAACCTGTCCCCCTTATTTTCAGGCTTGACTTGTTTTTTTCACCTCCCTTTCCTGAAGGGCCATAATCTGAGTCTTCTAGTAGCTTGTTTGCTGACCAGATGTATTTGTTATTTGCAGCTCCTTTGTGCCCATCAGCTAGGTAATTTGCATTTACACACAGAGGCTTACTAGCTTGCTTTTGGATCCAAAGCTGTTAGCAGCTCAGACACTGTCTTAAAAGGGAAGCATTTTACTTCCACCAGAGTTCTGATTACTTTCCACTTTCATCTCCTGCTCCAAAACACAGCGATCTGAAAAAGAAAGCACAACCTATTGTGGCTCCTTTTGGAGCCCTATTAGGATTTTAATGAAGTACCATGTTTTATTTGCATTTCTTTTACTCCTTTTCCAATATACACTGCACATGTCCTGGGAAAATGCAAATTCCTTCCATATAGTTTAACCTCCATAACATCATATTAGCCAAATTAATTTTACACAAGGTATAACTGCGTCCCCCATGCCTACAGAGTTTTCATGCAGAACCCACCAAAGCAACAATCTGATCCCCCAGAGCAATCCCAAGGCTCAGTGTTCCCATCATTCCTCCCCTTTTCCTTTTCTTTTACCTGTGCACACACACACACAAAATTCTGTTTTGCCTAACATCCCTTGCACTGTAATTACTCTTTTTACACAACTGTACCCCGATTACACTTCCATCTTGTACAACTAGACACAACCAGGGGCAGCCAAGTTAAGTTCCAGTAGAAACCCCTTCCATCCTTTAGTGATTTTGATTACATTACCCAAAAGTCAAATAATTTTGATCAGATTCTCTCTCTGCCTGCTGCCTGCAGCAGTCCCCTATAGACCATTTCTGTGGGAAAAGGGCCCATTTTCCCTCAGAATAGCTATAAAGGCTTCTGTGGACAGAAGCATAGTGGTGATAGTAGCCACTCTACCTGACCCCCTTGGATAATTTAATGACCAAGCTTCCATCCAATGTGACTGCACACAGTTGCACATACAGTTACATGTATATAACTGGGTTTTATCATTAAACAAAAACTTCCTTCTTGACATCTCACATAAGTATCCAAAGTACCCTCCATTAAAACTTCAGAAAAACAAAAGAGTGTGGAAAGGCAGGTTGCACTTTGAAACTTTTATTTATTTATTTTTTTTCCTCCTCTCCCCCAGGACCAAGTCTCAGATCCAGTCTCTAAAGGTGGTCTGTTAACTCTGCTTTTGACCTTAAACCCTTTTGTGCCAAATCATCTTACACTACCCCTAACTAATTTACAACCCTTCAGGAGCCCTTGCTGAAGCAGCACCAAACTTGAAAGATTTCTGGCAGCTTCCCATAATGCTGCCCTTACTTCAAACCTCTCAAGCAGACTGAAGTGCCTCTTTTCCCTGGGAGGCATTCAGTCCCCATGGGCAGGGACCTTCTTCCCCTACCCATATACCAAGGAAATTTGTCCTTCTGATATTTGTCCTTCTGATGTATTTATAGAGAGCAGTCATATCTCCCCTCAGCCTTCTTTTGGCTAGCTTAAAGAAGCCAAGCTCTTGGAGTCTCCTCTCATAAGGCAGATTTTCCATTCCTCGGATTATCCTAGTAGCCGTTCTCTGCACCTGTTCCACTTTGAATGCATCCTTCTTAAACATGGGAGACCAGAATGGCCCGCAGTATTTCAGATGACGTCTCATCAGTGCCTTGTATAACAATATTAACCCTTCGCTGTGTCTACTGGAAATACCTCGCCTGCATCCTAGGACTGCATTAACCCACGTCATGGCCGCAGGACATTGGCAGCTCATAATTATGCTGTTATCACCCAATACTCCCAGGTCTTTCTCCTTCTCTGTCCCTTCCAACTGATAAATCCCCAGCTTATTGCAAAAATTCTTGTCATTAGTCCCCAAGTGCATAATTTTGCTCTATTAATTTTCATCCCATTTCAATTACTGCAGATTTCAAGGTCATGCAGATCTTCTTGTATATATTCCGGTCCTCCTCCATATTGGCAATACCTCCCAGCTTTGTGTCATACTCCCACTTTTTGTGCCAAGGTCACTAATAAAAATGTTGAATAACATTGGTCCCCCAAGACTGATCTCTGAGGAATTCCACTAGTAACCTCCCTCCAGCCTGACAACTCACCGTTCAGTATGACTCCTTGTAGTCTCCCCTGTAACCAATTTCTTACTGACCTTTCACTTCTCATATCCCCATCTTCTCCAATGTAGCGAGTAGGTTCCCATGTGGAACTGTATCATATGCCTTCCTGTCATCCAGATGCTATTGCATTTCTTTTGTCCAAAAGAAAACCACCTCACAGAACAAGGTCGGGTTTCTCTGGCACAATCTAACTTTTGTAACAGTGTTTTATTTATTTATAGTGTTGAAGGCTGGAAGGAACTGTTAGCAATAGGCTGTGAATGGCCATGTGGAGGTGGGGGAAGGGATGGCAGACAGTGTGGGGAGGGGATGTGATGTTGGAGGGGTATATGGGATTCTGTTTTGTAGGAGTCCATGTCTCTGCTCCCTGTGGCCGTGGTGCATTCAGTATCAAAGCAGCATGTCAGCGGAGGAGACGCACACAATAGCTCCATCTGGAACACGCAGCATTCACTGCCAGACGGGATGGGTGATTTTTCAGGGGCCCAGCTTGATATGCCTGGCTGAGGTAGATTCTATTGGACGGTGATCTGGGGCTCTGATAGTTTGGGATGTTCCTTTTTGCATAGTCAGTTCTTTCCCTTTATTGTTTTACCCCCACCTATGCCTGATGCTACTCTCTTCTTAACTTGCTTTTGTTATTTCAGTTCCAGTTTTTAAATGGGATCTAATAATTGCAAAGCTGAATGAAAGATAAAAGAAACAACCATTTGAATTTTGGCACATAGCTGGTAGAACTATACCTAGTGAAGGTATGCTTTAATTACCTGGTTACCTATAGCATTTTCTGGTGGGGTGGATGAAGCAATGTCAAAAAGCCAAAAGCGCTTTTTAGGGCGAAAGAGCTCACCAGGTGTTTGCTCTCTAAGGAGCATGTCACCGGCTAGGGGTTGCAGACTTTCAGGAGTGGTGCGCTGGATTGCATTTACTGATCTCAAAATAAAAGGTTAAGACTTTTGGTTCGCAATATCCAGTGAAATCTTGCAACCAATTATACAAATAGACCCTAATGCTGTTTAAAAAACATGGTATTAATACTGATTCAAAATTGAAATTAAAATTGAGATAAGTGCATTAGAGATTAACTGACACCTAATTTCCATTTCTTAATGCCTGAAATTGACACTTGCTCACACTGTCATTTTTTTTAAAAGCAATGCACAGCACACAGTCAAGTTAATTAATGAAAGCACACCAATTATTGATTGCTTTGTGATGCATAAGCATCTGATTAAGCACCTAATTAAAATGGTACCAATGTAAGTGGAAATAGCAGCTTAGCTCCAGTGTGTTTAAATGTGAATGAAAAGTTTCTATATTAAATACATGGCAGGATTGTAAACAGGGAGAAAATACACAGAAGTGCCTCTTCCCAGTCCTCTTGATTTCTTGTCCCAAACCCCCATGAGTTCTGGCCTCTTGGTCAACTCAGCTCCCAGTCCCACATCAGCTGTGCCCTCTCCCAGCCTAACCCTTTTCTACTGCAGTTCTTCATCCCCCTCGTCGAGACAGGGGGTTGGCGCTGCAGCCCCTAAAGCATGTGCGTTAATCACTGTCTCACATACTGGGGCTCTTTAGATTTCAGTGAATGATTTATCAGAGTTACTGACTCTGGGAGGTGGGAGAGAGGAGAGGCTGAGAGGGAGTTTTCTCCCCACCCTCTGTAGGGCCATGTTCAACCTGGTAGCCTCCATGTTACCTCATCCTCCACCCTCGCTCATGTGTCAGAGTGTCACCTTCTGGCCTCACCATAGCTACATCACAATGTAATTATCCTCAACGCAAGCATTACAGTCCAGGAAGGGAAATAATTAAAAGTACTTAATTATTTGAAAGTATGCTTGAAAGGATTGGATTTTTATTAACAAATTGCAGTAAATGTTGATTTCACTTCACACACACACACACACACGTAAAATTAGGTAAAACATAGAAATGCTTCTGAACAAAGTCAAGTTTTGATTTAAGGATATTTACACTGTATATTTTGCATGTGACATTTACAATTTCTATTTCAACAGTTAAAAAGACTTGGTGTTTCAAATCTCAACATTTACTCTAATCAAATAATTGTTGTCCGATGAGCCCCATAACTTCCCACAGCTCTGAACATTGAAAATGTAAACATTAAAAAAAGGGCTTAGTATTAAATATCGATATCCTCTATTGAAATTAAAAAAAGAAATAGACACAATGAATTTTGCTAAACCCACTTAACAGCAGTTGCAATATGCTAGGGCAGGGGTCGGCAACCTTTCGGAAGTGGTGTGCCGAGTCTTCATTTATTCACTCTAATTTAAGGTTTCATGTGCCAATAATACCTTTTAACGTTTTTAGAAGGTATCTTTCTATATGTCTTTAATATATATATATGGGGGGGACGGATCACTCAGTGGTTTGAGCATTGGCCTGCTAAACCCAGGGTTGTGATTTCAATCCTCAAGGGGGCCGTTTAGGGATCTGGGGAAAAAATTGGGGATTGGTCTTGCTTTGAGCAGGGGGTTGGACAAGATAATCTCCTGAGGTCCCTTCCAGCACTGAGATTGTATGATTCAATAACTAAAGTAAATAAGGTTTTTAAAATGTTTAAGAAGCTTAATTTAAAATTAATGCAGATCCCACCCCCGGACTGGTGGCCAGGACCTGGGCAGTGTTGAGTGCCACTGAAAATCAGCTACCTTGGCATGCATGCCACAGGTTGCCTACCCCTGTGCTACGGGATGGAAATTCATGGCTAAGGCACCCAACCTTAATTCTGCCGTGTAGTGACACCAGGCAATCGCCATAGGGCTACGAATAAAGCATTTTAGTGTATAAAGTCCCAAACTAGATTATACCGATTTGTAAAGACACATGAGATCTTTCCCTCAGGGTATCACCTTCACTGGGTTGTTTCTTTTATTGATAATTCCCAGAAGTCAACAGATAAATACCATTCTATCAGTTATGAAGTGGCCATTTCAGATTTCTGGGGAGTGTCTATAATTTTGCACTAGTGGCCGGGTCCTTGGAGAGGCAGAACCTTGGTTTCATTTTAACTTGTCCATGCTCAGCAGCTTCTGGAATTTTGTTCAAAGTATTTACATGTTTCCCTGGCCTGTTCTTAAAAGTGCTGCTAGAGAATGTGGGGAGGGGCAGAAACTCACTGCAGGATCAGGAGCTGAGTCCCTCACATATTTATAGCTCATCGGAAGAAGGACGGGGATTGGTGGGTGTCTGGGAATTTAATAATAAACACAAAAATATTGTTCTTAATGAATTTTCATTTTCTAATTCCCATAACCCACTAATTATCCCTGGCTGCCCTGGGGAGTCTGGGGAGGGAGTACTCGTAAATGCCGTTCGCCAGTGTGGAACTGAAGGCACAAGGATCTTTCACATCCCAGGGTGGGGAACGACTCTTTGGGGCTGGCTGCAGTCTCCCCTTGTTGCTGTGAGAGGAATGGGGTGGTCCCTCATATAGGATACAAACACACTGTGCGCAGATGGGAAATGTAGTTTCTTCCAGGGGATTGAAAATGGTTGCTTTAGCGTCCTGAGCTCTGTCTTCCTGTTTTTGTTCTGACACTTTCAGATCTCTTGCAGAGACAAGGTGGGTGAGGGAATTTCATTTAGAACCAATTAAAAATCCCTCTCTTTGATATCCTGGGACTAACATGGCTACAACAACTCTTTTCCCTTTATACCTGTTCCCCCTCTCACCTCCCCCTCAGCTGAGACTGTCCTATGAGATGAGAAAATAAGGGTTCAGTCCTGTCCCTGGATTAGGTCTTTCCAGCATTAACAGGAGTGAAAGCCTGTGTGCATTAATGACAGCAGCAGCTCTAGGACTCGGAGTTATAGGGAGAAGAGATGGGAGTGAGCAGGTTATGTTAGTGCAAGGTGTGAGTTACACATGTGGGAGGGAGCAAGGTTGGTCACTTGAGTGTTGCATTACCTTGCTAACTGACTAGTGAGGAGTGACAACCATAGTTCCCTTTAAGGTACGCACCTGGACGGCCGCGCACGAGGGAATGAAGGGCTGCATACCTGTCATAAATATAAAGGGAAGGATAACCACCTTTCTGTATACAGTGCTATAAAATCCCTCCTGGCCAGAGGCAAAATCCTTTTACCTCTAAAGGGTTAAGGTCAGGTAACCTGGCTGGCACCTGACCCACAATGACCAATGGGGGAACAAGATACTTGCAAATCTGGAGTGGGGGAAAAAGGCTTTTGTCTGTCTGTGTGATACCTTTGCTGGGAACAGATCAAGGATGCAAGCCCTCAAACTCCTGTAAAGTTAGTAAGTAATCTAGCTAGAAAATGCGTTAGGTTTTCTTTGTTTTGGCTTGTGAAATTCGCTGTGCTGGAGGAAATGTGTATTCCTGTTTTCATATCTTTTTGTAACTTAAGGTTTTGCCTAGAGGGATTCTCTATGTTTTGAATCTGACTGTCTGTAAGATTATCTTCCATTCTGATCTTACAGAGTTGTTCTCTTATCTTTTTTTGTTCTTCTAATAAAGTTCTGTTTTTAAGAATCTGACTGGGTTTTTTGGGGTCTTAAAAATCCAAGGCTGGTCTGTGCTCATCTTGTTTATTCTCAAGCCTCCCCAGGAAAGGGGGTGGAAGGGCTTGGGGAGATATTTTGGGGAAATAGGAACTCCAAGTGGTCCTTTCCCTGATTGTTTGTTAAAGCACTTGGTGGTGGCAGCGTTTACCTAATCCAAGGGCAAAGACTTTGTGCCTTGGGGAATTTTTACCCTAACCTGGTAGAAATAAGCTTGGGGGGGTCTTTCATGCAGGTCCCCACATCTGTACCCTAGAGTTCAGAGTGGGGAAGGAACCTTGACAGTACCTAATTAGTGGAGCTGCGCAGATATGAGTCCACTAATTAGGTGCCTCCTGGACCCTGGAGAGGATGTGGAAGAAGGTGAGGTGATGGGAGAAGTAGGGGGTAGGTGGGGTGAGTTGGGGGTGGGGAGTTTGGGGTGTCCTGACTTCCAGCCGGGCTGCTGCAGGGAGAGGAGAGAGTCAGACTCTCTCAGCAGCCCGAGCTGGGCTGCAGCTGCTGGTGCCGGGGAGAGAAAGGACTGTCTTCCAGCCCCAGGCTGGGCTGGGGGAGCAGGCTGCACGGGGGGTGGAGGGACTGGTCAGAGCAGGCTGCACGGGGTGGGGTGCCAAGATTTTGAGCAGGTTGCTGGCATTTTGGAGCATGCGGGGGATGTGGCTACATGTGGGGTGGGGTGCTGGGGAAACTCCATTGTCTGATTAGTGCATCAGAGCAAGGTCAGTCCAAGCACATCTTGCCTTTTCTTGTTGTTGTGGTAACTATGAGTCTGGGGTGAGGAGCTGGTATTAATTACCACCTGATTATTGATATAATTACAAGATATGAAATATGCCAGGAATAATCTGATGGGGAAGGAATAATGTGGCACCCCCGCTATTTTCCACTGTTTAGAATTATAGAGCAAACACAAAACAGTGACTCCTCTGCAGTTCTATACCAAAATATTTTTCACCTAGTATCAGCAGGGAAAGATGAAGAGCTTGCTTTGGGCCACATTGCGTTTCAGTTGACAGCTGTTGGACATCTGCCAGAGATGTGAGAAAGACTGGGCTAAGATTTAGTTTGATTGGAGGGAGACAGATCCAGAGCAGAGAGGTAAAGAGGGCAGAGGGATTCTGCATTAGCAGATCTTAATGCAGAATCTGACTTGTGTTTGTTGTTTTTTTTTTTATTGTAAAGCATTTAGGCTGCTTTTGTAGATATGTGTTAATAATCTGTCCTCTTCCTAGAGTTCTGAGGAAGTTATATGAGTATTTTTAAAGAGTGCAGACTGCAGATTAGATTGCAGTGAGGTCTTAAGTGCAGGATCAGGCTCTAAACTGCTGTCCAGTCCACACACTGAACAAACTGAAAAAAACACTTCGATCTTTCTGTTGTAGTGATCTTATGGGTAAATTACAGCAATCCAAGGTTAAAAGAAATACATCTGTGATTTTATTTTGATGATTGTGGCTTTAAGAAGCTGGTTTCTTGCTATTTACTTTCTCTTAGATACTGATCCTGCAAACAGTTATGCCTCTGGAGAGCATCCATGCATAGGCATTTGCAGGATTGGGGCTTTAGTGAATGAATACTGGAGCAAAAGCATGTGGCTAGGCTTAGCTCGTGACATTGGCACAGTTACATTTCAAACAAAGTTTATATAGGTGTTGATGGCTTAAGGTAAGAGAGGCAAGGATTCTTTTAACAACATAATTTTTTAGCGTGTTTTAGGTGTCTGAAAACTGTGATCTTAATGGTTTTTTAAAAAAAATATCCTGTTACTAATTAATACATGGTAAGTAGTTAAACAGTATCCATGGTAAAGTTCTTCCAGTTTTATTTGTTTGGCGATTAGAGTTGGATTCCAGACAAGTGATTTCCATTAAGTTTTAGAATTTGTCTGGGGAGAGGTATTGGAAACCATTAAGGCCAGATCTTTGCTGTCTGGTAGAGGTCTGGCTCTTCCGAGTACTCCATTGACTCAGAAGTAGAAAGCACAAGGTGTGGTGCTAGGTGTTTTGTAGGATGAAGACCTTATTTGCAAGCTCTTTGAAGCAGGGATCTGTCTGCAAACTCCAAAACCATGTGTTAATGTGCTCCAGGGCTTCTGCTCTGAGTTTTTGAGTGTGTGTGTGTGTCCATGTGAAAACAGGAGAACTTTGCCTGTTTCTACAGGGCTCTGTCGAACTTGCACAGCGTGGGTCCTAAACACTCATTTAAAATACCTATAACTGACCAGTTGATGTTTTACTTCCCTTTGTGTTTTCAGTGTTGTCACTTGTTTGTTTGGGGTTTTGTTTGCTGTCTGTGTAGCTTTATTACTTCTTTTTACTGTTCTATGTGTGTGAAGTATTCATCCAATTAAGAATTGACATCCCATAGAAATGGTATAAGCCTGAGTGAATACCTTCTGCTCTCCTTTCCAGTATCCAGTACATGTACTCCAAGGGCAGTGTCAATTTTCTTTTTATTTGATTTCATACTAAATACATATCTTGAGCAGTGCACCTTATTAATTATCCCTTGTTTTAATATTCTTTCTTCTTCTTCCATACCTATGAACTGTTTAAAAATATATATTATATCTAGGGTTTTTGTTTGTACTGGTGGCTCACATCCACACACTACCTCAATATTGGTGGAGCACATAACAAAATTCATTCCGCACGTGGATGGAAAAAATTAGAGGGAACATTGGTGGCTGCTCCCTCTTGGGTGGATGGGCCAATCCTGGGGCCCATTATCTCTTGGTGATTTGATTTCCATTCCAAGTCCATAAAGTAGATTTTCAATATAAATACTTTGTTCCTTACATACGACCCATATGTTGATCTCTCAGTCATTATGAGTCTTGACCAGTTATGAGCTTTTTGTAGATGCCTTTGTCACAGAGTCACCACATCAATGCTCTAGAACTACTCTGTATGAAGCCAGTCAGGACTCTGGGGAAGCCTCCTCTCTCTGAGCAGACTGTCTCCAGGGCAGAAGCTTCCACAGCTTTGACCTTCCTGGGTCTGACCTCAGAGCATTCAGCATCCCCCTTCCACAGTGTGTGCTTCCTGCAGCGAGTCCGCCCAGATGGGGTTCCTGGGGAAACCAGAGGGTCCTGCACCCCAACTCTGCAGTCGGACATGATTCTCAGCCAGCCAGTAAAACACAAGGTTTATTAGGTGACAGGAACACAGCGTAGAACAGAGCTTGCTATCACAGAAATCAGTGACTTTCAGGCAAGTCCAGCTTGGGAGTCCTGGGACAGATGCCTTGGACTCCCCCTTTTCTAGTCCCCCCGTGCAGACTGCCCACTTTCAATGACCTGACCTCCGACACCCCCCTGTTGCTCCTCCTCCATCTCCGTGTCTCATTTCCTGGGCAAAAGGTGTCACCTGGTCTCACCCCTCTCCTGGGTCTCAGGTTACATAAGTGCAGGCAGCTGGACGCTTCACCTGCCCCGAGGGCTCAGCAAAAATTATACACCCAGTTCCTACCACTGAAGTTTTGGGTGCAGTACACTGGGAAACTGAGGTACACACAGTTTTAGTATAGGACAGTAAGACTCACAGGCAACACCCACTTTGTTACAGCCTCACATGCTCTCCCTTATGGATAAATCTGTCCATCTATCTGCCGCCCCGACCGGGAAAACGGAGAAGTCTGCTGCTTGCCAGGAGCTAAGATTCACAATGTGATGGAGAGACTGCCAAGACACATCAAGCTCTCAGATCGCTACCCCTTCCTGCTTCTTCACGTGGGCACCAATGATACTGCCAAGAATGACCTTGAGCGGATCACTGCAGACTACGTGACTCTGGGAAGAAGGTTAAAGGAGTTTGAGGCGCAAGTGGTGTTCTCACCATCCTCCCCGTGGAAGGAAAAGGCCTGGATAGAGACCGTCGAATCGTGGAAGTCAACGAATGGCTACGCAGGTGGTGTCGGAGAGAAGGCTTTGGATTCTTTGACCACGGGATGATTTTCCAAGGAGGAGGAGTGCTAGGCAGAGACGGGCTCCACCTAACGAAGAGAGGGAAGAGCATCTTCGCAAGCAGGCTGGCTAACCTAGTGAGGAGGGCTTTAAACTAGGTTCACCGGGGGAAGGAGACCAAAGCCCTGAGGTAAGTGGGGAAGCGGGATACCGGGAGGAAGCACGAGCAGGAGCGCGCGAGAGGGGAGGGCTCCTACCTCATACTGAGAACGAGGGGCGATCAGCGGGTTATCTCAAGTGCCTATATACAAATGCACGAAGCCTGGGAAACAAGCAGGGAGAACTGGAAGGCCTGGCACAGTCAAGGAATTTTGATGTGATTGGAATAACAGAGACTTGGTGGGATAACTCACATGACTGGAGTACTGTCATGGATGGATATAAGCTGTTCAGGAAGGACAGGTAGGGCAGAAAAGGTGGGGGAGTTGCACTGTATGTAAGAGATCAGTATGACTGCTCAGAGCTCAAGTATGAAACTGCAGAAAAACCTGAGTCTCTGGATTAAGTTTAGAAGTATGAGCAACAAGAGTGGTGTCGTGGTGGGAGTCTACTATAGACCACCGGACCAGGGGGATGACGTGGACGAGGCTTTCTTCTGGCAACTTGCAGAAGTTACTAGATTGCAGGCCCTGGTTCTGATGGGAGACTTCAATCACCCTGATATCTGCTGGGAGAGCAATACAGCAGTGCACAGACAATCCAGGAAGTTTTTGGAAAATGTAGGGGACAATTTCCTGGTGCAAGTGCTGGAGGAACCAACTAGGGGCAGAGCTCTTCTTGACCTGCTGCTCACAAACCGGGAAGAATTAGTAGGGGAAGCAAAAGTGGATGGGAACCTGGGAGGCAGTGACCATGAGATGGTCGAGTTCAGGATCCTGACACAAGGAGGAAAGGAAAGCAGCAGAATACGGACCCTGGACTTCAGAAAAGCAGACTTTGACTCCCTCCGGGAACTGATGGGCAAGATCCCCTGGGAGAATAATATGAGGGGGAAAGGAGTCCAGGAGAGCTGGCTGTATTTTAAAGAATCCTTATTGAGGTTACAGGGACAAACCATCCCGATGTGTAGAAAGAATAGTAAATATGGCAGGCGACCAGCTTAGCTTAACAGTGAAATCCTTGCTGATCTTCAATACAAAAAAGAAGCTTACAAGAAGTGGAAGATTGGACAAATGACCAGGGAGCAGTATAAAAATATTGCTCGGGCATGCAGGAGTGAAATCAGGAAGGCCAAATCACACCTGGAGTTGCAGCTAGCAAGAGATGTTAAGAGTACCAAGAAGGGTTTCTTCAGGAATGTTAGCAACAAGAAGAAAGCCAAGGAAAGTGTGGGCCCCTTACTGAATGAGGGAGGCAACCTAGTGACAGAGGATGTGGGAAAAGCTAATGTACTCAATGCTTTTTTTTTTTGCCTCTATCTTCACGAACAAGGTCAGCTCCCAGACTGCTGCACTGGGCAGCACAGCGTGGGGAGGAGGTGCCCAGCCCTTTGTGGAGAAAGAAGTGGTTAGGGACTATTTAGAAAAGCTGGACATGCACAAGTCCATGGGGCCGGATGAGTTGCATCCGAGAGTGTTAAAGGAGTTGGCGGATGTGATTGCAGAGCCATTGGCCATTATCTTTGAAAACTCATGGCGATCGGGTGAAGTCCCAGAAGGCTGGAAAAAGGCTAATGTAGTGCCAATCTTTAAAAAAGGGAAGAAGGAGGATCCTGGGAACTACAGGCCGGTCAGCCTCACCTCAGTCCCCGGAAAAATCATGGAGCATGTCCTCAAGGAATCAATTCTGAAGCACTTAGAGAGGAAAGTGATCAGGAACAGTCAGCATGGATTCACCAAGGGCAAGTCATGCCTGACTAATCTAATTGCCTTCTATGATGAGATAACTGGCTCTGTGGATGAGGGGAAAGCAGTGGATGTGTTGTTCCTTGACTTTAGCAAAGCTTTTGACACGGTCTCCCACAGTATTCTTGTCAGCAAGTTGAAGTATGGGCTGGATGAATGGACTAGTGATCAGTGGCTCCATGTCTAGTTGGCAGCCGGTATCAAGTGGAGTGCCCCAAGGGTCGGTCCTGGGGCCAGTTTTGTTCAATATCTTCATAAATGATCTGGATGATGGTGTGGATTGCACCCTCAGCAAGTTTGCAGATGACACTAAACTGGGAGGAGAGGTAGATACGCTGGAGGGTAGGGATAGGATACAGAGGGACCTAGACAAATTGGAGGATTGGGCCAAAAGAAATCTGATGAGGTTCAACCAGGACAAATGCAGAGTCCTGCACTTAAGATGGAAGAATCCCATGCACCGCTACAGGCTAGGGACCGAATGGCTAGGCAGCAGTTCTGTAGAAAAGGACCTAGGGGTTACAGTGGACGAGAAGCTGGATATGAGTCAACAGTGTGCCCTTGTTGCCAAGAAGGCCAGTGGCATTTTGGGATGTATAAGTAGGGGCATTGCCAGCAGATTGAGGGACGTGATCGTTCCCCTCTATTCGACATTGGTGAGGCCTCATCTGGAGTACTGTGTCCAGTTTTGGGTCCCACACCACAAGAAGGATGTGGAAAAATTGGAAAGAGTCCAGCGGAGGGCAACAAAAATGATTAGGGGACTGGAACACATGACTTATGAGGAGAGGCTGAGGGAACTGGGAATGTTTAGTCTACGGAAGAGAAGAATGAGGGGGGATTTGATAGCTGCTTTCAATTACCTGAAAGGTGGATCCAAAGAGGATGGCTCTAGACTGTTCTCAGTGGTAGCAGATGACAGAACAAGGAGTAATGGTCTCTAGTTGCAGTGGGGGAGATTTAGGTTGGATATTAGAAAAACTTTTTCACTAGGAGGGTGGTGAAAGACTGGAACGCGTTAGCTTGGGAGGTGGTGGAATCTCCTTCCTTAGAAGTTTTTAAGGTCAGACTTGACAAAGCCCTGGTTGGGATGATTTAATTGGGAATCGGTCCTGCTTGGAGCAGGGGGTTGGACTAGATGACCTCCTGAGGTCCCTTCCAACCCTGATATTCTATGAGTTTATGAAATACCCTCTAAGAGATGTTTGGTGTAATGGGTTTGTCATGTTTCAAGTGAGAACTGCTGGAAATAACCAAGCCAGGGAGAGGAATACTTTCTGCCAATGGCCTTCAGGACGGGTGCTGAGTTCACTGCAGTGCCCCTCGTCCCCTCTCCATTTCCCTTCTCGGTGTGCTGTCTGGGGTGCTGCCCTGCTTCCTGCTCCCCAGGCCACCCCGTATCTACTCCATGTGCCAGGCTTTTTGCAGCCCCCAGTGAGAGGCCATCCAGCCCATCAAACTGGTGCCAAAGTGCTAGGCCTCAGGCCTTCTGGGGTGCACCTCTGTGAGTCCAATTGCCCCTGTCCTAGGGGTGCTACAGGAGCATGTCCTTCTAGTGCGTCAGGGCTCCACCCTCTCGTTGAGGCCTAGGGGCACTTTCTTCTTCTCTTGAGTACCAGGTGAAACAGCAAAAGAGCCAACTGTCAGCAAACAAGGATAAATAAAGGAATGAAAGAAAATAGAGGGGAAAACACTGTGAATAGATCCCATCAGGATGTGGGCCTCTCTTACTTCTGGGGGCTGTGGGAGTGTCTCAGTTACCTTCAGAGTTTACTGGGTCTCCAGCGCAAGTTGCAGCCTACTCCTCCTTTGAGTTCTGGGGATCCCCACCCTCCCTTGGTGAAGGCCAAAGCCCCGAATGGTGTCAGCCCTCTCTCTTGGGCTGGAGATGCTCCACAGACTCTTCCCTTCCCAGGGTTGCTCCCCTTTGAGTAGAGTAGATCTCTCCTTTTAACTCCTGCTCCAGTCCTGGCATGGTTTGCAGGTTTGGAGGGGCTGGGCCAGTCCAGACTAAAGCAGCAGTTTAACCGCTTCTTTGCTAGCTTGGGGTTTATATAGCCCTTAACAGGCACCCAGGCCCAGGGAATGGCACCCTATCAGCCCCATGCCTGATGTGGTGGGACGACCCACTGGCAGTATTGCCTTTGAGGGTGCTGCTCCCACTCCCTCCCCTCCCCCTTTACTGCCACCACAATGCCTGTCACCTTCACTTCCTGAGGGGTGACCCCCAGAAGGTGTGTTTTGTTATTCCTTTCCCTCCCTCCCTCTTCCTCCCCCACCCCAGGATCAGTTGTGCACCCTCTGTCTCAGGAGTTAAGGTGGGTCATGGGGTGCGGGTGATGCTATGCTGGACATCCATCATCACTGAGGGAGTGGCAGCCTTGACCCTCCTTGAAGGTTGCCGGGATGTTGATGTGCACTGGAGGAGAACTGGGGCTTGACTGAGTCTATGGACCATTTGGCCCACACTGTGCCACTGTAAAGCCTGCTCTGCATTCCTGCAAATTGCTGCTGATGGCGTTGCTCCCATAAGTCTCTGTAACGCTGTCTTCGGTGTCTCGAGAGCATGAGCACCAGCCTCAGGCAGACTGGTAAGAACCAGGGCACAAACCCCAGATTGGTTGAGGTCGATATGTAGATTTCACCAATTAAGTATCAAGTGGAAATGCTTCAGGCACTGTAACAGCATTAACATGGAATCACGGACAGTCCCCTTGGATCATCCCATAGATCTCACCACGCAGCTGAGCTCACCTTTGTGACAGATGGTCCCTTCCACCAGGAGTTTTCAACCTTTTACTTTCTGAGGCCCCCCCAACATGCTATAAAATACGCATGTTTTGACCATGTGGGCCAAAATAACTGGTTTTCTGCATATAAAAGCCAGGGCTGACGTAAGGGGCTAGCAAGCAGGGCAGCTGCCTGGGGCCCCATGACACAGGCCCCCCCAAAGTTGCATTGCTTAGGCTTTGTCTTCAGCCCCAGGTGGTGGGGTTCAGGGCCCCAGATTTCAGCCCCATACACTGGGACTTCAGCTTTCTGTCCTGGGCCTCTGAATCTAATGCTAGCCTTCCTTGGTGTCCCCCCTGAAACCTGCTCATGGTCCCCCACATAGCTCCAGACCCCTGGTTTAGAACCACTGCCTTACACCACGAATCACAGCAATTTTCAGGTTATTGCCAGTCCCAAAGGACCAGGCACTTACTTGGTCAATTGAATCTTCAATCTCACAACAAAGAGAACACTTGTAACCATTCATGTAATTACCTATATTAAGATTATTTAAAAGGAAACGAGTTGTTTACAAAGTTAAAGCAGGTAATCCTATAGATGCAGACAAGTTACAGTCTTAAATTTCAAAAGATAATAGAAGCTTCTATAATAAGCAAGCTCTACTTATTCTTTAGGACTAACCCAGGCTAAGTAGCTGGGGATCGCTTGCTTATGCCTAGAAACTTTGCCCCGCAGAGCCCAAGCAGCATACAGATAATCAGTTCCTTCCGTATGGGGTTTTTTATCCCCTTCCTGCCATGTGCTCTGAGCTGAAAACTCAGCTAATGGGAAGTCAAGAGCACAACAAGAGTCTTTTGCCTTTTTTAACATCCCATAATAGTCTATCTGGGGTTGATGGACCTTTCCTGCCTGGCAACATATAATACATTCTGTTGACAGTCAGCACTTCACACAGGTAAAGTCTCTCTCCTGTTCGCTGATTTACAGAGCTACAGAGGCTCACAATGCAGCGAGTCAGATATTAACCCAGGTGGCAACTCACAAGCATTCAATAAAGCCTAAACCCTAAACACATTCTTATAATTCTCATACCTGTTCTAACAATACTAACATAGGTGAGCCAAACTGATTCTAGCTCTGCGTTTGTCCATGTTCAATTAAGACATGGGGGCTTTTGCAAGAGCCAACACCTCATCTGCCAGTGTCACAGGCAGGATGGGTGGGGATGGCGTCTCTAACCTCTGTTTGCCAGAAGCTGGGAATTGGTGACAGGGGATGGATCACTTGATGATGACCTGTTCTGTTCATTTCCTCTGAAGCACCTGGCATTGGCCACTGAACTAGATAGACCATTGGTCTGACGCAGTGGGCCGTTCTTATGTTCACAGTCTCTATCAGGAGTATCTACTCATTTGGACTCACTGGGGAGCCACAGAAAGAAACAAGGTGTGCTGAGGCAAGAAGGCCCAGTCTCAGAGCCCCCAGGATCACACTTGCGAAAAGCTAAAACTAGGCCCAACCCACGAAAGGGGGCACTCCCAGGAGAGACTGTATAAAGGCTGGAGTATCAAACAACTTTGTAAACCTGAGACAGCTGCATTGGGAAAAATGACAAGGAGAATCCCACAAAGTGACGACTTTCATTCTGCTCTTCTCTGGCCTTTGGTTCATAGAATCACAGAACTGGAAGTGACCTCAAGAGGTCATCTAGTCCAGTTCCCTGCACTCAAGGCAGGACTAAGTTTTATCTAGATCATCCGTGACAGGTATTTGTTCAGCCTGCTCTTAAAAATCCCCAAGGATGGAGATTCTACAACCTCCCTAGGCAATTTATTCCAGTCCTTAACCACTCTGACCGTTAGGAAGTTTTTCCTAATGTCCAACCTAAACTGCCCTTGCTTCAATTTAAGCCCCTTGCTTCTTGTCCTATCCTCAGAGGTTAAGAAGAACAATTTTTCTCCCTTCTCCTTTTAACAACCTTTTATGTAATTGAAAACTGTGATCATGTTCTCTCTGTCTTCTCTTCTCCAGACTAAACAAACCCAAGTTTTTCAATCTTTCCTCATAGGTCATGTTTTCTAGACCTTTCATCATTTTTGTTTCTCTTCTTTGGACTTTCACCAATTTGTCCACATCTTTCCTGAAATGTGGTACCCAGAACTGTACACAATACACCAGTAGAGGCCTAATCACCACAGAACAGAGAGGAAGAATTACTTTTCGTGTCTTGCTTAAAATACTTCTGCTAATACATCCCAGAACGAGGTTTGCTTTTTTTGCAACAGCGTTACACTATTGACTTATATTTAGCTTGTGATCCACTATGACCCCCTGGTCCCTTTCCACAGTACTCCTTCCGAGACAGTCATTTCCTGTTTTAAATGTGTGCAATTGATTGTTCCTTCCTAAGTGGAGTACTTTGCATTTGTCCTTTTTGAATTTCATCCTATTTACTTCAGAACATTTCTCCAGTTTGTTCAAATCATTTTGAATTTGAATCCTACCCTCCAAAGCACTTGCAACCCTCCGGGCTTGGCATAGTCCGCAAACTTGATAAATGTAACAGAGAGACTCTGTTACTGGAAGGGTTTCACCCTGGTGGGAGGGGGCAAGGCCTGTACTGGAATAAGGTCACTCTGTGCTTCACAGCGTGGCAGAACCTAGAATGTCCATTAGCAGGGAAAAATCCTGGGGTGAATCGGCTTGTGGAATGGACAAAATCCCTGTCTGAATTCTCTCACATTCCCTTCTCGCCCTGGCAGGCTACAGAATAGCGTCCACGTTTTGCTCCAGATCATCCCATCCTCCCGGGGGAAGGAAATGGCTGCAATGGAGCTGGCTCAGGTAAGGGATCATCAGGGAGCTGGGGGTGGGCTCTGCTTGGAGGGAGGGGAGCAGTAAATGCATAGGAGGATGGGAGCTGCTGGAGGTGGTGGGAGGCAGGAAATATCTAGGGTGGAGAAAGGGAGGGGACAGGATGTGACAAACCTGCTGAGACTTGTGTAATCTAGGGTGTGATGGGTTTTCACCCCCGGAGCGCAGTTTGGGCGGACTTCTGGGAATTGTTATGCTCTCTAACCCTCAGGCTGGTCTGGCCCTTCTCACACTGCTTTGCTGGAGATTCAGCCAGACTCTCCAGGCCCTCTTATCACCCAACACAACAGCAACTGGCATCATGCGCCCAACTAAGCTACCTGAGTGCTTTACCTAAGCCACTCAAGGACAGATAGAAGACAACAGCCAATTTCCCAGCTCCCCAACCTCGCACACCGGCTGTTGTATAAATCCAGAATTATACCATCTTACAGTGCACTGGGAGCTGTATAATGTATAATTCGCCTTCCCCTCAATATAGGAAAGATATACACAACAAGCTAACCAAGCTGAGATTTTCCCCAGACACTTCACTCAAAATACACTGGTTAAGATAAAGCATAAAACAAGTTTATTAACTACAGAAAGATAGATTTTAAGTGATTATAAGTGATAGCCAACAGGTCAAAGCAAATTACTTAGGCTTAGTTTGAGTTTTTGCTTATTTGCTAACATACTAAATGGATAGAATTTGAATGAGCAATTTCTCACCCTGAGTGATGATACAAGCAGTCCTGCAAGTTTCCATACACAAGCTAGAAATCCCTTTACCCTGGGACCAGCATTTCCCCCAGTTCAGTCTTTGTTCCTCAGGTGTTTCCAGGAATTCTCTTGTGTGGGGAATGAGGCCAAGAGATGATGTCACACCCCATCTTAGGTAGCTTTTCCATATGGTGGGAACCCTTTCTTCCAAACTCAGTTTCCAGTCCAGTGTGTGGAAAAATACAGGTACGAAAATGGAGTTCAGTGTCATGTGGTCTTGTTGCATGCCCTGAAACATTCACAGGAAGGCTCAGCTCTTCCACGGGGTCCATTGCCTGTGCCAATGAGCCATCAGCACTGTCTAGCTTGTTCATTGTTTACTTGAAAGGGTAGTTGTGGGTGTTACCCAGAGTAAGCACATTGGAAATGCAGATACATAGTCAATATCCATAACTTCAGATACAAACATGATCCATGCACACAAATAGGATAATCATATTCAGCAAATCATAACTTCTCGAATGACACCGTACATGCTGCATCTTGCACAAAATGCATCATAATTATGTCCCAATCCTATTATAATCATACTGCTATGCTGAATATGGGCCATAGTGTCAGATAGGGCCTAATTTCAAGGCACAGGAGTTGGGAATGGAACTTTCCCTCCTTGTGGAACAGGAAATAACCCCCCAGCCAGAGCTGGGAAAACTTCCCAGACACCCAGTGCTGCAGCCTTGAATCTACTGACACTTCATTAGTTACCACCACCCTTAATCTTTGTGGCAACTGCAAACTTTATCAGTGATTTTATATTCTCTTCTAGGTTATTGATAAGACTGTTCAATAGCACAGGGCTAAGAACCAATGCTTGTGGGAACCCACTAGAAATAAATCCACTCAACCATCGTTCCCCATTTACAATCACGGTTTTTAATCTATTTAATGTATGCCGTGTTTATTTTGTATCATTCTAGTTTTTTAGTCAAAATATTGTGCTGAACCAATTCATAGGCCTTGCAGAAGTCTAGGTATATTACATCAGTACTATTAGCTGCAGCCAAACTTTTGATCTCATCCAATAAGGATGTCCAGTTAGTTTGATAGGATCTATTTTCTCTAAACCTTTGTTAATGGGTACTAATTATATTACCCTCTTTAATTCTTTGTTAATGAACTTCAGTATCAGCTGCTCCATTATCTTGCCCAGTATCAATGTCAGACTGACACTCTTGTAATTAGCAGGGTCATCTCTTTTACACTTTTTAAATATTGGCACATCATTAGCTTTATTCCAATCTTCTGGAATATCCCCAGTGTTCCAAGTCCTAATTAAAATCAATATTAACAGTCCACCATGCTCCTCCACTAGGTCTTTTAAAACTCTTGGATACAAGTTATCTGGACCTGCTTATTTAAACATTTCTAACTTTAATAGCTGCTGTTTAACGTCCTCGTGAGCTATTGTTGGAATGGAAAGAGTGTCATAATCAACATCTTCTGATATGACTA
The DNA here is from genome assembly GCF_965140285.1 of Lepidochelys kempii. Classification (NCBI taxonomy): domain Eukaryota; kingdom Metazoa; phylum Chordata; order Testudines; family Cheloniidae; genus Lepidochelys; species Lepidochelys kempii. The sequence goes on from NC_136407.1 coordinate 4,239,870, forward strand.
CATCATTTGTTTTTTTCCAAACCTAGGAGAGAAATATTGAAGACTTTTACCTCTTCTGCATTATTTTTTGATAATTCTGCCATTTCTGTTTAGTAATTTACCACTACCATTTTTAGGATTATATTTGTACTTAATATACTTTTAAAAACTTCCTTCTTATTTTCATTGATTGGTCATTGATTTCTGATAGCTTCCCTTACCAATTTTCTACAATTCTGATCTAACTTATATTCTTTACTTCCCCTTTCTTCCCTATATTTTATTTGGAGAGTGTTGGGATTCCTACCAAGGAGCACCAGCAGGGTACAGAGACAGTCCCATCTCTTTTATCAAGCTCTTGCTGGTAGGTATGTGATAAATGTGAAGATTCTGCCTCCGTCTGTCAGCTGGGAGACACAAAGGTTCTCTCTTTCTACCCTCTGATGCCTCCTGGCTGCTCTAGGCAAGGTTGGGGTGGGAATCTGTTAACATGTGCCTCCCAGAGCTTCCATTTACCTGGTGCTGCTGTTCCTTGAATAGTGGGGTTATGACTGGGGCAGCAGGTACTGAGTGTTGGACTCTTGCTCTTTCAGGGGCCGGTGACTTTCGAGGAAGTGGCTGTGTATTTCACCAGAGAAGAGGGGGCTCTGCTGGACCCCACTCAGAGAGCCCTCTACAGGGATGTCATGCAGGAGAACTATGAAACGGTGTTATTGCTGGGTAAGGAGTCCTGTCCCCTGGGTTATTAGAAGCTGTGGGGTCTCTAAAGAACTTGAGTTAACTTTATATCTTTATTCGTCATACAAGTTTTGACAAGTTTCCTTGCCCTCCTTTTTTTTCCTTATCTCCCACCCACTAGAATAATTTTTGGACATGTGCCTTTTTGGTGCCGTCAGTCATTTAAAAATTGCATTTAATGTATCCTTATTGGATACATTCATAACTACAGCTTTCATGCCTTTTCCTCATTTTAAGAGGAAAATATGCCACCTGTAGAATTCTAAATTGAGTAAATAGGTCGATGACTGATGCATGGCTTGTGTGACCATCAGATGAGCTCCTCTTTTGATAGGAGAGTTCATAATGTTGCCATTCAGGACCCCACAGGTGAAGGGATAACAGAGCCGTGGGACGGGAGGAGAAGGGGGAGTAGATAATTCTGAGATGCCAGGAAATAGCGAGGGTGTGTGCAGGGTTAGAGCTAAGAAGCAGCAGGGAGGGATGAGGTAGTGAGAGACGAGGAGGGAACACCAGAAGCTCCCAAGGTGCCGGGAGGTGGTGCCGGCTGAAAGTAATGGGAGGAAGGGCACACAGGAAGTGGGCTGGGTGGGTGCGTGGGAGGGAGGAGAGGTTTGGGGATCTAGAGCTGTGGGGGGTCCCTAACCTAAGCATATTCCAAAACCATTCACACCAATCGGGCTTATCGCTATACACCCATAGAGTCTGTTCCCCAATGTTCCGTTCCCAGATCTGATGCCGCAGAGTGTTTCCCCCACGTCCCCCTTCCCAGCTCTGATGCCGCAGAACCTTGCCTGTGTCCCTGTTCCCATTCTCCCCCTTAATAAATCTGATTCCAATTTTCCCTCCCCCCTGTTTAACCCCAGTTTATATAGTTATATTCTCAGCTATACCTTAACCAATCATTTTACTGAAATTTAACTAACCAATCCTCACATATTGTAACATAATTCTCTAACCAATTATATCCTACTACCCTAATTAACTCACACCTAACAAAATTAATTATACAGCAGACAGAAACAATTAGAGAACCAGACAGATTAACAATTGGGGTGGCCATAAAGATAAAACAATACAGAAATGAGGGTACGACGACCATTGATAAGTGTTTTCTTGCCAGACAGGATGATATCAAACTAAATTTTCTTTAAGCATCTTAAGATCTGTTTCTTTGTCTGGTGGTGATGGGCACTATCTGGACAGGATTGTCTTCCAAACAACCCAATAGCACCTTATGTGACTGGTTTGGGATATGACAATGTGATCGTTCGCTTCCCGGCTTATGGCTGCCCCTGCTGCTTAGCCAAAGGCCTTAGCCCAGTGGTCCCCAACACGGTGCCCATGGGCGCCATGGTGCCTGCCGGGGCATTTTTGTGTGTCCCCAGGACACCCCATTGGTTCTCGGCGGTATTTCGGCGGTGGTTCTTCTTGCTGCCACCACCGCTTCTCGGCGGCATTTTGGTGTCCGGTTCTTCTACTTGGCATTTCGGCGGCGGGGTGTCCGGCTCCCGCCACAGTCTTCTGGGAATAGCAATATGGTATTCCCACAAGAAAGGTTGGGGACCACTTCTTTAGCCTAAGAACATGGCCTCAGACTATCCTAGTGAGAGAAGGTCCATACACAGGCAGACTGAGATTTTGATTCTTTGTTTTTATACCCCTGTAACTAGCTAAGTGATAAAAATACACCTAAGTTCTTAAAGTATACGCTTTACAGGCAGGCCCAGAATATCTATATTCTCACAGTGGGTTGTACCCCTTCCCCCATTTTGTGTCGGTCTTGTCTATTTAGATTGTAAATTGTTCAGGGCATGGGCCATCCACTGTTTTGTGTTTGTACTTGTCCTAGCACAATGAGGACCCAGTGTTAGTTGGTCCTTAGGTACTAAGGTAATGAATATGATTTAGAATAATAACTCCTCTCCTGGGTTGAGCAAAGGAAGTTGGCCTTGAGATGTTTCTGCATAAAAATGAGCTGGGCTTAAAATCATGGAATATTCTTTGTGACAAGTATCCCACAAATTCTACTGATCTTCCTTGTTTTCTTTGCCTTGAGCAGGGTTTCCAGTTTCCAAGCCTGATGTGATCTCGCAGCTGGAACGAGGGGAAGAGCCGTGGGTCCCAGACTTCCACGGCTCTGAGAAAAAAGTGCTCCCGAGAGCTGCCTGCACAGGTGAGGAATTGGTTAAAGCAACTCAAAAACTGTCCATGAATACAGGAAACATTTGGGATGCCCTACAAAGACCTTGTGAGCTCTCCAAGTTCAGGATTGTTCCCTGCAGATGTGGAATCATTAGGCAGATGTCACTCATGGCCTCACACCTATCCTGACTGACAACTGGCAGCAGGTCCCTCCCTGATCTCGCTTTCCCCTGAGTGTTCTGGTGAGATGCGGACCAAAACTGATCCCTTCCTCTCTCCTCTGGGGAAGGGTTTGGGGAAAATCAGCTCCTGATAGGTTTGTTCTCTCCCGCACATATTTTGGTTTGTTCATCCCTTTTTCCATTCCTGTCTCTGAGATTTCCTTTCTCTCAGGCACAGGGAGTGACCTATGTCTGGATTCTCTCTGTCTCCCATCAGCTGTTGGAATGGTGAGTGAGAATAAGGAGAATCCCCAGAAGGAAGATGCTGAGCAAGTAGAACCATATGGGACGTTATCAGGAAGATCCAAAGGGAATGATTCCGGGAGTTGTGCACTCCCAGCAAAAGCCTGTGAGACTCAGCAGATGCCAGAGGAAAACTTCAGTAGCCACTCAGACCTTATTACACACGGGAGAATCAATTTGGAAGAGGCATGCTACATATGTCATGAATGTGGGAAAACCTTCAATGGAAGCTCAGACTTTTTCACACATCAGGGAATCCACAGAGGAGAGAGACGCTACATGTGCTCTGAGTGTGGGAAACGCTTCAATCGGAGCTCACACCTTATCACACATCAGACAATCCACACGGGTGAGAAACCTTATGGATGCTCTGATTGTGGGAAACGCTTCAATCGGAGCTCATACCTTATCATACATCGGAGAATCCATACGGGTGAGAAACCTTATGGATGCTGTGAGTGTGGAAAACGCTTCAGTTGGAGCTATGCCCTTATCGCACATCGGAGAATCCACACAGGAGAGACGCCCTACACATGCTCTGAGTGTGGGAAAAGCTTTAATCGGCACTCACAGCTTATTACACATCATAGAATTCACACAGGAGAGAAACCCTACACGTGCTCTGAATGTGGGAAATGCTTCAGTCGGAGGTCTGCCCTTATCACACATCGGAGAATCCACACAGGAGAGATGCCCTACACATGCTCTGAATGTGGGAAAAGCTTCAATCAGAGCTCAAACCTTATCACACATCGTAGAATCCACACAGGAGAGATGCCTTTCACGTGCTCTGAGTGCGGGAAAAGCTTCAAACAGAGCTCTACCCTGAGCAGACATCAGAGAATCCACACAGGAGAGAGACCCTACACATGCTCTGAGTGCGGGAAAAGCTTCATTGAGCGCTCAGACCTTGTCAGACATTGTAGAATCCACAGTGGAGAGAGACCCTACACATGCTCTGCGTGTGGGAAAAGCTTCAATCAGCGGTCATTCCCTATTAGACATCAGGAAATCCACATGGGAGAGAACTGTAAGAAATGCCTGGACTAGGGCTGGCCAAAGATTTGTTTTTAAAAGTATTACATTTACTAATGTATAGTGATCTTTGCACCATCTTCACCATGGTCTCTCAGCTCCCCTAGATGAGTTGCCTGCTTCTGCCTTTTGCAGCTCCCCCTTCTTTGGGGTCAGTCCTGTGATCTTTTCTATCAACTCCTTTCTTTTTTTTTAGTCATAAGAGTGTGTCCCCCTCCAGCCAGGAATGTTCATCAGCTCCAGAGAGATGGTTTGATCCCAACAAGCTACACTGAGGAAAAAACTACCTGTGCCTTACATCCACTAGGACTGTACATGGCATTGGCTGCTCAAGTTAGTGATCTTGGTGTAAAAAGACAGTTATAGTTGTAGAGCAGATACAGCCCAGGTGCAGTGGTTGACATTAGCTTTCCCCTTGGCCTTACCTAAACTCCATCACTTTTCCTAGTCTAAACAAACTCTGAGCATCCCGGTTATACTGTTCCCCCATTTCAAAGCAATTGTTAGTCATCAAGTTTCCCCTTTGGGAACAAATTGTTTCTTTCCCAATTGCTCTGATGTTACTTCAGGTTGTGCTGGAGAGCAGATATTTTTGCTACCATTTTCCTCACTTAAAATATATTGAACTATAACAAAGAGCAGGAACAGGGCAGGGATAGGGAAAAATGTCATTTCACCCTCTGTAACAACAGAAGAAGATAGGGTAAGTCAGAAGGATTCCCCATCACCATCCCAATCCTCTATTGTTCAATTGCTTAGGTCAATATTTTTTCTAAAGGGCTGGAAAGAGGATTCCTTAGTAAATGACATGTAAATAGGCAAAATACTCATACATTTGGCTCCCACTGCAGTTCTGGCCCAGGCCCTGCAGGAGATGGCTCTTGAAGATATCTCCTTCCTAATCAGGTGCATGTTGCCTATTATTTGGGAAATACAATCCCTTTTTAGGTAGAGATGGGAAAAATGGAAGTGACGTTTCTGTTCAGCTCACCCCTGGGAGATGCTGCAAATGTGTAGAAAATAGAATCCGTGTTGAATGTGATAGAGCTGCAGAAAGATACCTATTTTTAATAGCTACCTGACGTTTAGTGTCTTACAGGGATTCTAAAATGCACCTGAATTTAGTCCCTAATTTTAAATCTGTGCCACCAGATTAAAGAAATAAAAGGGCATATTTGGGGGATTTATACCTCATTATCGCGACTGATATGTTGTGTGGTTGGTGAAGAATTCTACCCCCGAGAAGTGTAAAATTACTCCAAGTAAGGTCAATGATTTGACAAGAACTCAGGTAGAAATTGCAGGTATAAGTGGTTGATTTTCACCCAAAGAGATGGACGCTGTGGTGACCTGTGGCCCAGGTAAACTGTTTTTAGAACGCTGCTCCCTAGTTAAGTGGCATTGATCACACTCCTAAAGAATGCCATGATTAAATTGGGAACAACTGTCTTTTACCATTTGGATCCAAAGTTAGATGAAGCACAGAGAGAAACAGCCGATTCCTTCAGAGCCATTCCATGCCTATGGGTCCCAACCTGGCTGCCTTGTTGGACAAGAAGCACTTCCATGCTGGACAAATGATGGTAGCCAATGAGGGAATGTATCAGATTCCAAGTTCACAGGATACTTGGATGCTGAGTCCTGACTCTGTGGTTTTGTCTCTTAGTTTTGGTCTTGAGTCTTATGCATTTGTATCATTTCTCCACCTCCTGCTACTTTGAAAGATTAGAAAGTGTGAAAATAGAGCACAGGTGGTTTTTCTCATCATGCAACTTTCCTACATAGTGTGAGACCCCTTTCCACCCACACTTACGGGAGAAGACCCAGGGAGAAATGAACTCACAGAAATGGAAGGCTCCTAGGTTATTATAGAATGTGACTTCACACAAAGCTCACTGGGTGGAAATGGGAATCAAGAGAAAACTGCCCTATAGGTTTATATTTTGTAATCTTTGAGTAAGTTACCAGCAACAATGAAATTAAACATGAAGTTAATTAATGTAATGAAAGAGGCTGATTCTGTGATAACTTTCAGTGTTACAATATAATTCAGCTTTTCTTCTAGTTCTCTCCCTGCCCCCTCCTACTATAAATGGTGGCTAATCCTGAAATTAAAACCTCACTCTAAAGGAATTAGAGTGGGGGAATATGTGAGAGAAATAGCATGTACGAGAACAGAGACCCAGTATAGCTGTAATTATTTGTATTTCAAATGGAATTTATTTTGATAAATTTTAAAATCTTCTGTTAAGAGGAAAATTATTTGAGACAAGATGTGAACCTTTTATTCAGTGAGAGGGGAACAGCCAGAGAGTTCCCCAGGTCCCTTCTCGCAAATTAAAGGTGTCACATCAGGCAGGAGATATCAAAATCTAACATGGTGATGAATGTGTGATGGTAGCTTTTCTGGGTTGTTTTTTTGGTTTGGTTTGGTTTTTTAATTTACTTTTTGTTTTGTTTTTGCAATCAGTCATTTTTATACGTGCTGAGGCCCCTTTTCCTTTTGATCACACCTGTTTAACCCCCAGGCCTGGCTCTGAAAACCTCCTCAGAACTGGCCTTGTGTTTCTTCATGTTTGATGTCTTTGGGGTTCACACACCCACACGACATGGAGTTCACAGCAACAGATACTATGAGAAGCCTGCTGGGTTAAGTGGGCCTTTTCCAAACTGACATTAGCCCAAAGTCTGCCTCAATTCAGCTGGATTGGAACATGTCTGTATCAAAGGAGTGGTTCACTCCTGATTTTCCCAGAGACCTCGGGGGAGGTGTGGTAAGATAGGATAAGTAGGAATTGAGAACAGTGAAGTTAAAGGTAAGGGTGAGCAGGTCAACAAACCTGTTGTTTTCATTCCCTCTGACACATCTGTCACTGGTCATTCTCAGGCAGCACGCTGGGCGAGATGGACCATTGGTCTGACCCTGTATTACCAGTCTTTCATTTTTATGTAAACCATCTACAGCCTTGTCTACACTGGCAAGCTTCTGCACAGGAAAGCAGCTTTCTGTGGTGTAACGTCTGAGGTGTACGCACGGCCAAGCCACTTAGTGCGCAGAAACTGCGCAGCTATAGCGCTGTAAAAAACCCACCCCAACAAGTGTTGTACAGCTCTCTGCACCGGGGGTACAGCGCCGCGGGGCCGGTGTAGACACTCTGGTGGATTACAGGGCTTGTGATTGGCCTCCGGGAGGTGTCCCACAATCCCTGTTCTCGCCTCTCTGGTCATCAGTTTGAACTCTACTGCACTGCCCTCAGGTGACTGACCACGAACCCCACCCTTAAATTCCTTGGGAATTTTGAAAGTCCCCTTCCTGTTCGCTCGGTGATGCATGCAGTGGTCTCAGCGCATCTTTCCAGGTGACCATGCCTGCTCCACGCACCAGGTGATCCCTCCTCTTGGAGCAATGCCAACCTGCTGAACCTCATAGCATTTGGGGAGAGGAGGTTTTCCACTCCCAGCTGTGCTCCAGATGTGGAAATTATGATACCTACAGACAGATTTCATGATGTATGAGAGAAAAGGGCCATGACCAGGACACACTGCAGTGCGGGGTCAAAGTGAAGGAGCTGCGGAACACCCACCACAAGGCAGAGGAAGCAAACTGCCACTCCAGTGCTGCACCCACAAGCTCTCACTTCTACAAAGAGCTGGGAGCGATACTCACTGGTGATCCCACCTCCACTGTGAAGGCTGCTGTGGATACTTCAGTGGCTCATATGCCAGTCGAGAGTGGACTGAGCCAGGAGGAGGAAATCTTGGATGAGGATGTGGAGGAGGACCCAGAGGCAGAGGACAACTCGGAGGTCAAAGATGCATGGAGCCCGGAGTTCTTCTCTACCCCGGAGGAGGCTAGCCAGTCACAGCAGTCGGAGTTGGCGAAGCACAAACAGGAGAGGAGGCCTTTGGTAAGTGGCTTTGATCTGGGTAATCACTGAAGCGAGTTGTTGGGGATAGGAGGGTTGCAGAAAGCAGGCTTGTGTCTGTATGATGTGCATACCACCACGTGCCTAGTCTGAGTGGCGGAACAGGGTGATGATTGACTCCCTCACTTCATGGGAATCTGCCTCAGAGATCTCCATGAAACTCTCATGATACTGGGCAATCCGCTGCTGCAGGATCTTTGGCAGAGTTGCTTTGTTTCTTGCCCCATTAAGGGTAATTTTCCTGTGCCACTCTGGAGTCACCGGGGGGAGGAGGGGCAGAGACCATTGCTGCACACAGGTGAGCCACGTAAGGGCCAGGGCGGACACCACAGTCTTGGAGAAGACCATCCTTTGATTCCCTGCTCACCCTCAGGAGCAAGATATCTTCCGTAATGGAAACAGCCTGTGGGAAAATGTGGGCACACAAATGATTATAAGGCCCCCTGCCTACAGTGCTGTCTCTCCCCAAGAGCCACGTGTCCGCTGTATAGTACCGTCCTGGACAGTGATTTCCCCTACCCCCGCTGTTACCATTTTGGCGGTCATGGGGCTCATGTGTGCTCGGCTGGGGACAGCCAGTTAGTGATAGGTATGTGAATAGTGGTTGTATTTTAAATCACTGCATCAATGGTCTGTGTGTTGCAAACAATACTGCTTGTGTAAAATGTTGCATTTTTACTTTCAGATATGACCTTGAGAGCCCAGTCTCCCTCTTTGTTATTGACGGCTGTTCAGAATTAGAAAGTGGCCATGAAGAACTAAAGAGAATTTTCTGCATGATATCATGATGCACTCCATGGCCAAAAGACAAGAATTGAAGGAGTGTCGGGACAGCGAGAAGAGGGACTGAAAGGAGAATGAGGTACGCCAGAACAAAGCCACGTATGGGCTCTTAAACGTTATGGAGTGCCAAGCGGACACAGTCCAGGCACTACTCGCACTGCCAACCAAGCAGCTCCATGCCCACCCTCCCTTGCAGACACTATCGCAAAACTCTTTCCCTTGCGCCTCCCTGACACCATCAACACACTCTTCTCAACCTCCTGCCTCCAGTCTGTACCTGCTGCATTCCACCCCTGCCCCATCACAGTCCAGCCCTGTGGACTCCCCTTACCCACTGCACTCCACACCTGTCCCTCTGCAGTTTATTCGTGCTGAAGTACAGTACCCGCTGCACTGTACTCCAAAGGATAACGTTGCATATAATACCTGGACATACACAAATCTTTAACCATCCCGGGACCTCACCTCCTTATGGGACCGTCCCTTCCCCCATCCCCCACAGTGCTGATTCATTTTTCTTTTTTGTTTGTTTGTCTCTCTCCTCTGGTGGTTGCTTTTTAATAAAAGAATAGTTTTGGTTTGAAAGCAATCTATATTCCATTAATTGAAAGCAAACAGAGCCCTGCAAAGCAACAAGCAGTTTTCTTAAGCCTTCATAGTGCATCATCTGCACCAATCACAATCACCTCCTAACATTACAAGCTGTGATACAACATGGCTAGAGGGCAGCAAGCAGGAGAGTGTTTTTTTTTTTGTAGCAAAAAAAAGGTGTTTTTATTTGCATAACACACTTAAAAAACTAAACCAACAGCATATGCAATGTGTAACACAGCAGCCAAACACAATTGTTTTCTCATTAGCTTCAGGGGAGGGAAGTGTTCAAGCTTGCCTGGGCCCAGAGTGGGGGGCTTCCTTGACTCTCGTCTTCCACCCTTCCGAGTTACCTGGTGGCCCAGAGCGAGGGGGCTTCATCGACTCTCAAGGTCTGCCACCCCGTCGAGTTACTGGCGCCACACCCAGTGTCACCAACAATTGCCTCCTTTGAAAGCACCCAACAAGAGGGGCAGGCTGTGGGGTGGACAATCCGAGGGGGGAGCACATGCACCCACGTGTGAAAGGACCCCTCTAAGGTAGTGGTGTCCACAGCAGCAATGGCTGGGGCTGGGGTCCCTTACTCTCTCCCCCAATCAAAGGGTCAAACAAAGGGAACCGGATGGGGACACCGAGCAGAGAACCTCGGACAGCACGCACCACTCCTCAAAAGCATCAAGGGAGTTGGACGCTGCCCAGAGGAACTCCGCCTGGATACGTGAATGGACCGAGGATCGGAAAACGGCCCCACAGTCACAGGAAACTCCATCGGCCAGCCTCCTCTCTCTGGTTTTATAGATGGCTGTTTTAGCGAGGGCCAGGAGGAGGTTAACTAGGAGATCCCGTGACTTTGTGAGTCCACAGATGGGGAGTGCATAAATAAAAAGCTGAGGGGAAAAATGCAACCAAAAACATAATAGAAGATTTGTGAGGAGCCGGAACAGGGGCTGCAGCCTGGCGCACTCCAAATATATGTGCCCCAGGGTTTCCCTCACACTGCAAAAGGGACAAGTATCTGGGATGGGGGTGAACCGCCCCAAGTACGTGCCTGTGCCTACAGCTCCGTGAAGGAGCCGCCAGCTGATGTCCCCGATGGGCCTCGGAACCAAGGTGGAATATAGGCTGGCCCACTAAGGATGCTCACCCTCCAAAGGTGGCAGAAGGTCTTGCCACTTTGTGTCGGGGCGGGACACTAGGGTGAGGGCATGAAGGGAGTGGCACACGAGCATGTGTAGATGTTTCCTTAGTGCAGTTTGGAAGCATACCGGCTGTAGGTCATGCGAGGAACGAGGTCTGGGGAGCCCCATGGGCCGAGCAAGCATCAGGGGATCCAGCCAGTCTCCCCGGTCGTAGTCCAGGAGGTCTCCAACTCTCGTGACTTCTGACAGGATCAAGCTCTGGAGCACCGAGCGGGACGCCGCCACCTGCACACGGAGCTGGGGTTGTGTAGCAGGGGTTCTGCGAGGAGATCTGCCCCCTTGGTGGCCGCCATGGATCTGGTCATTAAAAACAGTTTCCAAGTCCAGAGGAGGTCCTGGTAGAAGACCGGCAGCCCAGAGAGGTCTTGCGGAAGACCTCCCGGACGGAGATAAAAGAGCTGACGATCATATGGGAGCCCTCGGATGTGGCATAGGATGGCGTCCGCCAGTATGCTCCATGCCGAACTGCCTGCACCATAGAGGAGCTTCTGTAGGGCCTGGAGGCGGAAGACGCGGACCTGAGTGTGCAGACACTTCAAGCCCTGTGCTCCTTCCTTCACGGGTAGATGAAGAACCCCTGCAGGGGCCCAGTGCATTCCTGACCAAAAGAACCCTAGAATTGATGTCCGGAGGTTGGTCAGGAAACCTGGGGCTGGGATCAGGGTGTTGAGCAGGTACCAGAGCATGGACAGGACTAGTTGATTAAGCACCAGTGCTCTCCCTCGGAGGGAGAGACATTGGAGTAGTCCAGTCCATTTCCGGAGCCGCTCTATCACCCCTCCCTCTAAATTTTCCCAGTTCTCCGGCAGAGAGGGATGTGTGGCAGAAAGGTAAACGCTGAGGTAGAGCAGTGGACCCGCGCTCCACCGGATAGTCTGAAGCGCGGGTGGGAGGGAGCTCGCCTGCCGCCAGTCTCCTACCGCCAAGCCAGAGCTCTTGACCCAGTTGACCCGGGCGGAGGAGGCTGCCGAATCGATGGCCTGGCAAGCCTCCACCCATGCCAAGTCACCCAGGTCCTGGATCACGAGGATCATGTCATCAGCATACGCTGACAGGACCAGCCGCAGCTCCGGCTCCTGCAGCACCAACCCTGTCAACCTCCTGCGGAGGAGACAGAGGAAGGGCTCAAACACCAAAGCGTACAGCTAGCCCGAGAGGGGGCACCTCTGCCGTACTCCTCGCCTGAAGCTGACCGGTTCAGTCAGGGTCCAGTTGAGCTTAAACAGACTCTCTGTGGAAGCATAGAGCACCCGGAGAAAACCCACAAACTGGGGTCCGAAGCCAAACGCCTGCAGAGTGCTGAGGAGGTACCCGTGGTCCACACTATTGAAAGCCTTCTCTTGATCTAGGCACAGGAGGGCGAACGACAGACCGTCTCCACTTCCGAGTTCCAAAAGGTCCCGAACCATAAATAGGTTATCAAAGATACTGCGGTCCAGGATGCTGTAGGTCTGGTCTGGGTGGATCACGTCCGCCAGCACAGACTCTAGCTACAGCAAGATTGCTTTCACTACAATTTTGTAGTCCGTGCTGAGGAGCGAGACGAGGCTCCAATTTCGTAAATTGCGGAGGTCCCCCTTCTTCGGCAATAAGGCAAGCACAGCTCACCTGCACGAAAGAGGGAGGACCCTGCTCTGCAGAGACTCAGCCCAGATGGTGACTAGGTCTGGGCCGAGGACATCCCAAAACACGCAGTAGAACTCCACAATCAGCCCGTCCATACCAGGAGACTTATTAGAGAGCATACAACGGAGGGCTTCCGAGAACTCCGCCAGAGTGAGAGGCAACTCTAGCCGGTCTCGGTCGCTCATGCTGACCGTAGGGAGCTCCTCCCAGAGCACTCTGCAAGCACTAGGGTCGGTCGGATCCAGGGAGAAAAGACTTGCATAGAAGGCTCGGGCCCTCCCATACATCTCCACCAGTTCCGTAAAGGGGGGGCCATCCTCTGCCAGGAGGCAGGTGATGTGTTTCTTAGCCCACCTCATTTTCTCCAGGTCATAGAAGTAGTGGGAGCCGCGATCCATCTCCCGAAGGAGGCGGATGCGGGATCGAACAAAGGCGCCCCGGCCCCGCTGGTCCTTGAGGGCCCGGAGCTCCTCCCGCTTCTCCTGGCATGCTCCGTAGAGGAGCGGGTCCTCGGGGCTGGCGGCCAAACATCTCTCCAGCTCTAAGACCTCCCGTTCCAACTGCTCCATCACCGCATTTCTCCGTCAGCTGGTGCCCCGGGTGTAGTCGTGGCAGAAAAGCCAGGCGCGCACCTTCCCCAGGTCCCACCATCGCCGCGACGAGGGAAAGCCATGCCGCTGCCCTCGCCAGGCCAGCCAGAATTCCCAGAAGGACATCACGAAGCCCTCATCCTCCAACAGGCTGTTGTTAAAATACCAATTGGCCAGCCCCGGCCTCTCCGCACAGAGGGAGGCTGTCACGGTGGCTAGGTGATGGTCAGAAAATGGGGCCAGCCGAATGCTGGAGGAGTTGCCTCGTGAGAGATGGAAGCGTGATAAATAAATGCGGTCCAACCGGGATTGGCTCGACCGATGGGCTTCCACCGAGACAAAGGTGAATGTGGAAATGTTATCCAGGTGGTGGTCACACCAGATGTCCACTAGGGAGTGATGTCTGACTATCTCCCAGAGGGTGTCCGCGGTGGCTGGGCTCTGCTCGGTCCCCGAGCGATTCCGCTCCTCGGGGGTTGTATTAAAATCCCCTCCCAGGACCAGGCACTCATGAGAATCTAAGGTGCCGAGGAAGGCAGATGCCCGCTGATAAAATTGCAGCCGCTCCGGGCCCGATATCGGGGCATAGACGTTAATGAGGTTAACCACGAGCCCCTCCATACGGACCCGGAGATGCAGCAGGCGACCTGGCACGGCCTCGGCGACCCCTAGCACCTCGGGCCGTAGGTTGGGGGAGAACAGGGTTGCCACTCCATCCTGTCGAACCGTGGAATGTCTAAAGTAGACCCTGTCCCTCTACTCCAGCCGCCAATTGTCTTCGGCGGTCGGATCCGTATGGGTCTCCTGCAAGAAAACCACAGCGTACCCTCTCTCCCGAAGAAAGGAGAGCACCTGGGACCTGCGGAGAGCCATCCTACAACCCCGGGTGTTCAACGTTGCAATGGTAAGTGGTTTCATGGGGGGGGTCCAGGGGGATCCTCACTGGCAGGGACGCTCGCATCCACCAGCGGGCCGCGCAACAGTCTTTGACCCATCCCGTAGATAAGTAATTGGTCACGGAAGATGCGGACCTGCCAGTAGGCCGCAGCATCCCGCTTCCCTGTCCCTTTACCTTCCCCCATGAGGGCCCTTGTGGCCCAGAGGATTTGAGAAAAGTCCCCCCATCGCTGGAGAGCAAGCTGTACCTTGTTGTGGGAGCCACAGACATCCTCTAAAAACTTCCTCAGCTCTCCTCGCAGCTCATGGGGGAGGGTGGGGTTACGGTTTCCTGGTGCACCCTTGGTGCAGCCCTGTGGCCCACTAAAATGGGCAAGCAGAGTGCGGACCCCCGACGGGGTACCTGATGGGCTGGAGCTTCTAGGCCCGCCTCAAGCCCTGGGGCGATAGGGGGCGGTGGAGGGAAAATAATAGCCCCTAATGAGTCGGGGCAGGAGAACACAAAGGCCACTCCCTGGGAGGTCATCAGTTGGAAAAGGGAAGGAGACAGTCCCGGGGGCGGCAATAACATTGCAGGAGGTAAACTGGATAGGGGCAGAGGCGAGGTTCTGGGTTTCGGGAGGCAAGCAGCTGGATGAAGGCGCCTCCCGATCAGGCTCGAGGGTTAAGGGGGTGGGGAGGGAGCTATCAGTGATACCGGGCACGGGCTCTATGGTGGATTTAGCGGCCACAGCATCAGGAGGTGGATTATCTTCTGCAGGGCCCCCACCTGGGAAGGAAGTCACTTGCTCCGCACCAACGAGGGATGCCCCTGGTGACTCGTGTCCCGGCCACGTGGCACCGGCTGTCACCTGAGCAGGCTCGGTGGTCTTCAGGGGGGTGCCATCAGCGGCTGGGTTGATGGAGGAGTCCAGGGGTGCCTCGGAGGTGGGAGCAGAAGCAGCAGTTAGGGGGAGGGAGCATGGGGAAAAGAGGGGTGGAGCGAGGTCGCCCAAATCGAGGTTTGCTGGCAAAAGGTCATCCTCCCCTTGGGTGACCGGGGTCGGATCTAGGGCCTCGATCTCCTTGAACATGGAGGAGAGGACACTTTCCGTCGCCCTGGGGTTCTCCCCGCTTGCACCCGCCATGACGGTTGCCTCGGGGTTCATGGGGGCTTTCTCGAGAGTCTCGGAGGGGAGGGTCTCCCGTGGAGGGGAGACACTACCTTCTGGTGCTACCACGTCTTTCCCGGCTGACACCGGTGGATGGGACGCACTCGTGGGCAAAGTGGAAGGTTCGGCATCGGTTTCCCCCTTCCTGGTCTTCCGGGGGGCCTCTGCCTCGGGTAGATGAAGCGGAGCTCGAGCCTTCCGCTTTCCTCGCTTCCCCTGGACTAGGGCCCAGCCCTCCATGGCATCATCTGGGGGCTGGTTAGCAGGGGTCGTGTCAGGGGGTAAAGGCGATGGCTCAGGGACTGGGGGGGGGATGGTGGGGCAGCATAAGGGAGGGAGGATGCTCCCTGGGGGAAGCTCTCTCCCATGCTTGGTGGTAACTCTGCCACACTCTCCTTCATCGGCCCTGTCAGATTGTCAGCAGTGAGGGTGGGGCTCTCCCGCTCGTCTGGGCGTTGTAGGGGAGGTGCCCCTTGGGCCTGAGTGGGAGAAGTGGTGGTCCGAAGAGGAGGGGGAGCGTGTTCAGGTATTGGGCTGCCAGAAGCGTTGGCAACGATGGGCCGATGTCCTGCCGGGTCTCGGGGATCCCAGATGTCCCTCTGTGCTGAGCTAAGGGTCAGTCCCTCCAGACATGCCCTGACGCCCGGCAGAGGTAGCACCGGGCTTCCCCCATGGAGAAATACACCTGGTAACAGGCCCCCTGGTGGGGGACTAGGAAGGACCCTTCTAGCGCCTCTCCATCACGCACCGCTGACGGCAGGAGAAGCTGCACTTGCCGGCAGAAGGAAAAGATGTGACAGAGGGTGAGGTCCTTGCAGCCCCACAGGAGAGGGCTGATGACAGAAACAGGTTTCCCAAGGGTGGAAAGGGCGGCTAACAGGGCAGCATTGGGGAGAAAAGGAGGGACAGAGGGTCAGGACCAGGCAGATGCCCAGATCCTCTAGTGGCTCTAGGGGGACAAACACCCGCCCCACTGCCAGGCCCCTCTTCACTGCCTCCTGGGCGGCAGCGTCCAATGCTAAGAAGACGACCTTCCTATACATTTTGGAGGCCGCCACAATGGCCAAGGGCCCCACCACCCTCGCCAACGCCCGCACATAGGTCTCCACGTGGGGCGAGGCGGGCACCAGGAGGCATCAGACACTGTGCTTCCTTGTCATGGTAGGGAAGGGGCCGTGGCTGCTGTTGATGGAGGCAGTGGGCGGGAGAGATGATGAGGCGGCAGGGCTGCTACCACCCGGGCATATGGCCTGGGGGGTCAGGGAGGGACACTCGCAGAGCTGGTGAAGGGGGCAACGGGGAGGGACACCATGGTCGGTGGCGGGACCACAGCAATGGGTGTGGCCCCTGCCATGGAGGGCCCGGTGGTTTTAGCGGGGCCCTTCCCCTTCTTCTTTCCCTGGCCTTTCCTGCCGGCTGGGGGGGCTCCCCTAGAGTCTGGGGCATGGCAGCGGCGGAGGTCACCCCGGTGCCCTCCATTGCCGATGCCCCAGCTGGGGCAGTGGCAGGTGGTTAACAGGAGTTGGGGTCAGGTAAAAATGGACAGGCTGTGGGATGGGCAGTTCGTGGGGGGGGGCGGCACATGAACCACCGTACGCTTGTCCAGAGAGTCCTGTTTGGCTGGCTGGTGCTTCTGGCCCACATGGTGGAATCAGGGCGAGCAGCTAAGTCCAGAGGCAGATGTTAAACAGCCAGCAATGACGGTGGAGGAGGCAGTTGTGAAGATCGTAGTGTGGGGGTTGGGAGGACACAGATAGGGGATGTGGCACGCAGCTGCCCCCGATCCATGTCCCTACAAACACAATCATGACACAATCAAGGCCTCCCCCCACACGAGAGCACAGTTCGAAAGTTACTCAGTCTTGGGCCCCCTCCACGGCGATTTGTAAGTTCTGGTAGACAGCTGTTTGTCTGTTCCAGGTTTTCTTTTTTGCATTCCAGAAATGCCGGAGCAAGTGATAAGATTCCTCTCAACCAGAGACAGGTCCGCAGACAAACAGCAAGCGGCTGGCTCTGGGGGCTGGGTCCTTCCACTCCCCCCCTCTGGGGAAGCGGGCCAGCAGGCCCCCCCTCTCTTGGGGAGGGGATCAGCTGGAGCAGCAGCAGTGTCCGAGGGCAGGTGTGGGGGGGTTAACAGCTGGCCGGCAGCCGGCCAGCACTCTAGCAACAGCGGAGAAAAAAAAACAAAAGGAAAAGAAAGGGGGGAGAGCGTCTGGCCTAGTCGGTGGGGAAGCTGAAAGCAGGGGCAAAAAGCAAGGAAAGCCCAGGCCAGAGGGCAGCAGTAGAGCACTAGAAGGGAGCTTTCTTCCCTGTAGAGAGAAGAAAGTTTGCTATAGATTAATTAAAGCACCTGAAGCCAATTAGAGCACCTGAAGCCAGTCACCTGATAAACCCCCCCTGCTTCAATCAGACAAGGAAAGGAGTTAAAACAGAGTGGGTTGGTGTGGGAGCAGAGAGCAGTTTGGAGGGAAGCAGAGGAGAATTGGAGAAGTGCTGTGGTGGGCTAAGAAGACCAAGATCCTAGGTAAAGGGACACCTAGTTTGTGCAGGGGGAGGGCAGGAACCCCCACAAGCTGAAGGGCAGGAGAGGGAAGTAGCCCAGGGAAAGGAACCACTAGTTCAAGTGGTTTACCGCTATCCAATAGGGTGCCTAGGCTGGGACCCGGAGTAGAGGGCGGGCCTGGGTCCCTCCGTCTCCACTCCCCTCCTCTAGGACACTAGTGGGGCAGTTAATATCCCAGTTCAGGGGCCAGAAATGGTGCCCTGAACCCTCCCCAAGAAGAGAAAGCAGGAGACCCATCAAAGTAGTGCCAGCTATTTGCCATAAAGCACTGCACTCCCGTGCATAGCAACAAATATTAGTGGCTTTCAGCTTCAAATTGCTACCTCAAGGCATTCCTGATCCTTATGGCCGTGCTCTGTGCCCGTCTAATAGCCCTGGTCTCTGGCTGTTCAAATTCAGCCTCCAGGCGCTGATCCTCAGTGGTCCAGCTCTGAGTGAAGCTTTCACCCTTCCCTTCACAAATATTATGGAGTGTACAGCATGTGGCTATAAACATAGAAATATTGTCATCGGCCAGGTCCAGCCTTCCATATAAGCAGCGCTAGCGTGCCTTTAAATGGCCAAAAGCACACTCAACAGTCATTCTTCACTTGCTCAGCCTGTTGAACCACTCCTTGCTGCTGTCAAGGTGCCCTGTGTATGGCTTCATAAGCCACAGCATTAAGGGGTCAGCAGGATCTCCCAGGATCACAATGGGCATTTCGACTTCCCCTATGGTGATCTTCTGGGTCAGGAAGGAAGTCCCTGTTTGCAGCTTCCTGAATAGGCCAGTGTTCTGAAAGGTGCATACATCATGCCCCTTTTTGGGCCAGCCTGCATTAATGTCTGTGAAATGCTCACGGTGATTGTCAAGGTTCCTCCTCCACTCTGAACTCTAGGGTACAGATGTGGGGACCTGCATGAAAAACCTCCTAAGCTTATCTTTACCAGCTTAGTTCAAAACTTCCCCAAGGTGCAAAATATTCCACCCGTCGTCCTTGGATTGGCCACTACCACCACCAAACTAATACTGGTTACTGGGGAAGAGCTGTTTGGATGCATCTTTCCCCCTAAAATACTTCCCAAAACCTTGCACCCCACTTCCTGGACAAGGTTTGGTAAAAAGCCTCACCAATTTGCCTAGGTGACTACAGACCCAGACCCTTGGATCTTAAGAACCAATCCTCCCAACACTTGCACCCCCCCTTTCCTGGGGGATGTTGGATAAAAAGCTTCACCAATTTGCACAGGTGACCACAGACCCAAACCCTTGGATCTGAGAACAATGAAAAAGCATTCAGTTTTCTTACAAGAAGACTTTTAATAAAAATAGAAGTAAATAGAAATAAAGAAATCCCCCCTGTAAAATCAGGATGATAGATATCTTACAGGGTAATTAGATTTAAAAAACATAGAGAACCCCTCTAGGCAAAACCTTAAGTTACAAAAAAGATACACAGGCAGAAATAGTTATTCTATTCAGCACAGTTCTTTTCTCAGCCATTTAAAGAAATCATAATCTAACACATACCTAGCTAGATTACTTACTAAAAGTTCTAAGACTCCATTCCTGGTCTATCCCCGGCAGAAACCAGCATATAGACAGACACAGACCCTTTGTTTCTCTCCCTCCTCCCAGCTTTTGAAAGTATCTTGTCTCTTCATTGGTCATTTTGGTCAGGTGCCAGCGAGGTTACCTTTAGCTTCTTAACCCTTTACAGGTGAGAGGAGCTTTCCCCTGGCCAGGAGGGATTTCAAAGGGGTTTACCCTTCCCTTTATATTTATGACAGTGATCCACAAGTGCCTGGAGAATCATAGAAAAATACCACTTGCGATTAATGTACTCGGTGGCTCGGTAGTCTGGTGCCATAATTGGAATATGTGTTGTTTCAGAGTAACAGCCGTGTTAGTCTGTATTCGCAAAAAGAAAGGGAGTACTTGTGGCACCTTAGAGACTAACCAATTTATTTGAGCATGAGGTTTCGTGAGCTACAGCTCACTTCATCGGATGCATATCGTGGAAACTGCAGCAGACTTTATATACACACAGAGAATATGAAACAATACCTCCTCCCACCCCACTGTCCTGCTGATAATAGCTTATCTAAAGTGATCATCAAGTTGGGCCATTTCCAGCACAAATCCAGGTTTTCTCACCCTCCACCCCCCCACACACAAATTCACTCTCCTGCTGGTAATAGCCCATCCAAAGTGTCAACTCTCTACACAATGTGCATGATAATCAAGTTGGACCATTTCCTGCACAAATCCAGGTTCTCTCACCCCCTCACCCCCCTCCAAAAAACACACACACAAACTCACTCTCCTGCTGGTAATAGCTCATCCAAAGTGACCACTCTCCCTACAATGTGCATGATAGTCAAGGTGGGCCATTTCCAGCACAAATTCAGGTTTTCTCCCCCCCCCCCCCACCCCCATACACACACAAACTAGGATGAGCTATTACCAGCAGGAGAGTGAGTTTGTGTGTGTATGGGGGTGGGAGGGTGAGAAAACCTGAATTTGTGCTGGAAATGGCCCAACTTGATGATCACTTTAGATAAGCTATTACCAGCAGGACAGTGGGGTGGGAGGAGGTATTGTTTCATATTCTCTGTGTGTATATAAAGTCTGCTGCAGATTCCACGATATGCATCCGATGAAGTGAGCTGTAGCTGATGAAAGCTTATGCTCAAATAAATTGGTTAGTCTCTAAGGTGCCACAAGTACTCCTTTTCTTTTTGGAATATGTGTGCCATCTATCCCCCTCCAGAGTTAGGGAAGCCCATTTGTGCAAAGCCATCCACAATGGCAACAACGTTGCCCAGAATCACAGTCTTTCGGAGCAGGATGCAAATAATGCCCTGCACACTTTTGTCAACATGCATCCAACTGTCAACTTTCCCACTCCAAACTGGTTGGTGACTGATTCGTAGCAGTCTGGAGTAGCTAGCTTCCACAGTGCAATTGCCATGCGCTTCTCCAACGAGAGGGCAGCTCTCATTCTCATTGTCCTTGTGCTGCAAGGCTGTGGTGAGCTCATCACACAATCCCATAAATGTGGCTTTCCTCATCCAAAAGCTCTGCAGCCGCTACTCGTCATCCCAGATGTGCATGACGATGTGATCCTTCCACTCAGTGCTTGTTTCACGAGCCCAAAAGCAGCATTCCACTGTGGTCAGCACCTCCATGAATGACACAAGCAATCTCATGTCATAGCTAGTACGTATGGTGAGATCAATGTTGAACTCCTCTTGCTTTTGTAGTTTAAGGAATAACTCCACTGCCACTTGTGATGTGTTAGTAAGAGCAAGCAGCATATGGGTCAACAGCGCGGAATCCATTCCTGCAGCCCGAAGAGGCAGAGCGCGCAGTACACAAACCATTGAAAGATGGCGCCAAATATGAACGGAATCACAGGGATTGCTGGGATGCGAAGCAAGGCATCACAGGGCATTGGGACAGGACCCGGGATGCCCCACAAGCCTCTCTGCCTTCCCGCAAGTCTTAGCGGCGTAAGAGGAAGAGATGCTCAGTGGGATATCGAGTGCACAGCTCCAAATACCGCTGCAAGTGCCACAAGTGTGAACACGCTATTCTGCAGGCAGCTGACAGTGTGAACGCACAACAGCGGTTTCCCTTCAGCACTCTCTGAGCAGCACTGTAACTCCTGGTGCTGTAACTGCCAGTGTAGACATAGCCTCAGAGAGACAGGCTGCCAGGATCCCAGGACTGATCCCCTCTGGGGAATGAAGCACAACGTCGACAGGCTATGCAGCCTTCACTCGTCTCCTGCACCTGTAAACCCTGCTAGCCCAACGTGCTGGACCATCTATGCCAGCACCTGGTTCCTCAACTGCAGGTACAGTTCCTGCTCCAGGGGAATCCAAAGGCCGAGAGGTGCAGAGATCCAACCCCTTATAACCTTAGAAAGGTTTTGTTTCGTTTTCTATTTTTTGTCTTTCTTTTTATGAACTTGGAGACCTCCCAGCCTTCTATTAAATTGGGGTGTAACCGTGTGGCTCAGTGGGGGTGAGTGTGTGAACACCTCTGAAATCTACACAGGGAAGATGTTAGGAAGAATCGTTCCCCAAATCTTAATAGCCTGAAAATTCTGCCCTATGAAATGACTGAATGCATGCTCCTTATCCCTCCTGACCCCCCCCCCAGCCCCTGTCCCAGCCCAGAGCCTGCACCCAGCACCCAAATTCCCTCCCAGAGCCTGCACCCAAATTCCCTCCCAGACCCTACACCCCTCACCCCTCCTACACCCCATCACTTGCCCCAGCCCAGAGCCTGCACCCCCAGCCCAGAGCCTGAACCCCTCACACCCTCCTGCACCCCCTGTCCCAGCCCGGAGCCTGCACCCA
Organism: Lepidochelys kempii; assembly: GCF_965140285.1. Classification (NCBI taxonomy): domain Eukaryota; kingdom Metazoa; phylum Chordata; order Testudines; family Cheloniidae; genus Lepidochelys; species Lepidochelys kempii. The sequence continues at coordinate 4,261,907 of NC_136407.1, forward strand.
GCACCCACACTCTGTCCCAGAGCCTGCTCCCACTCCCCCTTCCCACACACCCCCTCCAGCCCCCAAACTCCCTCCCAGAGCCTGTAACCCCACCCCATCCTGCACCCCTGCCCCAACCCAGAGCCTGCACCCAGCACTCAAACTCCATCCCAGAGCCTGCACCCCAGACCCCCTTTCACCCAAGCTCCCTCCCAGTGCCTACACCCTGCACCCCTCCTGCACTCCAATCGATAAGCATCAACTTTTCCAGGCACCGGTGGGTGCTTGCCTCAAGCCCTGCCCTGAATCCACCCCCACCCTGCCCCCACCCCACCCCTATCCCAACCACTTCCCCAAAGTCCCTGCCCCAACTCCGCCCCCTCCCTGCCCCTATTGGAGCCTTCCCCAAATCCCCACCCAGGCCCCGCCTCTTTCCAGAGCACACCGCATTCCCCCTCCTCCTCCTCCCTCCCAGCACTTGCCGCCGTAAAACAGCTGTTTCACGGCACAAGCTCTGGGAGCGAGGGAAAGAAGCGGAGCTGCAGCGCACTCAGGGGAGTGCTCAGAGCAGAGGCAGAGGTGAGCTGGGGTGGGGGGTGGGGTGAGGAGCTGCTGGTGGGTGTAGACCACCCACCAATTTTTCCCCATGGGTGCTCCAGCCCTGAAGCACCCATGGGCTATGTCCACACTACGAAATTAGGTCGAATTTATAGAAGTTGTTTTTTTAGAAATTGTTTTTGTATAGTTGATTGTGTGTCCCCCCACACAAAATGCTCTAAGTGCATTAACTCGTCGGAGAGCTTCCACAGTACCGAGGCTAGTGTTGACTTCCGGAGTGTTGCACTGTGGGTAGCTATCCCACAGTTCCCGCAGTCTCCGCCACCCATTGGAATTCTGGGTTGAGATCCCAATACCTGATGGGGCAAAAAACATTGTCGCGGGTGGTTCTGGGTACATGTTGTCAGGCCCTCCCTCCATCCCTCCCTCTGTGAAAGCAATGGCAGACAATCGTTTTGTGCCTTTTTTCCTGAGTTACCTGTGCAGACACCATACCATGGCAAGCATGGAGCCCGCTCAGCTCACCGTCACCATATGTCTCCTGGGTGCTGGCAGACATGATCCTGCATTGCTACACAGCAGCAGCAATCCATTGCCTTGTGACAGCAGACGGTGCAATAGGCCTGAAAACCATCATCATCATGTTTGAGGTGCTCCTGGCCGCCTCAGTAACATCGGTCAGGAACGCCTGGGCAGACATGGGCGCAGGGACTAATAAATTAGGAGTGACTCAACCAGGTCATTCTCTTTAGTCCTACAGGCAGTCCTGAGCAGCCAGGAGATGAGGATGGCTAGCAGTCCTACTGCACTGTCTGCTGCCGCCAGCCAAAGATGTAAAAGATAGATGGAGTAGATGGATAGATAGCTACCGGTCAGTCAGGAATCAATTTGGAGTGGGCAAATCTACTGTGGGGGCTGCTGTGATGCAAGTAGCCAATGCAATCAAAGATCTGCTGCTATCAAGGGTAGTGACCCTGGGAACTGTGCAGGTCATAGTGGATGGCTTTGCTACAATGGGATTCCCTAACTATGGTGGGGCCATAGATGGAACCCGTATCCCTATCTTGGCACCGGAGCACCAAGCCAGCGAGTACATAAACCACAAGGGGTACTTTTCAATAGTGCTGCAAGCACTGGTGGATCACAAGGGATGTCTCACCAACATCAACGTGGGATGGCCGGGAAAGATACATGATGCTCGCATCTCCAGGAACTCTGGTCTGTTTCAAAAGCTGCAGGAAGGGACTTTCTTCCCAGACCAGAAAATAACCATTGGGGATGTTGAAATGCCTATAGTTATCCTTGGGGACCCAGCCTACCCCTTAATGCCATGGCTCATGAAGCCATACACAGGCAGCCTGGACAGTAGTCAGGAGCTGTTCAACTGCAGGCTGAGCAAGTGCAGAATGGTGGAAGAATGTGCATTTGGACGTTTAAAAACACGCTGGCACAATTTATGGACTCAGATTTCAGTGAAACCAATATTCCCACTGTTATTACTGCTTGCTGTGCGCTCCATAATATCTGTGAGAGTAAGGGGGAGATGTTTATGGCGGGGTGGGAGGTTGAGGCAAATTGCCTGGCCTCTGGTTAAGCACAGACAGACACCGGGGCGGTTAGAAGAGCACAGGAGGGCGCGGTGCGCATCAGAGCTTTGAAAACCAGTTTCATGACTGGACAGGCTACGGTGTGAAGTTCTGTTTGTTTCTCCTTGTTTGAAACCCCCCGCCCCTTGGTTCACTCTACTTCCCTGTAAGCTAACCATATTCCCCTCCTCCCTTCGATCACCACTTGCACAGGCAATAAAGTCATTGTTGCTTCACATTCATGCATTCTTTATTCATTCATCACACAAATAGGGGGATAACTGCCAAGGTAGCCCGGGAGGGGTGGTGGAGGAGGGAAGGAAGGACAAGGCCACACAGCACTTTAAAAGTTTAAAACTTTAAAACTTATTGAATGCCAGCCTTCTGTTCCTTGGGCAATCCTCTGTGGTGGAGTGACTGGTTGGCCGCAGGCCCCCCACTGCGTTCTTGGGCGTCTGGGTGTGGAGGCTATGGAACTTGGGGAGGAGGGCGGTTGGTTACACAGGGGCTGTAGTGGCAGTCTGTGCTCCAGCTGCCTTTCCTGCAGCTCAACCATATGCTGGAGTATATTAGTTTGATACTCCAGCAGCCTCAGCATTGAATCTGCCTCCTCTCATCACGCTGCCACCACCTTTCAGCTTCAGCCCACCACTTACTCTCCTCAGCCCGCCACCTCTCCTCCTGGTCGTTTTGTGGTTTCCTGCACTCTGATATTGTCTGCCTCCACGCATTCGTCTGTGCTCTGTCAGTGTGGGAGGACAGCATGAACTCAGAGAACATTTCATCACGAGTGCGTTTTTTTCACCTTCTAATCTTCACTAGCCTCTGGGAAGGAGAAGATCCTGTGATCCTTGAAACACATGCAGCTGGTGGAGGGGAAAAAAAGGGGGACAGTGGTATTTAAAAAGACACATTTTATAGAACAATGGGTACATTCTTTCATGGTAAACCTTGCTGTTAACATTACATACATAGCACATATGCTTTCATTACAAGGTCACATTTTGCCTCCCCCCACCGCATGCCTAGCCCCTCAACCCCCCCCTCCCCCCCCGTGGCTAACAGTTCAGCAAACATTTCTGTTCAGCCACAGGCAAACAGCCTAGCAGGAATGGGCACCTCTGAATGTCCCCTTAAGAAAAACACCCTATTTCAACCAGGTGACCATGAATGATATCACTCTCCTGAGGATAACACAGAGAGATAAAGAACGGATGTTGTGTGAATGCCAGCAAACATACACTACAATGCTTTGTTCTACAATAATTCCCGAGTACGTGCTACTGGCCTGGAGTGGTAAAGTGTCCTACCATGGTGGACGGAATAAGGCTGCCCTCCCCAGAAACCTTTTGCAAAGGCTTTGGGAGTACATCCAGGAGAACCGTGAATGCCAGGGCAAATTAATCATTAAACATGCTTGCTTTTAAACCATGTATAGTATTTTAAAAGGTACACTCACCAGAGGTCCCTTCTCCACCTGGCGGGTCTGGGAGGCAGCCTTGGGTGGGTTCGGGGGGTACTGTCTCCAGGTCCAGGGTGAGAAACAGTTCCTGGCTGTCGGGAAAACTGGTTTCTCCGCTTGCTTGCTATGAGCTATCTACAACCTCATCTTCCTCATCCACAAAACCTGCTTCCGTGTTGCCTCCATTTCCATTAAAGGAGTCAAACAACACGGCTGAGATAGTGGTGGCTGAACCCCCTAAAATGGCATGAAGCTCATCATAGAAGTGGCATGTTTTGGGCTCTGACCCAGAGCAGCTGTTTGCCTCTCTGGTTTTCTGGTAGGCTTGCCTCAGCTCCTTAAGTCTCACGCGGCATTGCTTCGGGTCCCTGTTATGGCCTCTGTCCTTCATCCCCTGGTAGATTTTGACCAATGTTTTGGCATTTCAAAAACTGTAACGGAGTTTTGATAGCACGGATTCCTCTCCCCATATAGCGATCAGATCCCGTACCTCCCGTTCAGTTCATGCTGGAGCTCTTTTGCGATTCTGGGACTCCATCATGGTCACCTCTGCTGATGAGCTCTGCACTCACCTGCAGCTTGCCATGCTGGCCAAACAGGAAATGAAATTCAAAAGTTTGCAGGCCTTTTCCTGTCTACCTGGCCAGTGCATCTGAGTTGAGAGTGCTGTCCAGAGAGGTCACAATGAAGCACTCTGGGATATCTCCCAAAGGCCAATACCATCTAATTGTGTCCACAGTACCCCAAATTAGACCCGGCAAGGCCGATTTCAGTGCTAATCCCCTTGTCGGGGGTGGAGTAAGGAAATCGATTTTAAGAGCCTTTTAAGTTGAAGAAAAGGGCTTGGTCATGTGGATGGGTACAGGGTTAAATCGATTTAATGCTCCTAAATTTGACCTCAACTCCTAGTGTAGACCAGGGCATGGAGTCGGTGCATATGCCCCAGCCTCTGCCCCAGCCCAAGGCCTGCACCCCAGACTTCCTCCCCACCACCCAAAGTCCCTCCCAGAGCCTTAGGCAGGTGAGGGGTAGAGTTTATAGGGCAGGCTCTGGGCATTCTGGGCACCACCAAAATTTCTACAAAACTGCTGCCCCGTTGTCCACTGCACTCCTTGGTTCTCTCCAGCTGCTCCCTCTCTAGAGACTTTTTTCTATTCCATCTCTCCTCTTCTCTTCTGTGCTCTCTCTTTCCCTACTCCCCTTTGTTTTCTATGGGACCTGGCCCCACAGCTTTATGTTCTGCAATATCGTGTTTAGCTTTCCAAATCAGCTGGGCCCTGGAGAATATTTCCAGGTGGTTGTCCTCTATGTAGATTACAGTGATCTCTGGTGTGTCCTCACAGGTAACCAGTTCACAAAAAAGAGCCAGGAGCTGGTCCCAGTGCATCCCCCATCTGTTGTGTGGAAAGAAAATTGCCTCCAGGCCAAAGGCCAGCTGAAAACCCCTTGCTGAATTACAGGCTGTCTTGGAAACCCACTGTACAATGCTGTGCCCACAAATTCATATCCCAAGCCATAGGTGTACTTCCATATAATTTAAGCAAGAGACCTGTGGAAGGAAGCAGACAGGGTTAAATCCTGTGGTGCTTATGGCCCACAACATGCATTCGCCTCACCTCAGGCAGGGAACTTATAGGTCCTTCTGCCAGTTGGTGTCAGCAGCAACGAGGGCTGGGTTCAATGTCTAGGGGAGGAGAGCAGTGGAAATGGATGAGGAGAGAGAGTCCCGAGAGAGGAAGCAGCTGGAGGGAAGCAATGAGTGCAGAGTGCAAACCAACCAGTTGGGGGTCACCCAGCAGTCCTGAAATAACAGTAGCTGCAGGTCCTGTGGTCTAATGATCAGCCTTCTGGACTCTGACTCCTGTCATCAGAGTTAAATGCCAGTGGGACCTCCTGGTGCTGTGTTGGTTTGCTGTAAAGCCTTGGCGCTCAATGTGCTTGACTTCCCTGTTCCTAGGTGCACCAGAGCAAGGTTTTTCCTTCCTTCCTGATGCCCACTGGAGCTAGGGCTTTGGTCCGGCTGGTTCAACAGGCTGGCTCCAATAGGTTGGGGCCCTAGAATTTAACAGTCTGGCAAGAGATTCCTGCCAGAATTTGTGTTGTTTCTTGCTGCTTCACCTGATCCCCACAAGTTTGGTCCTTGTACCTGCAGCTACCACGCGCTTCCCCTTGCCCACATGGCACTTAAGGGAAGCAGTCCCAGGCCAGGCTTACTAGCCAGGGAAAGGCAGGAGGGAGAGAGTCCCAGACTGGAGCCCAGCACACCTTTCTTCCTCTGGGCCCTAGAGCAGAGGCAGCTCTTGCTGACAGCTCTAAGGGAATGCTTAAATGCCACAGAGCAACCAAGGGCAGGGCAAGAGGAGGGGAGGGCCATGCCCACATGTGAATTCAGAGAGTAATTGATATGCACTCTCCATACACATTGATAAAATTGAGCAGATACTATGTTGCTGAATATGATAAATTTGACAGACTATTAAAGAGCACATCTTCATATAAATGATACTCAGAAATTGCTGATATCAATATCAACTGTCAATTTCCCTGTATAAGCAGACATACATAGAAATATCAATATTTGGCCTTATAGGAACTTTGAGGCTTCCTTCTACCACAAATAAAGATGACATGTTGTCATGTTTTACATAAATTTTCACCTTACGGATGACTTACAAGTTTCTCACTGTCCTGAGTTCCACGGAACATGGGGAAGCTCTAAGACATGGTTCCCCTTGGGATCAAGTATCACGTAGTGTAATGAACCTGGTTCTGGTGGGACGCAACTGAGAGTGCCAATTCAGGACAAATTGCTTCAAGCAGGGCAGTTACAGCCCATGGCTGGGGTTTCTATGCACACCAAGGCAAACCAAACCAGCCAAACAGAGAAGACTTTGGTTTTGCCCCACTGGCTAACCACAAGTCACACAAGCAATTCCCTTAGACACTCCAGTTTCCCAGTATCACCACCAGTGCCACTCGTTATAGGGACAAATGGTCATGAAAACCAATACACCAGTAAAAGAAAAAAGGTTCTCTCGCTCAAAGGACCAAGCCCCAGACCCAGGTCAATATACAATTCAGATCTTACCCACAAATCATGCTGTTGCCAATCCTTTAAAATCTAAATCTAAGAGGAAAAAGACACAGATGAGAGCTAGAATTGGCTAAATGGAATCAATTACATACAGTGATGGCAAAGTTCTTGGTTCAGGTTTGTAGCTGTGATAGAATAAACTGCAGGTTCACATCAAGTCTCTGGAGAACATCCACAGCTGGGATGGATTTTTAAGTCCTTGGTTCAAAGCTTCAGTGCAGCAAAGTCCCTCCAGAGGAATGAAGCAGGATTGAAGACAAGATGGAGGAGCTTCAGCAGCTTTTTATATTCTCTTGCCATGTGGTCTTTCTTTCTTTGTCCCAAAGACAATCTGTCCATCCCATGGCCTGGAAAAACCTCAGAGTTCTGTCCATAGGCAGGTCCCTGCACACCTTGCTGAGTCATAAGGCGAATCTGCCTTCTCTCAATGGGTGACTTGTATAGCTGATGGTCCTTAATGGGCCCTCAAGCAGCCTAGGCAGAACTGACACCAACTTGTCTGGGGCAGAAGCATAGCACAAGTAGCACCAGACCAGGCGGATGAAGTGGACGAAGCTTTCTTCCGGCAACTCACAGAAGCTACTAGATCGCATGCCCTGGTTCTCATGGAAGACTTCAATCACCCTGATATCTGCTGGGAGAGCAATACAGCAGTGCACAGACAATCCAGGAAGTTTTTGGAAAATGTAGGGGACAATTTCCTGGTGCAAGTGCTGGAGGAACCAACTGGGGCAGAGCTCTTCTTGACCTGCTGCTCACAAACTGGGAAGAATTAGTAGGGAAAGCAAAAGTGGATGGGAACCTGGGACGCAGTGACCATGAGATGGTCGAGTTCAGGATCCTGACACAAGGAAGAAAGGAAAGCAGCAGAATACGGACCCTGGACTTCAGAAAAGCAGACTTTGACTCCCTCCGGGAACTGATGGGCAGGATCCCCTGGGAGAATAACATGAGGAGGCAAGGAGTGCAGGAGAGCTGGCTGTATTTTAAAGAATCCTTATTGTGGTTACAGGGACAAACCATCCCGATGAGTAGAAAGAATAGTAAATATGGCAGGCGACCAGCTTGGCTTAACAGTGAAATCCTTGCTGATCTTAAACACAAAAAAGAGGCTTACAAGAAGTGGAAGATTGGACAAATGACCAGGTATGAGTATAAAAATATTGCTTGGGCATGTTGGAGTGAAATCAGAAAGGCTAAATCACACCTGGAGTTGCAGCTAGCAAAAGATGTTAAGAGTAACAAGAAGGGTTTCTTCAGGTATGTTGGCAACAAGAAGAAAGCCAAGGAAAGTGTGGGCCCCTTACTGAATGAGGGAGGCAACCTAGTGACAGAGGATGTGGAAAAAGCTAATGTACTCAATGCTTTTTTTGCCTCTGTCTTCACGAACAAGGTCAGCTCCCAGACTACTGCACTGGGCAGCCCAGCATGGGGAGGAGGTGGCCAGCCCTCTGTGAAGAAAGAGGTGGTTAGGGACTATTTAGAAAAGCTGGACGTGCACAAGTCCATGGGGCCGGATGCGTTGCATCCAAGAGTGCTAAAGAAATTGGTGGATGTGATTGCAGAGTCATTGCCCATTATCTTTGAAAACTCATGGCGATTCGGGGGAAGTCCCAGAAGACTGGAAAAAGGCTAATGTAGTGCCAATCTTTAAAAAAGGGAAGAAGGAGGATCCTGGAAACTACAGGCCAGTCAGCCTCACCTCAGTCCCCGGAAAAATCATGGAGCAGGTCCTCAAGGAATCAATTCTGAAGCACTTAGAGGAGAGGAAAGTGATCAGGAACAGTCAGCATGGATTCACCAAGGGCAAGTCATGCCTGACTAATCTAATTGCCTTCTATGATGAGATAATTGGTTCTGTGGATGAAGGGAAAGCAGTGGATGTATTGTATCTTGACTTTAGCAAAGCTTTTGACATAGTCTCCCACAGTATTCTTGTCAGCAAGTTAAAGAAGTATGGGCTGGATGGATGCACTACAAGGTGGGAAGAAAGTTGACTAGATTGTCAGGCTGAACGGGTAGTGATCAATGGCTCCATGTCTAGTTTGCAGACAGTATCTAGCGGAGTGCCCCAAGGGTCAGTCCCGGGGCCGGTTTTGTTCAATATCTTCATTAATGATCTGGAGGATGGTGTGGATTGCACCCTCAGCAAGTTTGTGGATGACGCTAAATTGGGAGGAGTGGTAGATACGCTGGAGGGTAGGGATAGGATACAGAGGGACCTGGAAAAATTAGAGGATTGGGCCAAAAGAAATCTGATGAGGTTCAACAAGGACAAGTGCAGAGTCCTGCACTTAGGACGGAAGAATCCCATGCACCGCTACAGACTAGGGACAGAATGGCTCGGCAGCAGTTCTGCAGAGAAGGACCTAGGGGCGACAGTGGATGAGAAGCTGGATATGAGTCAACAGTGTGCCCTTGTTGCCAAGAAGGCCAATGGCATTTTGGGATGTATAAGTAGGGGCATAGCCAGCAGATCGAGGGACGTGATCGTTCCCCTCTATTTGACATTGGTGAGGCCTCCTCTGGAGTACTGTGTCCAGTTTTGGGTCCCACACTATAAGAAGGATGTGGATAAATTGGAGAGAGTCCAGCGAAGGGCAACAAAAATGATTAGGGGTCTGGAACACATGACTTATGAGGAGAGGCTGAGGGAACTGGGATTGTTTAATCTACGGAAGAGAAGAATGAGGGGGGGATTTGATAGCTGCTTTTAACTACCTGAAAGGTGGATCCAAAGAGGATGGATCTAAACTATTCTCAGTGATAGCAGATGACAGGACAAGAAGTAATGGTCTCAAGTTGCAGTGGGGGAGATTTAGGTTGGATATTAGGAAAAACTTTTTCACAAGGAGGGTGGTGAAACACTGGAATGCGTTACCTAGCGAGGTGGTGGAATCCCCTTCCTTAGAAGTTTTTAAGGTCAGGCTTGACAAAGCCCTGGCTGGGATGATTTAGTTGGAGATTGCTCCTGCTCTGGGCAGGGGGTTGAACTAGATGACCTCCAGAGGTCCCTTCCAATTCTGATATTCTATGATTCTGTGATTCTATGACTCTCAGGTTTTTCTGCAGTTTCATACAGGAGCTCTGAGCAGTCATACTGCTCCCTTACATACAGTGCAACTCCCCCACCTTTTCTGCCCTGCCTCTCCTTCCTGAACAGTTTATATCCATCGATCACAGTACTCCAGTCATGTGAGTTATCCCACCAAGCTCTGTTATTCCAATCACATCATAATTCCTTGACTGTGCCAGGACTTCCAGTTCTCCCTGCTTGTTTCCCAGGCTTCTTCCATTTGTGTATAGGCACTTGAAATAACTCGCTGATCATTCCTCTTTCTCAGTATGAGGTAGGAGCCCTCCCCTCTCACACGCTCCTGCTTGTGCTTCCTCCAGGTATCCCACTTCCCCAGTTACCTCAGGGCTTTGGTCTCCTTCCCCCAGTGAACCTAGTTTAAAGTCCTCCTCACTAGGTTAGCCAGCCTGCTTGCGAAGATGCTCTTCCCACTCTTCGTTAGGTGGAGCCCATCTCTGCCTAGCACTCCTCCTTCTTGGAACACCATCCCATGGTCAAAGAATCCAAAGCCTTCTCTCCAACACCACCTGCATAGCCATTGGCTGACTTCCACAATTCGACAGTCTCTACCCAGGCCTTTTCCTTCCACGGGGAAGATGGACGAGAACACCACTTGCACCTCAAACTCCTTTATCCTTCTTCCCAGAGCCATGTAGTCTGCAGTGATCCACTCAAGGTCATTCTTGGCAGTATCATTGGTGCCCACGTGGAGAAGCAGGAAGGGGTAGCGATCCGAGGGCTTGATGAGTCTCGGCAGTCTCTCCGTCACATCATGACTCCTAGCTCCTTGCAAGCAGCAGACGTCCTGGTTTTCCTGGTCAGGGCAGCAGATAGATGACTCAGTCCCCCTGAGGAGAAAGTCCCCAACCACCACCACCACCCGCCTCCTTCTCTTGGGAGCGGTGGTCGTGGAACCCCCATCCCTAGGATAGTGCATCTCATACCTTCCAATCGGCGGAGTCTCCTTCTGTTCCCTTCCCTCGGATGTATCATAGATTCATAGATTCATAGATATTTAGGTCAGAAGGGACCATTATGATCATCTAGTCTGACCTCCTGCACAATGCAGGCCACAGAATTTCACCCACCACTCCTAAAAAAGACCTCACACCTATATCTGTGCTATTGAAGTCCTCAAATTGTAGTTTGAAGACCTCAAGGAGCAGAGAATCCTCCAGCAAGTGACCCGTGCCCCATGCTACAGAGGAAGGCGAAAAACCTCCAGGGCCTTCCAATCTGCCCTGGAGGAAAATTCCTTCCCGACCCCAAATATGGCGATCAGCTAAACCCTGAGCATATGGGCAAGATTCATCAGCCAGATACTACAGAAAATTCTTTCCCGGGTAACTTGGATCTTACCCCATCTAAAAACCCATCACAGGCCATTGGGCCTATTTACCATGAATATTTAATTACCAAAACCATGTTATCCAATCATACCATCTCCTCCATAAACTTATCGAGTTTAATCTTAAAGCAAGATAGATCTTTTGCCCCCACTACTTCCCTCGGAAGGCTATTCCAAAACTTCACTCCTCTGATGGTTAGAAACCTTCGTCTAATTTCTAATCTAAATTTCCTAGTGGCCAGTTTATATCCATTTGTTCTTGTGTCCACATTGGTACTGAGTTTAAATAATTCCTCTCCCTCTCTGGTATTTATCCCTCTGATATATTTATAGAGAGCAATCATATCTCCCCTCAACCTTCTTTTAGTTAGGCTAAACAAGCCAAGCTCCCTGAGTCTCCTTTCATAAGACAAGTTTTCCATTCCTCGGATCATCCTAGTAGCCCTTCTCTGTACCTGTTCCAGTTTGAATTCATCCTTCTTAAACATGGGAGACCAGAACTGCACACAGTATTCCAGGTGAGGTCTCACCAGTGCCTTATATAACGGTACTAAAACCTCCTTATCCCTACTGGAAATACCTCTCCTGATGCATCCCAAGACGACATTAGCTTTTTTCACAGCCATATCACATTGGCAGCTCATAGTCATCCTATGATCAACCAATACTCCAAGGTCCTTTTCCTCCTCCGTTACTTCTAGTTGATGCGTCCCTAGCTTATAACTAAAATTCTTGTTATTAATCCCTAAATGCATGACCTTACACTTCTCACTATTAAATTTCATCCTATTCCTATTACTCCAGTTTACAAGGTCATCCAGATCCTCCTGTAGGGTATCCCTGTCCTTCTCTAAATTAGCAATACCTCCCAGCTTTGTATCATCTGCAAACTTTATTAGCACACTCCCACTTTTTGTGCCCAGGTCAGTAATAAAAAGATTAAATAAGATTGGTCCCAAAACTGATCCTTGAGGAACTCCACTGGTAACTCCACTGGTCATCTAGTCCATTCTCTGCATTAGTACCTGTGGAGAGAACATGAAAATGGTTACTTACCTGTATCTGCGTTGCTGGTACATGGACGTTCCCCTTTCTTCTTCTGGAGGTCACATGCTGCTAAATTTCTTCACTGTCCTCCTGTCCCCGCAGTGGAGCCTGCTCTGAATCTTCAGAATGTTGTGTCCATAGAAGCATATCCTGACATCTGTCCAGGAAATCTTCAGTTTCTCTTATGCAACGCAGGGTTGATACCTGTTGCTCCAGACCTTGAACCCTCTCTTCCAATATGGAGACCAGCTTGCACTTTGTACAGACAAAGTCGCTTCTGTTCTGTGGAAGAAAGACAAACATGGCACATCCAGTGCAGGTCACAACAGCTGAACGCTCCCCATCCATATTACCTTTCTTCTACGAGCTTCCTCAGGAGTTGTAGTAACTACTCAGAGAAGCTGGCAAGATGTAAGCCTCAGTGGGCTCTCCCCAGGCAAATTCCCAGGCAAACTCCCTCTGTTAGCCTCTCTGCTATTTGCCGCTCAGCTGGTTCACAGCTGACTGGCTTTTTATAACACTCAAGACTCACCTAGAATCATAGAATCATAGAATATCAGGGTTGGAAGGGACCCCAGAAGGTCATCTAGTCCAACCCCCTGCTCGAAGCAGGACCAATTCCCAGTTAAATCTTCGAACACCTGGAACAAAGCACTCCCAATTCACACTTTCAAACAAGCAAACGGTCAGACTAGATGCCCTCCTGAGGTCCCTTCCAACCCTGATGTTCTATGAAATGTTTCATCACTCCACATATCATCTCCGTCCCAGAGGCTATCAAAGATTAGAAGCTGGAAAAATTGCACTCGTGATTAAATGCTCTCTGAGCTCATGCAGGCCCTCCCATGCTGAAAGAGCCCAGCATAGTGCATGGAGGGAGACAATGTCAGAGTCCAGGAAAGCACAAAATGAACATGAGGACAGGAGGGATGAACAAGAGGAGAGGTGGCGTCAGCGTGATGAGAGGAGGCAGGATGTAATACTGAGACTACTGGAGGATCAAACTAATATACTCCAGCATATGGTTGAGGTGCAGGAAAGGCAACAGGAGCACAGATCGCCGCTGCAGCCCTGTGTAACCAACCGCCCTCCTCCCCAAGTTCCATCGTCTCCTCACCCAGATGCCCAAGAATGCAGTGTGGAGGCCGCCAGGCAGCCAACCACTCTACCCCAGAGGAATGCCCAAGCAACAGAAAGCTGGCATTCAATACATTTTAGAGTGCAGTGTGGCCTTGTCCTTCCCCCCTCCCCTACCCCACCTGGTGCTTCCCTCCTCCACCACCCCTCCTGGGCTTCCTTGGCAGTTATCCCCCCATTTGTGTGATGAATTAATAAAGAATTCATGAATTTGAAACAACAATGACTTTATTGCCTCTGTAAGTGGTGATCCAAGGAGCGGGCAGCTGTTGGCTTACAGGGAAGTAGAGTGAACCAAGGGGGTGGGTTTTCATCAAGGAGAAACAAACAGAACTTTCACACCGTAGCCTGGCTAGTCATGAAACTAGTTTTCAAAGCTTCTCTGATGCGCAGCACTCCCTGCTGTGCTCTTCTAACCACCCTGATGTCTAGCTGCATGTAATCAGTGGCCAGGTGATTTGCCTCAACCTCCCACCCCACCATAAACATCTCCCCCTTACTCTCACAGATATTGTGGAGCACACAGCAAGCAGTAATAACAGTGGGAATATTGGTTTTGCTGAGGTCTAACCGACTCAGTAAGCTGCTCCAGCGTGCTTTTAAACGTCCAAATGCACATTCTACCACCATTCTGTACTTGCTCAGCCTATAGTTGAACAGCTCCTGACTACTGTCCAGGCTGCCTGTGTACGGCTTCATGAGCCATGGCATTAAGGGGTAGGCTGGGTCCCCAAGGATAATTAGGCATTTCAACATCCCCAACGATTATTTTCTACAATCCCATTGTAGTAAAGCCATCCACTATGCCCTGCACATTTTCCAGAGTCACTACCCTTGGTAGCAGCCGCTCAGTGATTGCATTGGATTCTTGGATCACAGCAGCCCCCACAGTAGATTTGCCCACTCCAAATTGATTCCCAGCTGACCAGTAGCTGTCTGGCTTTGCAAGCTTCCAGAGGGCTATCACCACTCGCTTGTGAAGTGTGAGGGTTGCTCTCATCTTGGTATTCTTGCACTTCAGGGCAGGGGAAAGCAAGTCACAAAGTTCCATGAAAGTGCCCTTACACATGCAAAAGTTTTGCAGCCATTGGGAATCATCCCAGACCTGCAACACTATGTAGTCCCACCAGTCCGTGCTTGTTTCCCGGTCCCAGAATCAATGTTCCATGGCATGAACCTGCCCCATTACCACCATGCCAGAGCCCGTACTTTGAGAGACATCTGTGACCATGTCCTCATCACTCTCCTCACTATGCTGCTGTCACCTACTCGCCTGCTTTTGCAGGTTCTGGTTCTGGTTGGGGGTTGGACTAGATGACCTTCTGGGGTCCCTTCCAACCCTGATATTCTATGATTCTGGTTCTGCATATACTGCTGGATAATACGTGTGGTGTTTAGAACGGTCATAACTGCCGCAGAGATGTGAGTGGGCTCCATGCTTGCCGTGGTGTGGCATCTGCAGGACAGCAGAGTGGCAGCAGAAGTGGTGGGTGGATGAGAATGCTGACAGCAATATGGCGCCCGCACGGAAAAAGGCATGAAACGATTGTCGGCCATTGCTTTCACGGAGGGAGGGGGGGGGCCTGACGACATGTACCCAGAACCACCTGTGACAATGTTTTTTGCCCCATCTGGCGTTGGGATCTCAACTCAGAATTCCAATGGGTGGCGGAGACTGCGGGAACTGTGCGATAGCTACCCACAGTGCAATGCTCCAGAAGTCGATGCTAGCCTCGGTACTGTGGATGCACTCCGCCGACTTAATGGTCTTAATGGTCTTAAGTGGGGACACACACAATCGACTGTATAAAATCGATTTCTAAAAAATCGACGTAATTTATCAGTGTAGACATAGCCTAAGTATCTCATGAGAAGAGCGCTCATATCAAGACTTCAGATCAAGCTTTTGGTACCAAGCTATAGGCAGAGGGACTACAAAGCAGAAATGAAAAGTGAGTGCCTTTAGTGCTCATGCTGATGTGTAAATACAAAGTGTGAAGGAACAGTTGCAAATGTTTTTGCTCCATGGGTAATGACAACCTGGAAAATGTTGTATATGTGTCACTGTTGGTGCACTGAATCACAGATATGTGAAATAGTTTCCTCTCTTGGATCGCAATTTCAAGGCTTATGAAGGTAGTTTGTGTCTGCAAACTAAACCTGCATATTTTGTCAAACTTAAAGAAGAAACATCAGAACTTATTACAGCTGAGATAATAAATGTTCTGAATAAGTATGGAAGCAGATAATACAAAGACAAACTTTGGTGGTCGATACAGACATGGAAGAAAACATTTGCACACCAAAGTGAAAGACGAGCTTAAAAAGTGAAGTGATAGGCCTTGGATGTCCTGCTCACATCGTGCACAAGTATACTGAATTACAGGGGATACTATCCTGGTAGACACTGAGAGCATTCTAATTAACATTTTTGGATATTTTCATATATTCACTGTTTGTGTGGAAACACTGCAAATTTTTTATGAGTATGTGGGACAAGAATATCGGAATATACTGGGATACATATCTGTTGGAAGATTATTACAACAAAATGTAATATGTCCTGAAAATTCTTAGCATGTGTAGAGGACAACTTTCTGATTCACAAAGTTGAGGAAAAAAACAGGGGGTTATCCATTTTGGATCTGGTTTTGACCAACAGGGGTAAATGAATTCAGAATGTGAAAGTGGTTGGGAATGTGGGAGGGAAGTGATCATGATCTGATAGAATTCAAGATCCCGTGGAAAGGAGGACATGAGAACAGCAAAACAAGAGCACTGGTTTTCAGATAGTTGGATTTCAACCAGCTCAGAGAAATAGTAGGCAAAGTCATCTGCAAATTTGATCAGTATGCTCTCTATTCCTACATCCAGGTAATTAATGAAGATGTTAAACAAAATCAGACCGAGAAGAGGAGGTTTGACTAGATGACTTTTGTGGTCTATCATTCTGTGACCACCTCTGCTCACATTTTCCTATATCTTTCTAGAAAATACAAGAGACTTCCATCGGTAATCTAATTAATAGATTGTTAAGGAAAAGGTTTCTTTGCAGAGAAGCATTGGAAAAAAGTCAAACCAGGAGCCTGGAGTTGATGAAAAGGCTGCTGTGATGGGCATTGGCAAGGCGGTTGCTTGGACTGCAATTGCTGCAACACAAAAGCCTGTGCTGCACGTCCTTGTGATTCGCTGGGTGTGTCTGCACACAGAGACCCTGATAGTGCAATCTCTGTAAGTCTTGCAGGAAATGGAGAGTTCCTCTCCTTTCACTTTCCCTTTAATTGTCATAGCCCTGGTCTACACTAGGGGTTGAGGTCGAATTTAGCAGCGTTAAATCGATTTAACCCTGCACCCGTCCACACGATGAAGCCCTTTTTTTCTACTTAAAGGGCTCTTAAAATCTATTTCCTTACTCCACCCCCGACAAGGGGATTAGCGCTTAAATCGGCCTTGCTGGGTCGAATTTGGGGTACTGTGGATGCAATTAGACGGTATTGGCCTCCGGGAGCTATCCCAGAGTGCTCTATTGTGACCGCTCTGGACAGCACTCTCAACTCAGATGCACTGGCCAGGTAGACAGGAAAAGGCCCGCAAACTTTTGAATTTAATTTCCTGTTTGCATGGTCGCCTGCAGCTTGCCACGCTGGCCAGAGCTCATCAGCAGAGGTGACCATGATGGAGTTCCAGAATCGCAAAAGAGCTCCAGCATGGACCGAACAGGAGGTACGGGATCTGATCACTGTATGGGGAGAGGAATCCGTGCTATCAGAACTCAGTTCCAGTTTTCGAAATGCCAAAACATTTGTCAAAATCTACCAGGGGATGAAGGACAGAGGCCATAACAGGGACCTGAAGCAATGCCATGTGAAACTTAAGGAGCTGAGGCAAGCCTACCAGAAAACCAGAGAGGCAAATGGCCGCTCCAGGTCACAGCCCCAAACATGCAGCTTCTATGATGAGCTGCATGCCATTTTAGGGGGTTCAGCCACCACTACCCCAGCCGTGTTGTTTGACTCCTTCAATGGAGATGGAGGCAACATGGAAGCAGGTTTTGGGGATGAGGAAGATGATGATGATAATGATGAAGTTGTAGACAGCTCACAGCAAGCAAGCGGAGAAACCAGTTTTCCCGACAGCCAGGTCCAGTTTCTTCACCGTAGACCTGGAGCCAGTACGCCCCGAACCCACCCAAGGCTGCCTCCCGGACCCGCCAGCTGGAGAAGAGACCTCTGGTGAGTGTACCTTTTAAAATACTACACATGGTTTAAAAGCAAGCATGTTTAATGATTAATTTGCCCTGGCATATGCAGCTCTCCTGGATGTACTCCCAAAGCCTTTGCAAAAGGTTTCTGGGGAGGGCAGTCTTATTCTGTCCACCATGGTAGGACGCTTTACCACAACCAGGCCAGTAGCACGTACTTGGGAATCATTGTAGAACAAAGTATTGCAGTGTACGTTTGCTGGCATTCAAACAACATCCGTTCTTTATCTCTCTGTGTTATCCTCAGGAGAAAGAAAAGGAGTACTTGTGGCACCTTAGAGACTAACCAATTTATTAGAGCATAAGCTTTCGTGAGCTGTAGCTCACGAAAGCTTATACTCTAATAAATTGGTTAGTCTCTAAGGTGCCACAAGTACTCCTTTTCTTTTTGCGAATACAGACTAACACGGCTGTTACTCTGAAACCTCAGGAGAAAGATATCATTCATGGTCACCTGGTTGAAATAGGGTGCTTTTCTTAAGGGGACATTCAGAGGTGCCCATTCCTGCTAGGCTGTTTGCCTGTGGCTGAACAGAAATGTTTGCTGAACTGTTAGCCATGGGGGGGAGGGGGGATTGAGGGGCTAGGCATGCGGTGGGGGGAGGCAAAATGTGACCTTGTAATGAAAGCACATGTGCTATGTATGTAATGTTAACAGCAAGGTTTACCATGAAAGAGTGTACCCATTGTTCTATAAAATGTGTCTTTTTAAATACCACTGTCTCTTTTTTTTTCTCCACCAGCTGCATGTGTTTCAAGGATCACAGGATCTTCTCCTTCGCAGAGGCTAGTGAAGATTAGAAGGCGAAAAAAATGCACTTGTGATGGAATGTTCTCTGAGTTCATGCTGTCCTCCCACACTGACAGAGCACAGACGAATGCGTGGAGGCAGACAATGTCAGAATGCAGAAAAGCACAATATGACCGGGAGGAGAGGTGGGGGGCTGAAGAGAGTAAGTGGTGGGCTGAAGAGAGGACTGAAGCTGAAAGGTGGCGGCAGCGTGATGAGAGGAGGCAGGATTCAATGCTGAGGCTGCTGGAGGATGAAACCAATATGCTCCAGCGTATGGTTGAGCTGCAGGAAAGGCAGCTGGAGCACAGACTGCCGCTACAGCCTCTGTGTAACTAACCGCCCTCCTCCCCAAGTTCCATAGCCTCCTCACCCAGACGCCCAAGAAAGTGGTGGGGGGGCCTCCGGCCACCCGGCCACTCCACCACAGAGGATTGTCCAAGCAACAGAAGGCTGGCATTCAATAAGTTTTAAATTTTTAAACTTTTAAAGTGCTGTGTGGCCTTGTCCTTCCCTCCTCCACCACCCCTCCTGGGCTACCTTGGTAGTTATCCCCCTATTTGTGTGATGAATGAATAAAGAATGCATGAATGTGAAGCAACAATGACTTTATTGCCTCTGCAAGTGGTGATCGAAGGGAGGAGGGGAATATGGTTAGCTTACAGGGAAGTAGAGTGAACCAAGGGGCGGGGGGTTTCATCAAGGAGAAACAAACAGAACTTTCACACCGTAGCCTGTCCAGTCATGAAACTGGTTTTCAAAGTTTCTCTGATGCGCACCGTGCCCTCCTGTGCTCTTCTAACTGCCCTGGTGTCTGGCTGTACGTAACCAGCAGCCAGGCAATTTGCCTCAACCTTCCACCCTGCCATAAACGTCTCCCCCTTACTCTCACAGATATTGTGGAGCACACAGCAAGCAGTAATAACAGTGGGAATATTGGTTTCACTGAGGTCTAACCGAGTCAGTAAACTGCGCCAGCGCGCCTTTAAACGTCCAAATGCACATTCTACCACCATTCTGCACTTGCTCAGCCTGTAGTTGAACAGCTCCTGACCACTGTCCAGGCTGCCTGTGTACGGCTTCATGAGCCATGGCATTAAGGGGTAGGCTGGGTCCCCAAGGATAACTATAGGCATTTCAACATCCCCAATGGTTATTTTCTGGTCTGGGAAGAAAGTCCCTTGTGGTAGCTGTTGAAACAGACCAGAGTTCCTGAAGATGCGAGCGTCATGCACCTTTCCCAGCTATCCCACGTTGACGTTGGTGAAACGCCCCTTGTGATCCACCAGCGCTTGCCGCACTATTGAAAAGTACCCCTTGCGGTTTATGTACTTGCCGGCTTGGTGCTCCGGTGCCAAGATAGCGATATGGGTTCCGTCTATGGCCCCACCACAGTTAGGGAATCCCATTGCAGCAAAGCCATCCACTATGACCTGCACATTTCCCAGGGTCACTACCCTTGATATCAGCAGATCTTTGATTGTGTGGGCTACTTGCATCACAGCAGCCCCCACAGTAGATTTGCCCACTCCAAATTGATTCCCAACTGACCGGTAGCTGTCTGGCGTTGCAAGCTTCCACAGAGTTATTGCCACTCACTTCTCAACTGTGAGGGCTGCTCTCATCTTAGTATTCTTGCACCTCAGGGCAGGGGAAAGCAAGTCACAAAGTTCCATGAAGTGCCCTTATGCATGCGAAAGTTTCGCAGCCACTGGGAATCGTCCCAGACCTGCAACACTATGCGGTCCCACCAGTCTCTGCTTCTTTCCCGAGCCCAGAATCAGCGTTCCACCACATGAACCTGCCCCATTAGTACCATGATGCCCACACTGCCAGGGCCCGTTCTTTGAGAGAAGTCTGTGTCCATGTCCTCATCACTCATGTCACCGCGTTGACGTTGCCTACTCACCCGGTATAGCTTTGCCAGATTCTGGTGCTGCATATACTGCTGGATAATGTGCGTGGTGTTTAATGTGCTCCTAATTGCCAAAGTGATCTGAGCGGGCTCCATGCTTGCTGTGGCATGGCGTCTGCACAGAAAAAAGGCGCGGAACGATTGTCTGCCGTTGCCCTGACGGAGGGAGGGGCGACTGACGACATGGCTTACAGGGTTGGCTTATAGGGAATTAAAATCAACAAAGGGGGTGGCTTTGCAAGAAACTGAATGGCCCCCGCAAGGATAGAACTCAAAACCTCAAGGATAGAACTCAAAACTGGGTTTAGCAGGCTGTTGATTTCACAGAGGGAAGGAGGGAGGGAGGAGAAAATGAATACAAAACAAATCTGGTCTATTTCTTGTTTTGAGCCACTTCATCTATCTTTATACATCTTGCTGGCAGCAGACTGCAGTACGACCGCTAGCCATCGTCATCTCCTGGGTGCTCGGCAGAAGATGGTGCAGTATGACAACTAGCCATCATCTTCTGCTAGCTGCAGGTTAAAAGACTGCACTGCCGGTAGGACCCAATCGCCATGAGACGAAACAAGGGAAATGACCTGGCTGAGTCACTCCCATGTTTGCCCAGGCGCCCAGTTAAAAGAGCACCCAGGACTACGTCGATGACGGCTACCAGTCATACTGCACTGTCTGCTGCCAAAAGGCAATTAACTGCTGCTGTGTAGCAATGCAGTGACACGTCTGCCAGCACCCAGGAGACATACGGTGACGGTGAGCTGAGCGGGCTCCATGCTTGCCGCGGTATGGCGTCTGCACAGGTAACTCAAGAAAAAAGGAGCAAAACGATTGTCTGCCCTTGCTTTCATGGAGGGAGGGAGGGAGGGAACGGGGCCTGACAATATGTATCCAGAACCACCCGCGACAATGTTTTAGCCCCATCAGGCACTGGGATTTCTACCCAGAATTCAAATGGGCGGCGGAGACTGCGGGAACTATGGGATAGCCACCCACAGTGCAACGCTCCGGAAGTTGACAGTTGCCTCAGTACTGTGGACACACTCCGCCGATTACATGCACTTAGAGCATTTGTGTGGGGACACACACAATCAACTGTATAAAACCGCTTTCTACAAAACCGACTTCTATAAATTAAACCTAATTTCGAAATGTAGACATACCCATAGATGAAAAATGGAGCAGTTAGAAGAAAAGTCCCAGAGACCGGCAATGTGGCTAATCTGGCCAAGGCCCTGTTAATATGCAGGCCTGTTTGTTACCCGGAGATAGAATTTTGCATTTGATTTCTGTTACTCTGATAGCCATACTAATATATGTGAAAAAAGAACAAAGAAATTGTATGTTGCTTCTGCCCAGCCAGATGTGTTTGTTGTCATAATGGAAAAGTTAAGTGATAGAGCTAAAGTGTTACTAGGTATGGTGGGAATGTAATATACGAGCATACGCTGGAAGGCTGCCTGGCTCCTCTCTCAAGCCAAGGTCAAGCAACCAGTTGGGAGGGGCAAGGAGGGGGGATAGGGGAGGCATAAGACACACTAAAAGCCAAAGAACAGCCTGGCCTTGACCGGTACACAACCTCACTTCTTACCTCTCCCAAAAGAGGTGACACTGAGCCCCCAGACTCGTGACCCTCCAAAGTGGAACATGACCATAAATTGTAAGTGGTGGGACCAGGGGCATGCACTGCAGGTATATTTGCGCCTGCTAAGAAAGAGGTAGGGGGGAACGGGGACATGGGTAAAGGCTCTGCGGTGTCAGAGCTGTGAACAGAACACTGGGAAACAGACTCTGCTGGCATGTGGAGCTATGGATATGCTTGCTTGAAACTAACCCAATAAACATTACATTGCCTGCACTTCAGACTTCTGGTCTCATGATCTGCCTGCATGACAAGAACCAGGAGAGGAGGTGAAAGGAAAGCAGACACCTGCTAAGTAAAGAGGAGATTCAGGATCCAGCACCCAGTGATGCCTGGCTGAATGTGTCTCCTTTCCCCACAGCTTGGTGATCATTTAAGGAAACGGAGAAGACTGCCTTTGTCTAGCTGTACATTGCTTGCAAAAAAAACAGTCTTTTTGGTGACAAGTGTTGAAGGGAGGCACTAGACAAATGTGGAGACAAGAAAAATGTCCCCATAACTGAACTTGCATCTGTGGATGTTGAAGCCACAACACAGAGTTCTAAACACTGTATGACCATGGCTGGTGTCAGAAGAGTCTCTACCAAAGCATTTTCCACCAGCACAGGCCTCTCTTTGCGCAGAACTCCCGGAAGCTTGGCGTCTGCAGGCAATGGAGAACTCTATTTTGGCATCTCTTTGTCTCTTTTGTGGTGAACATCTGCAGTGGCTGTTAAAAGGCCCCTAGATAGTGGTCTTTGGGAACAGCTGGCTGATGATCCTTCCTACTAATGAGGAGAGCCTGGCTTGGCCTGCCATTTCTTCCTTGCTGAACCTAGTGTGTCTGTTGGCTCCTTTTTTGTATCTCTTTTCATAAAAAGAAAAGACCTGTCAGCACAATCCTTCTAAGGGGTTGTTCAAGCCAGAGAGAGTCTTCCTTGCAGCTAAATCTTGGTGCCATGGGGCATGCCTCACCACTGTGGCACCTTTTGCTGGGCATCCTGGGAATTAGCTCTCATTCTCCAGTGTGCCCTCATCTAGTGGCATCTGGCTGCCATCTGTTCTATAATTAGGACCCATGTCGCTCCCAGGACTGCAGTGTCCTCTTATGGACACAGCCCTCCGGCTGTGCCCCACTCAATTCTCTCCCTAGCTTCCAGGGGAGGCAGCTGTTCTCTACCCAGACACTTGTCTCAGTGGCCGGGTGCAGTCCAGTGTCTAGCCACCTGTGTCAGTGGCAACTGAGGCAAAAAGGGTGTGTGTGTGGCAGTCACATAGTGCGGCACCTCCAACCCCTGCTGTCCGTTTCCCTGGACCACTTCCCCACAGCCCTAGTACCTTTCTCTGCCTTTGTATCAGGGCCTCGGTCTGGCAGTAATCAGCCAGGCACTCAATCATAGTCCCCCTTTATATATAGGCTGCTCCAGCAAGCCTTCTCCTGATTGGCTCTCCCAATAAGCCCTTTCCTGATTGGCTGGGTTCTGTGCAGCCTCTGCAAGGCTGCCTTAACCTTTCTCCTGCTTGGGTGGGGCAGTCGCCCCACCACACTTGGAAAGTTGCAAATGAGAAGTCTGGAGCTGATGGAAAGGTTACCATGACTCAGAACTGAGCCAAGGTTGCTGCGACTGAAACACAGATCACTAACCACTATATGATCACAGTGGCTGGTGGGAGAAGCACCTCTGTCAACTGAGCTGTGGCTTTCTGTGCATAGAGAGCCAGACACCTCAAGGTCTGCAAGTCTTGAGGGAAATGGGGAACATCTGTACTTTGGAATTTGCAGGTGTTGTCCTGGACCATCAAATGGAACAGTTGCAAACAGGCCATTAAGGAAGGCACCATGGCTTAGCTGGCTAAAGCACCTGTC
Organism: Lepidochelys kempii; assembly: GCF_965140285.1. Classification (NCBI taxonomy): domain Eukaryota; kingdom Metazoa; phylum Chordata; order Testudines; family Cheloniidae; genus Lepidochelys; species Lepidochelys kempii. The sequence goes on from NC_136407.1 coordinate 4,285,645, forward strand.
TAGTAAACAGGAGATCCTGGGTTCAACTCCCAGTGGTGCCTTGTTGTATGGCTTCTGGTCTCATCCGCTCATATTTTCCTATGTTCTTTCTAGGAAACAGAAGAGACCTCCCTTGGTAATCCAAGTAATTGCTTGCTAAGGAGAAGGCTGCTTTGGAGAGAAATATTGAAAAGAATCAGATCACAAGCCTGGAGTTGATGAAAAGGTGACTGGCGTTGGCATGGCGGTTGCTTTGATTGCAATTGCTGCAACACGAGAGCCTGTGCCACATGTCCTTGTGATTCGCTGGGGATGTCTACACACAGATGTCCTGTCACCTTCGTTTTGATTGTCATTGATGAAAAATGGAGTAGTTAGGAGAAAAGTCCCGGACAGCGGCACCGTGGCTCAGCTGGCCAGGGCACCTGCCAGGTAAAGCGGAGGTTAGGGATGCAGCACCCAGTGGTGCCTTGCCAAATGTGTCTGCTCTTCCCACCTTTTGCTCAGTCTTTTGAGGAAACAGAGATGAGTGCCTTTGCCTAGCAATGCAAATGCTTGCAAGAGAAACCAGTCGTTTTTTTCTGACAAATATCAGAAGGAGGCACCTAAGAAATGTGGAAACAAGGAAAAGGTCACCGTAACTCAACCTGCATCCATGGCTCTTGAGGCCACAATGCAGAGTACGAAGCACTGTACGACAACAGCTGCTGACAGAAGGGTCTTTTCCAAAGGCATTTACAATTAGCAGGGTCCTCTCTGTGCGCAGAATTCCTGATAGTTTGATGTCTGCAAGCACTGGAGATCACTATTTTGGCATCTCTCTTTCTCTGTCCCAGTGAACATCCGCCATGGTTGTTGAAAGTCTGTGATGGGATCTCCGGGATGCAACCTGAACAGTGGGATCCCAGAGCCCTGTGTCCCACTGCCTGGACTCCCTTTCACACTGGATGGATGCAAGTTGTTGATCTGGTGGCCAGAATTATTTATAGTCGGGATTTCCCCCCAACAATATCCCACAGGGGTTCAGGGTCATCTCCAGCACAGGGAACACAGGAAGGCTTAATGCTCGAGCTGCAGCACATGCTGGGCAGCCTTAAGGCTTGGCTCCCGAAGGCAGGAGAGAAGAAGAAGACTTGGCCGCCAGAGGGGCAGGCTGGGGCTTCCTGGATGCCATTCACTCACAGCCAGCCCCCTGCCCCCATTCCAAAGCCATCAATGGTGCCCCCAAGTTGGCCAGAAAGGAGAAGCAGTTGTCACTGGAACAAGTCCACCCACAGCTTGCAGGCAACTCCCAAGACTGCCACTGCACACAGAGTGATCAGACAGCAAATGTGAAAAATCAGGACAGGTGGTGGGGGGTAATAGGAGGCTATATAAGAACAAGACCCTAAAATCGGGACTGTCCCTATAAAATTGACACATCTGGTCACCCTAACTGCACACCATCTTGGCCAGAAAGGAACCCACTTGGACTCACCATTGCTTCTTTTCCTTCCATCCACAACTCCACTTCTTCTCCTGGGCTGCAAGTAGCCATCGCTGGACTGCCAAGAGGCAGGCCCAGGATTCTACCTCTCGGCAGCCAACCGCCTCAGAAGGGCAGGCGGGGGCTTCCTGGATCCCAGTTGCTCACAGCCAGCCCAACCCCCTTCTCCAAAGCCATCAATCACTCCCCCGGGTCGGCCACAAAGGAGGAGTGGTTCTTGCTGCCCCACGGGTGGCAGGGAGCCTCTCAAGCACATCACCACACCCCCATCTTGGCCAGAAAAGAGCACCGGCGTGCACACTCGGACTCAGCTTGGCTTGTCTTCCTTATACCCAGAACCGTCCTTCTTCTCCTGGGCTGCAAGTAGCCATCCCTGGGAAACCAGGAGGCAGGCACAGGATTCTACCTCCCAGCAGCCAACCGCACCACCCCTGGCTTTGGCAGAACGAACGGTGACGCTCTGCTAACCCCACTGAGGCACTTAGCTTCTGCCCTGCCTTCCTCAGCATGACTTTCCTCTTGCCCCATTCGTGCCTCACTTCCTCCTGTGGCAAGTCACACAAAGGAGGGCAGCCGGAAGAGCCAAACTTCATAGGCCAAACTCCAAGGGCAGAGGAGGCCAAGCCACAAGGCTCCAAAAGGTGACTGGCCCAGATCCTCTAGCTTTCCCCGGCTGATGCGGGGGTGCTTTCTCCGTGCATTTCACCACCCTCTGTCCTGAGGGGTTTGGGGTTATCGCAGGGACAGGCCAGTGGCAGAAGGAGGAGCACCTTCCTGGACAGCAAGGGAAGCTGGGAAAATAAAGCCAGTGTTTCTGAACCAGAGCCCTTTTACATGTTAGGCAAATGTGATAACCACTACAGTATAGAAACTCCCGTATAATGCTCTGCCCTGCTCCTCAAATTCCATCCACTTGGGTGGCACTAGCTTTGACATACCGACGGGCAAACCTGGAGAAAGCGGCATCAGCCCTTCGATGGGTCAGCTGGAAGAGAAGAGGACAGTAGCCAGCACTCAGGAAGTCATCTTTTATGTCGCCCTTTTGACTCCAGCTTGAAAGGGAGCTTCTTTTTCTTCCCCTTGCCGAGAAACAGCAAGAGAAGAAAGAAAGCTCAGGTGGGCCAACTGGGTGCAGAAGCCCACCCTGTCTTTTCCTGCGGTGAAGCCCAAAATTAGGGACTTGTGTCGGGTAAAGGTGCCGCTGCGCTTCCAGAAAACAGCCCACCCCTGCACAAAAAGGGATGAAAGAGCATGCCGAAGGCTGGGATCAAACCAGGGACCTCTAGATCTTCACTCTAACACTCTCCCAACTGAGCCACTTCAGCAACTGTGGGGGTTGCTTTTGGCCTGCTGCTTCTCACCTTGAAGCTTATTCTCAATAAAACATAGCTCCGATGGATGATGGCCAATGTAAGACTGACATCTTTTGCTATTTTATCACTTGAAAATGTCAGTGGCCATCTTTGTATCTCTCTGTGCTACGCTTCAGTTCATGAGGAGAAAGGCGAGATAAGCGACCTTTGAACTAAAGGACTCGGGTGAACAGTCTAATGCTGTCTCTTACTGTAACTCTAGTTAATATTGGTCCACCCTGTGTTGGTGGCCGTTCAATTTCTAGATGTTTGCACATTTCAGTTACTGTTAAAATTAAAAAGTTTCTATATGCTTAAAAGAAATGATTTTTTTTATTTGCTTCTATATGGGATGAATAAATACAGATTTACAGATCCTAGCATGCAAATTTATCGTCTTATATGATACAGAAAATCATGCATCCAAATTGTGCATCAAAATCATGAAATGAGCTACAAATGCAATAAAAAATAAGGTATTCAATGGTTTAATATATGGAGCTGGGGGGGGGGCGGGTGGACATAGGTGGGCACCGAAGATGCTTCTCGCCTGGGGTGCCATTTGGTCTAAGGGAGGCCCTGTCAGGGAAAGCAGGAGTTAGTTTCCCATGCCTATTTTCAGGCTGTAATCTGTGGGCACCCTGCTCTGTGGGAGGGATCCCAGGAGCCCAGATTCAGGGCTGGAACAGGCCCCTGATTTAGGGGTGGCTGCATGGTTTACAGCGCTCTGATGTCTCAGACAATCTGCAAAAAGAAAAGGAGGACTTGTGGCACCTTAGAGACTAACAAATTTATTTGAGCATGAATGCATCCGATGAGCTCACAAAAGCTTATGCTCAAATAAATTTGTAGTCTCTAAGGTGCCACAAGTCCTCCTTTTCTTTTTGCGGACACAGACAATCTGTCTCTCCCAAAGCCTCAGATCTGCGTCCCCAGAAGGCTCCTGCACCGTCTCCTCTCCCTTCACATTCTATAGAAAGGAGCAGCATCAACGGTTAGGGATGAACCATCGGGCACTACGTGGGTGGCAGAGACTTCAGGAGTAAACCCAGCACCCATAGCAGAGCGGAAATATAAGGCTTTTTCTCTTTACGTGCTATAGCTCAGAGAGCTCTTTTAAATGTCTCCCCTCCCACAACCTGGGAAAGGGAAAAGATTCTCTGGTTCTGGCTTGATTTGAATGAGGATCATGGACCCTAGAACCATTCACTGCCCTTTCCTAGAGAAACCTGTGGTACCAGAATGGGGTTGAGATAAATGCTTACTGGAGTCAAGAATTGCTCTCCTGGAATACCAGCAGTATTGGGCAGCTGGAAATCCCACAAAAGGAGCTGAAACATTGGTGGTTCAGTAATACATGTCCTAGGTACTGCATGGGAGGTCTAGGTTTGTTTTCTGGACAATAGCAGTCTGAGTTTTATTGCCTCCAAATTTCAGTAGAAAAATTCAGACCCAGACTGTGTGTGGCGTGGAGCTCTATCGCGGTTTCCTTGTGTTTGATTTGGTTTGTTCTCTTATTCCCATTTTAAAAGCCCTTGAGCATTTTGGTGGGAAAAATGTTTGTACAGGGCAAAGGAAAAGTAAGAAAAGTTAAAAATCTGCACTGGAGTGAGGGGGCCTCTGTGTGCCAGGGCAGGGATGGAGATTTTCATGGGAAGAGGTTTAAGGGATAAATGAGAGGCTTTTTCTGGAACATGGGGAGATGTTTTGCAGTTTAATTTTTCCAAAGGGAAACCATGTTCTCTGTGCTGCTGTGATGAAGTGGGAATTTTCTGGATGTTTTGTATACATATTGTGTAGGGTTACCATACATCCGTATTTTCCTGGACATGTCCGGCTTTTTGGTTCTTAAATCGCCACCCGGGAGGAATTTTTAAATATCTAAAAAAGTCTGGGATTTTGCCACATCGGTCAGGATACCCTTTGTCCTGATATTGGGAATTGCTCACCATGCGCACCAAAGTCCTGGGCCAGGTCCCGCTGGCAGGAGCCTGCAGTGTGGGTGACCCCTAGGCACAGAGGAAGAGGGGGTCTCCACGTGCTGCACCGGCTCCCTCCTGCCCAATCAGAGCTGCAGGGGTAGGGCTTGCAGGCGCCGGCAGGGGGCAGAAAGCCCTCCACTCCCTCCTGACCTGACCCGAGGAGCCAGAGGGACCTGCAGCAGGAGGGGTGAGTAGGCGAGCGGGGCAGGGTGAAGAGGTGAGCAGCGAGGGAGCCAGCAGCGGGCGGTGGGGGTGAGTAGGCGAGTGGGGGTGGTGAAGAGGCGAGCAGCGAGGGAACCAGCAGCGGGTGGGGTCCAGTGGGGCAGGGAGGGGGCGGAGTTGGGGCGGGGAAGGGGTGGAGTTGGGGTGGGGCAGGGGTGGAGGGGTGCGAGCAAATCCCCCCCCCCCATGTAGTGTTCTCTTTTTTGAATGTTCAAATATGGTAACCCTAATATTGTGTATACCTCAGTTTCCCCTAGTTGTTGCACGAATATCTAGGTCAGAGGTCCAAAATGTGGGGTGGACTCCGCCAGGTGGGATGGAGTAACATTCACTGGATTGCAACTGCGGCCTGGGCCAGCCCCCACAGCAGGTGGGGAGGGAGCACCACCCAGCTCCACTCCTGGCCCCAGCCCCAGCTGCTGGCCCTGGCTGCCGGCACTGCTCCCAGGGCCCTCACCCCCAACTCTGGCCCATGCCTCAGCCCCTTACCCCATCCGTGTCCCTTCCCCCATAGTGGCCCCACTCCCAGCCGTGGATCAGGGAGGGCATGCACAAGGGTAAGGGTGGAGTGACACTCAAAAAAGTTTTCAGACCACTGATATAGGTGGTGGGACAAGGGTGTTTAATCTTTGCAGAGACCCCTAAAGGGCAGGTGTGACTGCTGCCTAGCTGCTTGGGCCCAGACAATGGCCACACATTCTGTATCCTAGCAATTGATGTCCGGAGTGTACCTGCTGCAAGTAGCCAGCTGCTTGGGATGAGTTGGAGAACAAAGAAAGAGGTGGAGGCCAGGTGACCAGTTTGCCTGGGAAACAGAATGAAGGACAGAAGAAGGGCAAAAGGGCATGGCTGAGGTTTGGCTGTTGGAAGCAAGGAGTCTGCTGTTTTTGGGACTCGAGGGGAGAGCCCAGGCTCTGAGTTCTGGGTCTCCCCAAGATGGACTTTGCTGAATCTTCTGGCTTCCTGTGCTAGCAAAGAACTTTCCCATGATTTATTCCAGACCACTAATAAAACCTTCTGTTTTACAATGCTGACTGACAGTCACTGGTGATTGTGGAAGTTGGGGTTGCATGACTCCCCTTCGGGAATGCGGGGGAGTGTAAGGCTTTCCCAGGTGTCCTGCTAAGATGACTCACCACAGGAAGCTCTTGGTGTGGAACAGGGGTGCTGAAAGGTCCAAGGTCAGTCCCAGGAGGTGCTGAAGCCAAGGTGGGGCAGTAAGAGCATGCCCTGCGGGGTGTCACACTGATGAGGACTCTGCCTGGGGTTGATTCAGAGCTGTTCCAGAGCACTGAGCCTGTGTGCCCATGACAGCCGCCCACCATGTGACCTACAGGCTCCACTCTGGCAAAGCTCCCTGTAAATCAGAGACAAACTCCCCAATTCTCCCAGTTAATCTCCCCTTGCATAGAACCCAGAGCAACTCCTGCCTAGGTGGGTCTCCTGAGTATTGAGGTGACTATCCCTACTTCTCATCTGGGGGACTACGGATTGATTCCCTGATGAGAAAGCTGTGATTTTGACACCAGGTGTATATCTACAGTTCAATTAAAACCCACAGCTGGCCTAGTCCAGCTGACTCAGGCTTGCCAGGCTTAGGGTCCAGGGGTATGCTCATGCTGGAGCCCGGCTACTGGGATCCTCCCTGCTTGCTAGGTTCAGTGGACTATATACTGAAGATGAGTTATAAATGAGGAATGTACACTGGGTGCTGTTACTAGACAGACACTTCCTTGCAGAAGACCCACCCAGTTAATGTGATATACTCTAAAAAATATCTCATGACAGAAAGGCATCCTGGGGCTCTGTATGTATCATCTCGCAATGACTCCAGATTCAACATGCTCAGGTTAGAAAGAAAGATTATTTTTTATTGCGAGCCTGGAAATAGCCTCCGGTGTGAACGTCAGAGCTGGATTATTTCCAGCTCATGCACCCTTATCACTAATGAAAGAGTAAAGGAATGTACAAACCAATGAAGCCGTAACATGTCATTTGCATCCTCAGCCCTTGTCCCTGTGACAGGATCTCAAGGACAGACAGAAATGTTACTCAGTGTCAGGAGGAGAGAGGAACGCGCTTTCCCCCATGTATTTCCCCAGCCTGGTGTGCAAGGCAACAGAGATGCTTTAGGCCTTTTAGGGCATTTTCTGTCACTGTTTTTTTTCATGTTGGTGTGGGAGGAAAGACTTAAACCTGCCAACTCTGTGAACCTGTGAATGTTAAATGACCAAGTGATGAGTTAACAATAATGCTGTTACACAGGATTTGATCAGAACTAGAAAACAGAAAGCCCTTGAAGTTGAACTCTTGGGTGAATAGAATGATCTGATTGATATTCAGCCTTGGAAGGCAATAGATTGTTACATCAGTCACAACAGCCTGGGTTGGTTTGTTTGTTTGTTTTCCCTGATAAATTGCAGAGGGTTCAGAGAAGAGCCACAGGGATGATTAAAGGCTTGAGCAGGGAGAGAAGTTTAAAAACAAAACAAACCTTTCCTGCTCCTGCTGGCTGTGACTGCTGAGGACATTTTCCTTCTCTCCTCCTGGGTCTCTCTTCTGCCAGATTCTTGGCCAGTGCGGCCGCCCTGCAGGCGATGGCAGAGCAGTTTGGTGATAGGCTGCCGGACTCACCACATAAGAGCGCAGCTGCTACAGCAGCTTGACTGATCATGGGCCAGGTCCTGCAGCCCTGGCAGCCCAGGATAACCTCCCACTGATGGCAACGGGAATTTAGCCTTTGTAACTAGCTGCTTGTACCTGAGGTCTCAGCTATGAAGTAAGGTGGTGGCACACACAGCTTCATCCAAAGAAGTGAAGGATGTAAGCGAAAGAAGAAAGTTGGCCACCTGGGGAGCTGCTGCAGTCCCATAAGCACAGCTGGAAGGGAGAAGAGGAAAAACTCCCTGAAGTGCTGGGAGCAGCACCGAGAAAAGGAAGTTTGTCTGTGAGATCAGTAGCAATAAATATGAAATGAAGGAGTGCTTTCCCCTCTGTGATGCCATGTTTGAATTGTGTTACTTTACGATGAGATAAAGTATTAAAATATGCTTCTCTAATTTCAGGAGGGGTCTGTAACCATAATCGGTCTCTGTGGGAAGTCGAAGTCTCAGAATCAATGTGTAAGCACATGGTTCTACCACATGAGTTCCACCAAACAGATTCCTTGGGTAGCAGAGTAGTAAGGTCTTCTTTTCTCTGTACTAGTTGCCAGAGAGGGATACAATCCATGCGGTCAGGAAACTAGAGGCAGGAAAGTCAACTTACAGAGATACTTATTAATGCTGCCCACTCATGGGGAAGCATATCAGGGGTCTGTGGCCTGCCTCTAACCCTGCCTTTCCTGAGGATGCAGAGAATTCTGTTGCAGATCCCAAAGCTTCCTCAGAGCTCATAGGAAGCCAGGCTGTGAATGGACTCTCACATTCCCTTCCCTAGCAGCATAGAAAAAGCTCTTTTCACACATAGCAAGGGTCATCTCCTGAGACAGTCCCATGCACATGAATGCTGCAGTCACAAAGTCCAGGAATGTTGTGCATTCATAGGGGCCTTGGAAATAGAAGAGGATGTAAGCTACAATGTTTCTCCAGTGTACATGGGGAAGAGGCAATGACTCCACTCCCCTTGCTGATTTCCAGCATAGAGTGCAAGAGAAGTGTAGGGGCAGGGGTGGTGCAGAATTAAGAGGACAATAGACAGCCGCTCATAGCAGGATCCCTCGATTCACTCCAACAGTTGCCTGCCTTTTCCTGTGTAAACCCTACACCTGAGTTTCCTATGATTCACCATGTTCCCCTGCTACAAAGCTGCATCTGATTCACCCCCAGCTCTCCTGCTGATCTGGAATGAGGGAGAGAAAGAATAAGGTCATGCATCCCTATCTTTTGGCTGCGGGTAATTTCCTCAGTCATGTATTGCCCACTGCTCCACGAGTGCTGCTGAGACCAAACACGATGGCCTTCCACTTCTTGTGGGGCAAGGATGTCCCTACCTAGTCCAGCGAAATGTGGCTTTTCTGCCAGTATCTGAACGGGGCTTGGGCCTGTTGGGCTTTGAAGCGTTTCACAGCTCTCCTATTGTGTTTTTTCATTTTCAGCAGGTGGCTGAGCTGGATTGCAGGTCAGGTCCGAGGGGAATGGCAGGGCAACCACAAAGAATGCAATCAACTCTTTGGATCATGGGACACACTGCGCCTAATCAATGCCATAGCATTGTATCCCCTTTGACAGAGCGGCTGTGAGGAGCACCTTCAGCGACGAAGGCAGTCCCCCGCAGCAGTGCCTAACCGGGTTTCCGTGGCCATTAAACGGCTGGCTGTGGTGGAAAAACACCCTGAGTCAGCAGCAGAGCGGAGGCGGGCGTGGGCTGGGCTCTTGGACCTGGATGAGCCTTGATTCTGTCCTGCTGGTCTCTTAATTAGGGCAGGGAAAGAGTTTTACTGCGGCAAGTGGGAGAAGTTGTGTTTTCTGTTCAAGCTTTGGTATCTGTGTCTCCAGGTTTCTCATAAGCACACAGGGACCTTAGTGGGTGCTCTCAATGCTGGATTGGCCCAGATACCATAATGAGATGTGAATTGCATTTTCCTTTTTTTTTTTGTATTTCCAATGGCATTTGTGTTGTTGGGAGATGTTAGGGTTAAGCTGCTGGTGTGCTAACATGGCATTAGGGAAGAAAGACGCAGACAAGCAGTATTTTTCCATGTGATAAACAAGTTGCCATTCTTTTCCCTTCCCCGTTGCTTGCTGAGAATTGATAAGCATTGCAGCTGCATGAAAAATGCAGTTGTCTAAAGAATATGCTTTGTGTAAAAGAAGTGTAATTTCCCCCTCGCTTCGTTTCCCAGCTACACAAGTGAGCCCTGGGTCATGGCCCCTTCCGCCCTCCCCTGAGAATTTCTGATTAAGGGAACTTGTAGCAACAAATTACTGCTAAGAAATGTATTTTCAAGGTAAAAATGCCTGTATAATACGCATAATTCTGTGTACAATAAATAGGGGTGGGTACCCTAATAGTAGGGGTGTTTCTATTACTTAATAAGGGGTTTGGGGGTGTTATAACAAATGTAGGGGGTTTGCATACTAGCTTAAATAGAAAAAAGTGTGCTGTAACTAACCCACTGCTTCCTTGAGATTCGGGTGGAGGGGAACGAGTATCGCAATAAAGAAGCCTGTACTCAAATCCGCCTCTGGTTCAATCTGCTCCTTTCTTCTAAAATGTGTCTGTGATTTCGTTTTGCTTTGTATAACCGTGTTTTCTCCTGGGTCCAATATTTAACTAAAAAAAGAAGGTCTCAGGGTGCGGGGTGGAGGAGGAGGAGGAGGAGGAGGTGGCTGGGGCTAGGGCTGCTAAGAGGGAGAGAGAGTAGCATGTTTTCTTTATTGTTTCCTGCCCTTTTTTCTAGACTAGTTTCTCTTCTGCACCAAACTTGCCTCTTTACTGTGTGAGCCTGGTTTAGCTCAGTTGGTAGAATATTAGACTTTTAATCTGCAAGTCCAGGGTTCAAATTCTTGTGCAGGTAGAGAGAATCTTACCCCCTGTGGTATCCCCCAAGGACTTCAGGAGACATCTCCTCAGGACCCAACTTGACGTCATTTTTTTCTTTTCAGGACTTGACCTTTCCTACGAAGGGCCATTTCATACCTTGAACTGAAGGGGCAACTTCCTCACATGCCCACTGGCCTCACAGTCTGGAGGAAGAAAGGCCTCTGGGCCTGCAGCAAACTGCTGCCTGCCGACTTGTTGAGCAAATGCAGGGCTGGCCAGAGAAGCCATAGAAAGAGTAGTTCCCCAAATCTAAATATCCCTAAATTGTGGCTCTATTGAATCATTAATTGCATGTTCCTCATCTGTGAAAGGGTTGAAAGAAACTTAGCTATTGGATATAATTTATTCATTGAGACCTTTTAAGCTTCTGCTTATAATAGTCTCAATAAGGTCTATAGCGGTGTTACAGTGAGGTGACAGCTTTAATTGGCTCTGCGGTTGTGGCTTAAAAAGTAAACAATAATTTGATTTCAGTATTGAAATATTCAGTTAGCTCAATCTGGATTGCACTGGTTGGTTTCAATTCTCTGTTTTAGGATTTATAAGGGTGGATTTTCTGCTCTATTTATCTCATTATTTGCCTAAGCTGCTGACCTGGTTTCAATGTGATATCATTGTTAATTCATTGATTTGACCCAAACGTGAGAACATATTGTTTCACCCTTCGTTCGCTGAGTGGTGTTTATAGTGGTTTTGCCTTAGTGAGCTGTATTGGTGATTGTATTGGTTCATTTTAATAAATTGTACAAAAGGGATATAGAGTCAAAAAAATTTCAGTGAGCACCATGGGCTGGAACTATAGCAAATCTGGGTGGAAATCAGCCTCTCCATTGCAGAGCCCCCTGAGCTCCCTCTCAATTTAACCTCTGCGTCTTGCAGGGGAGCAGTTGAGGTGGGCATCAATCTAAGGGCCAGCTGAATCCTGTAGCACACAAGGCAGTACAAGGGAAAATAAACTCCGCCAGGCAGGCTTTCTGGGATTGTGTGTGTGTGTGAGGGCTGTGCGGCTGTGGGAGGGATCACTGAAGGTGGAGAGAGGATATTTATGAGTGGGCGGAGCTTGGTGGGTATTTACAGTCGTATCCATGCATAGCCAGGGCCCTCATCTGGCTCACCCTGGTAAGGGCTAGCTGAGGTAGTGGATCTGGTTTGAAGGGCTCTAAAAGGAAGGGAAAAGCTCCTCCCCTTGGTGGTCTGAGAATTCAGGCCCCAACTCTGAGTTTCACCCAAGCTTCCCAGAACTGGCAACACACAAACGCCTGCTGTCTGGGAAAGGCATGGAGTACCCCCGGCACTGCAGATACATGCTCCTTCAACACCACTCCAATAGTGACACTCCAATAGACCCCGGTGGTCAGCTGGCGGGATCGAACCTTGCGCCCCCTCAAGCTAAATGCATGAGCCTCTGCTGCATGAGCTAAAAGCCAGGTGACTCAAAGCTGAGGCCGTGGAGAAGACTCATTAATCGCTCTCTAAATGGTCTTGGTGCCACTACACAGGACAGAACACCACACCCGGGAGGCACGTGGGTAGCACACCTCTCACATGCCTCCAGCCTCAGGAACTAGCCCCAACAGCTGCAGCAGTAACCAGATGTGGGGGGTGGGATCTGAGCCTGGGCCTACAATCTGCTCCCTCCGAGAAAAGCAGGCCCTGGGTGAGCAGCAAACACCGAAGGCGGATTTCTTTCCGGCTCTGGGTAGAGCGCGCTTTGCACTGCTGCAGGAGAGAGCACTCGAGGAGCAAAAGTGCCAAACGCTCCACACATCATGCCTCCGAAAGGAAACCCAAGTCAGCAAATTCGCTTAAAGATGGAGGCAGAGAGACACGGCTCCCGCTTCCATGCACAGTGTCTGCCGTTATCTAAGAGACACAACAACCCCCCAGTGCTGTTCATAAGAGCACAAGGTCTTTTCCCTCCAGGTTGCAAGGCCAGTGGGCAAGTTGCCCCTCGTGGAGCCAGGAGTCCCCAGACCTGCTGGGTAAAAAAACAAGCCACCAGAAAGTGGTCCATAGTCTCAAGTGGCACCATAGCCTGACACAGCGCCCCTGGGCAGCCTTTGCTTTGCACGTACCAGCCATGCACATTTGCAAATACTTTAAAGCTCCTGTCAGTAAGTTCTGGGGACAGTTGCTCACCTTCAGAGGAAGCTCCCTAAAATCAGCCTGTTTCACCCAGTGGTACATTGACCTTCATTCGGACCAAGCCGAAGGGGGACCTCACTGTGGCTGCCGCTGCTGTGAGGGCAGCCACTGTTGTGGATGAAGCCATCCTGCAAGCACCTTCCACCTAGCCACCCACTGAAAAGCCCGTAGGAGGTAAGGTGGGAGTGGATGAACACTAGAGAGAGAGGGAGGCCCTCCTAATCGCCTCCCACTTCTGCCACCATCGACCACCCCATAGCCGGTGCTGCACCCAGTGGGCTCGAAAAAAATACAACCAGATCCGAAGAGTCAGTTGCGTTCTTTGTGGTTGCCTCGCCATTCCCCTCGGACCTGCCCTGCCCTCCAGCTCAGCCACCCACTGAAAACTGAAAAACAAAAAAGTAGAGCAATAAAAGGCTTCAAAGCCCAACAGGCCGAACCCCCCTTCTAATACGGCAGAAAGGCCACACTTCTCCTGACTAGCTAGGGACATCCTATTGCCCACAAGAAGTGGAAGGCCATCGTGTTTGGTCTCAGCAGCACTCGTGGAGCAGGAGGAAATACATGGCTGAGGAAATTCCCCGCTGCCAAAAGATAGGTCTTGAGCATGACAACCTTGTAGGCTAATGACAAGATCCACTTATGCCATTGGCCGACCCGTTCCTCACAGGCCAGCAACTGCTTCTCCCAGTTCGTGTTCCCCACCTCGTCCCCGACCGAATGCTAGAAGGCCCAGCTCATCAGCCTGCCCACTCTTGCAGCCCTCCTCTTCCGCCCTGACTGATAGGGAGGAGTATTAAGCCTCCCTCCCTTAGGCCAGCCCTTCAGCATTCCTGGGGAACACCAATGCTGCCCAAGTGACTTTGGGCCAGTAGGTCAACCAATAGGGCTACCTCCTAGGCCAGGCTTGCAGCCCAGCTTCAGGACTGAGAGGAAATGCAGATCACATCCCTATCTACAGGACTCCAGGCATGACCAGCCTTCTGGATCAAACATCTCCTCTTGTGCTCAAGTCACAATAGCTAGTGGGCAAAGAACAGGCTCCCATGTAATTTGAGAGAGCAAGATGAAGCTTTGGAAACCCCAGTAGGGTTAGCTGGCAACCAAAGGGCCCCAAGGTGACTTGAACTTGGATTGTAGGATTCAAAGCTCTGAGTGCTGGCCCTTAAAACATGGGACCAGCAGGGGACCCCTCAAACTCTATTGACTTCTGGCAGGGAAGATTCTATGGGGACAATTTTTTCTGGCAAGGAGGACCCTGTGGGAACATGCCTCTCTGGCCAGCTCTGTATTTGCTCAACGAATCAACATGCAGCAGTTTGCTGCAGACCCAGGGGCCTTTCTTCCTCCAGACTGCGAGTCCAGTGGGCATGTGAGGAAGTCGCCCCTTCAGTCCCAGGCAGTAAAGGGCCCTTCTCAGGAAAGGCCAAGTCCTGAAAAGGAAAGAGTGCAGCCTAGGAGTGTCCTCAAGAGATGGCTTCTGAAGTTCTTGGGGGACATCACAGGGGGAAAGTGGTCCTCAGCTTGACCTGGGACTTGAAGCCTGGACCCTCAGATTAAAAGTCTGATGCTTTACCAACTGAACTAGTGAGTATCACGTACTAAAGAGGCAACTATGGTGCAGAACAGAAACTAGTCAAGAGAAAGAGGGCTGGAAACAATACAGAAAACCTGTCACTCTTGCTCTCTTAGCAGTCCTAGCCCCAGGCTGCTCCTCCATCCTGTGCCCTGAGTCCTTATTCTTTTTTAGTTAAATATCAAATCCAGGAGAAAATATAGTTATACACAGCAAAACGAAATCACAAACAGAAATGTCATTGGAAATACAAAAATAAAAGGAAAATGCAATCCCCATCACTTTATCGTATCCGGGCCATTCCTGTATCGAGAGCACCCACTAAGGTCCCAGTGTGCTTACGAGAAACCTGGAGAAATTCATACCCAAACCTGAACATGAAACTCAACTGCTCCCAGGTGCCGCAGTGAAACCCTTTCCTTGCTGTGACGTTGCACTCCATGTGATTTTATGAAAGTATGCTAAGGAGTGTGAATATAATGTAATTAGAATATGCTTCATGCAAAAGGTCTCTTGTAAGGTATCGTTACAAAGTTTATAATCTACTGTGTGTTTTCATCCTATTTGTATGAATGTATCATTCTTGTATCTGAAACTAGAAATATGAACTATATCTCTGAGGACTGTTGTAATTATGCAAAGTGTGGGCAACTAATGGTGGTTTGGAATCTTGATGGCTCCCATTGACCAGGACAATTGACTGTAGATGGCTCTGTCTACTTGCAAGCCTTCCTGTGAGTCAGGCCTGGAAGAATGAAGGCTTGGGGTCTCACAGGACAATCATAGAATCATAGAATCATAGAATATCAGGGTTGGAAGGGACCCCAGAAGGTCATCTAGTCCAACCCCCTGCTCGAAGCAGGACCAATTCCCAGTTAAATCATCCCAGCCAGGGCTTTGTCAAGCCTGACCTTAAAAACCTCTAAGGAAGGAGATTCTACCACCTCCCTAGGTAACGCATTCCAGTGTTTCACCACCCTCTTAGTGAAAAAGTTTTTCCTAATATCCAATCTAAACCTCCTCCACTGCAACTTGAGACCATTACTCCTCGTTCTGTCATCTGCTACCATTGAGAACAGTCTAGAGCCATCCTCTTTGGAACCCCCTTTCAGGTAGTTGAAAGCAGCTATCAAATCCCCCCTCATTCTTCTCTTCTGCAGGCTAAACAATCCCAGCTCCCTCAGCCTCTCCTCATAACTCATGTGTTCCAGTCCCCTAATCATTTTTGTTGCCCTTCGCTGGACTCTCTCCAATTTATCCACATCCTTCTTGAAGTGTGGGGCCCAAAACTGGACACAGTACTCCAGATGAGGCCTCACCAATGTCGAATAGAGGGGAACGATCACGTCCCTCGATCTGCTGGCTATGCCCCTACTTATACATCCCAAAATGCCATTGGCCTTCTTGGCAACAAGGGCACACTGCTGACTCATATCCAGCTTCTCGTCCACTGTCACCCCTAGGTCCTTTTCCGCAGAACTGCTGCCTAGCCATTCAGTCCCTAGTCTGTAGCTGTGCATTGGGTTCTTCCGTCCTAAGTGCAGGACCCTGCACTTATCCTTATTGAACCTCATCAGATTTCTTTTGGCCCAATCCTCCAATTTGTCTAGGTCCTTCTGTATCCTATCCCTCCCCTCCAGCGTATCTACCACTCCTCCCAGTTTAGTATCATCCGCAAATTTGCTGAGAGTGCAATCCACACCATCCTCCAGATCATTTATGAAGATATTGAACAAAACCGGCCCCAGGACCGACCCTTGGGGCACTCCACTTGATACCGGCTGCCAACTGGACATGGAGCCATTGATCACTACCCGTTGAGCCCGACAATCTAGCCAGCTTTCTACCCACCTTATAGTGCTGGGGCTTTTCCCCAGGAGAAAGACAAAAGCTTCCTGCCTTGGGCCTAAGTTATATAAGGGGGTGGAACAGAACAAAGGGGGCTGGAGTCATGAGAAATCCCCTAGCTACCACCTGAGCTGGAACAAGGACTATACCAGGGGGAAAAATTAGGGCCAAGACAAGAAATAAGTCTAGTCTGTGAAAGAAGCTTATTGGAAGATCTCTGATGGTGAATAACGTAGCTGAAGTTGACGTACTTAGATCGACTTACCAGGGTGTCTTTACCGTGGTGAGTCGGCTGCTGCCACTCCCCTGTCGACTCTGCCCGCAGCTCTCGCCGAGCTGGAGTACAGGACTTGAGAGCTCGGGGGTCGATTTACCGTGTCTAGACTAGACGCGATAAATCGACCCCCCACTGGATCGATCGCTGCCCGCCGATCCAGCGGGTTGTGTAGACATACCCATAGAAAAGTAAAGGAGTACTTGTGGCACCTTAGAGACTAACCAATTTATTTGAGCATGAGCTTTCGTGAGCTACAGCTCACTTCATTGGATGCATCCCATGAAGTGAGCTGTAGCTCACGAAAGCTCATGCTCAAATAAATTGGTTAGTCTCTAAGGTGCCACAAGTACTCCTTTTCTTTTTGCGAATACAGACTAACACGGCTGTTACTCTGAAACCATAAAAAAGTGTGTTAGATGGATGGGAGGGCATCTAGAAACCACTCTCCTATACTTTCTTTTCTCTGATTTCTTTTAGAAAAACAGTTGCCCTCTTTGAGGCTTGAACTCAGGACTTTCAGATTATGAGACTGACATACTGCCAACTGCACTAAGAAGCCACAAGAGAGCTTTGGGCTCAGTGCATATAGGATCCTCCTTCAGCAGTGACTGGGGCAGGGAAGGAGCCAGGGGGGTGCTGGAAGAAGCAGGGAGATCTGGTGCCCAGAGACCTGTCCTGGCAGCTTTCTCAGCAGCAAATAAATCAATTCTCCCTACCAGCGAACAATCTACCAGAAATGATGGCAGCATGGGATGGGTGTTCCCGAGCTACGCACTTGCACATTTTAGAATTTACTTGCATTACCCTAGTTTGGCATTTCCCCTGTGAACTGGGCAAAGCAAGTTGGGGAAGCTACATGGGCAATAGAAACCAGGGTTCCAGGTAAGGCTTGAATTCATAACCCCAGCAGCAGTCCCCTTTGCACTAACCAGTTGCACCCACTGCACGTGCTTCTTACGCAAAATAGGCCATTATCAGTCTCTGTGGTTCACATCTTTGCCTGGTAATTGAAAGGTGGATGGTTCAAACCTAACTAAAGACGTGGCTTTTCAGTGAGGAGACTCCAGTACATTTTAACAGGAAGAAAATCTCCTCTATTCTGGTCTAGCCCCATTTGACTCCTTCTGCCTGTCTTCTCGCCCCCCAGTCTCTTTCCTTCCCCATTGGGGCCCTGCAGAGAGGAGCCCCAGTCAGAGTCTGTATCCCATAAAGGGAGGGAGGGGTCACTCTAAAACATTGATAATGGGGAGAGGAGGGGTGCGTGGTTAGGGGGAGAAAGGGTGGAGAACTAACAGTGGGGCCCAGAGAGATTCCCCCACAGATCGGGGAGATACCCTGCTGCCCACCATCAGCCAGCTGTGGGAAGAAGAACTTGGGATTGCTTGGGGAAGCCACTTTTAAAAACACAAGTGTAATATGCTAATTATATTTTAATAAAACCAAAGCCTCTTCAAACCCAGTGTCACAATCACTGGGATGACTTTGTCCTGATATTTTACTGGCCACAGCCACAAAACGAGTCAAATTACAGCTCCCGTTCGGAGTCAATGCACACACAAGAATCCAGAGGCTTTTCATTCCTTAGATTCTGCCGCCATTTCATTTCTATCCTGTTCCAAGATTTATCGTTGTGCAAAGCAACATTATGCCCTTGGGAGTGTCCTCCCTGGTCCCGCCTGCCACCCCCGGGCAATTTAAAAGGGCCCGGGTCTCCCGCCATCACCACTGGCAACACAAGGGGGCTAAGACATGCCACTCCCGGAAGTGGCTAGCACGTCCCTGTGGCCCCTGAGGCAGGGGGGTCTCCACACTATGCCCCTGCCCTGAGCGCCAACTCTGCCAACTGTGGCAATGGGAGCTGCGGGGGTGGAGTCTGCGGGCAGCGGTGCGCAGGGACGCCCCCGGCCCTCCCGCTTAGGGGCTGATGCTAGAGGGGGGTGGGGGTTGCTTTCAGGAGATGCCTGAGGTAAACACCGCACCCCTCACCCACTCCCACACCACCAACCCCCTGCCCCAGTCCAGACCTCACACCCACACCCAAACTCTCTCCAAGAGCCTGCCCTCCGCACCTCCTCCTGCACCCCAACCCCCTGCATGAGCCCAGACCCTGCACCCAAACTCTCTCCCAGAGCCTTAGGCAGGTGTGGGGGGTGGGGGCAGGACTTGATCTCATTCTGGGCACCACCAACAATTATACAAACCTGCTGCCCCTGTCCAACCCAACCTTCTGCTGATGCACCTCAGCCCCCACCCGTGCACGGTTTGAAGCTTGCATTGCTTAAATTCCAGGACACTGGGGGATTTCAGCTCCCTTTGTCCAGAGGGAACCTTCACCCCACTCCCAACCAGATTCGTGTCCATGGGATGACTGTAAGAGGGCTGAGTACTTCTGTGTCTTTTCTCTCTCTAGGACAGGCCAGGGCATCTGGGGCATCTGAGCACCCAGGACCTTCTGTGGAGCTGCCCTTCCCCTTCCCCTTCTATGGTCTCATCTGTCATTGACTCCAGACTTTTTTCTATCCATCGTCAGCACCATCCCAAGCCAGCTGCACTCACCTCAAAAGGACAGCATCCCCTGGTGGGTGTAAATCACTGACCTCTCTCCTCTCTGAGCACTGACTGCTCCTCCGTTTCCTTGCCCCTCAGTCTGGGCAGATGGGACCTTCCCCTCCAGTGCTGGAGGATTCTCCCTTCTCATCCACCATTGACCCAAACAGCACAGCAGGTGGGAATCTTAAAAGTACCAAGGTGACTTCGAAGCAGAAACCCCCCCAGACCTTCCATGCAATTGGCATTTGCCCCTCACGGAGCAGGATTGAAACTCGTGCAAGCAGACTGGTGGGCCACATCCCTGATGGGCATGAGCAAAGCAGCCGGGTGAAAAGAGAACTTGGAGATGCTGGGGATTGAACCCAGGGCCTCATACATGCAAAGCATGCGCTCTACCACTGAGCTACATCCCCAGATGGGCTACAGCTGCTATGGGTTACACTCAGAGCCCCCCCCCCCGCCTGTTTCCAGAGTGTCTGGGAGCCTAAAAGCAGCATGAGGGACAGAGTCCCTGCTCTGAGGGCCAAACCTGCTGTCCTGGAGGTTGCTGGTTCTTAGGGGGCACTTTGCAGCAGGGCCAGATTCTATGTGTGGGGCAGAGAGAGTGCCTGCCCTGGACTCAGGGGCAGAGATACACTCAGCCCTCTCCCCTGCATTGGTGGGGGGAGGGTGCTGCAATCCCCTGCTGGAAGGTCATGGGGGAGAGGGGGAGGGCGCTGTGAGCAGCTCAACCCCTGACCCTGCTGGCAGAAGTGGTGTGGGGAGCTCCAGGTGTTTCTAGGATCTACTAGTTCCACTTGCCTGTAAAGTCCAGCTTTCCCCAGCACATTCCCTGTGGTGTAATTGGGTCGCTGTTTCTATGGCTGAACAGCAAAGAATCGCTCCCAGTTTCCTTTCTATCTGCAGTAAGATTAGCCTGTGTCGGTGGTTAATGAGGTGGATCTAGTTGTAGATGGTTATTCATTCCCCACCTTGACAATTCAGACAGTCCCTATCCCATGCAGATCTCCAGCACCTCAGTGATCCTGGTAGCAGGGGTTGGGTCTTCTCTGAGGCCCTGAGATTTTCAGGGTTCTTTTCCCCCTCCACCTGGAGTGAACTCACTGCTAAGGCTGGAGGTGCCCAGGGCCCCCTACTTGTCCACTGTTTCCATCGCAGAAGAGGAAGATTCCATGGAATTTGACACCCTGCTCTGCACGAGGGACAGAGAAAGATCTTGCTGTTCCTGTATCTGTGCAAAGAAAATTGTGCTTCTGTATGAAAGAGAGGCGGGAAATAGCCCCACGGTGGGACAATATCCTCAGGATTAAGAGTAAAGGACTCAGGCTGAGAACTGATTTCACTCCACTCATCTGGGATTTAACAAATTGTCTTCCATGGAGACACTTGTGACATTGATCCAGACTCTGGGGGTTTGGGCTGCTTTAACTCATGGTAAAATCGTGAACTTGATTCCAAGAAGGGAGAGAGGAGAAGCCTGAAGCTGACTAGTCCCTGGTTGGGGTCTCATGGAAAATGGGAAACATCCTTTGCTGCTCCCAGGGGACAGCAGCTACTGGCGACATAACAGGGCTGGGATGAAAGGGGAATGTTTCATGGACTTTATGTGCACAGGGCCCCACTAACTCTGAATCCTCCATTGTAGCAGGAATTTAGAAAGTCACACCTCGGTCAACGGCAGGATGGGGGTTTGAAAAGAGATTATTTTTTTCTCCCCTTCATGAGAAAGAAAGTAAGGGCTGGCCACTCAGGTGCAGAATACCATTTTTTCCTCTGGCTGAGGAGCTGGAAATCAGGCACAGACGACTGGTGTCTGCCGAAAGAGGTGGGGGGGCACAATTTCAAGGTTCAGCCCCACCCCCTTATGATCAACAGCCGCTCCCAGGTGTGAACAATGCAGGGAGGGGAAGCAGCAAAGGCAGCCCCCCTCCAGCAGCTGCTCTGCAGGGAGGGAGCCTGGCCGCACCACATGATGTAGCAGGGATGCTAACCCAGGGGGGGCTCATGACCCCACATAGCGCCCTCTGCAAGTCTTGCCTCTGAAATTAGGAGAACTCGTGAGTTCAAGGCACAGCTGCACAGCCAGAAAAAAGCCCAGCACTACACGCCCAGGGTGAAGGGGTGTGCTAAAGCCTGGCATCGAGCCAGAAACCTTCAGATCATCCATCTCATGCACTCCCAGCTGAGCTACTTTGGAAACGACTGATCCAACCAGGAAGCCTTAATACACGTGCTGCAGCTCACGCTAGGAAGATGTAAATCTGGATGTCACAATGCAGGAGACAAGCAGTAGACTTGGTCTGGAAGGGCAGGCTGGGGTTTCCTATATCCCATTCACTCAAGCCAGCACCTGCCCCCTGACAAGCTGCCGCTGGTGACCCCAGGTTGGCCAAAAAGAAGCAGCTGTTCTCACTGGAACAAGTCCACCCACGGCTCGCAGGCAACTCCCAAGCCCACCACAGCACACCATCTTGGCCAGAAAGGAGCCCACTCAGACTAACCATTGCTTATTTTCTTTCCACCCAGAACCCAGCTTCTTCCCCAGGGCTGCAAGTAGAAATCCTTGGGAAGCCAAAAGGCAGGCACAGGATTCTACCTCCCAGCAGCCAACTGCACCTCCCCAGGCTTTGGCAGAATGAATGGTGGTGCTCTACTAACCCCACTTAGCGGCACTGAGGTGCGTAGTTTCTGTCCTGCCTTCCTCAGCATGACTTTCCTCTTTCGCCCCATTCCTGCCTCACTTCCTCCTTTGGCAAGTCATGCAAAGGAGGCCAGCCGGAAGAGCCGGCCTCAGTAGGCCAACGTCCAAGGGCAGAGGAGGCCAAGTCAAAAGGCTCCAAAAGGTGACTAGCCTAGATCCTGCAGCTTTCCCCAGTTGATGCTAGGCGCTTATCTCAGCTCATTTCACCACCCTCTGTCATGCAGGTTGGGTTTATCCCAGGGACAGAAGAGTGGCAGAAGGAGGAATGCCTTGCTGGACTGCAAAGGGAGCTGGGAAAAGTAAGCCATCATGTTCCTGCATGGTCTCAAACCTGGGGCCTCTTGTGTGTTGGGAAAACATGATAACCACTACACTACAGAAGGTTTGTAGCAGGGCTCCACCTCACCTTTCAAATTCCATCCACTTGGCTGGCCCTTGTCCTGGCACACACCAATGGGCAAACCTGGAGAAAGTGGTGGCAGTCCTTCAGTAGGTCAGCTGGTAGAGCAAAGGACTGGAGCCGGCACTCAGGAAGTCATCCTTACGTCGCCCTTGTCACTCCAGCTTAAAGGAGAGCTTCTTTTTCTTCCCCTTGCTGAGAAAGAGCAAGAGAAGAAAGAAAGCTTTCCTGACACAGGGAAGAAAGGTAAGCAGCAGGATACGGACCCTGGACTTCAGGAAAGCAGACTTCGACTCCCTTTTTTTGCCTCTGTCTTCACGAACAAGGTCAGCTCCCAGATTGCTGCGCTGGGCATCACAACATGGAGAATAGATGGCCAGCCCTCTGTGGAGAAAGAGGTGGTTAGGGACTATTTAGAAAAGCTGGACATGCACAAGTCCATGGGGCTGGATGAGTAAAGGAATTGGCGGCTGTGATTGCAGAGCCATTGGCCATTATCTTTGAAAACTCGTGGCGAATGGGGGAAGTCCCGGATAACTGGAAAAAGGCTAATGTAGTGCCAATCTTTAAAAAAGGGAAGAAGGAGGATCCTGGGAACTACAGGCCAGTCAGCCTCACCTCAGTCCCCGGAAAAATCATGGAGCAGGTCCTCAAAGAATCAATCCTGAAGCACTTGCATGAGAGGAAAGTGATCAGGAACAGTCAGCATGGATTCACCAAGGGAAGGTCATGCCTGACTAATCTAATCGCCTTCTATGATGAGATTACTGGTTCTGTGGATGAAGGGAAAGCAGTGGATGTATTGTTTCTTGACTTCAGCAAAGCTTTTGACACGGTCTCCCACAGTATTCTTGTCAGCAAGTGAAAGGAGTATGGGCTGGATGAATGCATTATAAGGTGGGTAGAAAGTTGGCTAGATTGTCGGGCTCAACAGGTAGTGATCAATGGCTCCATGTCTAGTTGGCAGCCGGTGTCAAGTGGAGTGCCCCAGGGGTCGGTCCTGGGGCCGGTTTTGTTCAATATCTTCATAAATGATCTGGAGGATAGTGTGGATTGCACTCTCAGCAAATTTGCGGATGATACTAAACTGGGAGGAGTGGTAGATACGCTGGAGGGCAGGGATAGGATACAGAGGGACCTAGACAAATTGGAGGATTGGGCCAAAAGAAATCTGATGAGGTTCAATAAGGATAAGTGCAGGGTCCTGCACTTAGGACGGAAGAACCCAATGCACAGCTACAGACTAGGGACCGAATGGCTAGGCAGCAGTTCTGCGGAAAAGGACCTAGGGGTGACAGTGGACGAGAAGCTGGATATGAGTCAACAGTGTGCCCTTGTTGCCAAGAAGGCCAATGGCATTTTGGGATGTATAAGTAGGGGCATAGCGAGCAGATCGAGGGACGTGATCGTCCCCCTCTACTCGACATTGGTGAGGCCTCATCTGGAGTACTGTGTCCAGTTTTGGGCCCCACACTACAAGAAGGATGTGGATAAATTGGAGAGAGTCCAGCGAAGGGCAACAAAAATGATTAGGGGTCTGGAACACATGAGTTATGAGGAGAGGCTGAGGGAACTGGGATTGTTTAGTCTGCAGAAGAGAAGAATGAGGGGGGATTTGATAGCTGCTTTCAACTACCTGAGAGGTGGTTCCAGAGAGGATGGTTCTAGACTATTCTCAGTGGTAGAAGAGGACAGGACAAGGAGTAATGGTCTCAAGTTGCAGTGGGGGAGGTTTAGGTTGGATATTAGGAAAAAGTTTTTCACTAGGAGGGTGGTGAAACACTGGAATGCGTTTCCTAGGGAGGTGGTAGAATCTCCTTCCTTAGAAGTTTTTAAGGTGAGGCTTGACAAAGCCCTGGCTGGGATGATTTAATTGGGGATTGGTCCTGCTCTGGGCAGGGGGTTGGACTAGATGACCTCCTGAGGTCCCTTCCAACCCTGATATTCTATGATTCTATGAAAGCTCAGGTTGGCCAACTTGGTGCACAAGTCTCCCCTGTCTTTTCCCGCTGGGGAGCCTGAAATGAGGGACTTGTGGCAGGTAAAGGCACCGCTGCACTTCCAGAAAACAGCCCACCCCTGCACACAAAGGGACCAAAGAGCATGCCAAAGCCTGGGATTGAACCAGGGACCTCTAGATCTTCAGTCTAATGCTCTCCTGGCTGAACGACTTTGGTACCTACAGGGCACCTTTTTGGCCTGCTGTTTCTCTGTCAGGATGTTTTTGTCAGCCATGGCACACAGAAAGAACATCATTGGGAGTGGCCCACGAAGGCAAGTTGAATTTTTGCCTGCCTTGCTCAGCTTGACTTGCTTCCTCACCCCATTCCTGCCTTAGTTCCTTGGCTGAAGGCGACTGGGGCCCAGTGGCACAGGGAGGAAGTTGGGCAGCTAGACTCCGGCAACAAGAGTCCTGCCGACACTTGCCACCCCACCCTGTTCTCCCAGCTTCACCTACTGGTTGCCAGGGAATTGGGGCCCACTAGCGTAGAGGACGGAGATAGACAGACCCACCTGCGCCTTGATGCTCAGGCTCATTAAAACATATCTTTCATCTACAATGGCGAAGGAGAGACCGACATCGCTTGCTATTTTATCACTTGCAAATGCCATTGGCCAGTATTTCGATCTCTCTAATACTGAGCTTAAGTTCATGAGGGCAAAGGTGAGAAAAATGACCTTTGAATGAGAAGCTGGATATGGGAATTCCTTTGAATTGGTTAGTCTTTAAGGTGCCACAAGTACTCCTTTTCTAATAGCAAAAATGACCTTTGAATGAGAAGCTGGATATGGGAATTCCTTTGAATTGGTTAGTCTTTAAGGTGCCACAAGTACTCCTTTTCTAATAGCAAAGTGAGAACTATAATGACAAAACAATACAGAAGTGAGGATTTCACATCCCAGCTATTGATAAGTGAATTCTTGCCAGACAGGATGCTATTAAACTAAGTTTCCTTTTACATTTTCTAGACACTTCCCTTTCTCTGGAGGCCATAGGCATTATCAGGACAGGATTGTATTCCTAACAGCCCAATAGCACCTTACTTCAATGTGACTAGTTTGGAATGTGAGGATGTGACCGGTCGCTTCCCAGCTTATGGCTGCCTCTGTTGCTTAGCCCTAAGAACAGGGCCTCAGACTGTCACAGTAAGAGAAGGCCCTTACACTGGCAGATCGTGATTTTGATTCTTTCTTTTATACCTCTAACTAGCCAAGTGATAAAAATATACCTAAATTCTTAAGAGTATAGGCCTTTACAGACAGGCCTGAATATTTATATCCTAACACCGTGTGCCCTCTTTTTCCCCCTGGCTCCCAGCGCTTGCCGCCGCAAAACAGCTGTTTCATGTGGCAAGCACTGAGAGGGAGCGAGGAGGTGGGGGAACGTGGCATGCTCGGGGGGGTGGCAGGGCCAGGGCAGGGATTTGGGGGGGTCCAATAGGGCTGGTTGGGGGTGGAGTTGGGAGGGGACTTTGGGGAAGGGGTTGGAAGTGGGGCAGGGAAGAGGTGGGGCGGGGTGGGGCCAGGCGTGGGAGGGCACGAGCACTCACTGGCGCTGGGGAAAGTTGGTGCCTATGGAAGCAGGGGGCAGCAGTTACTAGACATGCTCTGTGTGTGATTCTGATGCTGTGTAGGCATTAACCATTGGGGGTAATTTACCCAGCAGGCCACTTCCTGTTTACTCACTTGATATCTAAGCCAATCAGGTGGGGGAAGGACTGTTAATATGAGTGGTCACCAACTCTTGATGGCACTGACAATCTCCCCCAAAATACTTAATTAACTTTAGGAAAAATAAATATGCAGATAGTCATGTCCAAATCATTGTAATTTATTTATGTGGGATTTTTTCTTTTTTGGCATAATAAAAATGATGTACAGTTGTTGCGATTCTTTACTGGACGTAAATAGAATAGAAACAAAACTAAGGGTGCTTTGCATGTTCTTGTCTTTTCTCTTGTTGTTTCTTTTGCTTTTGTTGTTGTTGTTTTTTAAAGACTTGATAGCTATTAAATCTGCCATGAAAAGTGATATTAAGAAACAGACAAATATCACTTTTAACAGCAGCAAATTTATTCAGCCCTGGCAAGCCCGGGGACAAATTAAGTCCTGGATGGGGGAGGTGGATATGGAGGCAGCAGAGGCCAGGGGCGATGGGGCCCTGGGGGAGGCAGCAGAGGCCCTGGGAGTTGTAGGGTGAGCTCTGGGCCAGAGCCCACCACTGCACAGCCTTGGAAAAGAGCCTGAAGCCCCATGGCTGGAGCTGGCCACTGGCCATCCCAGAGCTGAAGCCCAATTTCACCGCCCCCAGGAAGGTGGGGAACTCACTGGCTGCCTTCTCTTCCAACTTGTGTGTCTCCAGAGGGAGGCAGGGCCCAACCACTGTTGGTGGCCCTGGGGGAGGTGCTGCTGTCCCCCTCATCGCTGCCTAGGAGGATGTGGCTGCAGGAAAAGCCCCTGGTGGGATACGGGTGAGTGATTCCCACAGAGACCCCTAGAAGGCAGGTGTGAATGCGGACAGGCTGCCTGGGTACAGAGCATGGCCGATACTCTGTGGGTGTGAGGACATTTGGGGGCATATCGAGGGTATGGGAGGAGGGGTATGGGGGCACAGAGAGTCAGGGAAAATAGAGCTGTGAGGGGGATTATGGAAGCCAAGGGGGATTTGGGGCAAAGAGGGTTATTAGGTGGATTATTGGAGAAATGGGTGGTAAATGGGGTGTCCATGGAGCAGTTCACACAGCAGCTGGGCACCATCCCTCTCCACCAGGCTCCTCACCCCAGCATTAGGGCTGCGTGAGATACAAGCTGCACCCTCCCTATTCCCCATCAAGGAGCTCCCTGATCCCAGTAATGGGGTTAGGGGGGATTACAGGCTGCTCTTCATCCCCCAGTGAGGATGCCCCTGATCCCAGCCGGCAGAAGGTCGAGGGCACAGAGACATTTATCTGCTGGGGTGAGGATTAGGGTTTGGATGTAGTTTCACCGACTCAATCCGTTCAAAAATCATAAATCGGTCCTCTCCTCCTCTGCCCCCAAATGAGATTTTAATCCCATGGAGTTTGGAGTCCGTTTGTTTCCTGCACAGTGACAGCAGCACCAGCTCGCTGCCCCTCCGGAGCCAGGTCATACTCAGCTCCCCAGGGAAATGCTCTGCTATGCTTAGATCGGGGGTGACCCCCTGCCTTCTGTCACTGACCTGGATTGGGAGATTTCTGACACCTCTGGGTGCAGAGGGAGACCTGAGGCATGAAACACCTAGAGATAATTCCTGGCTCAGTAAGGGGGATGTAGGCCCCTTGTGGGAGCTGCTATGGCCTCACTTCAGGCAGGAGAGAGAGCTAACCCCCTTCATGGGGCCATCGCCCCAGTCACGCCACGTGTGACTCTGTTAAACCCCAATGGATCAGCATCGGCACCTGGAGAGCGGGAGGAAGAATATTAGCTCCCAAAGCTTGATCGTTCTGCAGTGATCCTGTGGAGAGGGGAGGACAGGACAAGCAATTCCTCCTTATCCCCTGTCTGATCCTCTGATCCTAGGGGAGACCCTCTCATTTATGTCACCGGCAGGACTGGATTAACCTTTTGTGGGCTCCGGTGCCCGGACCATGACCCTCTCACCCCTTAGGGTGTCCAGGTGCCTGGTTTTCAGCCAGAAAGTCTGGTCAAAAATGGGATCTGGCAGTGTTCAGTCAGATCAACACCCAAAGTCTGGTTACTGTGGGCGGAAGAAGCAGGGAGGTGCTGGGTCATCACCTGCACCAGCCCCTACTCGGCCAGGGCCGCCTCCTACCTGCTTCAGGCGGATGCAGCTGCCAGCCCGAGCTCCACAGACAAGACCCTCCTGGCTCGAGCATGAGAGGTGGGAGGGGAAAATCAGCAAGTGATGGGGAGAAGGGGCGGGAGAGGAGTGAATGGGGGGCAGAGCCTTGGGGGGAAGAGGTGGGGCAGGGGAGGTTCTGGCACTCCTGCTGGAACGGCCGGTTTTTAAATATGACGAAGTTGGCAACCCTACCCCAGCTCCGTCTGCTCTGCCCCAAGGCCCTGCTCTCATGTTCCACCCCGAAGCCCTGCCCTCTCTCGGTGTCTTTACGCACCCCCAACTGCTTGCATGTGGAGGGGGGGGCGGAGAGGAATGAGCAGTGGACAGGTGCGGGGGAGAGGGCAGAGAGGAGTGAGCAGCAGGTGTCAGGAGGGGGCTGAGAGAATCAAAGAGTGGGAAGAGGGGCAAGGCAGAGAGGCGAGGAGGGGGAAGAGAGGAGCGAGCTGGGACAGGGCCTCAGGGTGGAGCACAGGAGGAGTGGGGGCGGGGGGCGAGGGCCCCAGTCCCGGTGCCATGATACCTTCTGAATGTGGGCCTGGCACCATGGCACCATTGTAAATGCAGCATTGGTCACTGGTTCTGATCTGTCTGGATGGGAAGCAGGTACCATGGGCTGGGGGAGGCTGTGCCTCCCTAAACAGGCAGGCCTGGCCCTGCCCACCCCCAGGCTCCCCCCTTCCCGCCCGCACGGCATGCGGCACTGCGGCTCAGGCTGGGGCAGTGCCCCTGTCTTCCTCCCCGACCCTCTGGGGCAGAGGAGGCTGGGGCCATGCTGCCTGCCCTCCCAATGCTCCGGGGCTGGGGGGTCTAGCCTGGAGCAGGGGCTGGTAATTGCACTGGGGGGTGCTCTGTGCTGTGGTAAACAACCTGTATATCTCCTGAGAAATACCTTGGAACTGTCCCCACACAGTGCCGGTCTGTGTAATTGAAACCGTCCCACCCCCGACTCCCCGCCAGCCCTGACCTACGCCCGACAAGTTTAGCTTGTGTTTGGATTCGATCAAGCCGAGCAGTGAGATCCAGCAAGCACTTTTGACTTCTTGCAAGGGTTTTCTTGAAAAGTGTGTGTGTGTGTGAGAGAGAGAGAGAGAGAGAGGGGATGTTTGTTTGGCCACTAAAAACAAAAGAGACAGAAAGTTTCCTAGTCAGCAGCGTTTCCACCTGTGTGGGGACACCCCCAATGAATTTCTGATCCATCGCATTAAGCACTCAGCCAAAATTACCTCACATCCAGCTTCTTCACGACCCTTCAGTTGAGTTCTCTATAGGAGGGAGCTTCTAGGAATTGGTATTCCTGGCTGCAGGTTGGGTCTGGCTTCCCCCAGCCTTTGGATCCATGTAATACATGATCCCAAGGGGAGGCATCTCCTAGAGCTTCCCCATGTCCCGTGGAACTCAGGACAGTGAGAAACTTGTAAGTCATCTGTAAGGTGACAATGTATGTAAAACATGACAACATTTCTCCTTTATTTGCTGTAGAGGGAAGCCTCATAGCTCCTATAAGGCCAAATATTGATGTTTCTATGGATGTCTGCTTATACACGGAAATTGACAGCTGATATAGATATCAGCAATTTCTGGGTGTCATTTATATGAAGGTTTCAGAGTAGCAGCCGTGTTAGTCTGTATTCGCAAAAAGAAAAGGAGGACTTGTGGCTCCTTAGAGACTAACCAATTTATTTGAGCATAAGCTTTCATGAGCTACAGCTCACTTCATTGGATGCATACTGTGGAAAGTGTAGAAGATCTTTTTATTTACACACAAAGCATGAAAAAATACCTCCTCCCACCCCACTCTCCTGCTGGTAATAGCTTATCTAAGTTATAAACATATAAGTAATAAACAACAGGGGCAGCAGGTTTGTAGAAATTTTGGTGGTGCCTAGAACGCCCAGAGCTTGCCCCCCGCAAACTCCACCCCCCCACTGTCTAAGGCTCTGGGAGGAAATTTGGGTGGGGGGAGGTGGTCTGGGGTGCAGGCCCTGGGCTGGGGCAGGGGATTGGGGTGCAGGCACTGGGAGGGAGTTTGGGTGCAGAAGGGGTGAGAGGGTGGGCTCTGGGAGGGAGTTTGAGTGGGGGAGGGGGTCTGGGGTGCAGGCTCTGGGATGGAGTTTGGGTGCTGGGTGCAGGCTCTGGGCTGGGACAGGGGGTGGGGATACAGGACGGGGCGAGGGGTGCAGACTAAGAGGGAGTGTGGGTGCAGTCTGTGCTGGGGGTGCAGTCTCTGGGAGGGTGTTTGGGGGCTGGAGGAAGTGTGGGGGAAGGGGGTGAGGGTGCAAGCTCTGGGATAGAGTTTGGGTGCTGGGTGCAGGCTCCAGACTGGGGCAGGGGGTGGGGGTGCAGGAGAAGGTGAGGGGTATTGGTTTTGGGACAGAGTTTGGGTGAAGGCTCTGGGCTGGGGCAAGTGGTGTGGGTGTAGGAAGGGGTGCTGGGTGCAGGCTCTGGGATGTAATTTGGGTGCTGGGTGCAGGCTCTGGGCTGGGACAGGGGCTGGGGGGGGGGTCAGAAGGGATGAGGAGCATGCATTCAGTCATTTCATAGGGCAGAGTTTTCAGGCTATTAAGATTTGGGGAACTATTCTTCCTAACATCTTCCCTTTGTAGATTTCAGAGGTGTTCACACACTCACCTCCACTGAGCCGCACGGTTACACCCCAATCTAATAGAAGGCTGAGAGGTCTCCAAGTTCATAAAAAGAAACAGACAAAAAATAGAAAAAGGAACAAAACCTTTCTAAGGTTATAAGGGGTTGGATCTCTGCACCTCTCGGCCTTTGGATTCCCCTGGAGCAGGAACTGTACCTGCAGTTGAGGAACCAGGTGCTGGCATAGATGGTCCAGCACGTTGGGCTAGCAGGGTTTACAGGTGCAGGAGACGAGTGAAGGCTGCATAGCCTGTCGCCATTGTGCTTCATTCCCCAGAGGGGATCAGTCCTGGGATCCTGGCAGCCTGTCTCTCTGAGGCTCTGTCTACACTGGCAGAGTTACAGCACCAGGAGTCACAGTGCTGCTCAGAGAGCGCTGAAGGGAAACTGCTGTTGTGTGTTCACACTGTCAGCTGCCTGCACAATAGTGTGTTCACACTTGCGGCACTTGCTGCGGTATTCGGAGCGGTGCACTCTGGGCAGCTGTCCCACTGAGCATCTCTTCCTCTTCTGCCGCTAAGAGTTGTGGGAAGGTGGAGGGGGTCACGGGGCATCCCAGGACCTGTCCCAATGCCCTGTGATGCCTTGCTTCACATCCCAGCAATCCCTGTGCTTCTGTCCGCATTTGGCGCCATCTTTCAATGGTTGGTGTACTGCGCGCTCTGCCTCTTCGGGCAGCAGGAATGGATCCCGCGCCGTTGACCAATATGCTGCTCCCTCCTACTGACACATCACGAGTGGCAGTGGAGTTACTCCTTCAACTACAAAGGCAAGAGGAGTTCGACATTGATCTCACCCCACGTACTAGCTGTGACACGAGACTGCTTGTGGCATTCACAGAGGTGCTGACCACAGTGGAACGCCGCTTTTGGGCTCAGGAAACAAGCACTGACTGGTGGGATCACATCATCATGCAAATCTGGGATGACGAGCAGTGGCTGCTTTTGGATGGGGAAAGCCACATTCATGGGACTCTGTGAGGAGCTCACCCCAACCCTGCAGCACAAGGACACGCGAATGAGAGCTGCCCTGTTATTGGAGAAGTGCGTGGCAATTGCTCTCCGACTGCTACCAATCGGTTGCTGATCAGTTTGAGGTGGGAAAGTCGACCGTTGGACATGTGTTGACAAAAGTGTGCAGGGCTATTAATTGCATCCTGCTCCAAAAGACTGTGACTCTGGGCAACGTGCGCGACATTGTGGATGGCTTCACACAAATGGGCTTCCCTAACTGCGGAGGGGGATAGATGACACACCTATTCCAATTCTGGCACCGGACCACCTAGTCACGGAGTACATTTACCAGAAGGGGTACTTCTCTATGGTTCTCCAGGCATTTGTGGATCACCGTGGGCATTTCACAGCCATTAATGCAGGCTGACCCGGTAAGGTGCATGACACATTCATCTTTCGGAACACTGGCCTGTTCAGGAAGCTGGAAGCAGAGACTTTCTTCCTGGAGCAGAAGATCACCGTAGGGAAATCAAAATGTCCACTGTGATTCTAAGAGACCCTGTCTACCCCTTAATGCCGTGGCTTATGAAGCCATACGTGGGGCACCTTGACAGCAGCAAGGAGCGGTTCTACAACAGGTTGAGCAAGTGCAGAATGATTGTTGAGTGTGCTTTTGGCCATTTATTTGTGAAGGGAAGGGTGAAAGCTTCACTCAGGGCTGGACCACTGAGGCTCAGCACCTGGAGGGTGAATTTGAAGAGCCAGAGACCAGGGCTATTAGAGGGGCGGAGCGCAGGGCCATAAGGATCAGGGATACCTTGAAGCAGCAATTTGAAGCTGAAAGCCACGAATATTTTTTGCTATGCACAGGAGTGCAGTGCTTGTAATGGTGGGGGGGATTGTGATTTATGGAGACGATGCACTGTGACGGTTTAAGAAAATCGCCTATTGCTTTGCAGGGTTCTGTTTGCTTTCAGTTAATGGAACGAAGATAGCTTTCAAACCAAAACCATTCTTTTATTAAAAAATCAACCACCGGAGGAGAGACAAACAAACAAACAAAAACACATCAGCACTGTAGGGGATGGGTAAAAGGTTACACATCTTGTTTCAAGTAATTTTCCTCTTAACAGCAGATTTATTTTAAAATTTATCAAAATGTATTCCATTTGAAATAGAAATAATTACAGTCCAGACTGGGTCTCTATCCTCATACATGCTATTTCTCTCACATATTCCCCCACTCTGATTCCTTTGGAGTGAGGTTTTAATTTCAGGATTAGCCACCATTTCCAATACAGTAGGAGTGGGCAGGGAGAGAATGAGAAGAAAATGTGAATCATATTGTAACACTGAAAAGTTTACACTAATTACACTAACTTCATGTTTAATTTCATTGTCGTAGGTAACAACTTATTCAAAGATTACAAAATATAAACCTTTTGGGCGGTTTTCTCTTAATTCCCATTTCTACCCAGTGAGCTTTGTGTGAAGTCACATTCTACAATAACCTAGGAGCCTTCCATTTCTGTGAGTTCATGTCTCCCAGGGTTGTCTCCCAGAAGTGTGGGTGGAAGGGGTCTCTCACTACGTGGGAAGGTTGCATCATGAGAAAAATCACCTGTGCTCTATTTTCACACTTTCTAATATTCCACAGTAGCAGGAGGTGGAGAAGTGATACAAATGTGTTAGACTCAAGAGCAAAACTAGGAGACCAAACCACAGAGTCAGGACTCAGCGTTCATGTATCCTGCAGTCTGAACTTGGAATCTGATATTCTCCCTCATTGGCTACCATCATTTTCTCAGCATGGAAGTGCTTCTTGTCCAACAAGGAAGCCAAATTGGGACCCATAGGCATGGAACGGCTCTGAAGGAATCAGGTGAAAAAGACAGTTGTTCCCAGTTTAATCACGGCATCCTTTAGGAGTGTGATCAATGCCACTTAACTAGGGAGCAGCGTTCTAAAAACAGTTTACCTGGGCCACAGGTCACCATAGCGTCCATCACTGGGGTGAAAATCAACCACTCGTACCTGCAATTTCTATCTGAGTTCTTGTCTACTCCAAGTAAGGTCAAAGATTTATTTTACACTTCTCTGATGTAGAATCCTTCACCAACAGTATAACATACCAGTAGCGATAGTGAGGTAAAACTCCCCCCAAAGTGCACATTTATTTCTTTAATCTGGTGGCACAGGTTTAAATTAGGGACTAAATTCAGGTGTGTCTTAGAATCCCTGTAAGACACCAAAAGTCAGGTAGCTATTAACAATAGGTATCTTTCTGCAGCTCTATCACATTCAACATGGATTTCATTTTCTACACATTTTCAGCATCTCCCAGGGGTGAGCTGAACAGAAATGTCCATTTTTCTCATTCCTACCTAGCTAGGGATTGCATTTCCCAAACAACAGGCAACATGTACCTGATTAGGAAGGAGCTATCTTCAGGAGCCATCTCCTGCAGGGCCTGGGTCACAACTGCTTTGGG
Source organism: Lepidochelys kempii (assembly GCF_965140285.1). Classification (NCBI taxonomy): domain Eukaryota; kingdom Metazoa; phylum Chordata; order Testudines; family Cheloniidae; genus Lepidochelys; species Lepidochelys kempii. The sequence continues at coordinate 4,319,618 of NC_136407.1, forward strand.
AGCCAGATGCATGGGTATTTTGCTTAGTTCCAAGTCATTTACCAGGGAATCCTCTTCCCAGCCCTTTAGAAAAAATATTGACCTAACCAACTGAACAACAGGGGGATTGGGATGGTGATGGGGAATAAGGGAATCCCTCTGACTTATCCTATCTTCTTCTGCTGTTACAGAGGGTGAGATGACATTTTTCTCTATCCTTGCCCTGTTCCTACCCTTTGTTATAGTTCAATATATTTTAAGTGAGGAAAATGGTGGTAAAAATATCTGCTCTCCAGCACAACCTGAAGCAACATCAGAGCAACTGCGAATGAAACAATTTGTTCCCAAAGGGGGAACCTGATGACTAACAATTGCGTTGAAGTGGGGGAACAGTATAACTGGGATGCTCAGGGTTTGTTTAGACGAGGAAAAGTGATGGAGTTCAGGTCAGGCCAAGGGGAAAGCTAATGCCAACCACTGCACCTGGGCTGTATCTGCTCTACAACAATAATTGTCTTTTTACACCAAGATCACTAACTTGAGCTGCCAACGCTATGTACAGTCCTAGTGGATGGAGGGCACGGGTAGTTTTTGCCTCAGTGTAGCTTGTTGGGATCAAACCTCTCTCCCCCACTTGGAGCTGATGAAGATTCCTGGCTGGAGGGACACACACTCCTTCAACTCAAAAAGAAAGGAGTTGATAGAAAAGATCACAGGACTGACCCCAAAGAAGGGTGAGCTGCAAAGGCAGAAGCAGGCAACTCCTCTGGGGGAGCTGAGAGACCACGGTGAAGATGGTGCAAAGATCACTCTGTGGGAATTAGCAAATATGATTTTTTTTTTTTTTAAGAAAAATCTTTGGCCAGCCCTAGTCAAGGCATTTATTATAGTTCTCTCTCATGTGGATTTTATGATGTCTAAGAAGGATTGAACTCTGATTGAAGCTTTTCCTGCACACAGAGCACATGTAGGGCCTCTCGCCTGTGTGGATCCTACGATGCGTGATCAAGTCAGAGCTCTGATTGAAGCTTCTCCCACACTCAGAGCAGGCATAGGGCATCTCTCCTGTGTGGATTTTCTGATGTGAGATGAGGGCTGAAGTATGAATGAAGCATTTCCCACATTCAGAGCATTCATAAGGTTTCTCACCTGTGTGGATTTTCTGATGTCTGATAAGGTTTGAGCTCTGATTGAAGCTTTTCCCACACTCAGGGCACGTGTAGGGTTTCTCTCCAGTGTGGGTTCTCCAATGTCTGATTAGGGTATAGCTCTGACTGAAGCTTTTCCCGCAGTCAGAACACATGTAGGGTCTCTCTCTTCTGTGGATTATCTGATGTGTGAAAAGGTCTGAGCTCCCACTGAAGCTTTTCCCACACTCATGGCATGTGTAGGATGTCTCTTCCAAATTGATTCTGTCGCATGTAATAAGGTCTGAGTGTCTACTGAAGTTTTCCTCTGGCATCTGCTGAGTCTCAAAGGCTTTTGCTTTTTCTGCGAGTGCACAACTCCCGGAAACATTCCCTTTGGATCTTCCTGATAACATTCCATGGGATTCTAGTGGCTCAGCATCTTCCTGCTGGGGTTTCTCCTCCTCATTCTCACTCACTATCCCATCACCTGATGGGAGATGGGAAGAATCCAGACATAGGTCACTCTCTGTGCCGGAGAGAAAGGAAATCTCAGAGACAGGAATAGAGAAAGGCATGAACAAACCAAAATATGTGCAGGAGAGATCAAACCTATAAGGAGCTGATTTTCCCCAAACCTCTCCCCAGAGGAGAGAGGAAGGGATCAGTTTTGGTCAGCATCTCACCAGAACACTCAGGGGAAAGCGAGATCGGGGAGGGACCTGCTGCCAGTTGTCAGTCAGGATAGGTGGGAAGCCATGAGTGACATCTGCCTAATGATTCCACATCTTCAGGGAACACTCCTGAACTTGGAGAGCTCACAAGGTGTTTGTAGGGCATCCCAAATGTTTCCTGTATTCACAGACAGTTTTTGAGTTGGTTTAACCAATTCCCTACCTGTGCAGGCAGCTCTTGGGAGCACTTCTTTCTCAGAGCAGTGGGGGCCTGGGACCCACGGCTCTTCCCCTCGTTCCAGCTGCGAGATCACATCAGGTTTGGAAACTGGAAACCCTACTCCAGGCAAAGAAAACAAGGGAGGTCAGTGGAATTTGTGGGATACTTGTCACAAGGAATATTCCATGGTTTTAACCCCAGCTTATTTTTAAGCAGTAACATCCCAAGACCAGCTGCCTTGACTCAAAGTGGCAGATTTATTATTATAAGTTTCAGAGTAGCAGCCGTGTTAGTCTGTATCCGCAAAAAGAAAAGGAGGAGTTGTGGCACCTTAGAGACTCAAATTTATTTGAGCATAAGCTTTTGTGAGCTACAGCTCACTTCATCAGATGCATTATTATTATAAATTATATTTGTGACAAAGTGGGACCGTTCTTAATGTTTCCTCTGAATACTGTAGGGGTGCCTCAGTTTCCCCTATGCATTTTGTAAGTCTCTAGGTGGTGGGATAAGGCAGTGTAATTGTTGCAGAGCAAGGGGCCAGTGTACATAAATGGCCGACACTCTGTCTCCTATCAATCGATGGTCTGGGCCCTTCCCCCTCTGCAAGGTGATAGCTAAAGGGTTGGAGAATAAAGGAATCAGGTGACCCCCTGTCCCGGGAAAGGGACAAATCCCAGAGGAGGAGGGGCTGGAGGGTGAGTCAGTTTGGGCTGGCTGGGGATGAGGAATGAAGTGCAGACATGGTTGTTTGGCTCACTGCCCCCCAAAATGGACCCGGCTGAGGGGTCCTGTTCTCTGTACCTACAAGCTCTGTTTTAGACCGTGTTCCTGACATCTAATAAACCTCTGTTTTACAGGTGGCTAAGAGTCATGTCTGACTGCGAAGTTGGGGTGCAGGACCCTCTGGCTTCCCCAGGACCCCGCCTGGGCAGACTCGCTGTGGGAAGCACACGGAGGGGCAGAGGATGCTGAATGCTCCGAGGTCAGACACAAGAAGGTGGAAGCTGTGTGAGCTTCTTGCCCTGAAGACAGTCTGCTCACAGAGAGGAGACTTCACCAGAGTCCTGATTGGCTTCATAGGGAGCAGTTCCAGAGCATCACCCAGGGACTCCGTGACAATATTCATTACCTTAGTGCCTAAGGACCAACTAAAAGTGGGTCCCCATTGTGCTAGGCAAAGTACGAACACAGAATAGTAGATGGTCCATGCCCTGAAAAATTTACAATCTAAATAGACAAGACAGACACAGAATGAGGGAAGGAGTAGAACCCACTATTATTCAGTCCTGCCTGTAAGTATACTTGTAAGTATAAGCCTATACTTTAAGAACTGAGGTGTATTTTTATCACTTAGCTAGTTACAGGGGGTATAAAAACAAAGAATCAAAATTACAGTCTGCCTGTGTATGGGCCTTCTCTCATTAAGATAGTCTGAGGGCTTGTTCTTAGGCTAAGGACTTTGGCTAAGCAGCAGGGGCAGCCATAAGCTGGGAAGCGTACAGTCACATCACGTTCCAAGTGAGCCTTGAGTGGGCCTGACTTATAAAAAGCCAGTCAGCTGCGAACCAGCGGAGCGGCGAACAACAGAGAGACTAACAGAGGGAGTTTGCCTGGGAGTTCGCCCGGGGAGAGCCCACTGAGGCTTACATCTTGCCGGCTTCTCTAAGTAGTTACTGCAAGTCCTGAGGAAGCTCGTAGAAGGAAGGTAATATGGATGGGGAGCGTTCAGCTGTTGTGACCTGCACTGGATGTGGCATGTTTGTCTTTCTTCCAGAGGACAGAAGTGACTTTGTCTGTACTAAGTGCAAGCTGGTCTCCATATTGGAAGAGAAGGTTCAAGGTCTGAAGAAACAAGTATCAACCCTGTGTTGCATAAGAGAAACTGAAGATTTCCTGGACAGACGTCAGGATATTCTTCTATGGACACAACGTTCTGAAGATTCAGAGCAGGCTGCATTGTGGGGACAGGAGGACGGTGAAGAAATTTGGCAGCATGTGACCTCCAGAAGAAGAAAGGGGAGCATCCATGTACCAGCAACGCAGATACAGGTAAGCAACCGTTTCCATGTTCTCTCCACAGGTACTACTGCGAAGAGTGGACTAGATGATACATCTGAGGGAAGGGAACAGAAGGAGACTCCGCTGATTGGAAGGCATGAGATACACTGTCCTAGGGATGGGGGTTCCACGACCACCGCTCCCAAGAGAAGGAGGTGGGTGGTGGTGGTCGGGGACTCTCTCCTCAGGGAGACTGAGTCATCTATCTGCCGCCCCGACCAGAAGCCTGGGAAACAAGCAGGGAGAACTGGAAGTCCTGGCACAGTCAAGGAATTATGATGTGATTGGAATAACAGAGACTTGGTGGGATAACTCACATGACTGGAGTACTGTCATGGATGGATATAAACTGTTCAGGAAGGACAGGCAGGGCTGAAAAGGTGAGGGAGTTGCATTGTATGTAAGAGAGCAGTATGACTGCTCAGAGCTCAAGTATGAAACTGCAGAAAAACCTGAGTGTCTGGATTAAGTTTAGAAGCGTGTGTGAGCAACAAGGGTGATGTCATGGTGGGAGTCTGCTATAACCACAGGGATGAGGTGGACGAGGCTTTCTTCCAGCAACTAACGGAAGTTACTAGATCACAGGCCCTGGTTCTTATGGGAGACTTCAATCACCCTGATATCTGCTGGGAAAGCAATACAGCAGTGCACAGACAATCCAGGAAGTTTTTGGAAAGCGTAGGGGACAATTTCCTAGTACAAGTGCTGGAGGAATCAACTAGGGGCAGAGCTCTTCTTGACCTGCTGCTCACAAACCGGGAAGAATTAGTAGGGGAAGCAAAAGTGGATGGGAACCTGGGAGGCAGTGACCATGAGATGGTCGAGCTCAGGATCCTGACACAGGGAAGAAAGGAGAGCAGCAGAATACGGACCCTGGACTTCAGAAAAGCAGACTTTGACAACCTCAGGGAACTGATGGGCAGGATCCCCTGGGAGAATAATATGAGGGGGAAAGGAGTCCAGGAGAGCTGGCCGTATTTTAAAGAATCCTTATTGAGGTTACGGGGACAAACCATCCCGACGTGTAGAAATAATAGTAAATATGGCAGGCGAACAGCTTGGCTTAACAGTGAAATCCTTGCTGATCTTAAACATAAAAAAGAGGCTTACAAGAAGTGGAAGATTGGACAAATGACCAGCAAGCAGTATAAAAATATTGCTCGGGCATGCAGGAGTGAAATCAGGAAGGTCAAATCACACCGGGAGTTGCAGCTAGCAAGAGATGTTAAGAGTAACAAGAAGGGTTTCTTCAGGTATGTTAGCAACAAGAAGAAAGTCAAGGAAAGCGTGGGCCCCTTACTGAATGAGGGAGGCAACCTAGTGATGTGGAAAAAGCAAATGCACTCAAGGCTTTTTTTGCCTCTGTCTTCACAAACAAGGTCAGCTCCCAGACTGCTGCACTGGGCAGCACAGCATGGGGAGGACGTGACCAGCCCTCTGTGAAGAAAGAAGTGGTTCGGGACTATTTAGAAAAGCTGGACATGCACAAGTCCATGGGGCCGGATGTGCTGCATCCGAGAGTCCTAAAGGAGTTGGCGGATGTGATTGCAGAGCCATTGGCCATTATCTTTGAAAACTCATGGTGATAGGGGGAAGTCCCGGATGACTGGAAAAAGGCTAATGTAGTGCCCATCTTTAAAAAAGGGAAGGAGGAGGATACTGGAAACTACAGGCCAGTCAGCCTCACCTCAGTCCCTGGAAAAATCATGGAGCAGGTCCTCAAGGAATCAATTCTGAAGCACTTAGAGAGGAAAGTGATCAGAAACAGTCAGCATGGATTCACCAAGGGCAAGTCATGCCTGACTAATCTAATTGCCTTCTATGACGAGATAACTGTTTCTGTGGATGAGGGGAAAGCAGTGGACGTGTTGTTCCTTGACTTTAGCAAAGCTTTTGACACGGCCTCCCACAGTATTCTTGTCAGCAAGTTCAAGAAGTATGGGCTGGATGAATGGACTATAAGAAAGCTGGCTAGATTGTCGGGCTCAACGGGTAGTGATCAATGGCTCCATGTCTAGTTGGCAGCCGGTATCAAGTGGAGTGCCCCCAGGGTCATTCCTGGGGCCAGTTCTGTTCAGTATCTTCATAAATGATCTGGAGGGTGGTGTGGATTGCACCCTCAGCAAGTTTGTAGATGACACTAAACTGGGAGGAGACGTAGATACGCTGGAGGGTAGGGATAGGATACTGAGGGACCTAGACAAATTAGAGGATTGGGCCAAAAGAAATCTGATGAGGTTCAACAAGGACAAGTGCAGAGTCCTGCACTTAGGACGGAAGAATCCCATGCACCGCTAAAGACTAGGGACCGAATGGCTAGACAGCCGTTCTGCAGAAAAGGACCTAGAGGTTACAGTGGACGAGAAGCTGGATATGAGTCAACAGTGTGCCCTTGTTGCCAAGAAGGCCAATGGCATTTTGGGATGTATAAGTGGGGGCATTGCCAGCTGATCGAGGGATGTGATCTTTCCCCTGTATTCGACATTGGTGAGGCCACATCTGGAGTACTGTGTCCAGTTTTGGGTCCCACACTACAAGAAGGATGTGGAAAAATTGGAGAGAGTCCAGCAGAGGGCAACAAAAATGATTAGGGGTCTAGAACACATGACTTATGAGGAGAGGCTGAGGGAACTGGGATTGTTTAGTCTGTGGAAGAGAAGAGTGAGGGGGGATTTGATAGTTGCTTTCAACTACCTGAAAAGGGGTTCCAAACAGGATGGCTCTAGACTGTTCTCAGTGGCAGCAGAGGACAGAATGAGGAGTAATGGTGTCAAGTTGCTGTGGGGGAGGTTTAGGTTGGATATTAGGAAAAAGTTTTTCACTAGGAGGGTGGTGAAACACTGGAATGCGTTACCTAGGGAGGTGGTGGAATCTCCTTCCTTAGCTATTTTTAAGGTCAGGCTTGACAAAGCCCTGGCTGGGATGATTTAGTTGGGGATTGGTTCTTCTTTGAGCAGGGGGTTGGACTAGATGACCTCCTGAGGTCCCTTCCAACCCCGATATTCTATGATTCTAAACCAGTCACACTGAAATAAGGTGGTATTGGGTTGTTAGGAAGACAATTCTGTCCAGATAGTGCCCATCAGCACCAGATAAAGAAACAGATCATAAGATGGTTCATGAAAACTTAGTTTGATAGCACCCTGTCTGACAAGAAATCACTTATCAATGGTTGTGATTTTGAAACCCTCATTTCTCTGTTGTTTTATCTTTTTGGCCACCACTTTTCTATTGTTAACCTGTCTGGTTCTCTAATTGTTTCTGTCTGCTGTATAATTAATTTTGCTAGGTGTAAGTTAATTAGGGTAGTGGGATAGAATTGGTTAGAGAATTATGTTACAATATGTTAGGATTGGTTAGTTAAAATTCAGTAAAATAACTGGTTAAGGTATACCTGAGAATTTTAAATCGGAGAGGGAAGGGAAATTGGACTCATAGAATATCAGGGTTGGAAGGGACCTCAGGAGGTCACCTAGTCCAACTCCCCTGCTCAAAGCAGGACCAATCCCCAATTTTTGCCCCAGATCCCTAAATGGCCCCCTCAAGGATTGAACTCACAACCCTGGGTTTAGCAGACCAATGCTTGAACCACTGAGCTATCCCTCTCCCCATGTTTGTTATGGGGGGGAAACAGGAACGGGGAACAGGGACACAGGCAAGGCTCTGCGGCGTCAGACCTGGGAAGGGAACACTGGGGAACAGACTCCATCGGAGTAGAGAGATAAACCCAACTGGTGTGAAGGTCTTCAGAATATGCTTGCTTGGAAACTAACCCCAATAAACGTCAAATTATCTGCACTTCGGACTTCTGGTCTTTTGCTGCTTGCTGTCTGTGTGACAAGAACCAGGAAAGTGGGAGGCCCTCTAACAAAACTGACATGACCTGATAACGAAGAGGTAAGCCTTGAAGGAAGGTTTTAATACACTTTGGAACTGATCAGGGATTCCCACAAGGACTGATGAGGGGCGATGGTAAATACGCACTTAGATCCTTTGCTTGTTTTATATCTTTTCCCCACTAGGCACACTGTCATGGATCCATAGTTTCCTTTCACTGTGCCTGTCCATTTGTCTTCACTCCAGCAGAGCTCCCTGCATCTGCGAGCCCAGTTCTTCCTGCTCCCAAAAACATAATGAGTCCATGTATGCTTCACTCAGCCAAGCAGACATTCTCCCCATGGACAATTATTCCCTTGTCTCTGTCGGGTATTCCATTGATCTAGATTGGTCCCAGCCAGTCCTTAATGACCCATTCATATCACCCCATGACAGCTCCATGAGAAAATACCTCATGTCTCCTGCTCTGTCTAATCATAGCAATCCCAATCACAGAGGGAAACTGAAGTGTGTATTGGCATCACAGAATTATCACCAAAATTCCCACCTCTATTTTACACACACACACACACACACACACACACACAAACACTGCTCACTGCCCTTGGAGAGAAAGCAAAGCACAAGAACTGGACATTAGTCCAGTGAACACAGTGGAGGACAAGCTGCAATCCTCAAACCCTGGTCAAAAAGGAGAGGCATGTGGGTCCCTAGCCATAGAGAGGGGCTGGCTAGAGGCCTGATACCTGAGAGGGCATTCCTTGAGCAGAGCATGGAGGCAAGACAAAGGCTTAGCTACCCCAGAACTGTGACATTGCAAAAGCACATTTTGGGGAATGAGGAAATCTAGTGACTCAGGTGAAATGGGAGGGAGAATTAAACTCCCACACTGTGTGGAGAAGGTTGGGGAAATAAACACTAAAATTCAGGAGCAACAGCCTCTAATTCGTCTGGAAAAGGAGAATGTAAGAAACAAGAACTGGGCCACGCAACCTCAGGAGGGACAGGCTCAAAGATCCAAGGAGTCTTGTGGAAAGACAGCTAGTGGCTGATACAGATGGGGAGAAGGGAGACAAGACTCTCTCCAAACTCTCACTCCTGTTGACCCTGACCTGATTTTATGATCAATGTCTTGTGGGCAATTTTATACTCGCTAGAGGTAAAACGTCATTATCAGAGTATTGCTTATTAGCTTGGAACATACATGGGGGGCAAGGAGGTGAACAGAAATAAATGGGTTATTAAGCTTTCTACGGTTAAGGGCCTTATATTAGGTTGAGGCTTTGTGGGAGGAGTTATGCTGAAGTCTGGGATTTACTCCCGGAATAGGTCTAAGGAGAGAGTCCCAAGTTAGATATTTTGCACGCTCATTTTGAGAGACTAATGAGGAACCACAAACAGGTGCAATACATCACAGGATTCTGAAAGAAGGAAGTTTGGGGCGGGCTTTAGCAATTAGATTGCTATGCAGTATCTCAGCAGTTGGACCGCATTCATATATTGGAATTATTAATAAATAAGTGATGTAAATCATGAGTATTAATGCTTGATGCTTAATTATGGACTTCCTAAAGGCCATGTATGGGTTGGGGCAGCTATTGACATTCTTGTAATCTTGTAAAGGAGCAGATATGGTATACAGCCATCCTACTGCCATAAGGAAGCGGATAAAATACCTCTCCTAGTTACCATTTTTTCATTTTGTCGGGTCCCCGAGACAATGTAAACTGAATCTGGGCCTTCATTCTGATGGGCTTCCTTGCCCCTCGATCTTTGTTTGCAGTGGTGTCCATAACTTGTAAGTATGCACAGTGCAAGACCCTCTTTACTATACTTATCTTGTCCAGTTGTTATGTGTATTGATCCTTGCCTATGATTTCAATTATAACTGTCTGTATTAAATCAAGTTTCTGTGTGTTTCACCAAATTTCATCTTCTCAATTAACAGAGTAGCCGTGTACCAGGGCAAGATGTACCCCAATCTTATAGGTGTAAAAATGTAATCTTATAGGTGTAAAAATGTAATCTTATAGGTGTAAAAATTGTACAGGTTACACTACCAGCCTGTGACATCATCAAAAAAGTGCCCATTTGTGCCTGGGCAGCGGCCCGGCTATGGGAGGGAGGAATGCAGCAAGGACTCAGGAACGGTGGCCGGGGTCGCTGTGCATAGAGATGGGGAGGTTATATGGGGGAACGGGGTAATGAGTGGGAGAGAGAGGGCAAGAGTTAAAATAGTAATATTTGAGAAAAAATTTATAATGAATTGAAACTGAACAGAAATAAAACTGGAGTGCAGGCTGTAAAGCAATAAGGCTTGGGTAGGGATTCGGGGTTTAAGATCTAGATCCCCAAACCTCTCCTCCTTCCCACTGACCTACCCAGCCCACTTGCTGGGTGCCCTTCCTCCACACTCCCCTCCCCTTCTTCCCATTACTCTCAGCTGGCACCACCTCCCAGGACCTTGGGAGCTTCTTCTGTTCCCTCCTCATCTCACTACCTCTTCCCTCCCTGCTGCTTTTTAGCTCTACTCCTGCATGCACTCTCCCCATGTCATCGCACCCCAGGATTATCTGCTCCCCCCTTCTCCTACCCTCCCATGGCTCTGTTCTCCCTTCACCTGTGGGGTCCTGAATGGCAACATTATATGCTCTCCTATCAAAAGAGGAGCTCATCTGACTGTCACACAAGCCATGCATGAGTCATACATCTATTTACTTAATTTAGAATTCTAAAGGTGGCATATTTTCCTCTTAAAATGAGAAAAACCATGAAAGCTACAGTTATTAACATAGTTATTAATGTATCCAATAAGGATACATTAAATGCAATTTTAAAACGACTGACAGCATCAAAAAGGTACATGTCCAAAAATTATTCTAGTGGCTGGGAGATGAAGCAAAAAAAGGGGGGCAAGGAAACTTATCAAAACTTTTATGACGAATAAAGGTATAAAGTTATTACTACTCAGGTTCTTTAGAGACTGCACAGCTTCTAATAACAGAGGAGAGAGGACTCCTTACCCAGCAAGACCACCGTCTCATAGTTCTCCTGCATTACATCCCTGTAGAGGGCTCTCTGAAAGGGAGCCAGCAGAGCCCGCTCTTCCCTGGTGAAATGCACAGCCACCTCCTTGAAAGTCACCAGCCCCTGAAAAAGCAAGAGTCCAACACTCAGTACCTGCTGCCCCAGTCACAACCCCACTATTCACGGAACAGCAGTACCAGGTAAATGGAAGCTCCAGGATGCACATGTTAACAGAGTCCCACCCCACCTTACTTAGAGCAGCCAGGAGGCATCAGAGGGTAGAAAGAGAGAAACTTTGTGTCTCCCAGCTGACAGACGGAGGCAGGGTCTTCACATTTATCACATACCTACTAGCCAGAACTTGATAGAGGAGATGGGGCTGTTTCTGGACCCTGCTGGTGGCTCCCTGGTAGGAATCCCAACACTCGCCCAATAAAATATATGGAAGAAAGGGGAAGTCAACAGTAAAGAATATAAGTTAGAAGGTCGGAACTGTAGAAAACTGGTAAGGGAAGCTATCAGAAATCAATGACCAATGAACGAAAATAAGAAGGACGTTTTAAAAAGTATATTAATCCTAACAATGGTAGTAGTAAATTACAAGACAGAAATGGCAGAATTACCAAAAATAATGCAGAAGAGGTAAAAGTCTTCAATAAATATTTCTCTCCTGGATTTGGAGAATTAAAATTAGACATGTTTAAATAAGCGGGTCCAGATAACTTGTATCTAAGAGTTTTAAAAGACCTGGTGGAGGAGTGTGGTGGACTATTAATGTTGATTTTAATTAGGACTTGGAACACTGGCAAATTTCCAGAAGACTGGAATAAAGCTAATTCTGTACCAACATTAAAAAGTGTAAAAGAGATGACCAAGCTAATTACAAGAGAGTCAGTCTGACATCGATACTGGGAAAGATAATGGAGCAACCGATACTGGATTTCGTTAATAAAGAATTAAAGGAGAGTAATATAATTAGTACCCATGAACAAAGGTTTAGGGAAAATAGATTCTATCAAACTATCTGGATATTCTTATTGGATGAGATCAAAAGTTTGGTTGCAGCTAATAATATTGATGTAATATACCTAGACTTCTGTAAGGCATACGACATCGTTCAGCACATTATTTGACTAAAAAACTAGAATGATACAAAATAAACATGGCATACATTAAATAGATTAAAAACTGGGATTGTAAATGCGGAACCATGGTTGAGTGGATTTATTTCTAGTGGGTTCCTGCAAGGATTGGTTCTTGGCCCTGTACTATTTAACATTCTTATCAATGATCTAGAAGAGAATATAAAATTATCACTGATAAAGTTTGCTGTTGCCACAAAGATTGGGGGTGGTGGTGTCTAATGAAATGTCAGTAGATTCAGACAGCAGCACTGGGAGTCTGGGAAGTTTTCCCAGCTCTGGCTGGAGGGTTATTTCCTGTTCCACAAAGAGGGGAAGTTCCATTCCCAACTCCTGTGCCTTGAAATTAGGCCCTATCTGACACTACACCCCATATTCAGCATACTGGTATGTTTATAATATGACTAGGACATTATGATGCATTTTGTGCAAGATGCATCATGTGCAGTGTCATTGGAAAAGTTATGATTTGCCGAATATGATTATCCTATTTGTGTGTATGGATCATGTTTGTATCTGAAGTTATGGATATTGACTATGTATCTGTATTTCAAATGAGCTTATTCTGGGTAACACCACAACTAGCCTTTCAGGTACAACAATGAAGAAGCCAGACAGTGCTGATGGATCATCAACAAGGACAATACACAATGGACCATGCAAGAGCTTAGCACTCAGCAGGGCATGCTAGGGCATGCCACCAGACCACATGACATTGAACTCCATTTTGGTACCTGTAGTTTTTCACAAACTGGACTGGGAACTGACTTTGGAACAAAGGGTTCTTGCCATATAGAAAAGGTACATAACGTGGGGTGTGAAATCATCTCTTGGCCTCATTCCCCAAACAAGAGAACTCCTGGAAACACCTGAGGAACAAAGCCTGAACTGGGAAACGTGTTGGTGCCAGGGTAAAGGAATTTTTAGCTTGTGTATGGAAACCTGGTGGATTGCTTGTATGATCAGTCAAGGTGAGAAATTGCTAATTCAAATTCTGTCCATCATTATGTTAATCTTAGTTTGAGTTTTTGGTTATTTGCTAAGTAATCTGCTTTGATCTGTTTGCTATCACTTATAATCACTTAAAACCTATCTTTCTGTAGTTCATAAACTTGTTTGATGCTTTATCTTAACCAGTGTATTTTGAGTGAAGTGTCTGGGGAAAATCTCAGCTTGGTTAGCACAAGCTTGTTGTGCATATCTTTCCCATATCAAGGGGAAGGAGAACTATATTAATGAGCTTACATTATACAGATCCCTGTGCACTATAAGATGGTATAATTGTGGATTTCTACGACAGCAGGTGTACAAGGTTGAGGACCTGGGAAATTGGCTGTTGTCTTCTAGCTGTCCTTGAGTGGCTTAGGTAAAGCACTCAGGTAGCTTAGTTTGGTGTATGGCGCCACCTGCTGTTTTGCTGGGTGATAACAGGGCCTGGAGATGCTGGCTGAATCTCCAGCAAAGCAGCGTGAGAAGAGCCAGCGCAGCTTGAGGGTTAGAGGGCACAGCGGTTCCCAGAAGCCCACCAGACTGCACCCTGGGGGTGACAACCCATCACACCCTAGATTACACACGTCTCAGCAGGTTTGTCATATCCGGTCCCCTTCCTTTCTCCTCCCTAGATATTTCCTGCCTTCCACCACCTCCAGCAGCTCCCACCAAACAGAACCCACTACCAGCTCCCTGATAATCCCTTACCTGAGCCAGCTCCACAGCAGCCATTTCCTTCCTCCTGGGAGGATGGGATGATCTGGAGCAAAACATGGACATTATTCTGTAGCCTGCCAGGGCAAGAAGGGCAACGTGAGAGAATTCAGATGGGGCTTTTGTCCATTCCACATGCCGATTCCCCCCAGGATTTTTCCCTCCTAATGGACATTCTAGGTTCTGCCACGCTGTGAAGCACAGAGTGACCTTATTCCAGTACAGGCCTAGCCCCCTCCCACCAGGGTGGAACCCTCTGAGACATGGTGAAACCCTCCCAGTAACAGAGTCTCTCTGTTACACTTATCAAGTTTGTAGACTATACCAAGCTGGGAGAGTTGCAAGTGCTTTGGAGGGTAGGATTCAAATTCAAAATAACCTGGACAAACTGGAGAAATGGTCTGAAGTAAAAAGGATGAAATTCAAAAAGGACAAATGCAAAGTACTCCACTTAGGAAGGAACAATCAGTTGCACACATACAAAATGGGAAATGACTGCCTAGGAAGGAGTACTGCGGAAAGGGATCTGGGGATCATAGTGGATCACAAGCTAAATAGGAGTCAACACTGTAACACTGTTGCAAAAAAGCAAACATCATTCTGGGATGTATTAGCAGGAGTATTGTAAGCAAGACCCAAGGAGTAGTTCTTCTGCTCTACTCTGCGCTGATTAGGCCACAACTGGAGTATTGTGTCCAGTTCTGGGTGCCACATTTCAGGAAAGATGTGGACAACTTGGAGAAAGTCCAAAGAAGGGCAACAAAAATGACTGAAGGTCTAGAAAATGTGATTTATGAGGGAAGATTGAAAAAATTGGGTTTGTTCATTCTGGAGAAGAGAAGACTGAGAGGGCACATGATAACAGTTTTCAAGTACATAAAAGGTTGTTACAAGGAGGAGGGAGAAAAATTGTTCTTTTTAACCTCTAAGGATAGGACAAGAAGCAATGGGCTTAAATTGCAGCAAGAGTAGTTTAGGCTGGAGATTAGGAAAAACATCCTAACTGTCAGAGTGGTTAAGGACTGGAATAAATTGCCTAGGGAGGTTGTGGAATCTCCATCATTGGGGATATTTAAGAGCAAGATGGACAAACACCTGTCAGGGATGGTCTAGATAACACTTAATCCTGCCTTGAGTGCAGGGGACTGGACTAGATGCCCTCTTGAGGTCCCTTCCAGTTCTATGGGTCTATGAACCAAAGGCCAGAGAACAGCAGAATAAAAGGAGTCACCTTGGGGGATTCTCCTTGTCATTGTCCCCAAGGGAGCTGTCTCAGGTTTACAAAGTTGTTTGATGCTTCAGCCTTTTATACAGTCTCTCCTGGGAGTGCCCCCTTTCATGGTCTGGGCCTAGTTTCAGCTTTTGGGAAGAGTGACCCGCTCAGGCGCTCAGACGGGGCATTCTTGCCTCAGCACACCTTGTTTCTTTCTGTAGCTTCCCAGTGAGTCCAAATGAGTAGATATTCCTGACAGAGACTGTGAACATAAGAACAGCCCACTGCGACAGACCAATGGTCCATCTAGCTCAATGGCTAATGCCAGGTGCTTCAGAGGGAATGAACAGAACAGGTCATCATCAAGTTATCCATCCCCTGTCACCCATTCCCAGCTTCTGGCAAACAGAGGCTAGAGACACCATCCCTGCCCATCCTGCCTGTGACATTGGCAGATGAGGTGTTAGCTCTTGCAAAAGCTCCCATGTCTTAATTGAACATGGACAAATGCAGAGCTGGAATCAGTCTGGCTCACCTGTGTTAGTATTGTTAGAACAGGTATGAGAATTATAAAAATGTGTTTAGACTTTATTGAATGCCTGTCAGTCGCTGCCTGGGTTAATATCTGACTAGTTGCATCGTGAGCCTCGGTGGCTCTGGAAATCAGCAGAAAGGAGAGAGATTTTACCTATGTGAAGTGCTGATTGTCAATGGAATGCATTACACCCTCCCTGGCAGGAAAGGTCCATCAACACCAGACAGACTATTATGGGATGTTAAAGAAGGCAAAAGACTGTTGTTGTGCTCTTGACTTCCCATTAGCTGAGTTTGTAGCTCAGAGCACATGGCAGGAAGGGGATTAAAAAACCCCATACAGAAGGAACGGATTATCTGTATGCTGCTTGGACTCTGGGGGGCAAAGTTTCTAGGCATAAGCAAGCGATCCCCAGCTGCTTAGCCTGTGTTAGTCCTAAAGGATATGTAGAGCTTCCTTATTATAGAAGCTTCTATTACCTTTTGAAATTTAAGACTAACTCCTCTGCATCTATGATTACCTGCTTTAACTCTGTAAACAACTCTTGTTTCCTTCTAAATAAATCATAATACAGGTTATTACAGGACTGGCTACAAGTGTTGTCTTTGTTGTGAGATCTAAGACTCAATTGACCTAAGTAAGTGCCTGGTCCTTTGGGACTGGCAGTAACCTGAAGATTGCTGTGATTCAAGGTGAAAGGCAGTGGTTCTCAACCAGGGGACTGGGGAACCCTGGGGGGCCATGAGAAGGTTTAAACGGAGCTGCCAAGGAAGGCCAGCATTAGACTTGCCGAGGCCCAGGGCAGAAAGCTAAAGTCCCAGTGCATGGGGCTGAAGTCTGGGGGCACTGAGCCCTACCACCTGGGGCTGAAGCCAAAGCCTAAGCAATGTATGGGTCATGGGGCCCCAGGCAGTTGCCCTGCTTGCTGTCCCCTACTGCCAGCTCTGACTTTTATATGCAGAAAACCACTTACTGTGGCCCACTTGGGCTGTGGAGTTTTTATAGCATGTTGCGGGGGGTGGAGGGGGGGGCTCAGAAAGAAAAAGGGTGAGAACCCCTGGTGTAAGGGACCATATGTCACAAAGGTGAGCTCACCTGCATGGTGAGATCTATGGGATGACCAAAGGGGCCTGTCTGTGATTCCATGCTAATGCTGTTACAGTGTATGAAGCATTTATACTTCATATTTGGTTGGTGAAATCTACATATCGATCTCACAACCAATTTGGGGTTTGTGCCCTGCTTCTTACCAGTCTGCCTGAGACTGGTGCTCATGCTCTCGAGTCACTGAAGACAACGTTACAGAGACTTACGGGCGCAACACCACCAGCAGCAATTGGCAGCCATGCAGAGCAGGCTTCACAGTGGCACCGTGTGGGCCAAATGGTCCATGGACTCCACCAAGCCCCAGGTCTCCTCCAGTGCACATCAGCATCCCGGCAACCTTCAAAGAGGGTCAAGGCTGCCACTCCCTCAGTGATGATGGATCTCCAGCATAGCATCACCCACACCTCATGACCCACCTTATCTCCTGAGACACAGGTGAGTGACAGAGGGTGCACAACTAATCCTGGGGGGGTAGGGAAATGGATAACAACACACATTTTCTGGGGGTCACCCCTCAGAAAGTGATGGTGACAGGCATTGTGGTGGTAGTAAAGGGGGAGAGGCGGGAGTGGGAGCAGGAGGATCCAGTACCCTCAAAGGCAATGCTGCCAGTGGGTCACCCCACCACCTCAGGCATGGGGCTGATAGGGGGTCATTCCCTGGGCCTGGGTGCTAGTGAAAGGCTATATAAACCCCACGCTGGCACAGAAGCGGTTAAACTGCTGCTTTAGTCTGGACTGGCCCACCCCCTCCACACGTGCAAACCAGGCCAGGACTGGATCAGGAGTTAACAGAAGAGGCCTACTCTACTCAGAGGGGGGCAAACCTGGAAAGGGAACAGTCTGTGAAGCATCTCCAGCCCAAAAGAGAGGGCTGACAGCATTCGGGGCTCTGACCTTCACTGAGGGAGGGTGGGGATCTCCAGAGCTCAAAGGGGGAGCGGGCTAAAACTTGTGCTGGAGACCCAGTAAACTCTGAAGGCGACTGAGACGCTCCCAGTCCCCCCCAGAAGTAAGAAAGGCCCATATGCTGATGGGATCTGTCCACAGTTTCCCCCCCCAACACACACTTTCTTTTCTTTCATTCCTTTATTTACCCTTGTTTGCCGACAGTCGGCTCTTTTGCTGTTTCACCTGGTACCCAAGAAAGGAAGAAAGTGCCCCGAGATCTCAGCCAGAGGGTGGAGCCCTGACGCACTAGAAGGACATGCCCCTGTAGCATCCCAGGGCAGGGGTCATTTGGACTCACAGAGGTCCACCCCAGAAGGCCTGAGGCCCAGCACTTTGGCACCAGTTTGATGGGCTGGATGGCCTCTCACTGTGGGCTGCCAGAAGTTTGGCACATGGAGAAGATACGGGGTGTCCTGGGGAGCAGGAAGCGGGGCAGCATCCCAGACTGCACACCGAGAAGGGAAATGGGAGAGGGGATCAGGGCCACTGCAGTGAACTCAGCCCCTGTCCTGAAGGCCCTTGGCAGAAAGTTGTCCCCTCCCTGGCCTACTGGGGTCACACAGTGACACAGAGATCCCTTGGCAAAGGGTCTCTTGGTCTTTGCCAGCAGCTCTCACCTGAGACCTGACAAACCCATCACACCAAACATCTCTTGAGGGTATTTATCCATAGGGGAGAGCATGCGAGGCTGTAACAAAGTGGGTGCTGCATGTGAGTCTTACTGTCCTATACTAATCCTGTGTGTACCTCAGTTTCCCAGTGAACTGCACCAATACTCTGGTGGTGAGAATTGGGTACTTGATTTTTGCTGAGGCCCTCGGGGCAGATGAAGCTTCCCAGCTGCCTGCACTTATGTAACCTGAGACCCAGGAGAGGGGTGGGACTAGGTGACATATTTTGCCCGGGAAGCAAGACAGAGTCGGAGAAGGAGCAACGGGGGGTGTCAGGGGTTGGGTCACTGGAAGTCCGCGTGGGAGGACTGGAAGAGGGGGAGTCTAGGGTGTCTGTCCCAGGACTTCCAAGCTGGACTTGGCTGAAAGTCACTGATTTCTGTGATAGCAAGCTCTGTTCTACGCTGTGTTCCTGTCACCTAATAAACCTTCTGGTTTACCGTCTGGCTGAGAGTCATGTCTGACTCTGGAGTTGCGCTGCAGGACTCTCTCTAGCTTCCCCAGGAGCCCCGTCCAGGCGGACTCACTGCAGGAAGCGCACGGTGTGGAAGGGGATGCTAAACATTCCGAGGTCAGACCCAGGAAGGTCGAAGCTGCGTAAGCGTCTGCCCTGGAGACAGTACAATCAGAGAGAGGTGGCTCCCCAGAGTCCTGACTGGCTTCATACAGAGTAGTTCCAGAGCATTGACCTGGTGACTCCATGACAGAGGCATCTACAAAAAGCTCATAACTGATGAAGACTCATAATGACTGAGAGATCAACGAATGGGGCGTATGTAAGGAACAAAGCATTTATACTGAAAATCTACTTTATGGACTTGGAATGGAAATCAATCACTGAGAGGTAATGGGCCCCAGCATTGGCCCATCCACCCAAGAGGGAGTCATCACCAATGTTCCCTCTAATTTTTTCCATCCATGTGCGGAATGAATTTTGTTATGTGCTCCACCAATATTGAGGTAATGTGTGGATGTGAGCCACCAGTACAAACAAAAATCCTAGATATAAAATATATTTTTAAACAGTTCATAGGTATGGAAGAAGAAGAAAGAATATTAAAACAAGGGATAATTATCAAGGTGCACTGCTTAAGATGTGTATTTAATATGAAATCAAATAAAAAGAAAATTGACACTACCCTTGGAGTACATGTATCCTTTCTAACAACTCAAGATAGTAAACACACCAAAATGTGGCCTACTGAAAACAGCTATAGAAATAAAACACAGTCTTGGGCATTAAGCAAAAGTATTAAAAATATGCACCAGAGGCCCAATTTAATAACCTCCTCCTACCATAGACCACTAAATCTTCAGGGAAAGCTGCTCTCAAAAAATGAAGCATCTGCCAAAACACTAGCATGCTACCCACTTTTGCAGTTCCCCAAACTATCCCTCTTGCATGCATATTATCTGCGCACACAGCCCAGCTTTAAGATGCTAAACAAATCTATGAGCCAACTAGAAATAGTCATGGTATCATTGCAAATATTAATACAATATTGTCTGATACTGGAAAGGAGAGCAGAAGGTATTCACTCAGGCTTATACCATTTCTATGGGATGTCAATTCTTAATTGGATGAATACTGCACACACATAGAACAGGAAAAAGTAGTAATAAAGCAACACAAACAACAAACAAAACCACAAACAAACAAGTGACAACACTGAAAACATGAAGGGAAGTAAAACATCAACTGGCGGGTTATGGGTATTTTAAATGAGTGCAACAGAGCCCTGTAGAAACAGGCAAAGTTCTCCTGTTTTCACATTGTGTGTGTGTCACCAACTCAAAAACTGAAGAGTAGAAGCCCTGAAGCACACTGAAGCAGGGATCTGTCTGCAAACTCCAAAGCCATGTGTCAAAGAGCTTGCAATAAGGTCTTCATCCTACAAAACTCCTAACACCACACCTAGTGCTTGCTACTTCTGAGTCAATGGGAGTACTCTGATGATCCAGAACTATACCAGATAGCAAAGATCTGGCCTTAATGGTTTCCAATACCTCTCCCCAAACAAATTCTAAAACTTAATGGAAATCTCTTGTCTGGAATCCAACTCTAATTGAAAGGCCAAACAAATAAACAGCATCCATGGTCAAGTTCTTCCAGTTTTAACTATTTACCATGTATTGATTAGGAACATAGGATTTTTTTTAAAAAATCATTAAGACCACAGTTTTCAGATACCTACAACACTCCAAAAGAATTATGTTGTTAAAAGAATCCTTGTCTTTCTTACCTTAAGCCATTAATACCCATGTAAACTTTGTTTGAAATGTAACCATACCAATGTCATGAGCTAGGCCTAGCCACATTTGCTCCAGTATTCATTCACTAAAGCCCCAATCCTGCAAACGCCTATGCATGGATGCCCTCCAGAGGCATAACTGTTTGCAGGATAGAGGTGTTTAGATGTTGCTTGTAATTATTAGAATTGGGAGCACTGGCTGTTGGGAGTCTGAAAGTACAGGAAAGAGGAAGGAGGGGGGAGGAGTTGAGAGGCTGGGAGAAAGCTACAGAGGGTGCAGCAGCAGCTTGGTAAAGAGGTTTCCACTTTGAAAATAAAGTCCTGTTGAAGCTTGTTAGTACCCTGCCTGGTTGATACAACATTTTGGCAATGAGGATGGATCTTTTGCCTCTGAACCCACCTGCACCCTTTCTGCAAAGCCCAGGTGAGCCTCCAATTGCTTTTACTACCTGGATCCATATGTTTGAGACTTATCTGCTTGCAATCAGTGCTACAGAGATTTCTGAAGTAAGAACAGGTTTCAGAGTAACAGCCGTGTTAGTCTGTATTCGCAAAAAGAAAAGGAGTACTTGTGGCACCTTAGAGACTAACCAATTTATTTTTGAGCATAAGCTTTCGTGAGCTACAGCTCACTTCATCGGATACATACTGTGGAAAGTGTATAAAATCTTTTTATACACAAAAAGCATGAAAAAATACCTCCCCCCATCCCACTCTCCTGCTGGTAATAGCTTATCTAAAGTGATCACTCTCCTTACAATGTGTATGATAATTAAGTTGGGCCATTTCCAGCACAAATCCAGGTTTTCTCCCCCACCCCCACCCCCACACACAAACCCACTTTCCTGCTGGTAATAGCAAGAGACTGTTGAATTGCAGTTCATTTGCAAATTGGATACAATTAACTTAGGCTAGAATAGAGACTGGGAGTGGCTAAGTCATTATGCAAGGTAACCTATTTCCGCTTGTTTTTTCCTACCCCTCCCCCTCAGACGTTCTTGTTAAACCCTGGATTTGTGCTGGAAATGGCCCACCTTGATTATCTTTTACACTTTCCACAGTATGCATTCGATGAAGTGAGCTGTAGCTCACGAAAGCTTATGCTAAAATAAATTGGTTAGTCTCTAAGGTGCCACAAGTACTCCTTTTCTGATTGTAATTTGTGACTTTGGGAATATGGCAGATAAGATGATTAGAGACCAGCTCATTGAGAAAACAACCATGCTTCATGTAAGAGAACGCTTACTTCTAGAACCATAACTTACACTAGAAAAAGCGATAAACATTGCTACTCAGATTGAGTCAGCCATAAGCTGAAGCCAAAATAATGAGCATGGATGCAGGAGGCAAAGTCCAGGCTGTGACTCCTTTGCAGAAAAGTTCACTACAACTGCAGACACACAATTGCAAGAGGAAAACTAATGAAAAACCACCAAATTAGCAAATTCAAGATACAGTAAAAGCATGTTTTTGCTGTGGATCACCACAACACCTTGCAAGCTACACAGGATGTCCAGCAAAAGTAGCTCAGTGCAATCATTGCCAAAAGACTGAACATTTTGCTAAAGTATGTCGCAGTAGCCAGTTCAATCAACAGGTGCATGTAGTTACAATACCAGATGTTACTGTGCTGAGCATGGACAAAAGCACTACTGCACATATTCAAGAACAGAAAGTGCACTGTAAACATTTCCGCCATACCCTTAGGCAAACCACACTATATTCAGCTAATGTTGGACACTGGCTCAGCAGTATCTATGCTACCTGATTCCATCTTTCTGCCTTACTTTAAAGATGTGCCTCTTACTGAACCCAAACTTCACTTGGTGTGCTATTTGAAAAACCATATTCCAGTACAGGGCTGCCTGCCAGTAATAGTTACTTTTGGTGATTGCTGTGTAACTGCAGAGTTCTACATTGTCCACAAAAAGGAGTACTTGTGGCACCTTAGAGACTAACCAATTTATTAGAGCATAAGCTTTCGTGAGCTACAGCTCACTTCATCAGATGCATATCGTGGAAACTGCAGCAGACGTTGTATATACAGAGAGAATATGAACCAATACCTCCTCCCACCCCACTGTCCTGCTGGTAATAGCTTATCTAAAGTGATCATCAGGTGGGCCATTTCCAGCACAAATCCAGGTCACCAGCAGGAGAGTGAATTTGTGTGGGGGGGTGGAGGGTGAGAAAACCTGGATTTGTGCTGGAAATGGCCCACCTGATGATCACTTTAGATAAGCTATTACCAGCAGGACAGTGGGGTGGGAGGAGGTATTGGTTCATATTCTCTCTGTATATATAAAGTCTGCTGCAGTTTCCACGATATGCATCTGATGAAGTGAGCTGTAGCTCACGAAAGCTTATGCTCTAATAAATTGGTTAGTCTCTAAGGTGCCACAAGTACTCCTTTTCTTTTTGCGAATACAGACTAACACGGCTGTTACTCTGAAATTGTCCACAAAGGCACTCCTATTCTTGGCAGAGATTTATTGGCTGCTTTAAATCTCAGGATAGTTAATGGACAAATTAATCTTCTTCAGCAAAGCACTCTTGTGGTACACACACCAGTTTCAGCTAAGACCCAACACCAGGTTGAGGAGAAACTCGGCTGTGCTTATGGGTTTCTGCATAAAGTTAAAATGCGGAATAATGTGATGCCTG
Organism: Lepidochelys kempii; assembly: GCF_965140285.1. NCBI lineage: Eukaryota > Metazoa > Chordata > Testudines > Cheloniidae > Lepidochelys > Lepidochelys kempii. Next base: position 4,342,781 of record NC_136407.1, read on the forward strand.
TACGGCAGAAGTTATGGCACTTACCATTTTCAGCCAGGGAAGCTGTTTCAGAGGAACTTAGAAAACTTGTTCAAAAGGACATTATTGAAGAGATCAACTCCTTGGAATGGGTTTAACTTATAGTAGTGACGCAGAAGAAGGGTGGAGGCATTCGCCTTTGTGTGGGCTTAAGGGAGCCAAATAAAGCTATTGTGATTGACAGCCATCCTCTTCCTCACATACAAGAAGTATTTGCAGAACTCTGTGGAGCAAAGATGTTTTCTACTCTTGATTAGCAGAGCGCATACCACCAGTTTATATTGCATGAAGATAGCAGAAACCTCACAGCATTTATTACACATGAGGGACTATTTCGTTTTAAGCATGTTCCATACGGTCTCACATCTGCCCCAAGTGCCTTTCAAAAAATGATAGGTTTCGGAGTGGCAGCCATGTTAGTCTGTATTCGCAAAAAAGAAAAGGAGTACTTGTGGCACCTTAGAGACTAACCAATTTATCTGAGCATCCGATGAAGTGAGCTGTAGCTCACGAAAGCTTATGCTCAAATAAATTTGTTAGTCTCTAAGGTGCCACAAGTCCTCCTTTTCTTTTTTCAAAAAATGATCTAATTGATTCTGAAGAATCAACATGGAGTTCAGTGCTATCTGGATGATATTATCCGTGTTTGGAAATACTTCTGAGGAGCATGACAATAACCTGCAGTCTGTACTAAACTGCATCAGCACAGTAGGCCTCCAGTTCAATAGGTCCAAATGCAAATTTTGACAAACTGAACTCTCCTTTCTGGGGCATACAATTTCACAGGCTGGACTAAAATCTGATCCAGATCATATCCTGGCAATTTCAAATGCTCCTCCTCCAACAGATTTGCAAACCTTACCTTCTTGGGTCTTACCTCCTGGTATGCAAAATTCATTCCCAATTATGCTTCTGTCATTGAACCATTACGGGCATTACTATGGAGAAGTTCAACCTTAGTGTGGACAACGGATGCACAAGCTAGTTTTGAAACAGTGAAAGACTTGATTGTACACAGTCCAGTACTTGCACTATTCAGTCCTGCATTGCCCACAGTTGTAACTACTGATGCTTCTGATTATGGACTTGGGGCTGTTCTCACACAACTGCATGAGGACAACACAGAGAAGACTGTTGCATTTGCTTTAGGGATACTAAGTAATGCTGAGAGAAAATATTTTACAGTCGAAAAAGAAGCCCTTGCTTGTGTCTGGGCTACTGAAAAATGGAGAACTTACCTGTGGGGCCGCACGTTCAAGTTGCGCACAGACCACAGCCCTTTGACGATGCTGCTCACCACAAAAGGACTGGGAAGAGCAGGATACCGCATTGCTCGATTGTCTGCAAGACTACGCTCTTTCAATTATGAACTGGAATATAAGCCTGGAAACCAAAATGTGGTCGCTGATTGACTTTCTCGCCTGCCTTTGCCTTCACCAGATGGTCCACTGGAGGATGAGAATGTAATGGTTGTGCTTATTACAAGCACTCTCACTACAGTTACAAGAGAACAATTTCAAGCTGCTTGTTCAGCGTGTCCAATTCAACAAAAACTATGGGAATTTCTGACAGAGATGGCCCAGTCAGCCTAAAAACCTTGTCCCAGTTTTGCTGCCTTATTTTAGAGTTCGGGATGAACTTTCTTTGTTTGATGGCTGTGTGCTACAAGGTACACACCGGCTCCTTCTGCCAGAAGGATTACAGTCAAAACTCCTACACCTGGCACACGATATTCATCAAGGAATTGTCCGAACCAAACAACGACTACGGGATCTGTATTGGTGGCCAGAGATGGACTCTCAAACTGAAGCGCTCATAAAATCCTGTGTCACTTGCCAAATGCATGAAAAGACAGCAGTGACATGTACCCCTCCATTACAGCCTGTTCCTCTTCCTTATTCTGCATGGGAACAAGTGGCGATTGACATTGTGGGACCCTTTGATACTGCTCCAACTGACTGCCATTATGCCATCACTTTAATAGACTATTTCAGTAAATGGCCTGAAGTAGCGTTTACATCGCAAATCTCTTCTGCTACAGTAATTAAGTTCCTCTCTTCAGTTTTTAGAAGGGAAGGTAACCCCAAAGAACTTGTTTCAGATAATGGTAGTCAATTTACTTCCCTGGAGTTTGAAACTTTTCTAGCACAGAGGAACATTTTACACAGAAGGTCATCCCTATATTACCCTCAAGCCAATGGGGAAATCGAAAGGTTTAAATTGAAGTTTGAAAGAGTTTGCAAATGGCTAAACTGGAAGGGTGATTGTGAATACCCTTCACTACTGATTTCTTGCAAGCATACCGGGCTACACGACATGCCACAACACAAAGATCACCAGCAGACTTACTGCATGGGAAACAGATGAATACTAAACTGAACATTGCTGGATTGCTAAAAGCATGACCTGATGCCCCAAACGAGGATGATGTGAGAAAAACAGTTGAACAGAACAAAGCAAAGTCTAAGGCTTTCACAGACAAGCGGCAGGGTGCTAAGGAACCAAAGTTTGAGTGTGGTTCTTTTGTTAGAATACGAAAACCTGGAATTTTACACAAAGGGGACCATAAATTCACAGCTCCTCTTAAAATCATAGAGAAGAAGAGACCTTACACCTATGGACTTTCTGATGGGCGGGTAAGGAATGCTTCTTATCTTGCACCTGCCTATGCATCAAAAGGAGATTATGCCAACACCCAGTCTGCACTGGATGACTTCACCATAGTACCAACATAACAAGACTTTGCACTGGAACCGGGGCTTGAGAGATGGCCTGTCAGACCCAGATGAGCACCTGTCTGGACTAGAGACTATGTTATATAGTATCTACAGTGTTTTCAATGTAATATTTCTGCCAACAGTATAGTGTCTTGTTTCATATTTGTTCCTGTGGTTAGAACAATAATATTTATTTTAATTCAGAGAGTTTCTTAAGAGAGGAGGGAATGTGGTGGTTAGATGTTGCTTGTAATTATTAGAGTTGGGAGCACTGGCTGTTGGGAGTCTGAAAGGACAGGAAAGAGGAAGGAGGGAGGAGGAGTTGAGAAGCTGAGAGAAAGCTACAGAGGGTGCAGCAGCAGCTTGGTAAAGAGGTTTCCACTTTGAAAATAAAGTCCTGTTGAAGCTTGTTAGTACCTTGTGTGGAGGAAAAATTCAGTGGACCCAAGTAGGCCTAAACTTCCCAACTAAGCCTAAAACTTTAGTCAAGCTAATTCAGTATATGAAGCATAAGAAAAGAGTGAGGAAAATTCCATTGAGGGGCAATTGCAAACAGCACAGCTTAAGAAATGTAACTATAACTGTTAGAAGTTAGAAAAACCATTAACCACAAAGGAAACACCTGTCAATAACAGGAAAAGCTTGTTTTTGTTAAACTCCAAGTAAGACAAAGCTACTGGTAAAGCTTGCACTATATGCCAAATAAGGAAAATGCTGTTGAAGGAAGTGGGTTTGACAAATTGTGGTTTTCAGCAATATAAGCGCCTGTATTTTCTGTTTACGCCAGAGCAGCTCCGGCTGACTCTCCCTGTATGCGCATGCTTCAATAAAGGTACCTCAGGTTTGTTCTGATCCAAACACAATGCATAGTTAATTTTCCACCACACTTACCTGGTTGATACAACAAGGATCAGTATCTAAGAGAAAGTAAATAGCATGAAAGCAGCTTCTTCAAGCCACACCAATCAAAATAAAATCACAGATCTATTTCTTTTAACCTTGGATTGCTGTCATTTACCCATCAGACCACTACGACAGAAAGATCAAAGTGTTTTTTCAGTGTGTTCACTGTATGGACTTGACAGCAGTTTAGAGCCTGATCCTGCGCTTATTAAGACCTCACTGCAACCTAATCTGCAGTCCGCACTCTTTAAAAATACTCATATAACTTCCTCAGAACTCTAGGAAGAGGACAGATTATTAACACTTATCTACAAAAGCAGCCTAAATGCTTTACAATAAAAACCAACAACAGCAACAAGTCAGATTCTGCATTAAGATCTGCTAAGGCAGGATCCCTCAGCCCTCTTTACCTCTCTGCTCTGGATCTGTCTCCCTCCAGTCAAACTAAATCTTAGCCCAGTCTTTCTAACATCTCTGGTAGATGTCCACCAGCTGTCAACTGAAACACAACATGGCCCAAAGCAAGCTCTTCATCTTTCCCTGCTGATACTAGGTGGAAAATATTTTGGTCTAGAACTGCAGAGGATTCACTGTTTTGTGTTTGCTCTATAATTCTAACAGGGGAAAATAGCGGAGGTGCCACATTATTCCTTCCCCATCAGATTATTCCTGGCATATTTCAGATCTTGTAATTATATCAACAATACGTTGGTAATTAATACCAGCTCCTCACCCCAACTTCATAGTTACCTCAACAACAAGAAAAGGTAAGATGTGCTTGGACTGACCTTGCTCTGATGCATTAATCAGACAATGGAGTATCCCCAGCACCCCACTTTCCATGTAGCCACATCCCCCACATGCCCCAAAATGCCAGCAACCCACCCAAAATCTTGGCACCCCACCCCCTGTGCAACCTGCTCCCACCAGCCCCTCCACCCCCCGACCCGTGCAGCCTGCTCCCCCAGACCAGCCTGGGGCTGGGAGAGTCCTGTCTCTCCAAAACAGTTGCAGCTCAGCTGGGGCTGCTGAGAGAGTCCGACTCTCTCCTCTCCCTGCCACTGCAGCCTGGCTGGAAGTCGGGACGCCCCAAACTCCCCACCCCCACATCACCTCACCCACCCCCTATTCCCCCCATCAACTCACCTTCTTCCACATCCTCTCCAGGGTTCAGGAGGCACCTAATTAGTGGACCCACATCTGCACAGCTCCACTAATTAGGTAAGCAGCCCTTCACACCCACATGTGCGGCCGCCCAGGTGCACACCTTAGAGGAAACTATGGTCGTCACTCTTCACTAGTCAGCTGGCAAGGTAACAACGCTCAAGTGACCAGCCTTGCTCCCTCCCAAACTATCAATGGAAAACTATTGGGGCACCACCAAACACCTGAAACCGGAGGGGGTAAGGGAAGACGGTGAAGTTGAAGGTAACACAAATTTAAACGTCTGAAATGCAAAATATGAATAGTTTAAAGGTACATGTTACACGTGTATGCGGTGGAGGGACAGGCTACAGAGGTGCAGCAGCAGCAGGAAATAAAGTCCTGTTGAAGCTTGTTAGTACCTTGTGTGGAGGAAAAATTCAGTGGACCCAAGTAGGATTAAACAAACTTTGGTCAAGCTAACTCTGTATATGAAGCATAAGAGGAGAGTGAGGAAAATTCCATTGAGGGGCAACTGCAAACAGCACAGCTTAAGAAATGTAACCATAACCGCTAGAAGTTAGAAAAAACCATTAACCGCAAAGGAAACACCTGTCAATAACAGGAAAAGCTTGTTTTTGCTAAACTCCAAGTAAGGCAAAGCTACTGGTAAAGCTTGCACTATATGCCAAATAAGGAAAATGTTGTTGAAGGAAGTGGGTTTGACAAATTGCGGTTTTCAGCAATATAAGCTCCTGTATTTTCTGTTTACGCCAGAGGAAAGGGAGGCCAAGCTGGAACTGGTGGTAGGAGGAGGAGGTGGAGAAGGAGAGACACATTTGAAACCATGGGTTTCAGAGTAGCAGGAGTGTTAGTCTGTATTCACAAAAAGAAAAGGAGTACTTGTGGCACCTTAGAGACTAACCAATTTATTTGAGCATAAGCTTTCGTGAGCTACAGCTCACTTCATCGGATGCATCCGATGAAGTGAGCCGTAGCTCATGAAAGCTTATGCTCAAATAAATTGGTTAGTCTCTAAGGTGCCACAAGTACTCCTTTTATTTGAAACCATGACCATTATTCCCATTCTACTGTAACAAAAAGTACAGGAGAGGGGAGCTGCACTTCAGAATCACCCAGCACCTATGTGGAGAGAGCACTGGACGGAGACTATTCCTGGCTCTGCCACAGGCCTGCTGGGTGACCATGGGTAAGTCGTACTTCTCTGGGCATCTGATTGCAACTGCCTATAGGGCTGCTAACTCCTCCAGCCAACACTGCTCTGCGCAAAAAGCTAGGAAATACATTTACAAAAACTTTATGAAAGCAGCAAGGGGAGACTGCAGCCAGCCCCCAATGGTCCTTCCCCATCCTGGGATGTGCGTTATGGAGAAGTTTGTGTGTGGTGGGTGCACGGGCTGGGTCCCCAGACAGCTAGACCCATCTGCAGACTGGAAAGGCAGGACAACTCTAGCACAGCATTGGGGGAGGGGAGGGGCAGGGGTAGCAGTTCTAAAGCTGGGCCTCTGCCCCCTCTAGGTCTCATGGCAGATGGCTCTAGCAGCATCAAGTGGGTCCATCACTGCAGGGGAAGGTTGGGGTAGTGTCCGAGATCAGGGTGATGATTGTGTGGGGCTCCCATGCCCAGGAATGGGGGATGGAATTCACCTCCCCACCACCCTGCAGAGCCAAGCAACTAGGGATTTATCCAGTGAAGTGAATTTCACTCTGGGTGACTTTGAGCCAGCCACTGAAAGATCCATGGGCCTTAGGTTCCACACTGGCCACAGGAGTTTACTAGTACTCCCCTCCCCAGACAGCCGGGGATAATTATTGGGTTTTGGGAATTAGAAGATGAAATTTCATTACGAACAATATTTGTTTATTATTAAATCCCCAGACACCCACCAATGCCCGTCCTTCTTCCAATAAGCTATAAATATCTTAGGGTATCTCTACACTACGAAATTAGGTCAATCTTATAGAAGTTCATTTTTAGAAACTGATTTTATACAGTCTATTGCGTATGTCCACACTAAGTGCAGAGTCGGTGGAGTGTGTCCACAGTACCGTGGCTAGCGTTGACTTTCGGAGCGTTGCACTGTGGGTAGCTATCCCATAGTTCCCGCAGTCTCCACTGCCCATTGGAATTCTGGGTTGAGCTCCCATTGCCTAACGGGCAAAAACATTTTTGCAGGTGGTTTTGGGTATATGTCATCAGTCGCCCCTCCATCCGTGAAAGCAAAGGCAGACAATTGTTTCACGCCTTTTTTCCGTGCAGACACCATACTGCTGTCAGCAGATGGTGCAGTAGGACTGCTAACCGTCGTCATCATCCACCGCTTCCACTGCAACTCTGCTCTGCTCGTCTCAATAGCGAATTTCTCCATGTTGTCTGTCATGTGCTCCTGGGTACTTGTGTTCTTCCTCTGGAAACGTACGCGGTGCTAACCGTCGTCCTCCACCGCTTCTGCTGCAATTCTGCTCTCCTGGTGCCATGAATCCATCTCGCAGGTCCTCCCATCTTTCTGGATAAAAAAAAAAAATCTACTCTCGTGGCATCCGTCATCAACCACCGCTTCCACTGCAACTCTGCTCTCCTGCATATGCCATACCACAGCAAGCATGGAGCCCGCTCAGCTCACTGCTGCTGTGAGCATTGCAAACACCTCATTCAAGTAGCCAGTGCAATCACTGAGCTGCTGCTATCAAGGGTAGTGACTCTGGGAAATATGCAAGTCATAGCGGATGGCTTTGCTGCAATGGGGTTCCCTAACTGTGGTGGGGCAATAGAACGCATATCCCTATCTTGGGACTGGACCACCTTGGCAGCCAGTACGTAAATCGCAAGGGGTACTTTTCAATGGTGCTGCAAGCACTGGTGGATCACAAGAGACGTTTCACCAACATCAACATGGGATGGCTGGGAAAGGTGCATGACGCTCGCATCTTCAGGAACTCTGGTCTGTTTGAACAGCTGCAAGAAGGAACTTACTTCCCAGACCAGAATATTACCGTTGGGGATGTTGAAATGCCTATAGTTATTCTTGGGGACCCAGCCTACCCCTTAATGCCATGGCTCATGAAGCCATACACAGGCAGCCTGGACAGTAGTCAGGATCTGTTCAACTATAGGCTGAGCAAGTGCAGAATAGTGGTAGAATGTGCATTTCGATGTTTAAAAGCACACTGGCGCAGGTTACTGACTGGGTTAGACCTCAGCGAAACCAATATTCCCATTGTTATTGCTGCTTGCTGTGTGCTCCACAATATCTGTGAGTAAGGGGGAGATGTTTATGTCAGGGTGGGAGGTTGAGGCAAATCTCCTCGTGGCCGATTACGCACAGCCAAAGACCAGAGTCATTAGAAGAGCACAGCTGGGCTCCCTGCACATCAGAGAAGCTTTGAAAACCAGTTTCATGACTGGCCAGGCTACGGTATGACAGTTCTGTTTGTTTCTCCTTGATGAAAACTTTGATGATTTCTTGGTTCACTCTACTTTCCTGTAAGCCAACCGACCTCCCCCCTTCAATCATCGCTTTCAGAGGCAATAAAGTCATTATTGTTTCAAAATCATGCATTCTTTATTAATTCATCACACAAATAGGGGGAAAACTCACAAGGTAGCCTGGGAGGGGTAGGTGAGGAGGGAAGCACCGAGTGGGGTGGTGGATGAGGGGAGGAGGGAAAGACAAGGCCACACTACAGTTCAAAACTTATTGAATGCCAGCCTTCTGTTGCTTGGGCAATCCTCTGGGGTGGAGTGGCTAGGCGCCCATAGCCTCCCCCGCCGCGTTCTCGGGCACCTGAGTGAGGAGGCTATGGAACTTAAGGAGGGCAGATGGTTATACAGGGGCTGCAACGGCGGTCTGTGCTCCTGCTGCCTTTCCTGCAGCAGGTCCACCAGACGCCTGAGCATGTCAGTTTGCTCCCCCATTAGACTCAGCATTGCATACTCCCTCCTCTCATCACACTCATTTAACTCTTTCCTGGTCTCTGCCACTGTTTGCCTCCACACATTCTGCAGAGCGCTTTCAGTGTGGGAGGACTGCATGAGCTCTGAGAACATTTCATCGTGAATGGTTTTTTTCGCCTTCTAATCTGTACTAGCCTCGGGGATGGAGATGATAGGGGGAGCATAGAAACATTTGTAGCTGCGGGAGGAAAAAAAGGGAGAGTAGTATTTAAAAAGATACATTTTAGAGAACAAAGAGAAGACTATTTCACACTGAATCAAGTGATTCACATTACATAGCACATATGCTTTTGGTACAAGGTCGCATTTTGCCTCTTATATTGAGTGCCTGCCGGTTTGGTGTGAGACATTACACATGTTCGGCTGGGCAACAGAATTCGGCTCGCAGGCAGCCATGGTAAGGCAAAGGGTTTCGGCTTCTTCAACCTTCATAACATGTGGGAATGGTTTCAAACAGCAGCGCCCTCCTTTCCCATAGCAAGAAAAGGTCATTGGGTTGGCCATTTAAAAGGAGGGGTTGCGGTTTTAGGGTGAATGTGTAGCACAACTCCCCCCCACCAATTCTCTGGGATGACTGCTTCACACACACCCCCGCCCCCCACCGCATGGCTAGTATTAGGGAAGATCCCCGTCAGCCAAACGTGAACAGCTCAGCATGAACGGGCCTTCCCCCACCGCGCAGCTAACAGCAGGGATGATTTCTTTCCAGCCCAAGGCAAACAGTCCAGCAGGAACGGGCACCTCTGAATATCCCCTTAAACAAATTTCCTGTATTTGAACCAGGTGACCATGAATGATATCACTCTCCTGAGGCTAACACAAAGAGATAAAGAACGGATGTTGCTTGTATGCCACCAAAGCCCGGGCCCATTCGCTGCAATGCTTTGTTCTGCAATGATTCCAGACTACTTGCTACTGGCTTGGTGTGTCCTACCATGGAGGACGGAATAAGGCTGCCCTCCCCAGAAACCATCTGCAAAGGCTTTTAGAGTACCTCCAGGAGAGCTTCACGGAGATGTCCCTGGAGGATTTCCGCTCTATCCCCAGAAACGTTAACAGACTTTTCCAGTAGCTATACTGGCTGCGAATGCATTCCAAGTCTTCAGGGCAAATTAATCATTAAACATGCTTGCTTTTAAACCCTGTATTATATTTACAAAGGTACACTCACCAGAGGTGCCTTCTCTGGCTTCATGGTCTGGAAGCCCGCATTGGGAGGGTATTGGCTCCAGGGTGATGAACAGTTCCTGGCTGCCGGGGAGAAGGGATTCTCCATTTTCCTGCTGTGCACTATCCTCAACCTCCTCCTCCTCATCTTCCTCATCCACAAAATCCTCATCCCTATTGCATGAGACTCCCCCTTCCAGGTGTCCACGGGCAGTTGTAGGGGCACTCCCTAGAATTGCATGCAGCTCATCATAGAAGCTGCATGTATGGGGCTCTGACCCAGAGTGACCTTTGCCTCCTTTGTTTTTTTGGTAAGCTTGCCTCAGCTCCTTAACTGTCATGTGACACTGCTATGTGTCCCTGTTGTAGAATCTGTCCATCATACCCTTGGAGATTTTGGCAAATATTTTGGTATTTCGTCTTTTGGAATGGAGTTCTGCCTGCACTGATTCTTCTGCCCATACAGCGATCAGATCCAGTACCTCCTGTTCGGTCCATGCTGCAACTCTTTTGCGATTATGGGACTGCGTGGTCACCTGTGCTGATCAGCTCGTCATGCTGGCCAAACAGGAAAAGAAATTCAAAAGTTCCCGGGGCTTTTCCTGTCTACCTGGCAAGTGCATCTGAGTTGAGAGTGCTGTCCGGTACCATCACAGTGGAGCACTCTGGGATAGCTCCTGGAGGCCAATACCGTTGAACTGCATCCACACTACCCCAAATTCAACCAAGTGAGGTCGAGTTTAGCGCTACTCCCCTTGCCGGGGAGGGGTACAGAATTCGATTTTAAGAGCCCTTTAAGTCAACAAAACTGGCTTGGTCGTGTGGACGGGTGCAGGGTTAAATTGACCTAACACTGCTAAATTTGACCTAAACTCGTAGTCTAGACAAGGGCTAAGGGATTCAGTTACTGATCCCACAGTGAGTTTCTGCCCCTCCCCACTTTCTATAGCAGCACTTTTACAAACAGGCCATGGAAACATGTAAATACTTTGAACCAAATTCCAGAAGCTGCTGAGCATGCACAAGTTAAAATGAAACCAAGGTTCTGTCTCCAAGGACCTGGCCCCCAGTGCAAAATAATAGACACTCCCCAGAAATCTGAAATGGCCACTTCATAACTGACAGAATGGTATTTATCTATTCACTTCTGGGAATTACCAATAAAAGATATCACCAGTGAAGGTGATATCTCATGTTTTTACAAATCAGTATAATGTAATCTGGAACTTTATACAGTAAAATGCCTTATTCATAGCCATATGGCGATTGCCTGTGTAGTAAGATGAGGCCCTGAAACACAAACCATGAGGCCCTGAAACACAAATCCTTGTAACAGGTGCCCAGTATGAGGCCTAAGGCCTGAACTAAAGTAATGGTCAAGACTTTGCTAACATAAAGCAAAGTTAAGCTGTGAGCCAGAGGCAGGCCTTGCTCACAGAAACTGGCAAGGAAAGGGCTTCTGTTGCAAAAATATACATACCTAAAAGGTACTGGACCCTAGAGATACCAGAACTCTCCAATACTTGCACATTCCACATACATAACAAGGAACAGGCTGACCCATCCTACAAACAGGGGCAAAAGCATAATATGATGGATAGGAGTTGTTCTGTTCGAACCAACATGTACAAGGTGAGAGGTGGCACTTTGCTACATAGAGGGGTTGTACCTTGTTACGTAGAGGGGTTGCACCTCAATACATCAGGAGTGCTGTGTAACTTGTTTGTACCTGTGTATAAGAATGCATTCCTGGGACGGTGTCTTTGCCCAGCCAAGGGGGCAGTGGAGTGTTCCGCCACTGACTGAGCTCTGTCCATTGTCAGGAAGCACATATTCATAGTACATCCTGTAGAGTCTGCTGGAAACTATTACTGTGCTTCATTTGACAATAAACCTGGCCGGGAACCTTCATACCTTATTGGATTCTGTGGTCATTGGGGATTCTCTTGGTGTCTGCTGTGCCAGCAATCTGCAGAGCTGGGGGAGCACACAGAGGGAACACATGCACGCAACCGACTGTTATCAACATTGGATAGAGCAGAGCACTACACTGGTGACGTCTGACAACAGCCTGGTGTCACTACAGGGCAGAATTAAGGTTGGGTGCCATAGCTGTGAATTTCCATCCCATAGCATATTGTGATTGCTGTTAAGTGGGTTTGGCAAAACTCATTTTGTCTATTTCTTTTATTAATTTCAATAGATATCAATATTCATTTTTAAGCCCTTTTTTCAATGTTTACAATTTCTGTGTTCAGAGCTGTGGGAAATTATGGGGATGGTCAGACAACAATTTAATTACAGTAAATGTTGAGATTCAAGAAGCCAAATCTTTATAACTGTTCAAACACAAATTGTCAATGTCACATGCAAAATATACAGTGCAAATAATCTTAAATCAAACTCTACTTTCTCCAGAAGCATTTCTGTATATTACCTATATAAATTTTTAAATATATAAATTTTTCATCTGTGTGTGTACAGTGAAATCAACAATTTACTCATAAAAATCAAATGCTTTCAAGCATACGTTTAAGTAATGAAGTACCTGAATTCTTTCACTTCCTAGACTGTAATGCTTGCTTTGAGGATAATTACACCCTCCCTGTGATGTATTTGACTCTCAGTACCATAACCCCACCGTAATGTAGCTCCCGTCAGGGAGCTCTGCTGAGGCCAGTGGCATTATGATCAGAAGGTGACACTCTGACCCACGAGCAGAGACACATGGGGGAGGGTGGAGGATGAGGTAACATGGAGGTTACCAGATTTGAAAATGGCCCTACAGAGTGTAAGGAACAAACTCCCTCTCAGCCTCTCCTCTCTCCCATCTCCCAGAGTCAGTAACTCTGATAAATCGTTCCCTGAAATCTAAATAGCCCCAGTATGAGAGACAGTGATTAATGCAGATGCCTTAGGGGCTGCTCTACCCTTCCTGCTTCTCCACGTGGACACCAATGATACTGCCAAGAATGACCTTGAGCGGATCACTGAGGACTACGTGGCTCTGGGAAGAAGGATAAAGGAGTTTGAGGAGCAAGTGGTCTTCTCATCCATCCTCCCTGTGGAAGGAAAAGGCCTGGGTAGAGACCATTGAATCGTGGAAGTCAACGAATGGCTACGCAGGTGGTGTCGGAAAAAAGGCTTTGGATTCTTTGACCATGGGATGGTGTTCCAAAAAGGAATGGTGCTAGGCAGAGATGGGCTCCACCTAACGAAGAGAGGGAAGAGCATCTTCGCAAGCAGGCTGGCTAACCTAGTGAGGAGGGCTTTAAACTAGGTTCACCGGGGGAAGGAGACCAAAGCCCTGAGGTAACTGGGGAAGTGGGATACCGGGAGGAAGCAAGAGCAGGAGCGCGTGAGAGGGCAGGGGTCCTGCCTCATACTGAGAAAGAGGGGTGATCAGCGCGTTATCTCAAGTGCCTATACACAAATGCAAGAAGCCTGGGAAACAAGCAGGGAGAACTGGAGGTCCTGGCAAAGCAAGGAATTATGATGTGATTGGAATAAGAGACTTGGTGGGATAACTCACATGACTGGAGTACTCTCATGGATGGATATAAGCTGTTCAGGAAGAACAGGCAGGTCAGAAAAGGTGAGGGAGTTGCATTGTATGTAAGAGAGCAGTATGACTGCTCAGAGCTCAAGTATGAAACTGCAGAAAAACCTGAGAGTCTCTGTATTAAGTTCAGAAGTGTGAGCAACAAGGGTGATGTCATGGCGGGAGTCTGCTATAGACCACCGGTCCAGAGGGATGAGGTGGATGAGGCTTTCTTCCGGCAACTCTCAGAAGTTACTAGATCGCACGCCCTGGTTCTCATGGGAGACTTCAATCACCCTGATATCTGCTGGGAGAGCAATACAGCGGTGCACAAACAATCCAGGAAGTTTTTGGAAAATGTAGGGGACAATTTCCTGGTGCAAGTGCTGGAGGAATCAACTAGGGGCAGAGCTCTTCTTGACCTACTGCTCACAAACCAAGAAGAATTAGTAGGGGAAGCAAAAGTGGATGGGAACCTGGGAGGCAGTGACCATGAGATGGTCGAGTTCAGGATCCTGACACAGGGAAGAAAGGAAAGCAGCAGAATACGGACCCTGGACTTCAGAAAAGCAGACTTCGACTCCCTCAGGGAACTGATGGGCAGGATCCCCTGGGAGAACAACATGAGGGGGAAAAGGAGTCCAGGAGAGCTGGCTGTATTTTAAAGAATCCTTATTGATGTTACACATACAAACCATCCCGATGTGTAGAAAGAATAGTAAATATGACAGGCGACCAGCTTGGCTTAACAGTGAAATCCTTGCTTATCTTAAATACAAAAAAGAAGCTTACAAGAAGTGGAAGATTGGACAAATGACCAGGGAAGAGTATAAAAATATTGCTCGGGCCTGCAGGAGTGAAATCAGGAAGGCCAAATCACACCTGGAGTAGCAGCTAGCAAGAGTACCAAGAAGGGTTTCTTCAGGTATGTTAGCAACAAGAAGAAAGTCAAAGAAAGTGTGGGCCCCCTTACTGAATGAGGGAGACAACCTAGTGACAGAGGATGTGGAAAAAGCTAATGTACTCAATACTTTTTTTGCCTCTGTCTTCACTAACAAGGTCAGCTCCCAGACTACTGCACTGGGCAGCACAGCATGGGGAGGAGGTGACCAGCCCTCTGTGGAGAAAGAAGTGGTTCGGGACTATTGAGGAAAGCTGGACATGCACAAGTCCATGGGGCCGGATGAGTTGCATCCGAGAGTGTTAAAGGAGTTGGTGGACGTGATTGCAGAGCCACTGGCCATTATCTTTGAAAATTCATGGTGATCAGGGGAAGTCCCGGACAACTGGAAAAAGGCTAATGTAGTGCCAATCTTTAAAAAAGGGAAGAAGGAGGATCCTGGGAACTACAGGCCAGCAAGCCTCACCTCAGTCCCTGGAAAAATCATGGAGCAGGTCCTCAAGGAATCAATTCTGAAGCACTTAAAGGAGAGGAAAGTGATCAGGAACAGTCAGCATGGATTCACCACGGGCAAGTCATGCTTGACTAATCTAATTGCCTTCTATGACGAGATTACTGGCTCTGTGGCTATAGGGAAAGCAGTGGACATGTTGTTCCTTGATTTTAGGAAAGCTTTTGATACGGTCTCCCACAGTATTCTTGTCAGCAAGTTAAAGAAGTATGGGTTGGATGAATGGACTATAAGGTGGATAGAAAGCTGGCTAGATTGTCGGGCTCAACGGGTAGCGATCAATGGCTCCATGTCTAGTTGGCAACCGGTATCTAGTGGAGTGCCCCAAGGGTCGATCCTGGGGCCGGTTTTGTTCAATATCTTCATTAATGATCTGGAGGATGGCGTGGATTGCACCCTCAGTAAGTTTGCAGATGACACTAAACTGGGAGGAGACGTAGATACGCTGGAAGGTAGGGATAGGATACAGAGGGACCTAGACAAATTGGAGGATTGGGACAAAAGAAATCTGAGGAGGTTCAACAAGGACAAGTGCAGAGTCTTGCACTTAGGACAGAAGAATCCAGTGCACCGCTACAGACTAGGGACTGAATGGCTTGGCAGCAGTTCTGCAGAAAAGGACCTAGGGGTGACAGTGGATGAGAAGCTGGATATGAGTCAATAGTGTGCCCTTGTTGCCAAGAAGGCCAATGGCATTTTGGGATGTATAAGTAGGGGCATTGCCAGCAGATCGAGGGACGTGATCGTTCACCTCTATTCGACACTGGTGAGGCCTCATCCGGAGTACTGTGTCCAGTTTTGGGCCCCACACTACAAGAAGGATGTGGAAAAATTGGAGAGAGTCCAGCGAAGGGCAACAAAAATGATTAGGGGACTGGAACACATGACTTATGAGGAGAGGCTGAGGGAACTGTGGATGTTTAGTCTGCAGAAGAATGAGGGGGGATTTGATAGCTGCTTTCAACTACCTGAAAGGGGGTTCTTAAGAGGATGGCTCTAGACTGTTCTCAGTGGTAGCAGATGACAGAACAAGGAGTAATGGTCTCAAGTTGTGGTGGGGGAGATTTAGGTTGGATATTTGGAAAAAGTTTTCCACTGCGAGGTTGGTGAAACACTGGAATGCGTTACCTAGGGAGGTGGTGGAATCTCCTTCCTTGGAAGTTTTTAAGGTCAGGCTTGACAAAGCCCTGGCTGGGATGATTTAATTGGGGATCGGTCCTGCTTTGAGCAGGGGGTTGGACTAGATGACCTCCTGAGGTCCCTTCCAATCCTGATATTCTATGATTCTATGCAGCGCCAACCCCCTGCCTGGATGAGGGGGATGAAGAACTGCAGTAGAAACAGGTTGGGCTGGTAGAGGGCACATCTGATGTGGGACTGAGAGCTGAGCTGTCCAAGAGGCCAGAACTCATGCGGGTTCAGACAAGAAGTCAACAGGACTGGGTAGAGGCACTTCTGTGTATTTCCCCTTGTTTACCATCCTGCCATGCATTTAATTTAGAAACTTGTCCTTCACATTTAAACACATTTGAGCTAAGCCATGTTGATGCATTTCCACTTACAGTGTAAAGTTTTAATCAGGTGCTTAATCAGATGCTTATGCAACACAAATCAGTCAATAATTGGTGTGCTTTCATTAATTAACTTGACTGTGTGCTGTGCATCGCTTTTAAAAAAAAGGTGGTGTGAGCAAGTGTCAAAATTTCAGGCATTAAGAAATGGAAATTAGGTGTCAGTTCATTTCTCATGCGTTTATCTCATAATTTTAATTTCTGTTTTGAATCAGTATTAATATAAAGTTGCTTCCATAGCATTAGGGTCTATTTGTATAATTGTTTGCAAGATTTCATTGGATATTGTGAACCAGCAGTCTTAACCTTTTATTTTGAGATTACTAAATACAATCCAGTGCCCCACTCCTGAAAGTCTGCAAACCCTGTCCGGTTACATGCTCCCTAGAGAGCAAACACCTGATGAGCCCTTTCGCCCTAAAAAGCACTTTTGGCTCTTTGACATTGCTTTATCCATCCCACCAGAAAATGCTATAGGTAACCAGGTACTTACAGCATACCTTCACTAGGTATCGTTCCCTCAAGATATGTGCCAAAAATTCAAATGGTTCTGTTTTATCTTTCATTCAGCTTTGCAATTATTAGATCTCATTTAAAAACTGGAACTGAAATAACCAAAGCAAGTTAAGAAGAGAGTGGCATTGGGCATAGGTGGAGGTAAAACAAAGGGAAAGAACTGACTATGCAAAAAGTAACATCCCAAACTATCAGAGCCCCAGACCCCCAGTGTGATGTGGCCATGAAATAGGTTAATGCAGTCTTAGGATGAATCAGGTGAGGTATTTTCAGTAGACACAGGGAAGGGTTAGTACTGTTGTACAAGACACTGATGAGACCTCATCTCAAATACTGTGGGCCATTCTGGTCTCCCATGTTTAAGAGGGATGAATTCAGGGTGGAACAGGTGCAGAGAAGGGCTACTAGGATGATCCGAGGAATGGAAAATCTGCCTTATGAGAGGAGACTCAAAGAGCGTGGCTTGTTTAGCGTAACCAAAAGAAGGCTGAGGGGAGACAGGATTCCTCTCTATAAATACATCAGAAGGATAAATACCAGGGAAGGAGAGGAGTTATTTAGGTTAAGCACCAAAGTTGGTACTAGAACAAATGGATACTGGCCATCAGTAAGTTTTGGTTTGAGTCTATAAACTGTGCCTTGCGTTGTACAGACACTGATGGAGATCAGGTCCCCATCGTGCTGTGTATGGCAGAGACCCTGAGTGAGATCAGCACCCACATTTTGCTGGACACTGCACAAACAGTAGACAGTGGGTAGGAGGAAAACAGAGAAGGGCTGTGACTTCTCCAAGGTCACCAAGCAGATCAGTGACAGAGGCAGGAAGAGACCCCAGTAACTGCAGAGCCCCGTCACCCGCAGCCTGGAAAGGTGTGCGGACCCCATTGTATTAGGCTGCAGGAAGAGGTGGTTTTTCCATGAATGCACAGGCTGTCTTGGCAGGGTAGCTCGGCTGCAGTCCCTACACCCAGTTGGGGGTGTGTGTCCTGGGTCAGGAGAAGTCAGTGTCCAGTCCTGTGGGGCTGTGCTCCTGGCTCATACCTCCAGCACTCACTGCTGCTCCTCCGTTACCAGCTGCACTGTTCAGCCAGCCCCAAGCTGCAGAGAGGTCACTGTCCCCTCCCACCCCAAATCTTCAAACTGGGACATGATGCACCAGTACCGATCAGAGTGCACTAGTGTAAATTCTGTCTATACTAAGAGTGTCCACCAATGCCTAAAATACCAGTGTAGCAGAGACCTTCAGTACCCAAAACAGCAGTACGGTGGCAGTAGAACTGGGATCCATTTCTAGCTCTGTCACGGACAGCCTGGTCCTGCCTCGGCAGAGAGAGCTGGACTTGATGACATCTTGAGGTCCCATCCAGCCCCAACATTTCTATGATGCTATGCAATAAATATGTACAAAAACACAACATACAGAAAAAAAACCCCACCACAACATAATGTCAAGCAATTCAGAAAAACAACAAAAAACTATACTCCAGAGCATAAAATGACAATACAAAGGAAAAGAAAGCAACACAATGCAAACTAACACTTCCTAAAGTACACAATGGAAAAGAGCTCAACCCAAACCAACACAACACAGGCAACAAACAAGGTGAGGCAAAACAATGCACCATAAAAATATGCAACACAACATGGCGCAACACAGTTCCAAAAGGCATCATGCAAAACAGCTCAGCATTGAACACGACACAGGACATAAGAGAATTATTTCAATGAAGGCATGGAAGGGATCTTGAGAGGTCATCTACTCAAGCCTCCTGTGATGAGGCAGGATGAAGTATCCCTAAACATTCCCAGAGTGGTGTATCTCTAACCTGGTCTCAAAAACCTCCACACGAAGGAAATGCCACAGCTTCCCTTGGAAGCCAATGCAATGCAAACACTCAGGCCAAAACAACGCTGTACACACACAAATTGGGCTTGGGGTTAAGGGGAGAGGCAAGAATTCAAACAATCTGGGTTCAGTTCCCAGTTTTGACCCAAATTCTCCATGCAAACTTGAGCAAATTACTTCAGCTCTCTGAGCTTCAGTTTCCCCATCTGTAAAATACGGAGAGTAGCCTCCCACCATTTGCCTATTTAGCCTTTCAGTTTTTTGTGGCAAGGACTCTCTGTCACTGTGGGCATGTCAACACTACAGTTAGACACCGGCGGCTGGTTCACATGGCTCAGGCTGTGAGGCTGTTTAATTGTGGTGTAGATGTTCCGGCTTGGGCTGCAGCCCAGGTCTAGCACCCTCCCACCTCACAGGTTCCTGCAGCCTGGCTCCAGCCTGAGCCCAGACATCTACACTGCAATTAAACAGCCCCTTTGCCTGAGCCCTGTGAGCCTGAGTCAGCTGGCATGGGCCAGCTGTAGGTTTTTAATGGCTTTTAATGGTTTTTAATGGCAGATACCCTTGGTGTCTGTTCAGCACCTGTCATGATGGGGATCCTGATCTTGGTAAGTGTCTGTGCATAGCCCTGCACAACAGGGGGCCTGACCTCAATTGGGGGCTCTGCAACTCCTGGCACCTCAGGATCCCTGGTTTTGTTTGGGGTCCCTGCAACATCTGACAAAATGTGGGGGCAGGGTCTGTACAGTGCCCAGTACAGTGGTGGGGCTTGATCTTGGTTGGGGTCAGTGCAATGCCAGGCCCAATGGGGACACAGATCTCAATCAAGGTTTCTCAAGTGCCCAGCACAATGGAGGAAGCAATCTGGGCCTTAGTCATGCACTGCCTGGCACAAGGGGGGCTGTGATCTCGGTCCAGGTCTCAGTTTTACTTGGCACAATGCGGGGCCTGATGTCAGTTGGGGTCTCTACAGTGCCCAGCACAACAGGGGCACAGATCTCAGCTGGGGTCTCCACAGCACCTGTCACAACAGTGGGGTCTGACCTCTGTTGGGGTCTCTGCAGTGCCTGGCAGAACAGGAACCCACATCTCAGTCAGGGTCACTGTAGCACCCAGCACAACAAGGTCCCTGCTCTCTGTAGGGGTCTCTGCAATTCCTGGCACAACGAGTGCCCCAAATTTGGTCAGGGTCTGTGCAGTGCCCGACTCACTGGGGAACCTAATCTCAGGCAAGGCCTGTGCCACGCTCAGTATGATAAGAGCCCTGATCTTAGACATCTAGAGAAAAAAGCGAGAAGATTTTTGAGAATTTCATATCAGTATTTCTGAACTGAGGAGAAAATGGGGCACAAACGACGTATTTACCAATATGAGAGAGAAGCACCAACATCTGGGGAGATTTTATGTCACCATTCAATAGTTGAAAAGAAAAGAGGGGAGATTTGAGGGGATTATACAGCGCTATTCAATCAACAACAGAATGGGATGGATTCTTCTTGCCTCACATTCACATCCCCAGCAGGGAGGCCTGGGTGATGTCACTTTCACCAGGGCCGGATTAACCTTTTGTGGGCTGCGCACCAAACATACATATTTGTGGGTCCCCATAGAGGCAACGGAGCATGGTGTGGGGAGGTCAGGCCCCAGAGTGAGGGGCCAACCAGAGGCAATGGGGCATGGTATGGCAGGGGTGGCCCTGCTCCACCCAATGCAAGGGCACTATTTACAAACCGGCAGTTGTCAGATGCACAGTGGCCTGCCCAGCCCTGTGCTGCCAGCATGCCCCTTCCCCTTGGGGCTGGGCCTATGCTACACCACACAGCCCCCCCCCTTGATTCCCTATAGCCAGAGGCCCCCCAGACCCACTATGCCTAGCACCCCCACCAGACCCACCCACAAATTCACAGTCCGCTGCACAACACCACCCCTACCCACAGCCCCACCACAACTGCCCAGCACCTCCAACTCCCTAGTGCCCCAACACACACAGATCCTCCCTGTCCCTTCAGAGCCCAGCAACTCCCCCCCCCCCCCCCAGCCACACACACACACATATACTTCCCACAGACTCACTTTTCCAAGCCCTGTCTCCTGGCTGCACTCATCAGCCCTGCTTGGAGGCGACTGTGTCTGCCGGGCTGAGCCAGCAGTGCAGCCAGGGCTGGTCACAGGGCTGGGAATTGCTCTGGCCCCTCAGGAGTGCTGAGATCAACCAGGCCAGGACCTGGACCTGGCCGGGGTCCCTCAAGAAGCACTTACCTGCAGGGACCCAGCCAAGCCCTCCACGCTGTCTCCCCGCCACACCTGGCTGAGACTGACCAGGCTTCTGCACCAGTCCCAGGTGGCTCAGCTCCCATAGGTGGTGGGAAGCAGAGACTGCCCGGAGCCGGAGGTGCACTAGGGTCCTGCCAGGGGGCATAGAGGAGCAGGGTGTAGGGCCAAGGGGCATAGAGGAGTCCTCGACCAGCCCGCACGCAGACCGAGAGGAACAAGTGGTGAGTGCGGGGAGCCAGCAGGGTCTCAGGGTGCAGTGGAAGCAGAGCAGGCCAGGGCCCCTTCTGAGCATGAAGCCACTGGAGTCATTGTAAACCCGGCACTGGCTTTCACAGGGGAAAGGAGTGGGGCTGGAATCAGAAGGTCACTGGCTGTGGGGAGGGGCTGGCAGTAGGGTCTGGGAATGTGACCAGCAGGCTGGGGGGGTGAGGGGGCAGTAGCTGGGACTGGGAAACCTAGGGCTGGACCATCTCCATGGGGGGGGGGGGAGACGCTTACTCCTCCCTCCCCTTCTTGGGCCTTTCCAGGCCCTGTGGCCAGCAGAGAGCAGCCCCCCGCCCGTGGTATCTCTGTCTCAGGGCTCTGCCAGCCTTTGCCCATTAACCCTCTTCCCATTTCAGAAATCACTCAGGGGAACGATTTCCCACCTAAACAAGGACAAGTCACTGCAGGTAAAATGGGGGGGGACACAGCCCAAACTGGGCATTAGCGAAGTGGAGAGGAAATGGGGTACAATAGGGGGAGGAGAACAGAGACCTTCTCAGGGATCAGAGAAGCAGCCACGTTAGTCTGTATTCGCAAAAAGAAAAGGAGGACTTGCGGCAGCTTAGAGACTAACAAATGTATTTGAGCATAAGCTTTTGTGAGCTGCAGGTCACTTCATTGGATGCATTCAGTGGAAAATACAGTGGGGAGATTTATATACACAGAGAACGTGAAACAATGGGTGTTACCATACACACTGTAAGGAGAGTGATCACTTAAGGTGAGCTATTACCAGCAGGAGAGCGGAGGAGGGGGTGGGGGCAGCAGACCTTTTGTAGTGATAATCAAGGTGGGCCATTTCCAGCAGTTAACAAGAACATCTGAAGAACAGTGCGGGGTGGGGAAGGAGGGGAATAAACTTGGGGAAAGTTTTACTTTGTGTAATGACCCATCCACTCCCAGTCTCTATTCAAGCCTAAGTTAATTGTATCCAGTTTGCAGATTAATTCCAATTCAGCAGTCTCTGGTTGGAGTCTGTTTTTGAAGTTTCTTTGTTGAAGAATTGCCACTCTTAGGTCTGTAATCGAGCGACCAAAGACACTGAAGTGTTCTCCGACTGGTTTTTATAACATTCAAAAAAATCAATCTCTTTGGTCGCTCGATTACAGACCCAAGAGTGGCAATTCTTCAACAAAAACACTTCAAAAACAGACTCCAAAAAAAGAGACTGCTGAATTGGAATTAATCTGCAAACCGGATACAATTAACTTAGGCCTGAATAGAGACTGGGAGTGGATGGGTCATTACACAAAGTAAAACTGTTTTTCCCCATGTTTATTTCCCCTCCTACGGTTCTTGTCAACTGCTGGAAATGGCCCACCTTGATTATCGCTACAAAAGGCTCCCCCGCCCCCTGCTGGTAGTCGCTCACCTTTCCTGATCGCTCTGCTTACAGTGTGCACGGTGTGACACCCATTGTTTCACCCTCTCTGTGTGTATAAATCTCCCCGCTGTATTTTCCACGGCATGCATGCGATGAAGCGAGCCGCAGCTCACGAAAGCTTACCCTCAAATAAATCCGATAGCCTCCAAGGTGCCACGAGTCCCCCTGTTCTTCTCAGGGGGGTGGGGGAAGGGGGGGGTCACCCGGTCCCCAGGGGAGGGGGCAGCGGTAAATCCGAGGGGATCTCAGCCCCCCCCTTTCCCTCCCCGCCCCTCGGGGGGCCCCGGCTCTTCTCCCCCCCCCGGCCATGTCCGGGCTGCGCCGACATTTTCCCTCCGCCCCTTTCCCCAGGTCTCCCCCCGCCCGGCCCCACGCAGGGACCCCGGGGGGGCTGGTCCCCCCGCCGGACACTGGGGCAGAGTCACCGCCCGGCCCCGGGGCTCGCTCCGGTACCTGGAGGCTGCAGCTCCGCAGCGGGGCGGGCGGAGCCCGGGGCGGCCCCAGGGCGGCTCCGGCGGGAGCGGGGCCCGGCGGGGTGGATGAAGGTCTCCCCGGCACAGACCCTTCGGCGCAGCCCGGCCCCGCAGCCTCGGGGCGCAGCGGCAAGTGAGCTCTGCCTCAGCGCATGCCCGACTCTCCCCCCCCCCCCCTACCGCCACCTGCGCATGCCCAGAGCCGGGAGACACAAAACCCTCCTCCTCCGCCTCCGGGAGAGGCTCCAACGGCTCCGCACGAGCCAGGTAGAGCCGCAGCGCCCCGCGCCTTCGCAGCCGGGTTCCTCCGCCCCCCCCGAACATCTCTTCCGTCCCGAGAGAGTCAGGAACTACATCTCCCAGCCTGCCCCGGGGCCGCTTCCGCCCTCCCCGGCACAGGTGAGGGAGGGTTTCGGCAGCTGTTATGGCGCATGCTCAGTGCGAGGCCCAGCGGGGGCCAGGGCTGGAGCAGTTGGGGGGCGGGACTCAGGCACGGCCCGGGGGCGGGTGGGGGGGTTGTCGGGACCCGGGAGCCCAGGGTGCGCAGCGGCTGCCCCCGCCGGGGTCCCTGCTGGGGGGGGGGGCGTCATTAACCCCTCCGTGCCCGGCCGGGGGGGGGGGTTCGCCAGCCGGGACCAGCCCCCTGGGCAGCCCCGGGCTCTGCCCGCCCCCAGCCGGAGCCCCCCGGTGAGCGAGAGACCCCGGGGGGGGGGGAAGCGACTCTCTGCCCCCGGCCCCGCTGGGATGGGGGGGCAGAGACTGGGGCCCGGCGGGGGGGTCCCCTGGGGGGTGTCGGGCGGGGGGGGGAGAAGCCGGAGTAGCGGGGGGGGGTTGAATTCCCGGGGGGGGGGAAGTGGGGGGCGGGGGAGTTAATTGGATCATGTCCCTGTTTGTGCCACTCGCCTCTCAGCCCCGATACAAATTCCCTCCGGCTCGTCCCCTTTTCTCTCTCAAAAAGAAAAGGAGTACTTGTGGCACCTTAGAGACTAACCAATTTATTAGAGCATAAGCTTTCGTGAGCTACAGCTCATTTCCTCAGATGCATATCGTGGAAACTGCAGCAGGCTTTATATATACACAGAGAATATGAAACAATACCTATTCCCACCCCACTGTCCTGCTGGTAATAGCTTATCTAAAGTGATTTCCAGCACAAATCCAGGTTTTCTCACCCTCCACCCCCCCACACAAATTCACTCTCCTGCTGGTGATAGCCCATCCAAAGTGACAACTCTTTACACAATGTGCATGACAATCAAGCTGGGCTATTTCCTGCATAAATCCAGGTTCTCACATCCCCCCCACCCCCATACACACACAAACTCACTCTCCTGCTGGTAATAGCTCATCCAAACTGACCACTCTTCAAGTTAAAATCCAAGTTAAACCAGAACATCGGGGGGGGGGGGGGCGGTAGGAAAAAACAAGAGGAAACAGGCTACCTTGCATAATGACTTAGCCACTCCAAGTACAATACCCACCTGCAGAAGTAAAGAAACAGATTGATAGAGCCAGAAGAGTTCCCAGAAGTTACCTACTACAGGACAGGCCTAACAAAGAAAATAACAGAATGCCACTAGCCGTCACCTTCAGCCCCCAACTAAAACCCCTCCAACGCATTATTAAGGATCTACAACCTATCCTAAAGGATGACCCAACACTCTCACAAATCTTGGGAGACAGGCCAGTCCTTGCCTACAGACAGCCCCGCAACCTGAAGCAAATACTCACCAACAACCACATACCACACAACAGAACCACTAACCCAGGAACTTATCTTTGCAACAAAGCCCGTTGCCAACTGTGCCCACATATCTATTCAGGGGACACCATCACAGGGCCTAATAACATCAGCCACACTATCAGAGGCTCGTTCACCTGCACATCCACCAATGTGATATATGCCATCATGTGCCAGCAATGCCCCTCTGCCATGTACATTGGTCAAACTGGACAGTCTCTACGTAAAAGAATAAATGGACACAAATCAGATGTCAAGAATTATAACATTCATAAACCAGTCGGAGAACACTTCAATCTCTCTGGTCACGCGATCACAGACATGAAGGTCGCTATCTTAAAACAAAAAAACTTCAAATCCAGACTCCAGCGAGAAACTGCTGAATTGGAATTCATTTGCAAATTGGATACTATTAATTTAGGCTTAAATAGAGACTTGGAGTGGCTAAGTCATTATGCAAGGTAGCCTGTTTCCTCTTGTTTTTTCCTACCCCCCCCCCCCCCGATGTTCTGGTTTAACTTGGATTTTAACTTGAAGAGTGGTCAGTTTGGATGAGCTATTACCAGCAGGAGAGTGAGTTTGTGTGTGTATGGGGGTGGGGGGGATGTGAGAACCTGGATTTATGCAGGAAATAGCCCAGCTTGATTGTCATGCACATTGTGTGGAGAGTTGTCACTTTGGATGGGCTATCACCAGCAGGAGAGTGAATTTGTGTGGGGGGGTGGAGGGTGAGAAAACCTGGATTTGTGCTGGAAATCACTTTAGATAAGCTATTACCAGCAGGACAGTGGGGTGGGAATAGGTATTGTTTCATATTCTCTGTGTATATATAAAGCCTGCTGCAGTTTCCACGATATGCATCTGAGGAAGTGAGCTGTAGCTCACGAAAGCTTATGCTCTAATAAATTGGTTAGTCTCTAAGGTGCCACAAGTCCTCCTTTTCTTTTTGCGAATACAGACTAACACGGCTGTTACTCTGAAACTTTTCTCTCTCAGCATCTCACACGTGGCTGTAAAATCCAGGGAGACCCCCCCCCCTTTCCCCTCAAATGGTTAGCTCTCTAGTCCCCTGATTTTCCCCTGTTCTCTCCATAATTCTCAAATGTCCATTTAAAATCTCCTCGATGTGCAGGGATTTGTCCTTGTGGGGGGAACCCAACTGTGATTCCCAGCCTGTCAGAGCTCTGTGGGGTATCCGGGGTCCCTGGCCAGGGACTCTGGGGGCTGGGTCCCAGGGAATATCTGTTGGGACCCTGGCTGGGGGTCTGGGTACCGGGGGGTGTCTGGGGGCTGCTACTAACCATGCTCCTTCTCCCTGATCAGCTGGTGCCAGGATCCTGACTCCAAGCACTGCTTGGCCTGCCCTGGCCACCCCCAGTGTCCGTAATAACTTTCTATCCACTGATCAAACACCATGAGGTGAAATCACACATTTTGCTTTTCTCCCCTCTTGAAAACTGCAGGAACTTCCGGTTCCCTTGGGAAAATTCATGCCCCCCAGGCCTTGTCCTAGATCCGGGGAGGTGAAGGAGGTGGGAAGTGGGTTAGCATTGCCACACAATGATCTCTTCCACAGCGTTCTGGACTCATCCTTTCTGAAATCTGGTTTCATTGAGACCATTGTTAATCCAGAGGCACTGCAAGGACAGACAAGGAGTGACTCCAGATGGACAGTGGGGCAAATTAAATTAGCAATTCCTCCCTCTGAGGAGGTGCTCTCATTCGCTGCTCTCCCCAGAGAGCTAAAGGAGGGAAGGCTGCTCAAACGCTCTGTCCCTCTCTGCTCAGGATATTGGGGTTCAGCTTCCTGGGTCAGACACTGCAGCCTCCATTGTGATCTGGGAGACCAGTCTTAGCAGCTGCTGCTCCCCCCCCCCAGTGGGGGTTCTGTGCTGGGAAGTGGTGACATTAATTAAAGCTTCTTCTCTGCCTGGCCCAGGTGATGACTTTCTCCAGCTGGTACTAGCCCCCATAGGGCAACCCTGGGCCCTGTTAATACTAAATTCTGACAGGTTTCAGAGTAACAGCCCTGTTAGTCTGTATTCGCAAAAAGAAAAGGAGTACTTGTGGCACCTTAGAGACTAACCAATTTATTTGAGCATGAGCTTTCGTGAGCTACAGCTCACTTCATGGGATGCATACCATGGAAACTGCAGCAGACTTTATATACACACAGAGAATATGAAACAATACCTCCTCCCACCCCACTGTCCTGCTGGTAATAGCTTATCTAAAGTGATCATCAGGTTGGGCCATTTCCAGCACAAATCCGGGTTTTCTCACCCTCCACCCCCCCCACACAAATTCTCTCTCCTGCTGGTGATAGCCCATCCAAAGTGACAACTCTCTACACAATGTGCATGATAATCAAGTTGGGCCATTTCCTGCACAAATCCAGGTTTTCTCACCCCCCCACCCCCATACACACACAAACTCACTCTCCTGCTGGTAATAGCTCATCCAAACTGACCACTCTCCAAGTTTAAATCCAAGTTAAACCAGAACATCTGCGGGGGGGGGGGGGGGGGGGTAGGAAAAAACAAGGGGAAATAGGCTACCTTGCATAATGACTTAGCCACTCCCAGTCTCTATTTAAGCCTAAATTAATAGTATCCAATTTGCAAATGAATTCCAATTCAGCAGTTTCTCGCTGGAGTCTGGATTTGAAGTTTTTTTGTTTTAAGATAGCGACGTGACATGAAGGGAGAGTGGTCACTTTGGATGAGCTATTACCAGCAGGATAGTGAGTTTGTGTGTGTGGTTTTTGGGAGGGGGGTGAGGGGGTGAGAGAACCTGGATTTGTGCAGGAAATGGCCCAACTTGATTATCATGCACATTGTGTAGAGAGTTGTCACTTTGGATGGGCTATCACCAGCAGGAGAGTGAATTTGTGTGGGGGGGTGGAGGGTGAGAAAACCTGGATTTGTGCTGGAAATGGCCCACCTTGATTATCATGCACATTGTAGGGAGAAAGAAAAGGAGTACTTGTGGCACCTTAGAGACTAACCAATTTATTTGAGCATGAGCTTTCGTGAGCTACAGCTCACTTCATGGGATGCATACCATGGAAACTGCAGCAGACTTTATATACACACAGAGAATATGAACCAATACCTCCTCCCACGCCACTGTCCTGCTGGTAATAGCTTATCTAAAGTGATCATCAGGTGGGCCATTTCCAGCACAAATCCAGGTTTTCTCACCCTCCACCCCCCCACACACAAATTCACTCTCCTGCTGGTGATAGCCCATCCAAAGTGACAACTCTTTACACAATGTGCATGACAATCAAGTTGGGCTATTTCCTGCACAAATCCAGGTTTTCTCACATCCCCCCCACCCCCATACACACACAAACTCACTCTCCTGCTGGTAATAGCTCATCCAAACTGACCACTCTTCAAGTTAAAATCCAAGTTAAACCAGAACATCTGCGGCGGGGAGGAAAAAACAATTGTAGGGAGAGTGGTCACTTTGGATGAGCTATTACCAGCAGGATAGTGAGTTTGTGTGTGTGGTTTTTGGGAGGGGGGGTGAGAGAACCTGGATTTGTGCAGGAAATGGCCCAACTTGTTTATCATGCACATTGTGTAGAGAGTTGTCACTTTGGATGGGCTATCACCAGCAGGAGAGTGAATTTGTGTGGGGGGGGTGGAGGGTGAGAAAACCTGGATTTATGCTGGAAATGGCCCAACTTGATGATCACTTTAGATAAGCTATTACCAGCAGGACAGTGGGGTGGGAGGAGGTATTGTTTCATATTCTCTGTGTGTATATAAAGTCTGCTGCAGTTTCCATGGTATGCATCCCATGAAGTGAGCTGTAGCTCACGAAAGCTCATGCTCAAATAAATTGGTTAGTCTCTAAGGTGCCACAAGTACTCCTTTTCGTTTTACTAAATTCTGAGTCAGAGACTCCAGGTAACTAAAAGAAACCAAGGGAAAATGCTGGTCCAGTCTGGTATTAAAATCACTCTACACAAACAGACCCCCTGCCCGCCCATTTCTCCTCCCATTAGCAATTGCAGGAGCAAATCCCACCATGGGGAGCAAACAACCCAGGAATGGGACTTTCCTACCAGACAGGCAGGGAGAGAGGACAGGGAAAAGGAGATATAGAGACTAAAAGGGGCTGTGGGAGAGAAGAGTTTAGACAGAGGTTTTCAGATCTCTGATCTGCCCAGACAGATGTATTACTTCACCCTGGGTAGAATCACTTTCCTGTGGACAAGATGAGGATCAGACAGAGGGAAATGCAGTTCCTGACTCCATGTCCCTCCTGCTGGGGTGTGGCTGCCATTGTATCAGTGTCAGATGGAATCAGGGAAAGTGATTCCTTTGGTTCTGCTTTTTTTTTTTCTAGCATTGTGTTCAGAGACTTTGTCATGGGGAGGGAGAAGAGAGTTTAAAAATGTTTCTGTGGGCTTAGCCTGGTAGGAGTGGCCAGGTCTACAAGGTAATAAAGAAAAGGAGTACTTGTGGCACCTTAGAGACTAACCAATTTATTTGAGCATGAGCTTTCATGAGCTACAGCTCACATCATCAGATGCATACTGTGGAAAATACAGAAGACATTTTTATACACACAAACCATGAAAAAATGGGTGATTATCACTACAAAAGGTTTTCTCTCCCCCCACCCCACTCTCCTGCTGGTAATAGCGTATGTAAAGTGATCACTCTCCTTACAATGTGTATGATAATCAAGGTGGGCCATTTCCAGCAAAAATCCAGGTTTTCTCCCCCCCACTCTCCTGTTGGTAATAGCTTATCACTCTCTTTATCATACACATTGTAAGGAGAAAGAAAAGGAGTACTTGTGGCACCTTAGAGACTAACCAATTTATTTGAACATAAGCTTTCATGAGCTACAGCTTACTTCATCGGATGCATACTGTGGAAAGTGTAGAAGATCTTTTTATACACACAAAGCATGAAAAAATACCTCCCCCCCACCCCCACTCTCCTGCTGGTAATAGCTTATCTAAAGTGATCACTCTCCTTACAATGTGTATGATAATCAAGTTGGGCCATTTCGAGCACAAATCCAGGTTTTCTCCCCCCCCCCCACACACATACAAACCCACTCTCCTGCTGGTAATAGCGAGAGACTGTTGAATTGGAATTCATTTGCAAATTGGATACAATTAACTTAGCCACTCCCAGTCTCTATTCAAGCCTAAGTCATTATGCAAGGTAACCTATTTTCCCTTGTTTTTTCCTACCTCCTCCCCCCCCCCCCCCCCACGTTCTTGTTAAACCCTGGATTTGTGCTGAAAATGGCCCACCTTGATTATCATACACATTGTAAGGAGAGTGGTCACTTTAGATAAGCTATTACCAGCAGGAGAGTGGGTTTGTGTATGTGCGGGGTGGGGGGGAGAAAACCTGAATTTGTGCTGGAAATGGCCCAACTTGATTATCATACACATTGTAAGGAGAGTGATCACTTTAGATAAGCTATTACCAGTAGGAGAATGGGGTGGGGGGAGGTATTTTTTCATGCTTTGTGTGTATAAAAAGATCTTCTACACTTTCCACGGTATGCATCCGATGAAGTAAGCTGTAGCTCACGAAAGCTTATGCTCAAATAAATTGGTTAGTCTCTAAGGTGCCACAAGTACTCCTTTTCTTTCTCCTTACAATGTGTATGATAAGGAGAGTGATAAGCTATTACCAGCAGGAGAGTGGGTTTGTGGGGGGGAGGGGGGGTGAAAACCTGCATTTGTGCTGGAAATAGCCCACCTTGATTATCATACACATTGTAAGGAGAGTGATCACTTTAGATAAGCTATTACCAGCAGGAGAGTGGGTTTGTGGGGAGGGAGAACCTGGATTTGTGCTGGAAATGGCCCAACTTGATTATCATACACATTGTAAGGAGAGTGATCACTTTACATAAGCTATTACCAGCAGGAGGGTGGGGTGGGGAGAGAGAAAACCTTTTGTAGTGATGATCACTCATTTTTTCATGGTTTGTGTGTATAAAAACGTCTTCTGTATTTTCCACAGTATGCATCTGATGACGTGAGCTGTAGCTCATGAAAGCTCATGCTCTAATAAATTGGTTAGTCTCTAAGGTGCCACACGTACTCCTTTTCTTTTTGCAAATACAGACTCACACGGCTGTTACTCTGAAAGGTAATAAAGAGATCAAGCATTTTCCTAGCATGGCAGAATCTAGGATGTCTGTCTGCAGGGAAAGAGCCTGGGGGAATCATGATATGAAATTAACTGAAGCCTGTTCTGAAACCTCCACAACTGCCCTTTTCGCCCTCCAGTCTGCAGAATGACATCCATGTTTCGCTCCAGCTCATCCCATCCTCCCATGGGACGGGAGAGAAATGGCTGCAGAGGAGCCAGTTCAGGTAGGGATTATCGGGGGGGTTCCTGCAGGAGGGAGAGGGACAGCAAATATACTGGAAATGGGAAGCTTTGCACCGTCTGGTTTGGAGGTTGGAACGGGGCAGGAAATGCACAGGGTGGAGAAAGGGAGGAGCACTGGGGGTGGCAAAGCTGCTGGGAGTTGTTTAATATGTGGCCTAGATTCTAGGAACAGACCCATGAGGTTCGGAGGTGGAAATGCTCTAATTTATTGAACAGAAAATAACTCACCTACATGGAGCTGGGAAAACTGACCAGACTTATAGTGCTGGCGTCTGACCCGACTAACCAGCAGCTGCTGTGAGATATGCAGGGGGCACCCACCAGTCAGGTTTGGGGAGATTCTTCTCCCTTTATATCCAGTTCCTCACAATGAGCAGGGTGTTCGGCTTCCTACCAAGGAGCTCTCCTTGGACCCTGCTAGGGGCTCCATCTCCTGTAGCAGTCAGTGGCTAGTAGGTGTGTGATGGATCTGCTGGGAGAGAGGAGGAGCTCTCGCTTCATCCCCTCACCCTAGTGTTTCCTGGCTGCTCTGAGCAGGGTAGGGGTGGGACTCTTTTGACTGTGAGCCTCCCAAAGCTTCCATTTGATTGGCTCCTCTCCCCCACAAATAGTGGGGCTGTGAGTGGGGCAGCTGGTACTGATTGTGGGACTCTTGCTCTTTCAGGGGCCAGTGACCTTCGAGGAGGTGGCTGTGTATATCACCAGGGAAGAGTGGGCTCTGCTGGACCCCACTCAGAGAGCTCTCTACAGAGACGTCATACAGGAGAACTATGAGAATGTGACCTCGGTGGGTAAGGAGTCCTGTCTCCTCGGTTCTTGGAAGGGGAACTGAAGAGATGAGGTTCACGCCACCCCCACAATGCCACCTCTACTCTGTCCTTTTTCAGCATCACCCTAATATGCCAGTGACACACACACTGCCAGAGACCCTCCCCTGCTTCAGAACACTTTGGGAACAGAGCACAGGAGCAGTATCACACGGTGTCTAAGATCTCCTGTTTGCTCAAGTAAAACTGGGGGTTAGGTCCGGCATAACTAACAGAAGCTTCCTAGCCCGACCCTCTCTTCAAACCCTGAGCCTGCTCCACCCAAACCAGAATGTGCTTGCAGTGTAACAAGCAGGCTACTGGGGTCAGAGCTGCTGGTCCAGGGTTACTTATCACACAGACACTCAGTGCGTCCTTGGGAATATCAAAACAAGGGAGTTCCAGCAGGAGAACATTGAATCTCACCCAGGATTACAGATGAAACACAGAATCATAGACTATCAGGGTTGGAAGGGACCTCAGGAGGTCATCTAGTCCAACCCCGTGCTCAAAGCAGGACCAATCCCCAACTAAATCATCCCAGCCAGGGCTTTCTAAAGCCTGACCTTAAAAACTTCTAAGGAAGGAGATTCCACCACCTCGCTAGGTAACTCATTCCAGTGCTTCACCACCCTCCTAGTGAAAAAGTTTTTCCTAATATCCAACCTAAACCTCCCCCACTGCAACTTGAGACCATTCAGCTATCAAATCCCCCCGTATCCTTCTTTTCTGCAGACTAAACAATCCCAGTTCCCTCAGCCTCTCCTCATAAGTCATCTGTTCCAGTCCCCTAATCATTTTTGTTGCCCTCCGCTGGACTCTTTCCAATTTTTCCACATTGTTCTTTTAGTGTGGGGCCCAAGACTGGACACAGTACTCCAGATGAGGCCTCACCAATGTCGAATAGAGGGGAAGGATCACGTCCCTCGATCTGCTGGCAATGCCCCTACATATACAGCCCAAAACGCCATTGGCCTTCTTGGCAACAATGGCACACTGTTGACTCATATCCAGGTTCTCGACCACTGTAACCCCTCGGTCCTTTTCTGCAGAACTGCTGCCTAGCCATTCGGTCCCTAGTCTGTAGCGGTGCCTGGGATTCTTCTATCCTAAGTGCAGGACTCTGCACTTGTCCTTGTTGAACCTCATCAGATTTCTTTTGGACCAATCCTCTAATTTGTCTAGGTTCCTCTGTATCCTATCCCTACCTTCCAGCGTATCTACCTCTCCTCCCAGTTTAGTGTCATCTGCAAACTTGCTGAGGGTGCAATCCACGCCATCCTCCAGATCATTAATGAATATATTGAACAAAACCGGCCCCAGGACCGACCCTTGGGGCACTCCACTTGATACCGGCTGCCAACTAGACATGGAGCCATCGATTACTACCCATTGAGCCCGACAATCTAGCCAGGTTTCTATCCACGTTATAGTCCGTTCATCCAGCCCATACTTCTTTAACTTGCTGGCAAAAATACTGTGGGAGACCGTATCAAAAGCTTTGCTAAAGTCAAGGAATAACAAGTCCACCGCTTTCCCTTCATCCACAGAACCAGTTATCTTGTCATAGAAGGCAATTAGGTTAGTCGGGCATGACTTGCCCTGGGTGAATCCATGCTGACTGTTCCTGATCACTTTCCTCTCCACTAAGTGCTTCAGAATTGATTCCTTGAGAACCTGCTCCATGATTTTTTCAGGGACTGAGGTGAGGCTGACTGGCCTGTAGTTCCCCGGATCCTCCTCCTTCCCTTTTTTAAAGGTGGGCACTACAGTTGCCTTTTTCCAGTTGTCGGGGACCTCCCCTGATCACCATGAGTTTCCAAAGATAATGGCCAACGGCTCTGCAATCACATCCACCAACTCCTTAAGCACCCTCGGACGCAGCGCATCAAGCCCTATGGACTTGTGCTCGTCCAGCTTTTCTGAATAGTCCTGAACCACCTCTTTGTCCAGAGAGGGCTTTTCACCTCCTCCCCATGCTGGGCTGCCCAGTGCAGTAGTCTGGGAGCTGACCTTGTTTGTGAAGACAGAAGAGCATTGAGTACATTAGCTTTTTCCACATCCTCTGTCACTAGATTTCAGAGGAACAGCCGTGTTAGTCTGTATTCGCAAAAAGAAAAGGAGGACTTGTGGCACCTTAGAGACTAACCAATTTATTTGAGCATGAGCTTTCGTGAGCTACAGCTCACTTCATCAGATGTTTACCGTGGAAACTGCAGCAGACTTTATATACACACAGAAATCATGAAACAATACCTCCTCCCACCCCACTGTCCTGCTGGTAATAGCTTATCTAAAGTGATCAACAGGTGGGCCATTTCCAGCATTTCCAGGATTTGTGCTGGAAATGGCCCACCTGTTGATCACTTTAGATAAGCTATTACCAGCAGGACAGTGGGGTGGGAGGAGGTATTGTTTCATGATTTCTGTGTGTATATAAAGTCTGCTGCAGTTTCCACGGTAAACATCTGATGAAGTGAGCTGTAGCTCACGAAAGCTCATGCTCAAATAAATTGGTTAGTCTCTAAGGTGCCACAAGTCCTCCTTTTCTTTTTGTCACTAGATTGCCTCCCCACTATAACCCCAATAAGGATTCTTTAAAATACAGCCAGCTCTCCTGGACTCCTTTCCCCCTCACGTTATTCTCCAAGGGGATTCTGCCCATCAGTTCCCTGAGGGAGTCAAAGTCTGCTTTTCTGAAGTCCCAGGTCAGTATTCTGTTGCTCTCCTTTCTTCCTTGTGTCAGGATCCTGAACTCAACCATCTCATGGTCACTGCCTCCCAGGTGGCCATCCACTTCTGCTTCCCCTACTAATTCTTCCCTGTTTGTGAGCAGGGTTCTCCACACCCAGGGATTTTCCTACTCCCTTCCATTACACTCGGCTCACTAGATTCCCTAGTACATAAGAACGGCCAGACTGGGTCAGACCAAAGGCCCATCTAGCCCAGTATTCTGTCTTCCAACAGTGACTCCAAGATCATAGAATCATAGAATATCAGGGTTAGAAGGGACCTCAGGAGGTCATCTAGTCCCACCCCCTACTCAAAGCAGGACCAATCCCCAACTAAATCATCCCAGCCAGGGCTTTCTAAAGCCTGACCTTAAAAACTTCTAAGGAAGGAGATTCCACCACCTCCCTAGCTAACGCATTCCCATCTTTCACCACCCTCCTAGTGAAAGTTTTTCCTAATATCCAACCTAAACCTCCCCCACTGCAACTTGAGACCAGTACTCCTTGTTCTGTCATCTGCTACCACTGAGAACAGTCTAGATCCATACTCTTTGGAACCCCCTTTCAGGTAGTTGAAAGCAGCTATCAAATCCCCCCTCATTCTTCTCTTCTGCAGACTAAACAATCCCAGTTCCCTCAGCCTCTCCTCATAAGTCATGTGTCCCTTAATCATTTTTGTTGCCCTCCGCTGGACTTTTTCCAATTTTTCCACATCCTTCTTGTAGTGTGGGGCCCAAAACTGGAGACAGTACTCCAGATGAGGCCTCACCAATGTTGAATAGAGGGGAACGATCACGTACCTCGATCTGCTCGCTATGCCCCTACATATACATCCCAAAATGCCATTGGTCTTCTTGGCAACAAGGGCACACTGTTGACTCATATCCAGCTTCTCGTCCACTGTAACCCCTAGGTCCCTTTCTGCAGAACTGCTGCCAAGCCATTTGGTCTCTGGTCTGTAGCGGTGCCTGGGATTCTTCCATCCTAAGTGCAGGACTCTGCATTTGTCCTTGTTGAACCTCATCTGGAGCCAAAAGTGGGCATTACTCTGCTGCCTGTCAGGGTAAGAAGGGTGACAGGGAAGATTTCAGAAGGGCTCTAGTTCCTTTCACATCGTGATTTGCCCTGGCCCTTTCCCTGCACAAGATGTTTCTGACTCGCATGCTGGGAAAACATTCCATCACTTTATCACAGCCCAGACCCAACCCCTCCCCCCAGCACTAAATCCACGTTTTTTAGTTTTAAAACCCTGAGGGCAACTCCCCTAACTGTGGGGACCAGGCAGAGGCAGGGACAGGACAAAGTCTGCCCAGTGCTGGTTCAGTAAATGGAATGAAGTTTGCTGGTGGTATTAAGCTGGAAGGCATTGTCAATAGAGACAAATAGTGGACCATTAAATGGGGCTCACTTCCACTTTATGTATTACATTCCTCAGCCTCATGCTTCACAGCCAGACAGGAGGTCAGACCAGATGATCCAATGGTCCCTTCTGGCCTTAGACTTTATGACTCTAAGACTGGATGCGGGCAGGTTTGGGAGCTTGTGACCTTCCCACCCACAACTTATTTCTCCTTCATTTTCTGTCTTCTCTTTCACCCTCTCCCCTCCCTCTGCCTGGGAGACTTAGTGACCAACGATCCCTAGGTTCCTTTGCTCTCCTGCAATCACTGACAGCACTAAATGCAGGTTTAGATCCAAACTTTCTGCCTCGTCCCCATCTCTGCTAACCACCGAAGGGGTTTCAGTCTCTACAGCTGCAAACTGCCTAATTTCACAACTGAAATAAGTATCACTTATTGGAAGTCAAATTGTTTGTGACCCCCAAACATTTACTAAAAAAGTAAGAATAAAACATGTGTCCATGCTGAGTCTCTATATAACTTGTATATTTCAAGAGGCTGACAGAGAATACTTGACCACAATGAACAAGGGAGTGCAGGAGTGAGATTTTCTTTGCTTTAGATCAAAATGAAACGCTCAACATCTCACAGCCTCCTGCCTACCTTTCCTGAGCCCCCAGAGGTTACAAACTACCAGCTGAGAAACACCAGCCTAGATCATTATTTTGTAACATCATTGACTACGAATGGGAAGAGTGTTATACTGTATCTGGACAAAACATGAATGAGCCAAGTGCTATGGCATATATGGACCAACCTTGGGAACTGTTAATTCCAATAACACCAATATTTTGAATTCTCTGCCTGACTTCACTGTAAAAAGAATATGAAAGTTCATAAGATCTTACAATACCCTATAGCAACAAGTTGATGAAAAGTAGGTTACATTATTTTCAGCAATGAATGCGATGCACAGGTGCAAGAAGACCAAATACCGAAAATTAAATTAGTCCAAACAAAAGGGGGCTAATGATGTCGTTCAGGGACAGTACTAAGCTCATGCTTGGTGAACAAGAAAATGTGGGAACAAAATTACCTATGTCAAATTTGGCCTTAGGGACATGGATTTAATTAGTAAACAAAATAATAAATTGTGTCATCCACGTTTATTTCTTTTGGGACTTTTTTAAAAATGGGGGAGAGGGAAGAAAGAAAATCATCTCTCAACTTGGCAAGATTGTATCTCATCACAATTCATCCAATGTTCCTCAACCCAAGTCAGAAGAAGCAACCTAAACTGAGAGGCTTTGTTTTGATTATGTTTTAACTTGTATTTCCTCTTTTTCCCCCGATGATCCAGGATACTTAATTTTCACTTTTTAAATTTTGAGCATAGTTATATCCTGTTCCTTTCTCACAAAGGCTGTAAGGGCTTGTCAGTTAAAATATGTTCCAACGAGACCCATTGCTCCAGTGAGTAGTGACTTTCTTAAAGTCTCTAAGTGCTTGTAAGTTAAATTATTTTCTAAAAGGACCCCTCAAAAGAGCAGCATTAGTAATGAAACTTACTCTGTTCCCCACAGTCCACTGCCTCTGTGCCTTTACTCTCTGGTGCATCGCCTTTCAGTAATAATTCTAGCTCTGCTGAAGATGTTCCCCAGAAATTAATTATCCCAGGGATGAACAGGAATGTATTGGGGAAAAATTAAGATTCTATCTTAAATGTATAAAATCATTCCAGGAAATATACATTCTTTTAAGGCATAATTTCAGCATAAGAAATGCTTAGAGCAAACATTTCATAAAAAAACCTATTCGTACTTGAAGTACAAGTTATGCAAAAAAGTGACTGAACTGCTGTTTTAACAAAATTATCCACTAATCGCGGTTTTATTAAAGTGTAAAAATCAACTACAACCTGTCCCAAGAGTGAAAAGTGCACTAAAATAGTAAGTTAAAAATGTAAATACATTACCCATTTTAAAAAGTCACAACAAATACAAAAAGTCTTTTTTTAAAGCACAAAAAAGCTAAAAACCTCTAACTATACGAACAACTTTCAAATACATATGCTCAGCCTCTGTGTTTTTTAAAAAAAGTACCAAGCAGACATTGGAAACAGGAAAAATTGTCAAAATCTCAGTGGTCTTAAAATAAAAAAGAGCTTTAAAATCAGATGGTGTAAACTTAATTAAAAAAACCATTCTTGCAGTATTACTGCAATTAAAATGTCAAAATAAAATTACTAAAATTAATTTAGGCTGTAAAAAATTCAATAATTAAAAAAAGCAAAAGCAAAAAAAGAGTAGTTAAAAAAACCTGTAAAAAACTTTAAATGCTTATGTGACGTTCATGAGCTAAAATATTTAAGAGACAAGTCAGTTGAAAATACAGTGGTGCAGGAACAAAGTAACATCGCTTCACATTGTTCCACAGCTTCCAAGAGCCGGAGGCTGCAATCCCCTGTCGCTAACATGGTTATTGCTCTGAAATCTCCCCCGGCCCATCAACGAGAGACACGTACCTGTGTCGCTCCCCAGCATCTCTAGGGGAAGGAGAGGACGGGAGAGGTGAGAATTCAGGCTCTCGCATTCCTGGGGAGGTTCCCATTGGTTATTAATGGAACCGCTGTTAACTAGAGGATGGTGACACAGACTGAGGCCGATAACGCAGCCGCTGCAGACAGAGCCAGCCCCACAGGGCTACTCCCATGGGGAAGGGCGACCCGCTGAGCTGGTGCTGCAAGATGGAGCCCAGGATCAGTGACATCACTAGAGTCTCCGACTCCTCCCCAGGGCCAGGGTCGCTCTAACCAGAGGAGACGCCACCCCCAGACTCCAACTCACCTTTGAATCCCAGCAGCACCTCCTGCAG
This sequence comes from Lepidochelys kempii, assembly GCF_965140285.1. NCBI lineage: Eukaryota > Metazoa > Chordata > Testudines > Cheloniidae > Lepidochelys > Lepidochelys kempii. Next base: position 4,381,865 of record NC_136407.1, read on the forward strand.
GTGGGCGCTTTTCAGAGAGAAATCGCTGAGTCTCTTCTCCAGCTCCACAAACCCTGGCTCCGGCTTCCAAAAAGTCCCATCCTCCCTGCTAGGGAAAGGAGGGGTGAGAAATAGGCCTGATCCCCAGACCCTGAGCCCAGCAACCCCCAAACTCCAGGAAACCTGGATCTGAGCTTTGTAGCCCGAGATGGTCATTGTCACGGTGAGTCACCTGCCCTCAACCCTGTGCTCTCCAGAGAGATGGGAAGTGGGGAGACACTAGAGCAAGGAATGGAGACATTGTTCAGGAGCTTTCTCCGGGACGCTCTGGTTCTGTGGGGTGCTGAGCCACCTCCCATGCTGGTTTACTGCAGTAAGAAGGGGCACCAGCACTGGGATTATGTGGAACAGGAGGAGACACAGACCAAAGTGTGGGCAGGTCCTACATTCTGGCAGTGGCCACAGACAGAGCCCAGGTCTTCAGCGGGGAATGAAACTGGGTCCTTTAATGCCAAAACCCCTGAGCCCTTCAGCTGAAGCAGTAACCCTGTGGTGTCCAGCTCATTTGGCAGAGAGGGCCATATTGCACTGTCCATTATGGTCAGTGGCCCAGGGCATCAGTTTAGGCCTCCATGACTTGCTCCATTCACAGCAGAACACCCACTGCTCTCCATGACACACCCACATACAAAAAATAAGGGGAAAATCTGCCCTTCGTGTAGGAAATATAATTTTAGTTCTTAGTATTTTCCTAAGTCTTTGTCTGTCACACTCAGTATCACTCAGGAGGAAAACAGCCCCCTTCCCAGACACCCCTGTAGGGCCCCTGCTAGTTCTTCCCTTTCTTTCCCACCCTCCTTTCTCCATTTCTTTCTTGCTTCCTTGTCCTTGTGTCTCTCTTCTGTCCTTCCCTCCCTTCCTTCCCTCCGCTATTCCAGTGATTCTCAAACTTTTGTACTGGTGACCCCTTTCACATAGCAAGCCTTTGAGTGCGACCCGTTATAAATTAAAAACACTTTTAAATATATTTAACACCATTATAAATGCTGGAGGCAAAGTGGAGTTTGGGGCGGAGGCTGAGAGCTCACGACCACCCATGTAATAACCTGAGAGGTCCCGACCCCCAGTTTGAGAACTATTGTCCTATTCCCACCAAGCAGAGGCTTCACTCCCGCCCCATCCCACCTGCTCAGGTGATCAGCCAGGGAACGTTGAATGTTGACATCAAAGTGTTGTCACTTCAGTTGACACTCCGATGACATTAACAGGGGACAGGAGAGTTCACACTCTCTGAGCTACGGCTTCGGGCAGCCCCAGGAAGGCAACACTGTCTCTGTTTCCACTGGGGAGATGCTGAGGGCCAGGAACTCACTTTAAAAAATGTGAAAGCTGAATTTCTGCACCCTCTGAATACGTGATGGCCACATCGGTTCAGGAGAGAGGCCAGGTCGGTCCCATCGGCCCTGTGTCTAGCAGCCCTGCTGTGACCTCTTTAGCGATCAGACTGTGAACGGCTCTTCTCCTACCTGAGTCAGCCACTAGGGGAGACAGAATCACATGCTCCAAGAGCAGGGGGAAGCTTCCTATTCAGTGCAGTTATCAAACCTAATGGCCCATAAGGAAGAGCAAAATGGAGCCAAGGATATACGTGCTCCCAGCTCCCTAAAGAGGGAGAGAAAGAGAAGGCAGTTGGGGGGTTGTCCCTGGGTGGGGAGGCCTCCTGCTCTGCAGGGGTCAACACTGACGCCTTGGGTAGTAGGGGAATTTCAGGTTGACATTCCCAGGGCAGCTGCCACGCCCTACCAGGGACTTTCCCCTTTGCAGTCCCAGCAATCCCTGCTGGCAGGTCGCCACTGTGGAAACCTTCTCCCCAGGCACTTTACAGGCAGAAGATATTTCTCTGCACTGAGAGTCAAATTACTACCAGTGCTGAGAGACTCAGAAGGCTCCTGGCCCCATTAAACCCATTAATCTGGTAGCAGGGGAGCCTTAGGCCTGGCTCGGGATCTCAGCATGGTGCGGGCGGGGATTTCACCCTACAAGTGCAAATGCAGACAGAGAGAAGGTCTTGGGGCTGCAGCATCCAGGACTCCCAGGATCCATCCCTGGTGCCGCTGCCAGACTCACTATGTGACCTTGACCAGGGCTCTGCCCCTCCCTCTCTCTCACTTTCCCCATTTGTCCCATAGGGATAATGCCCCTGACCCCACTTTGTAAAGTGCTTTGGGGTCTAAGGCTGAGGAGCTCCTATAGGAACGCTGCGTATGATCATTGCGATGACAGTCTGACCTGCAGGGGTTGGCTCAGTGGCTGCTGCCCCTTCTCTCCTCCCCTCTCACTTAGCAGGGAAATCTCCCAGGACAGTGTGCAGATGCCCTCATCCCTTCTCTGGACAATGGCTCTCTCTAGTTCTTCCAGCTGGGACAGCAGCCGCTGCTCCTGCTCCTCCAGAAACCCTCGCAACTCCTGCCACTCCCAGACCATCTCCTGCCTCTCGGCTGTCATCTGTTTCTGCAACAGGGAGAGGGTGGCTCGGTAACAGGGGAACATAGAACATAAGAACAGACATACTGGGTCAGACCAATGGTCCATCTAGCCGAGTATCCTCTCTTCTGAAGTGGCCAATGCCAGGTGACTCAGAGGCAATAAACAGAACAGGTCATCATCAAGTGATCCATCCCGTCGCCCATTCCGAGCTTCTGGCAAACAGAGGCTAAGGACACCATCCCTGCCCATCCTGGCTAATAGCCACCGATGGATCTATCGTCCATGAACTTATCTAGTTCTTTTTTGAACCCTGTTAGTGTCTTGGCCGTCAACATCCTCTGGCAAGGAGTTCCAGAGGTTGATTGTGTGTTGTGTGAAAAAATACTTCCTTTTCTTTGTTTTAAACTTGCTGCCTATTCATTTCACTGGGTGATCCCTAGTACGTGTGTTATAGGAAGGAGAAAAGAACACTTCCTTATTTACTTTCGCCACACAATTCATGATTTTATAGACCTCCTCCATACCCCCCCTTCGTCGTCTCTTTTCCAAGCTGAACAGTCTCAGGCTTTGTCTACACTGGCACTTCTCTCCTGCCAACAAACAGCAGTTACACTGCACGCCTTTTAGCAGCACGGCTGGAGCGGCATAGCCGTGTCACTAAAACTGCATAGTGTAGCCATAGCCTCAGTCTTATTAATCTCTCCTCATACGGAAGCTGTTCCGTACCCTTCATCATTTTGTTGCTCTTTTCTGAACCTTTTCCAATTCCAATATATTTTTGATGAGATGGGGCGACCACATCTGCACACAGTATTCAAGGTGTGGACGTACCATGGACTTATACAGAGGCAATATGATATTTTCGGTCTTATTATCGCTCCCTTTCTCAATGATTCCCAACATTCCGTTCACATTTTTGACCGACGCTGCACGCTGAGTGGATGTTTCCAGGGAACTATCCACAATGACTCCAAGATCTCTTTCTTGAGTGGTAACTGCTAATTTAGACCCCATCATTTTCGGTGTATTTGATATGACCTTTTCCAATGTGCGTTACTTTGCATTTATCAACATTGAAATTCATCTGCTTGGTAACTGGGGAAAATCATAAATGCGCCTCAGGGCGGGTGACAAAGTTATTTACCAGAACACAAGATCTCTTGCGGTGAGTGATGGGAAGTTCATTTATCCCAGGAAGAGAGGAGGGATAAGGGCCGGGGAGAGCTGTACATCACCAACAGGAGGGAGACTTCCCCCCAGAACTTCATCAACTTGCACTGAGCCAAATCCTACATCCCTGCAGCCCACATTTCATCTCCTTCCTCCCCAACCCTCCTAGGAGCTAGAAAGGCTCCCCAGTCACTGTGACACGCAGACAGCCCGTGGGCAGGGGCTCTGGGCTCACACAGACTGACTCTCTCCGGCCCAGCAGCCTCCCGCACCCTAAGGGCATCATGTCACCCCCGTGTCGGACCCTGCCCTCTCCCTGGGCTCCAGTGGGGACGGTTCCCTGGCTGAGGCTGGCAGGCCGGGCCCTGCATTCACCGTCACTCAGGGCCCCGGGATCCCAGGCGAACCTGGGCCCTGGGCACCTACCAGCAGCTCCTCGCTTTGCTGCTGCTCCTCGGCTTTGGCTGCTTCTCCCTCTTTTCCCAGAGGGGCCCGATGCTCTCGTGGGGGCTCCTGGAAGATGGGGAGAGAGGGTTAGAAACCGCTGCAAACGGCCTCCCAGTTGTCCGATTTCAGGGCCCGTCCTGCCCTGCAGAGTCAGGGGGACTCAGACTGAGAGGAGACGGTGAAACAGGGAGCGGCTTTTCCAGAGAAAAGGCCACGGCAGGGCCCCAGGCTGCCGTAACCGGGGTGCAGCCCAACCCCCAGCTCCCCACGTCCCCAGGGCCTCACTCACATCCGAAGCAGCCAACTTCAGACAGTCCCCCACTTTCCCCAGCTCCAAGCCCCAATGCTCCCGCAGGGCCAGATCTGAACATGGAGCCCCCCAAGCATCCCTCAATCGCCAGCTCTGAGCCCCCCTGTAAATCGACTGGCCCCAAACTCCCAGCTCAAAGCCACCCCACCATCCCCAGCACCAGACACTCCTCCCACCCCACAGCTCTGGCTCTGACCCCCCACTCCTGTTCTCCTCCCTTCTCCCCCAGTAGCCCCCATCCCCTCCTGGGCTCCCAGCCCCTCCTGCAGCTCCCGGCCCAGCCGCTGCCGGGCTCCGCCCCACCAGCCCTGCAGCAGGGGCTGCTCTGCCCCAGCCGGCCCGGGACACTTGCCCCCCGCAACCCCGGCCAGCCCCTCTCCGGCCGCGGGGAGCTCGGGACCCAGGCAGGGGGCGAACCAGGCAGCCAGGCTCGGCCCCTGCCCGCAGGAGCGTGTCGGCCCCACGCGTGTCTCCGCCCCCCGCGGCCCACCCGGGCCCTGCCCCGCTCCGCGCTGCCCCCGGCCCCACCGCGCTGCCTCCCGGCCCCGGCCATGGCCCCGCTGCAAACACACAAAGGTTCCCCGGGCTGGGGGGGCAGGAAGGGGCGGCTCCTCCCCGGGCCTGGCCCGGCCCCACCGGGCCCCTCGCAGGGTGTTTGTGACACTGGGGGAATCGGGGAACCCCTCCTCAGCCTGGGGCAGGAGACTGGCTGGATCTTACCCCCAGAAAAGCAAGGGGAAGGGGCTGTTTTTGCTGAATCGTTAGACGAAGGAGAGCCCGGCTGGGAGTGCAGCGCTCGCATTTCAGTTCAGCTTTGGCGACTTGGCGCAAGACGTGTAGAATCCCCTTCCTAGAAAGCGCCTAAATCCCATGGGCGCAGCTCTCCAGTGCACCGCTTGTGAGCTGCACTGTGAAGACTTCCTGTAGGAAACATCCCACATGAAGCAGAGTGGCGCAGCGGGAGCGTGCTGGGCCCATAACCCAGAGGTCGATGGATCGAAACCATCCTCTGCTAGCTTGGTTTTATTACATTCAGCCTGCCTGTCTTTCTTCCTCCTGGGAAACAGGAACCAATTCTCTCCCCCTTTACCCTTCCACAGCGGTTAAAGGAAGGAATAAAGCCCCAGCAGCTCCCCATCGCACAGAGTCCCCTCCCGTAAGGAGAGAGATGTGCAATGACTGGCTCTGGCTCAGGGCTGTCAGGTTTATAGAACTTTTGGTGGTGCCCAGAACAAGTCCTGCCCGCCCCCCACCCGCCTAAGGCTCTGGGAGGGAGTTTGGGTGCAGGAGGGGGTGCAAGCTCTGGGAGGGAGTTTGGGTGCTGGGTGTGGGCTCTGGGCTGGGGCAGGGATGCAGGACGGGGTGCGGGCTCTGGGAGGGAGTGTGGGTGCATGAGGTGCAAGCTCTGGGCTGGGGCAGGGGGCTGGGGGGCAGAGGGCAGACCCTGGGATGGAGTTTGTGTGCAGGCTCTGGGCTGGGGCTGGGACAGGGTGTTGGGGTGCGGGGGGGGCGGGGTTGGCAGGCTCTGGGAGGGAATTTGGGTGCATGAGGTGCGGGCTCTGGGCTGGGGCAGGGGGTTGGGGGGCGGACCCTGGGAGGGAGTTTGGGTGCAGGCTCTGGGCTGGGGCAAGGGGTTGGGGGGCAGGGGGAGGCGGTGGCGGGCTCTGGGAGGGAGTTTGGGTGTGGGCGGGGTGGGGGATCTGGCCTGGGGCAGAGGATTGGGGTGTGGCACTTATCTTGGGCAGCTCCTGAAAGTGACCTGCACCCCCATCTGGCATCAGCTCCTGGGTGGGGCGGGCAGGGGGGTCTCCGGGCACCACTACCCACAGACACCACCCCTGCCGCAGTTCCAATGGCAGCGTTGGTGCCCAGGGTGTGGGCAGCGTGTGAGAGACACCCCCCCGCAGGGGCTGCAGGGACATGCCAGACACTCCTGTGGCTGGTGCGGAGCGAGGACGGGCAGGAAGCCGCTTTCGCCCCGCTGCGCTGCTGGTAGTGGCGGCGGGGGGCCCCCGGGCCCTTTTAAATCACCCAGGGCCAGCTCCTCAGGTGGCCCTGGGGACAGCCACACCAGCCGCTGCTGGAACGGCCCTGGGCAGCTGGCTCCGGGGACTGCCTAAGCGGCGGACAATGTGGCTGTCCCCAGGGACCAACTGAGCAGCGGTCCTGGGGGTGGAAGGTGCAGCCACAACTCAGTGGCTCCTGGCAGCTGTCCCAGGGCAGCCAGAGCTGCAGTGGGCCCCCAGGGATTCCCCCCCAGCAATGGCCAGAGTGACAGTGGGCGCCTGGGGCTTCCCCCTCCCCAGCGGCACAGTGGGCCCCCCGGGGCTTTCCCCCCACAGCAGCTGTTGCTGGGGGCCCTCCACCTTCCCCCCCACCAAGATTCAAACAGGGGTAATTATGGTATAGGTTGGAGGTCATGATTTTTTGTTTCTTGCCCATGACCTGTCCATGACTTTTACTAAAAATACCCAGGATTAAATCGTAGCCTTAACTATGATTCCAGTCACATAATTTCTTTTGCAGCAGGGTCTTTTTTCCTGGAAGAGCAGGATGGCATTTCCTGGACAGAGGCATCTTGATTCATATTCTGCAAGCCATCTGCAAGATTCAAACTTTATTCTTGGGGGAATTCGGTGCCAATGCACACGCGCAGAATTCATGTCCCCCACAGATTTCTTTGCTTCCCTGCAGAAAAATGACTTTCTGATGGCGAAGCAAAGGGAGGACACAAGAGTGGTCATGCACCGCTCCTGAACAGTTCTGGGGAGTCGTTTTGGGCAGAGAGGTGCAGCCTCACCACCGAGTCTGTGTCCCAGAAGGGGAGAGGGGGCTACAGGGTGATATACCACCCTTGTGCATCCAGTAGCCTGTGCTCCTCACTGCCATGCTGGAGCCTCCACATTTATTTATTGACAAATTAAATGTTCTGAATTTTAAAATATTGTGTGCAGGGACATAAGCGCCGACTCCATGGGTGCTCAGGGGCTGGAGCACCCATGGGGAAAAATTAGTGGGTGCTCTGCACCCACCAGCAGCCAAGCTCCCCGCCTTGCCCCACCTTACCTCCGCCTCTGCCTCCTCCCCTGAGGGCACTGCATCCCCGCTCCTCTGCCTACCTCCCAGTGATTGCCACTGCCGAACAGCTGTAACAAGCTCTGGGAGGGAGCGGGGAGGAGCGGGAATGTGGTGCGCTCAGGAGAGGAGGCAGGGAAGAGGCGGGGCTGGGGCAGGGATTTGGGGAAGGAGTCGGAATAGGGGCGGGCAGGGGGTGGAGTTGGGGAGGGGGCTTTGGGGAAGGGGTTGGAATGAGAGTGGGAGGGGGCAGGGCAGGGGTGGAGTCAGGGCAGGGCTGCGGGCAGCGGGGGGTCGAGCATCCACCAGTGCCAGTAGAAGACAGCGCCTATGCTCAGGGAACCTCTTTGGGTTGTCACTGCTTGGTTAACCACTCAGCCATCACACCGATGCATAGAGAGAGAGTGTCAAGCCCTACTGCGATGTGGGGATGGGGTACGGGGTCGGGTCATACACATTCAGATTGCATGCTCCCCCAGTTACAAACCGCTGCTGAGTTCCCATTTAGGACATTAGCCTTTGCTGACAAGTTTCAGAGTAACAGCCGTGTTAGTCTGTATTCGCAAAAAGAAAAGGAATACTTGTGGCACCTTAGAGACTAACCAATTTATTTGAGCATGAGCTTTCGTGAGCTACAGCTCACTTCATCGGATGCATACCGTGGAAACTGCAGCAGACATTATATACACACAGAGATCATGAAACAATACCTCCTCCCACCCCACTGTCCTGCTGGTAATAGCTTATCTAAAGTGATCATCAAGTTGGGCCATTTCCAGCACAAATCCAGGTTTTCTCACCCTCCATCCCCCCACACACAAACTCACTCTCCTGCTGGTAATAGCCCATCCAAAGTGACAACTCTCTTCACAATGTGTATGATAATCAAGGTGGGCCATGTCCAGCACAAATCCAGGTTTTCTCACCCCCCTCCACCCCCATACACACACAAACTCACTCTCCTGCTGGTAATAGCTCATCCAAAGTGACCACTCTCCCTACAATGTGCATGGTAATCAAGGTGGGCCATTTCCAGCACAAATCCAGGCTTTCTCACTCCCCCCCCCGCAACCTGAAGCAAATACTCACCAACAACCACATACCACACAATAGAACCACTAACCCAGGAACCTATCCTTGCAACAAAGCCCGTTGCCAACTGTGCCCACATATCTATTCAGGGGACACCATCACAGGGCCTAATAACATTAGCCACACTATCAGAGGCCCGTTCACCTGCACATCCACCAATGTGATATGTGCCAGCAATGCCCCTCTGCCATGTACATTGGTCAAACTGGACAGTCTCTACGTAAAAGAATAAATGGACACAAATCAGATGTCAAGAATTATAACATTCATAAACCAGTCGGAGAACACTTCAATCTCTCTGGTCACGCAATCACAGACATGAAGGTCGCTATCTTAAAACAAAAAAACTTCAAATCCAGACTCCAGCGAGAAACTGCTGAATTGGAATTCATTTGCAAATTGGATACTATTAATTTAGGCTTAAATAGAGACTGGGAGTGGCTAAGTCATTATGCAAGGTAGCCTATTTCCCCTTGTTTTTTCCTACCCCCCCCCAGACGTTCTGGTTAAACTTGGATTTAAACTTGGAGAGTGGTCAGTTTGGATGAGCTATTGCCAGCAGGAGAGTGAGTTTGTGTGTGTTTGTGTGTCCCCGGGAAAAAAAAGGGAGGGTGTGAGAAAGCCTGGATTTGTGCTGGAAATGACACACCTTGATTATCATGCACGTTGTAGGGAGAGTGTTTCAGAGTAACAGCCATGTTAGTCTGCATTTGCAAAAGGAAAAGGAGTACTTGTGGCACCTTAGAGACTAACCAATTTATTTGAGCATGAGCTTTTGTGAGCTACAGCTCACTTCATCGGATGAAGGGAGAGTGGTCACTTTGGATGAGCTATTACCAGCAGGAGAGTGAGTTTGTGTGTGCATGGGGGTGGGGGGGTGAGAAAACCTGGATTTGTGCTGGAAATGGCCCACCTTGATTATCATGCACATTGTAGGGAGAGTGGTCACTTTGGATAAGCTATTACCAGCAGGAGAGTGAGTTTGTGTGTGTGGTTTTTGGAGCGGGGTGAGGGGGTGAGAGAACCTGGATTTGTGCAGGAAATGGCCCACCTTGATTATCATACACATTGTGAAGAGAGTTGTCACTTTGGATGGGCTATTACCAGCAGGAGAGTGAGTTTGTGTGTGGGGGGATGGAGGGTGAGAAAACCTGGATTTGTGCTGGAAATGGCCCAACTTGATGATCACTTTAGATAAGCTATTACCAGCAGGACAGTGGGGTGGGAGGAGGTATTGTTTCATGATCTCTGTGTATATATAATGTCTGCTGCAGTTTCCACGGTATGCATCCGATGAAGTGAGCTGTAGCTCACGAAAGCTCATGCTCAAATAAATTGATTAGTCTCTAAGGTGCCACAAGTACTCCTTTTGTTTTTGCTGACAAGGTTTCTCTGTGTTCTTTTTTTTATCTCACGCTGCTAGTTAGAAGGATCTGTATTGATTTTTTTTTCAAAAATATACACCCCCTAAACCTGCTTTTAGCAATCAGCATCATTTAGTGTCACCTTATTTTTGCCTGTTCCAGTACAAAAGAAGAGGCTTTTATGGTTTTCCTGACTCGGAGAATGAAAATGAACATGCGTCAGTCCGCACTGCTGTAGATCGTTATCGAGAGGAACCCGTCATTGGCATTGGCAGTGTAGACATCGCCTCCGACTCGGTGCTTGCCAGTGGGGAGTGTCGCCTCTAGAGATACCCAGGGCTGGTGTGGAATCGTCCCAGGCTCCTGGGTCGGGGCTCAAGCAGGTTCTGTGTGGTGTTGTTGAAAAGGAACCCCTAGATATTGAACCCGGGCCGTGTCGGTGCCGACTCCAACTGGCAGAAGGGTTGCAAAAAGAAGCAGGGGGGAGGGGAGGCGCACCAATGCATTTATGCAATTATTCAGTGAGGCAGGGGCCTGGCAGGAAGATAATACCTGTGCAAGTGTCTTTGGCAGAGAGGGGGATTTGTGAGGTCCTCGGCACTGGAGGTACAGGCCAGGGATGGGGCAGCAAATGGAGCGGGGCAGATTTGGGAGTTGGGAACCCCTCTCCCCAGTTATTTCAGGCTTTTTTCAGTGTCCCTCTCTCCCCTTTCCCTGTGTAACCCAAAAAGTTTCTCAAACTTTTTGAATTGGTGACTCCGTTCACAAAGCAAGGCACCCAGTGAGACCCCCCCGCCCCACTTATAAATTCAAAACACATTTTTTATATTTAACGTTATTTTAAATGCTTAATGTATACCCTAAAAAGAAAAGGAGGACTTGTGGCACCTTAGAGACTAACCAATTTATTTGAGCATGAGCTTTCGTGAGCTACAGCTCCCTTCATCGGATGCATGCTGTGGAAAATACAGAAGATGTTTTTATACACACAAACCATGAAAAAATGGGTGATTATCACTACAAAAGGTTTTCTCACCCCCCAGCCCACTCTCCTGCTGGTAATAGCTTATGTAAAGTGATCACTCTCCTTACAATGTGTATGATGATCAAGGTGGGCCATTTCCAGCACAAATCCAGGTTTTCTGGAGAGTGGTCACTTTAGATAAGCTATTACCAACAGGAGAGTGGGTTTGTTGGGGGCCCAGCTCAGCAGAGCCCGGGGCTGTCCGGGGAGTGGGCGGGGGGCGAGTCCCCAGCCCCGGCGGGCGCGGCACGGGCACAGGAAGGGGCTGGGGCCGCCGGGAGCGGTGGGTGCCGGGAGGAAGGAGGCAGGAGTTGGGGAGAACAAAGAGCCGAGGGCGCCGGGGCCCGCGGGGGCAGCTCCTGGGAGCCCGGGCGCTGCTGCTCCCCTGGGAGCCGGGGGCTGAGCGGCCGCTGCCGCTTCCCCAGCGGGCTCGGGGTGGGGGGCCCGGCCTTAGCCCCCGCGGGCCCGGCCGGGGGCGCCTCCTCCGGCGAGAGACCCCTGGGCGCTGCTGGCGGCGGCTGCTGAGCGGAGACTCCAGGTGAGAGAGACCCTGGGGCCGGGCGGGTCCCGGGCTCTGCGCAGCGCCCGGCCCCCACCCCGCGCCCTGGGTGTCCGGGGGCCCGGAGCTGCTGCCCTCGTCAAGGCCGGAAGGTAGCCTTCTCCCAGCCAGCCTGGCCGCTGCCCCAGCCCTCTGCTGTGCCCTGATCCCCCTGCTGCAGGAGAGTGCTGCCCTGGGGACAGTGTCAGGGGGAATCCCCCCGCAAGGGGCTCCTTTGGTCCTGGTCTTTTCCAGTGTTTAATTCACCCTCTGTTGCTGGGAGGGTTTGAAAATGTCTTGGTGGGTTTAGTCCTGGTTGGGGGTGGGGAGCTGGGAGCGGGGGACGGAGGACAGGAGCAAGGTCCGTGCTGCATTATGGGGGCTTTTTGATCATGCTCCCAGCCAGTAGCGTAGCGAAGGGGGGAGCAGGACAGCAGCCGCTCCCCCACCGAGCACAAGTGGCACCTTTAAAATTTCTTGGCACCTTTGGAATTTTTACCCACCTGGCAGCGCTCCGGGTCTTCGGTGGCGAGTCAGGCGGCGCTAGGGGTCTTCAGCGGCTCTTCGGCATCGGGGTCCTTCCCTCGCTCTGGTCTTCGGCGGCATTTCAGTGGCGAGGGGGGCGTCCTTCTGTGCCGCCGAAGACCGGAGCAAGTGAAGAACCCGACGCCGAAGTGCCTCTGAAGACCCAGAGCGCTGCCTGGTGAGTACAAGCGGGTGGCGTCTTTTTTATCTTCACTCCCCCTATTTTCTCCACCTGGCTATGCCACTGTTCCCAGCATGGCAAAATTTACAATCTCTGCCTGCAGGGGAAGAGCCTGGGGGAAGCGTGATGTGAAATGAAGTAAAGCCTGTTCTGAAACCTCCACAACTCCCCTTCTCACCCGGCCAGGCTGCAGAATGACGCCCACGTCTCGCTCCAGCTCATCCCGTCCTCCCATGGGACAGGGGAGAGAAATGGCTGCTGTGAAGCCAGCTCAGGTAGGGGTTATTGGGGGGGTTCCTGGTGGGTTCCTGCGAGAGGGAGAGGGGCAGTAAATGCTGAAGAAGTGGCAACTTCTGGAGAATGAGGTCTGCAGGGGGCAGGGAATACTCTGGGTGAAGGGAATACCCTGGGTGACGACAGAGTGTGACAAACCTGCTGGGATTTGTTTAACGTCGACCTAGATCCTCAGAACAAATGCTTGGGTTTTGGGGAAGAAAATTCCCTAATTTGTGAAACAGGAAACAGACAAACCAACCCCCTTGGCAGAGCATGGAAAACTGACCAGACTTGCAGTGTGGACCCCTCAACCTACTAGCCAGAGGCTGGTGTGACATGGAAAGGGGGCACCCACCAGGGAGGTGTAGGGAAGATGCCCCAGCCACTCACATCCAGCTGCTGGAAGTGAGGAAGGTTTTGGGATTCCTACCATGGGGCTGTGCCTGGAGCGTACTGGGGCCTCCATTTCCTGTATCAGTCTGTGGCTAGTAGGTGCATATTGGAACTGCTGGCAGAGACAAGGGGCTCTCTCTTCGTCCCCTCACCCTGATGCCTCCTGGCTGCTCTCAGCAGTGTGGAGATAGGACTATGCTGACTGCCTCTCTCTCAGAGCTTCCATTTGATTGGCTCCTCTCCCCCAAGAATGGTGGGGCTGTGAGTGGGGCAACAGGTACTGAGTGTGGGACTCTTGCTCTTTCAGGGGCCGGTGACCTTCGAGGAGGTGGCTGTGTATTTCACCAGGGAAGAGGGGGCTCTGCTGGACCCTGCTCAGAGAGCCCTCTGCAGAGACATCATGCAGGAGAACTATGAGAATGTGACCTCGCTGGGTAAGAATTCCCGTCCCCTCCGTTCTTTGAGGGGAAATGCAGAGTTAAGGTTCACGCCACCCCCACGATGCCACCTCTACTCTGCCCTATTTCAGCATCACCCCGACATGCCAATGACACACCCACTAGCCCTCTCCCCTCCCCTGTTACAGAACGTTCTGGGAACAGAGCAGTACAGCAGAAAGTCTAACAACTTCTCTTTGCTAAGATAATCATAGAATATCAGGGTTGGAAGGGAACACAGGAGGTCACCTAATCCAACCCCCTGCTCAAAGCAGGACCAATCCCCAACTAAATCATCCCAGCCAGGGCTTTGTCAAGCCTGACCTTAAAAACTTCTAAGGAAGGAGATTCCACCACCTCCCTAGGCAACGCATTCCAGTGCTTCACCACCCTCCTAGTGAAAAAGTTTTTCCTAATGTCCAACCTAAACCTCCCCCACTGCAACTTGAGACCATTACTCCTTGTTCTGTCATCTGCTACCACTGAGAACAGTCTAGATCCATCCTCTTTCGAACCCCCTTTCAGGTAGTTGAAAGCAGCTATCAAATCCCCCCTCATTCTTCTCTTCTGCAGACTAAACAATCCGCGTTCCCTCAGCCTCTCCTCATAAGTCATGTGTTCCAGTCCTCTAATCATTTTTGTTGCCCTCTGCTGGATGCTTTCCAATTTTTTCACATCCTTCTTGTAGCTTGGGGCCCAGAACTGGACACAGTACTGCAGATGAGGTCTCACCAATGTCAAATAGAGGGGAACGATCACGCCTCTCAATCTGCTGGCAATGCCCCTACTTATACAAGCCAAAATGCTGTTAGCCTTCTTGGTAACAAGGGCACACTGTATCCACTCATATCCAGCTTCTCATCCACTGTAACTCCTAGGTCCTTTTCTGCAGAACTGCTGCCTAGCCATTCTTTCCCTAGTCTGTACCAGTGCATGGGATTCTTCTGTCCTAAGTGCAGGATGCTGCACTTGTCCTTGTTGAACCTCCTCAGATTTCTTTTGTCCCAATCCTCTAATTTGTCTAGGTCCCTCTGTATCCTATCCCTAGCCTCCAGTGGTATCTACCTCTCCTCCATAGAATCATAGAATCATAGAATATCAGGGTTGGAAGGTGTTAGCCGACGGCCAAGGATGTTTGGTGAGGTGCCAGCTATGCCCGTTTATACCATCCGTGACTTTAACTGCTAGGACGCACTGTCCCTTCGCGGCGGGCAGCCCGGGCTAGGCTGACGGATGCCCCAAGGTCCTAACCACCCGTGACTTTAACTGCTAGAGCTCAGAGCTCCTTCGCAGCGGGCAGTCAATACTGACTGACAGGTGCCCCAATGGCAGCACTAAGAGCCTCTCCACACCCGTGACTTTAACTGCTAGAGCTCAGAGCTCCTTCGCAGCGGGCAGCCAGGATTGACTGACAGGTGCCCCAAGTGTTTGCCCCGTGGAGGCGGCACAACTCAACGCTAGGCTCTTAGTACTCTCACCTAATGGCCAGGCTTTAGAGCCAAAACAGCTGAGGTTCTTTAATTGTATTGGCTGCTTTACAGTAAACCAGAGAAAACAAGTCAGGCTTATGCATAAATGGTTACCAAAATTTATTAAGCTAGATTCTAATCATGTGGTTACAAAATTGCTAGTGCCTACTTATTTAAATGTAGAGATGTTACACACACAAACAAGTTACAAAACTGAAGCCACAATCCCAAAAAAAGAAAACAAAGTATAGAGCTCTATTTCAAAATATGTGTACACTAAAGATAGGAGATCAGGTGTGGGTGCTTCTTACCCTCCTTGCATCTCTCGATTCCAGCGGTGCCAAGCCAGGATCGGTCACTCAATTCCGCGGAAAGACGAATAAGGGACAAGGCGTAGGGACCCTCTTAGCTGCAGAAGCCTTGGGAGGCTGTCACTTATCTGACCAGCAGATAGATAGTGAAAAGCACTCAAAAATCATGGTGCTGTAGGTCCCCTACTTATACCTCTGTACTCCTTTATTCTCTTTCTCCTTTCTTATGCCAAATTGAGGCTGGTCTGTCAGGGTGACGCCAGCTTTCGCAAGAGTAGTTTACACTTGCAAAGGAGAGAAACAATAAGTTTCGACTACTGGACATTTCTTTTATCAGGGTAAATATTTTCCCACCTAGGATGTTGGTGTGTGTGCATCACGCTATTTAGTTGGGGCTAAGAGCCATGTCTGTCAGAGGGCCTCTGCCTGCTGTGAGCTTAATCGTTGTATCTGTTCTCAGAGGCACATTGTAGCAGCACACCTGTGCTTTCACAGCTTCAAAGGCTGTGCTGGAATATATGTTAAGTGCCCTGTTCCTGCTTCCTCCTGTGTTTCCAGCAATGCTGGTCTGAGGGGGGGGGCGGCTGTCTGGCTACAGAAGGGACCCCAGAAGGTCATCTAGTCCAACCCCCTGCTCAAAGCAGGACCAATTCCCAGTTAAATCATCCCAGCCAGGGCTTTGTCAAGCCTGACCTTAAAAACCTCTAAGGAAGGAGATTCTACCACCTCCCTAGGTAACGCATTCCAGTGTTTCACCACCCTCTTAGTGAAAAAGTTTTTCCTAATATCCAATCTAAACCTCCCCCACTGCAACTTGAGACCATTACTCCTCGTTCTGTCATCTGCTACCATTGAGAACAGTCTAGAGCCATCCTCTTTGGAACCCCCTTTCAGGTAGTTGAAAGCAGCTATCAAATCCCCCCTCATTCTTCTCTTCTGCAGGCTAAACAATCCCAGCTCCCTCAGCCTCTCCTCATAACTCATGTGTTCCAGTCCCCTAATCATTTTTGTTGCCCTTCGCTGGACTCTCTCCAATTTATCCACATCCTTCTTGAAGTGTGGGGCCCAAAACTGGACACAGTACTCCAGATGAGGCCTCACCAATGTCGAATAGAGGGGAACGATCACGTCCCTCGATCTGCTGGCTATGCCCCTACTTATACATCCCAAAATGCCATTGGCCTTCTTGGCAACAAGGGCACACTGCTGACTCATATCCAGCTTCTCGTCCACTGTCACCCCTAGGTCCTTTTCCGCAGAACTGCTGCCTAGCCATTCGGTCCCTAGTCTGTAGCTGTGCATTGGGTTCTTCCGTCCTAAGTGCAGGACCCTGCACTTATCCTTATTGAACCTCATCAGATTTCTTTTGGCCCAATCCTCCAATTTGTCTAGGTCCTTCTGTATCCTATCCCTCCCCTCCAGCGTATCTACCACTCCTCCCAGTTTAGTATCATCTGCAAATTTGCTGAGAGTGCAATCCACACCATCCTCCAGATCATTTATGAAGATATTGAACAAAACCGGCCCCAGGACCGACCCTTGGGGCACTCCACTTGATACCGGCTGCCAACTAGACATGGAGCCATTGATCACTACCCGTTGAGCCCGACAATCTAGCCAGCTTTCTATCCACCTTATAGTGCATTCATCCAGCCCATACTTCCTTAACTTGCTGACAAGAATACTGTGGGAGACCGTGTCAAAAGCTTTGCTAAAGTCAAGGAACAATACATCCACTGCTTTCCCTTCATCCACAGAACCAGTAATCTCATCATAAAAGGCGATTAGATTTGTCAGGCATGACCTTCCCTTGGTGAATCCATGCTGGCTGTTCCTGATCACTTTCCTCTCCTCTACGTGCTTCAGAATTGATTCCTTGACGACCTGCTCCATGATTTTTCCAGGGACTGAGGTGAGGCTGACTGGCCTGCAGTTCCCCAGATCCTCTCTTTTCCCTTTTTTAAAGATGGGCACTACACTAGCCTTTTTCCAGTTTCAGCAGCTGTTACTGTACACGCTCAGTGTGAGCCACAGCGGGGTTTCCCGGGCTGAGGTCGGGGCTGCAGCAGCTGGAGGGGCAGGGCCGGGAGAACAAAGCCCAGAGCTTGGGGGCGGGGCAGCTCCTGGGGGCAGGGCCTGGCACAGACTGGGGGTGGGGCAGCTCCTGGCAGTGGGGCTCTGGCACAGACCAGACGCTGCTGCTGCCTCTGTGTGATCCGGGAGCCTGGGCTGAGCAGCTGCTGCTCCCCGGCGTCTGTGCTGGGGGGGCAGGGGGGGGGCGCTGTCATTAACCCCTTCATGCCCAGCCAGCGGGGGCTTTCTCCAGCTGTGACCAGCCCCCTGGGCAGCCCCAGGCTCTACCTGCACCAGGCCCTGGGCTGGAGCCCCCCGGTGAGTAGGAGACCCCAGATGGGGAAGTGTTGGGGATGGACAGGAAAGTGACTCTCTGCCCCAGGGAATCTGGGAGAAGCCTCGGAGCTGCCTCAGCCCCAGTGGAGCTGCAGCCAGGATCTGCCCCCAGCACCACTGGGATTCACGGGGGACCAGAGACTGGGGCCTGGCAAGGTCCCCTGTGGTGTGGAGGGTGGTGGGTGTGTCTGGTAGGGAGGGGAGAAGCTGGAGTTCTGGGGGGGAAGGTCACTGGGATGCCAGGGAGGAAGAGGTTTGAACTGTCTCTGTGCAGCCAGGAAATTCCCGTGGGAGAAGTGGTGGGCGGGGGAAGGGGGGAGGTGACTTAATTGGATCCTGTCCCTGTTTGTGCCACAACTTCCCTGGACACTCAGTTACAGAAGTCGCAATTCTTCAACAAAAAAACTTCAAAAACAGGCTCCAGCGAGAAACTGCAGAACTGGAATTAATTTGCAAGCTGGAATTAGGCTTGAATAAAGACTGGGAGTGGATGAGTCATTACACAAACTAAAAACTATTTTCCCATGCTAAGTTTTCTCCCTACTGTTATTCACACCTTTTTGTCAACTGTCTGAAATGGGCCATCCTGATTATCACTACAAAAGTTTTTTTTCTCCTGCTGATAATACCTTAATTGATTACTCTCATTAGAGTTGGAACGGCAACCCTCTCCTGCTGGAGTGTGGCTGCCATTGTTTCAGTGTCAGATGGAATCGTCGAAAGTGATTCCTTTGGTTCTGCTTTTTTTTCTAGTATTGTGTTCAGACTTTGTCATGGGGCAGGGGGAGGGAAAAGGGAGTTTAAAAATGTCTCTGTGGGCTTAGCCTGGTAGGAGTGGCCAGGTCTACAAGGTAATAAAGAGATCAAGCATTTTCCCAGCATGGCAGAATCTAGGGTGTCTGTCTGCAGGGAAAGGGCCTGGGGCAATCGTGATGTGAAATGAACTAAAGCCTGTTCTGAAACCCCCACAACTGCCCTTCTCACCCACACAGGCTGCAGAATGATGTCCATGTTTCCCCCAGCTCATCCCAGCCTCCCGTGGGACAGGGGAGAGAAATGGCTGCAAAGGAGCCAGTTCAGGTAGGGATTATCAGGGGGTTGCTGGTGGGTTCCTGCAGGAGGGAGAGGGACAGCAAATACACCGGAGGTGGGAAGGTTTGTACAGTCTGGTTTAGAGGTTGGAGTGGGGCAGGAAATGCACAGGGTGGAGAAAGGGAGGAGGACAGAGGGTGGCAAACCTGCCAGGGCTAGTTTAATAAGTGGCCTAGATTCTAGGAACAGACCCATGAGATTTGGAGGTGGAAATGCCCTCATTTGTGAAATAGAAAATAACCCACGTACATGGAGCTAGGAAAACTGATCAGACTCCCAGTGCTGGAGCCTGACCCGACTAACCAGTGGCTGCTGTGAGATATGAAGGGGGCACCGACCAGTCAGGTTTGGGGAGTTTCCTCTCCCTTTATATCCAGTTCCTCACAATGAGCAGGGTGTTCGGCTTCCTACCAAGGAGCTCTCCCTGGACCCTGCTAGGGACTCCATCTCCTTATCAGTCTGTGACTAGTAGGTGTGTGATGGATCTGCTAGGAGAGAGGAGGGACTCTCTCTTCGTCCCCTCACCCTGGTGTTTCCTGGATGCTCTGAGCGGGGTGGGGATGGGACTCTGTTGACTGGAATGCATCCAGAGCTCCCATTTGATTGGCTCCTCTCCCCCACGAATAGTGAGACTGTGAGTGGGGCAGCAGGTCCTGAGTGTTGGATTCTTGCTCTTTCAGGGGCTGGTGACCTTCGAGGAGGTGGCTGTGTATTTCACCAGGGAAGAGTGGGCTCTGCTGGACCCCACTCAGAGAGCCCTCTGCAGAGACGTCATGCAGGAGAACTATGAGAATGTGACCTCGCTGGGTAAGGGTTCCTGTCCCCTCGGTTCTTGGAAGGGGAACTGAAGAGATGAGGTTCACACCACCCCCACAATGCCACCTCTGCTCTGTCCTGTTTCAGCATCACCCCAACATGCCAGTGACACACATACGACCAGCGACCCTCCCCTGCTGCAGAACACTTTGGGAGCAGAGCACAGGAGCAGTATCGCACAGTGTCAAATATCTCCTGTTTACACAAGTAGAACCAGGGGTTAGGTCCCGCATAACCAGCAGAAGCTTCCTGCCCCTGGCCTTATCTCAAACCCTGAGCCTACTCCACCCAGACCAGAATGTGCTTGGGGTGTAAGAAGCAGGCTGCTGGAGTCAGAGCTGCTGGTCCAGGGTTACTTATCACACAGACACTCGGGGCGTCCTTGAATGCTGGCTGGGGGTATCCAGACAAGGGAGCTCCAGCTGCAGAACATTGAATCTCACCCAGGATTACAGATGACACAACTCCTCACTGATCTGGATTGCCCTGCAGCAAGCGAAAATTGCCTATGTTGGTAGTGACATTTCTTGAGACATGGAAAGTCTTGCTCCCCCATCTCCATGTGTAATAGCCATAATCTCTCTTCTCTGCAGGCTCCTTGGATTTTTGAGTCCCTCATTCCTGAAGTCACATGACCCTGATTCTTATTTTTCACATTCTGCTTTTCCAGACTATTTAGAGTCTGTTTCTCCTCAATTATAGCTTCTAATTTCCCAGTGTTCTCCATACCCAGGGATTTTTAGACCCTGCCTGGCGGGTCTGTGTTCTGGGAACTGGTTGGTGTCTGGAGTCCCCTGGCTGGAGGCTCTGGGAGCTGATCCTCACCACACTCCTTCTCACTTGTTAGCTGGTGATGGAATCCTGGCTCCAAGTACTGCCCGGCATTCCCCAGCCATGCCCATTCTCCGTGATAACTTTCTATTCACTTATCAATCACTGTGAGATGAAATCACAGATTTTACTTTTCTCCTCTCATGAATACTGCATTAACTTCCAGTTCTTCCAGTTCCAGTTCCAGGATGTGGAAAAAGCTAATGTACTCAATGCTTTTTTTGCCTCTGTTTTCAACTAACAAGGTCAGCTCCCAGACTGCTGCGCTGGGCATCACAAAATGCGGAAGAGATGGCCAGCCCTCTGTGGAGATAGAGGCGGTTAGGGACTATTTAGAAAAGCTGGACGTGCACAAGTCCATGGGGCCGGACGAGTTGCATCCGAGAGTGCTGAAGGAATTGGCGGCTGTGATTGCAGAGCCACTGGCCATTATCTTTGAAAACTCGTGGCGAACCGGGGAAGTCCCGGATGACTGGAAAAAGGCTAATGTAGTGCCAATCTTTAAAAAAGGGAAGAAGGAGGATCCTGGGAACTACAGGCCAGTCAGCCTCACCTCAGTCCCTGGAAAAATCATGGAGCAGGTCCTCAAAGAATCAATCCTGAAGCACTTGCATGAGAGGAAAGTGATCAGGAACAGCCAGCATGGATTCACCAAGGGAAGGTCATGCCTGACTAATCTAATCGCCTTTTATGATGAGATTACTGGTTCTGTGGATGAAGGGAAAGCAGTGAATGTATTGTTTCTTGACTTTAGCAAAGCTTTTGACACGGTCTCCCATAGTATTCTTGTCAGCAAGTTAAGGAAGTATGGGCTGAATGAATGCACTATAAGGTGGGTAGAAAGCTGGCTAGATTGTCGGGCTCAACGGGTAGTGATCAATGGCTCCATGTCTAGTTGGCAGCCGGTATCAAGTGGAGTGCCCCAAGGGTCGGTCCTGGGGCCGGTTTTATTCAATATCTTCATAAATGATCTGGAGGATGGTGTGGATTGCACTCTCAGCAAATTTGCGGATGATACTAAACTGGGAGGAGTGGTAGATACGTTGGAGGGGAGGGATAGGATACAGAAGGACCTAGACCAATTGGAAGATTGGGCCAAAAGGAATCTGATGAGGTTCAATAAGGATAAGTGCAGGGTCCTGCACTTAGGACGGAAGAACCCAATGCACAGCTACAGACTAGGGACCGAATGGCTAGGCAGCAGTTCTGCGGAAAAGGACCTAGGGGTGACAGTGGACGAGAAGCTGGATATGAGTCAGCAGTGTGCCCTCGTTGCCAAGAAGGCCAATGGCATTTTGGGATGTATAAGTAGGGGCATAGCGAGCAGATCGAGGGACGTGATCGTTCCCCTCTATTCGACATTGGTGAGGCCTCATCTGGAGTACTGTGTCCAGTTTTGGGCCCCACACTTCAAGAAGGATGTGGATAAATTGGAGAGAGTCCAGCGAAGGGCAACAAAAATGATTAGGGGACTGGAACACATGAGTTATGAGGAGAGGCTGAGGGAGCTGGGATTGTTTAGCCTGCAGAAGAGAAGAATGAGGGGGGATTTGATAGCTGCTTTCAACTACCTGAAAGGGGGTTCCAAAGAGGATGGCTCTAGACTGTTCTCAATGGTAGCAGATGACAGAACGAGGAGTAATGGTCTCAAGTTGCAGTGGGGGAGGTTTAGATTGGATATTAGGAAAAACTTTTTCACTAAGAGAGTGGTGAAACACTGGAATGCGTTACCTAGGGAGGTGGTAGAATCTCCTTCCTTAGAGGTTTTTAAGGTCAGGCTTGACAAAGCCCTGGCTGGGATGATTTAACTGGGAATTGGTCCTGCTTCGAGCGGGGGGTTGGACTAGATGACCTTCAGGGGTCCCTTCCAACCCTGATATTCTATGATTCTATGATGATTCTATGATTCTAAGACAGAGGCAAAAAAAGCATTGAGTACATTAGCTTTTTCCACATATCAAGTGTCATCTCCTGAGACAGTCTCATGCACATGAATGCTGCATTCACAGAGTCCAGGCATGTCATGAATTCACATGGGGCTTGGAAATGAGGAGGACTTAAGTAACGACGTTTCTCCCATGTACATGAAGAAGAGGCAATGATTCAGCTCCCCTTGCTGGTTTGCAGCATAAAGGGCAGAGCAGAAGGGTAAGAGGCAGGGGGGATGCACAATTAAGAGGGCAACAAACAGCCATCTCCTAGCAGGCCCCCTAGATTCACTCCAACAGTTACCTGCCTTTTCCCGTGTAAAACCCACACTTGAGTTCCTTGTGCTTCACCATGTTCCCCTGCTACAAAGCTGAGTCTGACTCTCCTCCAGCTCTCCTCCTGGCCTGAAATGAGGGAGAGAAAGAACAAGGTCATGCATCTCAACAACAATTTAGGAGTCCTCTCAGTGGAATCCATTTATGGTTCCAATAACATGCTTCAAAAGCCAGCTGGCTGTTACAATGTGGCCTAAAAATAAGCTGTCTTATCATTGAGGGTTCGAGTCCCAGTGCAGTTGTGCTTCTTTAGCCTTCACTTTGGCTGAAAGTCCTGCTTTCTTTAGGGCCAAATCCCTAGATAGTCCCAATCCAGCCTCTGGCCTTCCCAGTTTGCCAAAGAAAGTGGATGGACACCCAGGCTAGAATGTAGAGCAGTCTCCCTCTTCCCTGTGCCTCCCTGTGCTGGAGGGAGATGGTTAAATACTACCTTTGGAATCCTGGGTGTTTCTCTGCTTCTCGCCAGTTGGTGAAAAGCTACTTGGAGAAAAATCTCCTCCCCCACCGCCAAAAGGAGCACCCTGAGTGGGAACGGGAAGAGGCCCCACCTGGGGGCCTGGCCCTGCTTTCCTACAACATTCTGATGCTGGCTGCACAATGTCAGCAGCTGCCCCGCATGCTGGTCTGCAATTGGCCTGCAGTGGGTGTTTGCTTTGCCAGGAGGTGGGGAGCAGACTGGCGGAGTGTCTTTGTGGCTGTCCACAGACCACGATTAGGTATGGTCCCCTCTCCTCTTGTCCCACCCTCTGGAGATCTATGGATTTAAGGCTTCCCTTAAAGCCACCCTGTTCTAGGTGCCCAGAGGTGTGCTGGGCTCCAGCCTGGGACTCCTGCTCCTGCTTCTCTTTCCTTGACTATGAAGCCTGGTCCTGGCACTCCTTTTAAGAATGAGGTGAGCAAGAGGAAAAGCATGTATACAAGTGCAAAGGGCAAAAGCTTGTCGCCAGCAGGTGATGCAGAGAGAAACACGGACGTTAGATCAACCCACAGAACTTCAGGCATCTCTAGCCAGACTCTCAATTTTTGAGGCCCCATGCTATTTCATGGGTCCATCCCATGAAGCCAGCTGGACCAAAGACCTTCCTCGAGTGGGCATGAGTAACCCTGCAGTAGGGAAAAGTCAGATTCTTGTGAAACTGGGGACCCAAGTGGAAGGGCCTCCAGGGCTTTGCAGCAAACCAATGTGGCCACTGGTGCTGTGAGGGAGGCCACTGCTGTGGCTTAAACCATCCCATTAGCACCTTCCATGTAGCCACATACTGAAAAGCCCATAGGAGATAAGGTGGGAGTGGACAGCCACTGGAGAGAGCAGGGGGACCTCCTAATCTCCTCCCCATTCTGTTACCACCGGCTACCCCAAACCTGGTGCTGCATTCAGTGGGCTTGAAAAAAATATGGCCAGATCTGAAAAGTCGGTTATGGACTTTGTGGTTGCCCTCCAGTTCATCCACCCACTGAAAATTGAAAAACAAGAAAGTGGAACAGGAAAAGTCTTCAAAGCCCACCATGTCCAACCTCCCCTGTGTCACTGGCAGAAAAGCCACACTTCTCCTGACTAGGGATCTCCTCTTACGCCAGGAAGTGGAAGACCATCATGTTCATTGTCTGCAGCACTCATGGGGCTGGGGGAAATACATGGCTGAGGAAATTTCCCGCAGCCAAAAGATAGGTCTTGAGCATGACAACCTTCTGGGCTAATGCCAAAGTTCACTTATGCCACCGGCCGAGCTGTTCCTCACAGGCCAGCAGCTGCCTCTCCCAGTTCATGTTCCCCACCTTGTCCCTGACCCCAAACAATACCCTCAAGATGTTCACCACCCTGGGGGTATGTCTTGGCTGCTTACTAATCTCAAATCCCTGATGAGTAAGGGAAAACCCCCCCAGGGTCTGATCCCACCTCAGGGCCCTGCTCTTTTCTAGGTTCATCATGGCTCCTGCTGCAGTCGAGTACCCCAATAGCATCACTAAAGTGCAGCAGTCACCCGGGGAGCTCGCCATCACAATCATATCATTTGCATGGGCAACTGCCTTCGATGTGACACTCGCCCACTCAGTTCCCCCAGGCTCTGGTCAGGGCAAACCATGCCCCACATTGCTCTGCTTCTGTGGAGTGCTCTCAGAAAAGGGTCCAAAGACATGATGTACAAAAGGGGCTCAAGGGACAGCCCTGTCATACTTTCATCTGCATGGGGACTTTGTTCCCTAGCCAGCCATTCACCAATGGGCAGACTGAGGCCTGTTTGTACAGCACCTGCAGCCATCTGATAAAGTCCCCCAGAAGTCCATACTGTTTGAGCACTTTCCACAGATAGTTCAGGTTGACGTGGTCAAAGGCCGTGGATTGATCCAGAGCAAACAAGTGACCTTCCCACTGCTTCCAGCATGCACATTCACAGACCTCCCGCACGCTGCATGAGGAGTCTGCGACTGTCCGACCTCGCGCTGCATTGGATTGATTACAATGCACCAGTCGGTCTGCTACCTCTCCCAGCCTCCTCTCGAGTACTCGGGCCAAGATCTTATAGTCGGTATTTAATAGAGCAATGGGCCTCCAATTTCGGATGTTGGTGAGGGCTCCCAGCTTGGCCAGCAATACCAGGATAGTGTCGTATTGTGATGGACTCAGTGCCCCGTGGTGCAGGGAGCTGTTGAAGACATTAGTCAACACTGGCATCAGAGGCTCCAGCAGTTCCCAGTAGAGTTCTGGAGGCAGGCCATCTGAGCCAGGAGATGTACCAGTCTTCAAGGACGAAGTCGTTTCCCTCACCTCACATTCCTGCATGGGCTCCAGCAAACTCCTCCGCTCGTCTCCTGAGACCAGCTATGAGCAGTCCCCAGCTAAGTAGAGAAACTGCTCCTTCACTGGCTGTGCAATGTCCTGGCCCTGGAACAGCTCCCCATAATCAGCCTCCACGATGGCCAGCATTTAGAATATAGAATATCAGGGTTGGAAGGGACCTCAGGAGGTCATCTAGTCCAACCCCCTGCTCAAAAGCAGGACCCATACCCAATTAAATCATCCCAGACAGGGCTTTGTCAAGCCTGACCTTAAAAACGTCTAAGGAAGGAGATTCCACCACCTCCCTAGGCAACGCATTCCAGTGTTTCACCACCCTCCTTGTGAAAAAGTTTTTCCTAATATCCAACCTGAACTTCCCCCACTGCAACTTGAGACCATTACTCCTTGTCCTGTCCTCTTCCACCACTGAGAATAGTCTAGAACCATCCTCTCTGGAACTACCTCTCAGGTAGTTGAAAGCAGCTATCAAATCCCCCCTCATTCTTCTTTTCTGCAGACTAAACAATCCCAATTTCGGGTGCTGTTGCCTGTGGTCCTGCACTACCAGATCTGTGGATCCCACCCTGAGTCCCTGCATTCCCCTGCTTTGTCTCTGTTCCCTGCAGGCCACAAAAATGTCTGGGGAGGCAGCCTCTTCCTTTACTTGATGGTCCCACTCAAATCAAGCCAGCTGCAGCCTCATCTCCCAGAACTCAGCCAGCTGTCACTTGATATGTTCATACAGTCACACAGGCTCCCCTGTCTGGACGGTCTTGTCAAAATCCCACAGGCGACGCTGCAGGACTTGGCGCAGTTGATATTCTTTAATGTTGTGGTGTTTGCCCAGCCGCCGGAACAAAGCTGCCAACTCATCCTTCACCAACTCCCACCAATCCGCCTGGTTGGCATAGAACCCTCTTATGCTTTCCCATTCCACCAACACCACCCCGCCTCTCCACCCCGCCCCTTTATCTTGCGAGCTCTGGATGTTCAGCTTCCAACATCCTCTGCCATGGGCCAGGGAATTGCTCACACTGAAGCACGTAGTGAAAGCTGCATGACCTGAACAGTCCATTGGCACTACCCTGCACTGGGCTGTCAACCTGCTCTCTTTCACGTAAATCCGCTCAATGCAATTCCTGGCCTGTCCCCACAGAAAGGTGTACCCCATCTGCGGCTGGTGTGAGCTCGGATCAGAGGAATAGGAGGCTACCGCCCTCCTGTTGTTGGTTCCGCTTCAGAGAAACATGCCCTCTAAACCAACCTCACTACAGACCTGCGCCAGGTAGTGCTCATTGTAAAAGAGTTTCCTCTGATAGTTGGAAAAACAGGACCAATGGTCCTCAGACCAGCTGACTGAATTAAAATCCCCCCAACACCAAACACCATGAGATCCATAGGAAGGGAGCCAGTTCCTTCCATAGATCTTTCCTTTCCTGCCTTATCTGGGGACCATACATAATAATATAGTGATAACCAGTGCTACGGAGCACAAAGTCCACCAACAGTGCCCTCCCTGGTCAGAGCTCCACCACTCCTGTGCTTGCACCGTGGATGTGAAGAACAAGAACTCCAAACCAACCATTCTTTCCTGGCCCAGAGAACCAGAAAGATGGGCCCTTCCTCCAATTGCCCTCTGCCCATTGAGCTACCCTAAAGTCATTAATGTGCATTTCCTGAATGCCCACCATGTCCAAGTGCAGCTGTTCCAAGGCACTGAATATCAAGCGCCTCCTTCTGGGCTTCTGGGCCCCTAAATCCCTGCACATTCCACATGGCCACGTTCACAGATACCCCTTCCCCGGTACTGCCCTCTCCCACCTGCACAGAGGAGCTTTCATCCACAATCCCTGCCCTGCGCTGCCCAGCACCCCCTCTGGCACCATCCCCAAGGGCTGCCTCATTCCCTTCCTGCCCTATTGGGTCAACCAATAAGTCACGTGTGGGAAAGACTACTCCTATCCCTCATTGCCCTCCAAAAGCATGGGAGAGAAACTCAGATGAGAGGAGCCCTCTCCACTACCTTGATCTGCCCAAGAGCCTTTCTCCATAGGCCAACATTCTCCCCACTCTGAGCATGCCCCACTTCTACTGCAGATTCTTTCCCTCCCCGGCCATCTCTGCTTGATCCAACACTGGAAAATGGTTGCTCTGGGGAAGCACCTTGCTGCTTACTGCAGTCGCAGCTGGCAACATGCAGTCACGTGACAGCCAGTGAGACATTAACAACTCGAGAGCACTTTCTTGCCTGCCTTTTCCTTGGGGAAATCTTCACAAAAGTCTGCTCTCCGGCCTGTTCATGGTGGGTTTGGGCATCTAATGAACCAGCTGGGCCCCGTCAACCTGTTCCTGGTCATATGGGGATCTTTCGGGTGCTGTTACCCCAGCCAGCGCTTCACCAATGGCCTCACCTGACTGTACAAAGAAAGCCTTTGACAAGGTCCCTCACCAAAGTCTCGTATACAAAGTAATCTGTCACAGGATAAGAGGGAAGGTGCTCTCATGGATTGGTAACTGGTTAAAAGATAGGGGAAAAAGGGTAGGAATAAATGGTCAGTTTTCAGAACGGAGAGAGAGGTAAATAGTGGTGTCCCCCAGGGGTCTGTTCTGGGACCAGTCCTATTCAACATATTCATAAATCATCTGGAAAAAGGGGTAAACAGTGAGGTGGCAAAATTTACAGATAATCCAAAATTACTAAAGATAGTTAAGACCCAGGCAGACTGTGAAGAGCTAGAAAAAGATCTCTCAAAACTGGGTGAGTGGGCAACAAAATGGCAGATGAAATTTAATGTTGGTAAATGCAAAGTAATGCACATTGGAAAATATAATCCCAACTATACATATAAAATGATGGGGTCTAAATTAGCTGTTACCACTCAAGAAAGATCTTGGAGTCATTATGGATAGTTCTCTGAAAACATCCACTCAATGTGCAGTGGCAGTCAAAAAAGCAAACAGAATGCTGGGAATAATTAAGAAAGGAATAGATAATAGGACAGAAAATATCATGTTGCCTCTTTATAAATCCGTGGTACGCCCACATCTTAAATACTGTGTGCAGATGTGGTCGCCCCATCTCAAAAAAGATATATTGGAATTGGAAAAGATTCAGAAAACGGCAACAAAAATGATTAGGGGTATGGAACGGCTTCCATATGAGGAGAGGTTAATAAGACTGGGACTTTTCAGCTTGCAAAAGAGACAGCTAAGGGGAGGTATGATTGAGGTCTATAAAATCATGACTAGTGTAGGGGAAGTAGATAAGGAAGTGTTCTTTACCACTCATAACACAAGAACTAGGGGTCACCAAATGAAATTAATAGGCAGCAGGTTTAAAACAAAGAAAAGGAAGTATTTCTTCACACAATGCAAGTCAACCTGTGGAACTCCTTGCCAGAGGATGTTGTGATGTCCAAGATCATAACAGGGTTCAAAAAAGAACTAGATAAATTCATGGAGGATAGGTCCATCAATGGCTATTAGCCAGGATGGGCGGGAATGGTATCCCTAGCCTCTGTTTGCCAGAAGCTGGAAATGAGTGACGGGATGGATCACTTGATGATAACCTGTTCTGTTCTTTCTCATTGGGGCACCTGGTGCTTGCCACTGTTGGAAGATAGGACATTGGGCTAGATGGACCTTTGGTCTGACCCAGTATGGCCGTTCTTACATTCTTCTGTGCCTACCCCACTGCTTTCCTCACTGTTCTGCACTAGCTCCTCCAGGCTAGCTATGCAAGCCCCGGTTCCACTGCTCTCCCCATCCATGGGGCATGAACCCTCCACTCCTGTGACATCCTAGCTGGGTGTTCGCTTGGCCACTCCCATTCCCTGTTCCCTTGCTTCCCGAGCACTCTCCGTCTGCATGCGTGCTCTGTGCTGACACCAGAGTCCCTCCTCTCGGATATGCCATGCCTCTGGACAATTGCAGTATGTGTCCCTGCCTCCCACACAAATTGCAACAGATCCCCTGCCGGCAGTCCTCCGTCCTGTACTCCGAGGACTCACTGTGCAGACCGTGCCAGCTAGAGCCCCCGTAACTGAAGTGCTCATATGAGCTGCAGCTGAAGCAGGCTTTAGACTGTCCCGCATACCGGCAATGACCCGCTCCGACCCGATGTAAAACATATTTGGAACATGTCTTAACTGGTCACCCTCATCCCTTAAAAGCTCAACTGTCCCCTGAAATTCACCCATCCACACTCCATCACTGACCACAGCTGCCGAGGGAGAAATCCCGAAGAGCGGAGCAGCAAAGTGCCCAATAAAAAGTCCCACGTGGGGCACCTGTTCAAACCCCCCGTGTACCATAGTCAAGCCATGCAACGCTGCTGTTGCTGCAAGGAGACGGACGGCTGCAGTCCCTCAATTGCCACCAAACATGCTGTGGTTGCTGAAAGACAGGCTGCGGCTGCTGTGTAGGATTTCCTCTTGAATGGCAGGGGACCCTCTGGTCCAAACCCCACCGCTGGCACCAATGTGGAAGGCTGCTCTGTTCTCCTGCCTTCCAGCTCTGCCATCTCACAGCCCTGACCTCTGCCATCTGCAGCTCGAGTGGCTCCCCTTGCTCGGACACCGGAAAGTGGCCCCGGGCTCATGTCAGACCCAAGGACACTGTGAGGCTCACCATCAGGTCCAATGCTCACCGCTGGGCCAGTGAACCCCCATAAGGACGTTTCCTTTCCTGGGTGAATGAGCCCCCAGAATGCTGCTTCCCATCCCATGGGGTCTCACCACTACCTGTACCCAAAGACAGCTCAGAC
Source organism: Lepidochelys kempii (assembly GCF_965140285.1). Taxonomy (NCBI): domain Eukaryota; kingdom Metazoa; phylum Chordata; order Testudines; family Cheloniidae; genus Lepidochelys; species Lepidochelys kempii. The sequence continues at coordinate 4,411,899 of NC_136407.1, forward strand.
CCCACAAGTGCTCCCAAGGTGGGGTAAGCAGCTCTTGGAGCTCCACTCCCTAGCTCCACCAATTCTGAACTCTCCCACCCACCCCCCGGGTCTCATGACAATTCAGGCCCCAACGCTGGGCTGGACCCAAGCCTCCCAGGGACTGAAACCACACAAATACCTTCTGCCTGGGAGTGCTACAAGCCTCTTCCAGGCACTGCAGACACAAATTCCTCCTCCAACTCCACTCGTCTCGCAGATCTCTCATGCATCCCCAAGTCCCGGCCAGCAGCCCCAAGACCTGCACCCCTCTCCAACTGGGGGGCCTGAGCCCCACCCTGCTCCCCACTCCCTCAAAGGAAAGCCAAGTGCTGGGTGAGCACCTAACTCTCCAAACATTCGGCACATCCTGTCTCAGACCGGGCAGCCAGATCAGCACATTCAGGTGAAGGCAGAAACAGAGACAAGGAGCCAGAGCTTCCACCTCCACCAGGTGAGAATGCAGCCATCTGGGAGGAACCTGCTATATGCCCAGAGGCCTTTATTCCTCCAGCCTGCGAGGAAAGATGGCATGTCAGGAAGTTGCCCCTTCAATCCCACACACAAAAGGCCCTTCTTAGCAAAGGCAAAGTCCTGAAGAGAAAAAGCAATGTTAAACAGGACTTAAGAGAGATACCGTAAGAGCTTAGTGAAGAATTCATCACCTGACCAGGGACTTGAACGCTGGACATTCAGATTAAAAGTCTGACGCTCTACCAACCGAGGAAGGAAGGAAGGAAGTTGGTTCAGAGGAGAAACTAGTCAAGAAAAAGAGATCCAGAAACAAAAGGGGAAACCTGCTGCTCTCTCTCTCACTCTTCCCAGCCGTAGCCTGGCCTGGTATTAGTGCTGGTTAAGAAGAGGGGAAAGTATTGCATCTACCAGCTGTCCAGTAAGGCTCTCCTCCTTCTTCCACTGGCCAGTTCCTGGGATAACCCCAACCCCCACTTGACAGAGAGTGGTGACATCGGCAGAGAAAGCACCTTGGCACCAGCCTGGGTAAAGCTCAAGGATCTAGGCCAGTCACCTTCTGGAGCCCTGTGGATTGGCCTCTCTGCCCTGGGAGCACTAATTTTTCCCTGTGGGTGCACCCACGGAGCACCCACGGAGTTGGCGCCTATGGGCTTGGGAGTTGCCCGTGAGCCGTGGGTGGACTTGTTCTAGTGAGAACTGCTGCTCATTTTTGGATGACCGGGGCCACGACTGATGGCTTGGGAGTGGGGGCGGGGGGCTGGCTGTGAGTGAATGGGATATAGGAAGCCCCAGCCTGCTCCTCCAGGGGCCAAGTCTTTCACTTCTCTCCTGCCTCGGGGAGCCCAGCCTTAAGCCTGCCCAGAATGTGCTGCAGCTCGAGCATTAAGCCTTCCTGTGTGGTCTGTACTGTAGAGGACCCTGAACCCATGTAGGGTACTTTAGGGGGGAAATCCCAGCCAGAAAGAATTCTGGTCACTAGGTCAACCCATTAAGTCGAATGCGGCGAGCTGGAGGCCTGGTGACTTAGTATGCGGGGCCAGCAGGTCATGCTGCTTTTCCCGCATGTGGGGGAGGCAGCCGCCGACGTTTGCCCTTCCCACTCCCTACACTCCTGCACCCCAAAATCCCTGTCGGCCAGCAAGACGAGCCAGGAGCCCAGAGAGAGGAGGCAAAGAGGTGCCTAGAGCCTCCTCTGGCGAGGATGCCTCTGTCCACCTCCTTCTGCTGTGCTGCTGGGTGCCAAGTCCCTGGCAGCCAGTAGGTGAAGCTGGGACAACAGGGTGGGGCGGTAAGTGGCGGCAGGACTCTTGCTGCCGGGGTCTAGCTGCCCAACTTCCTCCCTGTGCCACTGGGCCCCAGTCGCCTTCAGCCACCAGGTAACCCAGGAACTAAGGCAGGAATGGGGTGAGGAAGCAAGTCAAGCTGAGCAAGGCAGCCAAAAATTCATCTTGACTTCGTGGGCCGTTCGCAATGATGTCCTTTTTGTGTGGCACGGCTGACAAAAACATCCCCGACAGAGAAACAGCAGGCCAAAAAGGTGCCCTGACATAGGCACCGACTCTGTGGGTGCTCCAGGGCTGGAGCACTCACGGGCAGCTCCCTGCCCCGCCCCCCCCCCCCCCCCCCCGCTGCAGCTCTGCCTCCGCCTCCTCCCGAGCATGCTGCCTGCCCACTTTCCCCCCCAGCTCCCAGCACTTGTGTTGTGAAACAGCTCATTGAGAGTTCAGTCCTTGAGGGGGCCATTTAGGGATCTGGGACAAAAATGGGAGATTGGTCCTGCTTTGAGCAGGGGGTTGGACTAGATGACCTCCTGAGGTCCCTTCCAACCCTAATAATCTATGAATCTATGAATCTTTCACACGGCAAGCACTGGGAGGGAGGGAGCAGGAGGGGGAATGCAGTGCACTTGGGGAACAGGTGGGGCCAGGGCAGGGATTTGGGGAAGGGGTCCAATTGGGCCGGAAGGGGGTGGAATTGGGGCGGGGACTTTGGGGAAGGGGCTGCAATGAGGGTGGGACAGGGGCGGGGAAAGGGTGGAGTCTGGGCAGGGGCGGAGGGGGCGTGAGCACCCACTGGCGCCAGGGAAAATTGGCACCTATGCACCTTGCAGGTGCTGAAGTAGCTGAGTTGGGAAAGCATTAGATTGATGATCTAGAGGTCCCTGGTTCAGCCTTTGGCATGCTCTTTGTGTGCAGGGGTGGGCTGTGTTCTGGAAGCATAGCAGTGCCTTTACCCACCAAGAGTGCTTCATTTTGGGCTCCCCAGCAGGAAAAGACAGCATGGGCTTGTGCATGGAGTTGACCCACCTGAGCTTGCTTTCTTCTCTTGCTCTTTCCCAGCAAGGGGGGAAAAAAGAAGCTCCCTTTCAAGTGAGTGACAAGGGCGACGTAAGGATGACTTCCTGAGCGCCGTCTCCAGTCCTTTGCTCTACCAGCCAATCTATCAAAGGGCTGCCACCACTTTCTCCAGGTTTGCCCATTGGTGTGTGCCAGGGCGAGCACCAGCCAAGTGGATGGAATTTGAAGGGAAGGGCAGAGCACTGTGACAGCATTTCTGTAGTGTAGTGGTTATCACGTTTGCCTAACACGCAAAAGGCCCCTGGTTCAAAATTGCGAAGAAATATGATCATAGAATATCGGGGTTGGAAGGGACTTCAGGAGGTCATCTAGTCCAACCCCCTGCTCAAAGCAGGACCAATTTTTGCCCCAGATCCGTAAATGGCCCCCTCAAGGATTGAACTCACAACCCTGGGGTTTAGCAGGCCAATGCTTAAACCACTGAGCTATCTCTCTCTCGCTCCCTCCATGATGGCTTACTTTTAACAGCTATCCAGCGAGGTGCTCCTCCTTCTGCCACTGGCCTGTCCCTGGGATAACCCCAACCCCTGCAGGACAGAAGGTGGTGAAATGAGCTGAGAAAGCACCCTGGCATCAGCTGGGGAAAGCTAGAGGATCTGCGCCAGTCACCTTTTGGAGCCTTGTGGCTTGGCCTCCTCTGCCCCTGGAGGTTGGCCTACGGAGGCCGGCTCTTCCTGTTGCCCTCCTTTGCATGACTTGCCACAGGGGGAAGTGAGGCACGAATGGGGCAAAAGAGGAAAGTCATGCTGAAGAAGGCAGGGCAGAAGCTACGCACCTCAGTGCAGCTAAGTGGGGTTAGTGGAGTGCCACCGTTCATTCTGCAGTTGGCTGCTGGGAGGTAGAATCCTGTGCCTGCCTCTTGGCTTCCCAGAGATGGCTACTTGCAGCCCAGGAGAAGAAGGATGGTTCTGGGTGAAAGGAAGATAAGCCAAGCTGAGTCCAAGTGTGTTCCTTTCTGGTCAGGATGGTGTGCTGTGGTGGGCTTGGGATTTGCCTGCGAGCTCTAGGTAGGCTTGTTCCAGCGAGAACAGCTGCTGCTTTCTGGCCAAGCTGGGGGCGCCCATGACAGCTTTCGAGGGGACAGGTGCTGGCTTGAGTGAACGTGATGTAGGAAACCCCAGCCTGCCCTTCCAGACCAAGTCTACTGCTTGTCTCCTGCATTGTGACATCCAGATTTAAATCTTCCTAGCGTGAGCTGCAGCACGTGTATTAAGGCTTCCTGGTTGGATCAGTCGTTTCCAAAGTAGCTCAGTTGGGAGTGCATGAGATGGATGATCTGAAGGTTTCTGGCTCGATGCCAGGCTTTAGCACACCCCTTCACCCTGGGCGTGTAGTGCTGGGCTTTTTTCTGGCTGTGCAGCTGTGCCTTGAACTCACGAGTTCCCCTAATTTCAGCGGCAACACTTGCAGAGGGCGCTATGTGGGGTCATGAGCCCCCCCTGGGTTAGCATCCCTGCTACATCATGCGGTGCGGCCAGGCTCCCTCCCTGCACAGCAGCTGCTGGAGGGGGAAGTGGAGGGGGGCTGCCTTTGCTGCTTCCCCTCCCTGCATTGTTCACACCTGGGAGCGGCTGTTGATCGTAAGGGGGTGGGGCTGAACCTTGAAATTGTGCCCCCCCCACCTATTTCGGCAGACACCAGTCATCTGTGCCTGGTTTCCAGCTCCTCAGCCAGAGGGAAAAGTGGTATTCTGCACCTGAGTGGCCAGCCCTTACTTTCTTTCTCATGAAGGAGACAAAAAAAGAATCGCTTTTTCAACCCCCCGTCCTGCCGTTGACTGTGTGACTTTCTGAGTTCCTGCTACAATGGAGGATTCAGAGTTAGTGGGGCCCTGTGCACAGCTTCATTTTCAGGGGGCCCCCCTGGGGACCCAGCCAAGAAAAAGAACATTCTCTCCTATCTCCCCCCATTCTTCATTCTTATCTTCCTCCTCCTCCTATATTGTAAGTAGTGGGAAGTAAATGAACATGAAGTGAGGTCCCTTTATAGGGGCAATGGGTGGGGTGTAGGAGGCGTGGCGGGGGTCAGGCTCTGGGAGGAAGTTTGGGTGGTGGGTGCGGGCTCTGGGCTAGGACAGGGGGTTGGAGTGTGGGAAGGGGTGAGGAGTGTGCGCTCTGGGAGGAAGTTCGGGTGGTGGGTAGAGCTCTGGGGTAGGACAGGGGGGTGGAGTGTGGGAAGGGGTGAGGAGTGTGCGCTCTGGGAGGAAGTTCGGGTGGTGGGTGCGGGCTCTGGGCTAGGACAGGGGGGTGGAGTGTGGGAAGGGCTGAGGAGTGTGTGCTCTGGGAGGAAGTTCGGGTGGTGGGTGCGGGCTCTGGGCTAGGACGGGGGTGGAGTGTGGGAAGGGGTGAGGAGTGTGCGCTCTGGGAGGAAGTTCGGGTGGTGGGTGCGGGCTCTGGGCTAGGACAGGGGGGTGGAGTGTGGGAAGGGGTGAGGAGTGTGCGCTCTGGGAGGAAGTTCGGGTGGTGGGTGTGGGCTCTGGGCTAGGACAGGGGGTTGGAGTGTGGGAAGGGCTGAGGAGTGTGTGCTCTGGGAGGAAGTTCGGGTGGTGGGTGCGGGTTCTGGGCTAGGACAGGGGGTTGCAGTGTGGGAAGGGGTGAGGAGTGTGCGCTCTGGGAGGAAGTTCGGGTGGTGGGTGCGGGCTCTGGGCTAGGACAGGGGGGTGGAGTGTGGGAAGGGCTGAGGAGTGTGTGCTCTGGGAGGAAGTTCGGGTGGTGGGTGCGGGCTCTGGGCTAGGACGGGGGTGGAGTGTGGGAAGGGGTGAGGAGTGTGCGCTCTGGGAGGAAGTTCGGGTGGTGGGTGCGGGCTCTGGGCTAGGACAGGGGGGTGGAGTGTGGGAAGGGGTGAGGAGTGTGCGCTCTGGGAGGAAGTTCGGGTGGTGGGTGCGGGCTCTGGGCTAGGACAGGGGGTTGCAGTGTGGGAAGTTGGTGAGGAGTGTGCGCTCTGGGAGGAAGTTCGGGTGGTGGGTGCGGGCTCTGGGCTGGGCAGGGGGTTGGAGTGTGGGAAGGGGTGAGGAGTGTGCGCTCTGGGAGGAAGTTCGGGTGGTGGGTGCGGCCTCTGGGCTAGGACAGGGGGTTGGAGTGTGGGAAGGGGTGAGGAGTGTGCGCTCTGGGAGGAAGTTCGGGTGGTGGGTGCGGGCTCTGGGCTAGGACAGGGGGTTGGAGTGTGGGAAGGGCTGAGGAGTGTGCGCTCTGGGAGGAAGTTCGGGTGGTGGGTGCGGGCTCTGGGCTAGGACAGGGGGGTGGAGTGTGGGAAGGGGTGAGGAGTGTGCGCTCTGGGAGGAAGTTCGGGTGGTGGGTGCGGGCTCTGGGCTAGGACAGGGGGTTGGAGTGTGGGAAGGGGTGAGGAGTGTGCGCTCTGGGAGGAAGTTCGGGTGGTGGGTGCGGGCTCTGGGCTGGACAGGGGGTTGGAGTGTGGGAAGGGATGAGGAGTGTGCGCTCTGGGAGGAAGTTCGGGTGGTGGGTGCGGGCTCTGGGCTAGGACAGGGGGGTGGAGTGTGGGAAGGGGTGAGGAGTGTGCGCTCTGGGAGGAAGTTCGGGTGGTGGGTGTGGGCTCTGGGCTAGGACAGGGGGTTGGAGTGTGGGAAGGGCTGAGGAGTGTGCGCTCTGGGAGGAAGTTTGGGTGGTGGGTGCGGGCTCTGGGCTAGGACAGGGGGTTGGAGTGTGGGAAGGGGTGAGGAGTGTGCGCTCTGGGAGGAAGTTCGGGTGATGGGTGCGGGCTCTGGGCTAGGACAGGGGGGTGGAGTGTGGGAAGGGGTGAGGAGTGTGTGCTCTGGGAGGAAGTTCGGGTGGTGGGTAGAGCTCTGGGGTAGGACAGGGGGGTGGAGTGTGGGAAGGGGTGAGGAGTGTGCGCTCTGGGAGGAAGTTCGGGTGGTGGGTGCGGGCTCTGGGCTGGGCAGGGGGTTGGAGTGTGGGAAGGGGTGAGGAGTGTGCGCTCTGGGAGGAAGTTCGGGTGGTGGGTGCGGGCTCTGGGCTAGGACAGGGGGGTGGAGTGTGGGAAGGGGTGAGGAGTGTGCGCTCTGGGAGGAAGTTCGGGTGGTGGGTGTGGGCTCTGGGCTAGGACAGGGGGTTGGAGTGTGGGAAGGGCTGAGGAGTGTGCGCTCTGGGAGGAAGTTTGGGTGGTGGGTGCGGGCTCTGGGCTAGGACAGGGGGTTGGAGTGTGGGAAGGGGTGAGGAGTGTGCGCTCTGGGAGGAAGTTCGGGTGGTGGGTGCGGGCTCTGGGCTAGGACGGGGGTTGCAGTGTGGGAAGGGGTGAGGAGTGTGCGCTCTGGGAGGAAGTTCGGGTGGTGGGTGCGGGCTCTGGGCTAGGACAGGGGGGTGGAGTGTGGGAAGGGCTGAGGAGTGTGTGCTCTGGGAGGAAGTTCGGGTGGTGGGTGCGGGCTCTGGGCTAGGACGGGGGTGGAGTGTGGGAAGGGGTGAGGAGTGTGCGCTCTGGGAGGAAGTTCGGGTGGTGGGTGCGGGCTCTGGGCTAGGACAGGGGGTTGCAGTGTGGGAAGTTGGTGAGGAGTGTGCGCTCTGGGAGGAAGTTCGGGTGGTGGGTGCGGGCTCTGGGCTGGGCAGGGGGTTGGAGTGTGGGAAGGGGTGAGGAGTGTGCGCTCTGGGAGGAAGTTCGGGTGGTGGGTGCGGCCTCTGGGCTAGGACAGGGGGTTGGAGTGTGGGAAGGGGTGAGGAGTGTGCGCTCTGGGAGGAAGTTCGGGTGGTGGGTGCGGGCTCTGGGCTAGGACAGGGGGTTGGAGTGTGGGAAGGGCTGAGGAGTGTGCGCTCTGGGAGGAAGTTCGGGTGGTGGGTGCGGGCTCTGGGCTAGGACAGGGGGGTGGAGTGTGGGAAGGGGTGAGGAGTGTGCGCTCTGGGAGGAAGTTCGGGTGGTGGGTGCGGGCTCTGGGCTAGGACAGGGGGTTGGAGTGTGGGAAGGGGTGAGGAGTGTGCGCTCTGGGAGGAAGTTCGGGTGGTGGGTGCGGGCTCTGGGGTAGGACGGGGGGTGGAGTGTGGGAAGGGGTGAGGAGTGTGCGCTCTGGGAGGAAGTTCGGGTGATGGGTGCGGGCTCTGGGCTAGGACAGGGGGGTGGAGTGTGGGAAGGGGTGAGGAGTGTGCGCTCTGGGAGGAAGTTCGGGTGGTGGGTGCGGGCTCTGGGCTAGGACAGGGGGGTGGAGTGTGGGAAGGGGTGAGGAGTGTGTGCTCTGGGAGGAAGTTCGGGTGATGGGTGCGGGCTCTGGGCTAGGACAGGGGGGTGGAGTGTGGGAAGGGGTGAGGAGTGTGCCCTCTGGGAGGAAGTTCGGGTGGTGGGTGTGGGCTCTGGGGTAGGACAGGGGGTTGGAGTGTGGGAAGGGGTGAGGAGTGTGCGCTCTGGGAGGAAGTTCGGGTGGTGGGTGCGGGCTCTGGGCTAGGACAGGGGGGTGGAGTGTGGGAAGGGGTGAGGAGTGTGCGCTCTGGGAGGAAGTTCGGGTGATGGGTGCGGGCTCTGGGCTAGGACAGGGGGGTGGAGTGTGGGAAGGGATGAGGAGTGTGCGCTCTGGGAGGAAGTTCGGGTGGTGGGTGCGGGCTCTGGGCTAGGACAGGGGGTTGGAGTGTGGGAAGGGATGAGGAGTGTGTGCTCTGGGAGGAAGTTCAGGTGGTGGGTGCGGGCTCTGGGGTAGGACAGGGGGTTGGAGTGTGGGAAGGGGTGAGGAGTGTGTGCTCTGGAGGAAGTTCGGGTGGTGGGTGCGGGCTCTGGGCTAGGACAGGGGGTTGGAGTGTGGGAAGGGGTGAGGAGTGTGCGCTCTGGGAGGAAGTTCGGGTGGTGGGTGCAGGCTCTGGGCTAGGACAGGGGGTTGGAGTGTGGGAAGGGGTGAGGAGTGTGTGCTCTGGGAGGAAGTTCGGGTGGTGGGTGCGGGCTCTGGGCTAGGACAGGGGGGTGGAGTGTGGGAAGGGGTGAGGAGTGTGCGCTCTGGGAGGAAGTTCGGGTGGTGGGTGCGGGCTCTGGGCTAGGACAGGGGGTTGCAGTGTGGGAAGGGGTGAGGAGTGTGTGCTCTGGGAGGAAGTTCGGGTGGTGGGTGCGGGCTCTGGGCTAGGACAGGGGGGTGGAGTGTGGGAAGGGGTGAGGAGTGTGCGCTCTGGGAGGAAGTTCAGGTGGTGGGTGCGGGCTCTGGGCTGGGCAGGGGGTTGGAGTGTGGGAAGGGGTGAGGAGTGTGTGCTCTGGGAGGAAGTTCAGGTGGTGGGTGCGGGCTCTGGGCTGGGCAGGGGGTTGGAGTGTGGGAAGGGCTGAGGAGTGTGCGCTCTGGGAGGAAGTTCGGGTGGTGGGTGCGGCCTCTGGGCTAGGACAGGGGGTTGGAGTGTGGGAAGGGGTGAGGAGTGTGCGCTCTGGGAGGAAGTTCGGGTGGTGGGTGCGGGCTCTGGGCTAGGACAGGGGGTTGGAGTGTGGGAAGGGGTGAGGAGTGTGCGCTCTGGGAGGAAGTTCGGGTGGTGGGTGCGGGCTCTGGGCTAGGACAGGGGGGTGGAGTGTGGGAAGGGGTGAGGAGTGTGCGCTCTGGGAGGAAGTTCAGGTGGTGGGTGCGGGCTCTGGGCTGGGCAGGGGGTTGGAGTGTGGGAAGGGCTGAGGAGTGTGCGCTCTGGGAGGAAGTTCGGGTGGTGGGTGCGGCCTCTGGGCTAGGACAGGGGGTTGGAGTGTGGGAAGGGGTGAGGAGTGTGCGCTCTGGGAGGAAGTTCGGGTGGTGGGTGCGGGCTCTGGGCTAGGACAGGGGGTTGGAGTGTGGGAAGGGGTGAGGAGTGTGCGCTCTGGGAGGAAGTTCGGGTGGTGGGTGCGGGCTCTGGGCTAGGACAGGGGGGTGGAGTGTGGGAAGGGGTGAGGAGTGTGCGCTCTGGGAGGAAGTTCGGGTGGTGGGTAGAGCTCTGGGGTAGGACAGGGGGGTGGAGTGTGGGAAGGGGTGAGGAGTGTGCGCTCTGGGAGGAAGTTCGGGTGGTGGGTGTGGGCTCTGGGCTAGGACAGGGGGGTGGAGTGTGGGAAGGGGTGAGGAGTGTGCGCTCTGGGAGGAAGTTCGGGTGGTGGGTGTGGGCTCTGGGCTAGGACAGGGGGGTGGAGTGTGGGAAGGGGTGAGGAGTGTGCGCTCTGGGAGGAAGTTCGGGTGGTGGGTGCGGGCTCTGGGCTAGGACAGGGGGGTGGAGTGTGGGAAGGGGTGAGGAGTGTGCGCTCTGGGAGGAAGTTCGGGTGGTGGGTGCGGGCTCTGGGCTAGGACAGGGGGTTGGAGTGTGGGAAGGGGTGAGGAGTGTGCGCTCTGGGAGGAAGTTCGGGTGGTGGGTGTGGGCTCTGGGCTAGGACAGGGGGTTGCAGTGTGGGAAGGGGTGAGGAGTGTGCGCTCTGGGAGGAAGTTCGGGTGGTGGGTGTGGGCTCTGGGCTAGGACAGGGGGTTGCAGTGTGGGAAGGGGTGAGGAGTGTGCGCTCTGGGAGGAAGTTCGGGTGGTGGGTGCGGGCTCTGGGCTAGGACAGGGGGTTGGAGTGTGGGAAGGGCTGAGGAGTGTGTGCTCTGGGAGGAAGTTCGGGTGGTGGGTGTGGGCTCTGGGCTAGGACAGGGGGTTGGAGTGTGGGAAGAGGTGAGGAGTGTGCGCTCTGGGAGGAAGTTCGGGTGGTGGGTGCGGGCTCTGGGCTAGGACAGGGGGGTGGAGTGTGGGAAGGGGTGAGGAGTGTGCGCTCTGGGAGGAAGTTCGGGTGGTGGGTGTGGGCTCTGGGGTAGGACAGGGGGTTGGAGTGTGGGAAGGGGTGAGGAGTGTGCGCTCTGGGAGGAAGTTCGGGTGGTGGGTGCGGGCTCTGGGCTGGGCAGGGGGTTGGAGTGTGGGAAGGGGTGAGGAGTGTGCGCTCTGGGAGGAAGTTCGGGTGGTGGGTGCGGCCTCTGGGCTAGGACAGGGGGGTGGAGTGTGGGAGGAATAGCTCAGTGGTTTGAGCATTGGCCTGCTAAACCCAGGGTTGTGAGTTCAATCCTTGAGGGGGGCCATTTAGGGATCTGGGGCAAAAATTGGGGATTGGTCCTGCTTTGAGCAGGGGGTTGGACTAGATGACCTCCTAAGGTCCCTTCTAACCCTGATATTCTATGATTCTATGACAGGGGGTTGGAGTGTGGGAAGGGGTGAGGAGTGTGCGCTCTGGGAGTAAGTTCGGGTGGTGGGTAGAGCTCTGGGGTAGGACAGGGGGGTGGAGTGTGGGAAGGGGTGAGGAGTGTGTGCTCTGGGAGGAAGATTGGAAGATTGGGCCAAAAGGAATCTGATGAGGTTCAATAAGGATAAGTGCAGGGTCCTGCACTTAGGACGGAAGAACCCAATGCAGAGCTACAGACTAGGGACCGAATGGCTAGGCAGCAGTTCTGCAGAAAAGGACCTAGGGGTGACAGTGGACGAGAAGCTGGATATGAGTCAGCAGTGTGCCCTTGTTGCCAAGAAGGCCAATGGCATTTTGGGATGTATAAGTAGGGGCATAGCGAGCAGATCGAGGGACGTGATCGTTCCCCTCTATTCGACATTGGTGAGGCCTCATTTGGAGTACTGTGTCCAGTTTTGGGCCCCACACTTCAAGAAGGATGTGGATAAATTGGAGAGAGTCCAGCGAAGGGCAACAAAAATGATTAGGGGACTGGAACACATGAGTTATGAGGAGAGGCTGAGGGAACTGGGATTGTTTAGCCTGCAGAAGAGAAGAATGAGGGGGGATTTGATAGCTGCTTTCAACTACCTGAAAGGGGGTTCCAAAGAGGATGGATCTAGACTGTTCTCAATGGTAGCAGATGACAGGACAAGGAGTAATGGTCTCAAGTTGCAGTGGGGGAGGTTTAGATTGGATATTAGGAAAAACTTTTTCACTAAGAGGGTGGTGAAACACTGGAATGCGTTACCTAGGGAGGTGGTAGAATCTCCTTCCTTAGAGGTTTTTAAGGTCAGGCTTGACAAAGCCCTGGCTGGGATGATTTAACTGGGAATTGGTCCTGCTTCGAGCGGGGGGTTGGACTAGATGACCTTCTGGGGTCCCTTCCAACCCTGATATTCTATGATTCTATGAAGTTCGGGTGGTGGGTAGAGCTCTGGGCTAGGACAGGCGGGTGGAGTGTGGGAAGGGGTGAGGAGTGTGCGCTCTGGGAGGAAGTTCGGGTGGTGGGTGCGGGCTCTGGGCTGGGCAGGGGTGCGGGAGGGGTGGCGCTTACCCGGGCAGTGCAGCTCCCAAAGCGACCGGCGCACACAACCCTCCGGCAGCAGCTCCAAGGTGGGGGGGGGACCAGGGGGGGTCTCCGTGCACCGTTGCCTGCAGACGCTGCCCCCACAGCTCCCATTGGCTGCAGTTCCTGGCCAATGGGAGCTGTGGAGTTGGTACTTGGGGCAGGGGCAGCACATGGAGACACTCCCCCCGCCCCAGGGGATGCCGGCCACTTCTGGGAGGGGCAGGGAGGGATGGAGGCAGGGTGGGCAGGGAGCCACCTTAGTGCTGCTGGCACATCTCTGCACGCCCATTGGGGGAGGGGAGCAGAGGGCCTCCATGCGCTGGGGGGGTTGGGGGGCTGCCTCCCTCCCCTCCTCCATAGCCAGAGATGTGCAGAGATGGGTCAGCAACAGCCCCTTCCAGGAGTGGCCTGGGGCCACCGGCGTGGCTGGCCGGGACTCGGGGCCAGGTTGTCAGATGAGATTTGTCCTCCATTTTGGGGGTCCCCCATCACTGGGGGCCCGTTGCCACCACATGGTTTGTTTCATGGTAAATCCGCTCCTGGCCTGCTACAGGCCTCCGCTCTACCATCTAAACCAGTGGTCCCCAACCTTTCTGTGGGAACAGCATATTCCTATTCCCAGAATACCAGGCGGGCACCAGACACCCCGCCGCCGAAATGCCGCCGAGAAATGGCAGCGCATTTTGGCAGGTGGTTCTCTGGCGGCCGCGCTCGCTGTCGGCATTTCGGCGGCGCGGTGTCCTGCGGGTGCACACATCTGCCCCGGCAGGCGCCATTGTGCCCGCGGGCACCACCTTGGGGACCCCGATCTCAGCTGCTGAAGGGAAGCTAATTGGCAACGGCTACTGCCTGTTTCTCCAAGGTAACGGATCCGCGCACAGCTCTGCAGCCGTAACACGCTGGGCCGGGAAGTCAGCGGTCGAAGGAGTGACACCATTCTCTGCTAGCAACCGGCCCCCTTGTTTTTCTCCTGGATCTTCAAGCCTGGCAGGGGCCTGCACAGTAACAAGAGCCTGGCCCCTGAGGTCAGGGACCTGCTGGGGCTCCATCCTGCTAGGAAGGTCCCCAGCACTCCTCGCTGGCTGGGCTGAAGTCAAAGGGCGCTGCCATGGGAGGGAAGTGCCTCATCCCCTGGCCTGAGGCATCGGTGCTTCTTTGTCCCCCTCTCCTGCCCAGAGAGGCAGGCAGCTGCTTTGAGGACACACGAGTGAGGCTCTCAGGATATCGGTCAGCTCGGTCTGGCTGGCAGGGGCCTTCCAGCTCAGTCTGGCATTGGCCCGCATTGCTCTGCCCTCGGCCAGCCACGGGAGGAGGGACTGTGGCTGCAGCTCAGGCTCGGGCCGCATGGCCAGGCTTCCCTGGCAGGGGATGCCATAGGCAAAGAGCTGGGCACAGTCTACATAGTAGCAGGAGGGAAGGAAGGTGGAGCCTGAGCGTCTCGTGGGTTTCTCCCTCGCGACTCAGGCAGAGGCAGGAGGGGAACGACAAGGGCCCGGCTGAAGATTTTGGCCTTGGACTGGAGGATTAAGCCTGTGACCTTGGCATTGCTGCTCGGACATGGGGTTTTGTGGTGCTGCCCCCATGGTCGCCTGTCCACTAGGTCAACACTTTGAAGCGAAGGGGACCCGCCTGGAGACAGAAAAAGGGGACATTTGCGGTAGGCAGCCGTTCTCAAGGAGCATCCGACATGTATGCCCTGAGTGCCATTCCCCCTCTGGGCGTGTCCCAACTTTGTTTTGGTTTGTCAGCATGAAAAGGGGTTTGTTTATGATTCTGACAGTTTTCCAAATCTCACCTTCACTGCTGTGCCAGGATACAGGGTGGATAAGCCTGATTTATCCACACTGAATTATTGCAGTCTGAGGCCTCTCCATCCTTTTTGTTTGCACAGACCAGTTTGTACCCTGAGTTAGGTATGGATCAGCATGCCCACCATTGATCAGCCCATTTCTCAGGAGCAGCCGTGGACCACAACAAGTGTGCCCGAGATGCAGAAGTTTGGGGGTGTCCAATTTCTGACCAGGATAGAAAGCCCCCTCCCCCACCAATGATTCCCTTCACCGTGCTAGTCCACAGACCCACTCCTGGGGTTGGTCCTGGGGCCGGTTTTGTTCAATATCTTCATAAATGATCTGGAGGATGGTGTGGTTTGCACTCTCAGCAAATTTGCGGATGCTACAAAACTGGGAGGAGAGGATAGGGATAGGATACAGAGGGACCTAGACAAATTGGAGGATTGGGCCAAAAGAAATCTGATGAGGTTCAATAAGGATAAGTGCAGGGTCCTGCACTTAGGACGGAAGAACCCAATGCACAGCTACAGACTAGAGACCGAATGGCTAGGCAGCAGTTCTGCGGAAAACGACCTAGGGGTGACAGTGGACGAGAAGCTGGATACGAGTCAGCAGTGTGCCCTTGTTGCCAAGAAGGCCAATGGCATTTGGGGATGTATAAGTAGGGGCACAGCGAGCAGATCGAGGGACGTGATCGTCCCCCTCTATTCGACATTGGTGAGGCCTCATCTGGAGTACTGTGTCCAGTTTTGGGCCCCACACTACAAGAAGGATGTGGAAAAATTGGAAAGAGTCCAGCGAAGGGCAACAAAAATGATTAGGGGTCTGGAACACATGACTTATGAGGAGAGGCTGAGGGAACTGGGATTGTTTAGTCTGCAGAAGAGAAGAATGAGGGGGGATTTGATAGCTGCTTTCAACTACCTGAGAGGTGGTTCCAGAGAGGATGGTTCTAGACTATTCTCAGTGGTAGAAGAGGACAGGACAAGGAGTAATGGTCTCAAGTTGCAGTGGGGGAGGTTTAGGTTGGATATTAGGAAAAACTTTTTCACTAGGAGGGTGGTGAAACACTGGAATGCGTTGCCTAGGGAGGTGGTGGAATCTCCTTCCTTAGAAGTTTTTAAGGTCAGGCTTGACAAAGCCCTGGCTGGGATGATTTAATTGGGGATTGGTCCAGCTTTTGAGCAGGGGGTTGGACTAGATGACCTCCTGAGGTCCCTTCCAACCCTGATATTCTATGATTCCTCTTGGCTCCAGTTTTTAAAAGAGTGATGACTCGAGAAAGGTTTCACTTCCAGAAATGCTTTCTCTGCCTCAAGACATAATGCAATTACAAACAAAAAGGATTCTCTTTTCTCAATCACAGGTGGGTTTTTATTCAAAGAAAATCTGCAGAGAGAATCCTCAACATTAATGAAAAGTTGACATTAAGCATGTTGTAGCCAAAATGGCCAAAATATTACAATCTATAGTATATCTGGTTTTGCTGCAAAATGTTAAAACTCACCAATTTCAACAGGTTTCTATTGTTGTCGCCCAAGCACAACCAAATATAAAAACTTAATACGCTCAGTGTGTGTGTGCATAGACCTGCCTTTCAACTTCATTTTGGTTTCATTTTATACTATTTTTGTGTGTTATGTTATGTTAAAAAGACATGGTGGTTGTTAAAGCTTGTGCTTTCAAACAGTTAACAAAAGTTGAATTGCTATCACAGGGAAATTAAGAAACTAGTGTAAATATCTGGTTATGAACTCATTTGCTAAAACAGAGAACTCAGCAGGGGAGAGAAAATTCCCCTTCTGACAGAAGATTGTTGTGAGTACCTATTTTAGCAGTTAAGCCCTATATTCAGTATAAATACTTAGTAACGTTTAACCCATATGCCTAAGAGGCAGATATCTCTTTAAGAGACCCATTGGTGGGAGGTAGCAGTGAGCTGTGTCTGGGTCATCGTTGAACATAAGAACATAAGAATGGCCATACTGGGTCAGACCAAAGATCCATCCAGCTCAGTATCCTGTCTACCAACAGTGGCCAATGCCAGGTGCCCCAGGGGGAGTGAACTGAACAGGTAATGGTCAAGTGATCTCTCTCCTGCCATCCATCTCCACCCTCTGACAAACAGAGGCTGGCGACACCATTCTTTACCCATCCTGGCTAACAGCTATTAATGGACTTAACCTCCATGAATTTATCTAGTTTTCTTTTGAGCCCTGTTATAGTCCTAGCCTTCACAACCTCCTCAGGCAAAGAGTTCCACAGGTTGACTGTGCGCTGTGTGAAGAAGAACTTCCTTTTATTTGTTTTAAACCTGCTGCCCATTAATTTCATTCGGTGGCCCTGAGTTCCTATATTATGGGAACAAGTAAATAACTTTTCCATATTCACTTTCTCCACACCACTCATGATTTTATAGACCTCTATCATATCCCCCCTTAGTCTCCTCTTTTCCAAGCTGAAAACTCCTAGCCTCTTTAATCTCTCCTCATATGGGACCCATTCCAAACCTCTAATCATTTTAGTTGCTCTGCTCTGAACCTTTTCTAATGCCAGTATATCTTTTTTGAGGTGAGGAGACCACATCTGTATGCAGTATTCAAGATATGGCCATATCATGGATTTATATAAGGGCAATAAGATATTCTCTGTTTTATTCTCTATCCCTTTTTAAATGATTCCTATAATCCTGTTTGCTTTTTTTGACTGCTGGTGCACACTGCATGGATGTCTTCAGAGAACTATCCACGATGAATCCAAGATCTCTTTCCTGATTAGTTGTAGCTAAATTAGCCCCCATCATATTGTGTGTATAGTTGGGGTTATTTTTTCCAATGTGCATTACTTTACATTTATCCACATTAAATTTCATTTGCCATTTTGTTGCCCAATCACTTGTGAGATCTTTTGGAAGTTCTTCACAATCTGCTTTGGTCTTAACTATCTTGAGCAGTTTAGTGTTGTCTGCAAACTTTGCCACTTTACCACTTTCTCCAGATCATTTATGAATAAGTTGAATGGGATTGGTCCATTCTGAAAATTTACCATTTATTCCTACCCTTTGTTCCCTGTCTTTTAACCAGTTCTCAGTCCATGAAAGGATCTTCCCTCTCATCCCATGACAACTTAATTTACATAAGAGCCTTTGGTGAGGGACCTTGTCAAAGGCTTTCTGGAAATCTAAATACACTATGTCCACTGGATCCCCCTTGTCCACATGTTTGTTGCCCCCTCAAAGAACTCTAAGAGATCAGTAAGACATGATTTCCCTTTACAGAAACCATGTTGACTTTTGCCCAACAATTTATATTCTTCTATGTGTCTGACAATTTTATTCTTTACGATTGTTTCAATGAATTTGCCCGGTACTGACGTTAGACTTACCGGTCTGTAATTGCCGGGATCACCTCTAGAGCCCTTTTTAAATATTGGCATTACATTAGCTATCTTCCATCACTGGGTACAGAAGCTGATTTAAAGGACAGGTTACAAACCATAGTTAATCATTCCACAATTTCACATTTGAGTTCTTTCAGAACTCTTGGGTGAATGCCATCTGGTCCCAGTGACTTGTTACTGTTAAGTTTCTCAATTAATTCCAAAACCTCCTCTAACGACACTTCAATCTGTGACAATTCCTCAGATTTGTCACCTACAAAGGACGGCTCAGGTTTGGGAATCTCCCTGACATCCTCAGCCATGAAGACTGAAGCAAAGAATTCATTTAGTTTCTCCGCCATGACTGTATCGTCTTTAAGTGCTCCTTTTGTATCTCGATCGTCCAGGGGCCCCACTGGTTGTTTAGCAGGCTTCCTGCTTCTGATGTACTTTAAAAACATTTTGTTATTACCTTCTGAGGTTTTGACTAGCTGTTTTTCAAACTCCTTTTTGGCTTTTCTTATTACACTTTTACACTTCATTTGGCAGTATTTGTGCTCCTTTCTATTTACCTCACTAGGATCTGACTTCCACTTTTTAAAAGATGCATTTTTATCTCTCACTAATTCTTCAACAAAAAGACTTCAAAAACAGACTCCAATGAGAGACTGCTGAATTGGAATTAATTTGCAAATTGGATATAATTAACTTAGGCTTGAATAGAGACTGGGAGTGGTTGAGTCATTACACAAAGTAAAACTATTTCCCCTTATTTATTCCCCCTCCCCCCACTGTTCCTCAGACATTCTTGTTAACTGCTGGAAATGGCCCACCTTGATTATCACTACAAAAGGTTTTCTCCCGCCGCCCCCACTCCCCTGCTGGTAATAGCTCATCTTAAGTGATCACTCTCCTTACAGTGTGCATGATAAACACCCATTTTTTCATGTTCTGTGTGTATATAAATCTCCCCACTGTATTTTCCACTGAATGCATCTGATGAAGTGAGCTGTAGCTCACGAAAGCTTACGATCAAATAAATTGGTTAGTCTCTAAGGTGCCACTAGTATAGAATCATAGAATCATAGAATATCAGGGTTGGAAGGGACCCCAGAAGGTCATCTAGTCCAACCCCCTGCTCAAAGCAGGACCAATTCCCAGTTAAATCTTCCCAGCCAGGGCTTTGTCAAGCCTGACCTTAAAAACCTCTAAGGAAGGAGATTCTACCACCTCCCTAGGTAACGCATTCCAGTGTTTCACCACCCTCTTAGTGAAAAAGTTTTTCCTAATATCCAATCTAAACCTCCCGCACTGCAACTTGAGACCATTACTCCTCGTTCTGTCATCTGCTACCATTGAGAACAGTCTAGAGCCATCCTCTTTGGAACCCCCTTTCAGGTAGTTGAAAGCAGCTATCAAATCCCCCCTCATTCTTCTCTTCTGCAGGCTAAACAATCCCAGCTCCCTCAGCCTCTCCTCATAACTCATGTGTTCCAGACCCCTAATCATTTTTGTTGCCCTTCGCTGGACTCTCTCCAATTTATCCACATCCTTCTTGTAGTGTGGGGCCCAAAACTGGACACAGTACTCCAGATGAGGCCTCACCAATGTCGAATAGAGGGGAACGATCACGTCCCTCGATCTGCTCGCTATGCCCCTACTTATACATCCCAGAAAAGTACTCCTTTTCTTTTTGCGAATACAGACTAACACGGCTGCTCCTCTGAAACCTGCTTCTTTTACATGGTTGTTAAGCCACGGTGGCTCTTTTTTAGTTCTTTTACTGGTTTTTTTTTAATTTGGGGTATACATTTAAGTTGAGCCTCTATTATGGTGTCTTTGAAAAGTGTCCATGCAGCTTGCAGGGATTTCACTCTCATCACTGTGCCTTTTACTTCCTGTTTAACTAACCTCCTCATTTTTGCATAGTTCCCCTTTCTGAAATTAAATGCCACAGCATTGGGCTGCTGAGGTGTTCTTCCCACCACAGGAATGTTAAATGTTATTATATTGTGGTCACTATTTCCAAGCGGTCCTGTTATAGTTACCTCTTGGACCACATCCTGCGCTCCACTCAGGACTAAATTGAAAATTGTCTCTCCCCTTGTGGGTTCCTGTACCAGCCGCTCCAAGAAGCAGTCATTTAAAGTATCGAGAAATTTTGTCTCTGCGTTTTGTCCTGTGCCCAGTCAATATGGGGATAATTGAAATCCCCCACTATTATTGAGTTCTTTATTTTGGTAGCCGCTCTAATCGCCCTTAGCATTTCATCGTCACTATCACTGACCTGGTCAGGGGGTCAGTAATAGATCCCTACTGTTATATTCTTATTAGAGCCTGGAACTAGTATCCATAGAGATTCCATGGAACGTGTGGAGTCATTTAAGATTTTTACTTCATTTGATTCTACATTTTCTTTTACATATAGTGCCACTCCCATGGATTGTCCTCACTCGACCAGGTTTCTGTGATGCCTGTTATATCAATATCCTCCTTTAACATGAGGCACTCTAGTTCACCCATCTTATTATTTAGACTTCTAGCATTTGTGTACAAGCACTTTAAAAACTTGTCACTGTTTATTTGTCTGCCCTTTTCTGATGTGTCAGATTCTTTTTTATGTGAATGTTTCTCGTCTGATCCGGCCCATACTTTATCCTCTTCCATCCTCTCCTCCTGACTAAAATCTAGAGATTCTCTATCACTAGACTCTCCTCTAAGAGAAGTCTCTGTCCGATCCACGTGCTCCTCTGCAGCCATCGGCTTCCCCCCATCTCTCAGTTTAAAAACTGCTTTGCAACCTGTTTAATGTGAAGTGCCAGCAGCCTGGATCCACTCTGGTTTAGGTGGAGCCCATCCTTCCTGTATAGGCTCCCTGTAACCGGACGCAGACTCACCAGCGCCCCCTCCTGCTGGTCATCATGGGGAATTAGCGTTCCAGCCTCTGGAGCGCCCTCTTCAGGCTGGTGTCTCGCCACCCCTGGTCCCAGTGTCCTTCCTGGACTCCGGTGCCCTTGTCTTGGGTGCTGCCCCCTGGCAGTACCCCCACAGTTCTGAGTCTCCCCCTCCCAGGGGAACCCCCCACCCACTATCCCTACCTCACCTCAGTCCGAGGCTCCTGCCTGTCACCAGCCAGCCCCCGCACCCTGGGGCAGACTGCAGTATGAGCCATTCATCACACGCAAGGTTGGGTTTGGACCTGCTGCCTCTGCCTACCCGTGGCTGCCCCTGAAACCCCTGTACCTAACAGACCTTACCAGGCCCTCAGCCTGGGGCTTTCCTGGGCTGGAGCTCCCAGGCTCCCTTGGCCTTCCCCAAGCCCTGCTCCAAACTAGGTCCTGGGTTAAGCCCCTGCAGCCAGACCCTTCTCTCTCTCAGGGGGGAGAGGAGAAAGGGAGAGAGAGAGACTCTCCCTAGGCATCTGGCTCACAGCCTTTATAGAGCCAGCTGGGCCCTGATTGGAGCATGGCCCCGAGCTGAGGCTGCTTCCCCAATCAGCCCCGCTGCCTTCCTTCTACAACAGCCCTCTCTCAGGGCTGTTCTAAACCCCCCTGGGCCCGAGTGGGTGGTCACCCCGCTACACTCCACCTATCCCAAAAGTTTTCCCAGTTCCTAATAAATCTAAACCCCGCCTCTCTACACCGTCGTCTCTGAGACTCTGAAGCTCTGTCTGCCAACTTAGCCCTGGAACTGGAAGCGTTTCTGAGAACACCTCCATAGAGGTCCTGGATTTCAGTCTCTTTCCTAGCAGCCTAAATTTGGCCTCCAGGACGTCTCTCCTCCCCTTCCCTATGTCACTGGTACCTACATGTACCACGACCACCGGCTCCTCCCCAGCACTACACATAAGTCTATCTAGATGCCTCACGAGATCCGCAACCTTTGCACCAGGCAGGCAAGTCACCATGAGGTTCTCCTGGTTATCACAAACCCAGCTCTCTGTGTTTCCAGTGGTCGAATCGCCCATCACTAACACCTGCCTTTCCCTAATGACTGGAGCCCCCTCCTCCAGAGAGGTAACCTCAGTGCCAGAGGATACCCCTGCATCAGTGGGGAGATGGAGCCGGTTCGCACCGGTTCGCGCAAACCGGAGGTTACATTTTGAAGCAGTTTTAAATTCGGTTGTTAACCCACTTCCCTGCAGGGGGTGCTGAGGCTTTGATGGGCTCCGGCCGGGAAGTGATGTAATTCCTCCACCAGCCACCGGGGGCGCTGCGCTGCGGGAGCCATGAGGGCTGCCCCCGGCCCTGGGCACCCCTGGCCCTGGGGCTCCCGCTCCTGCCTGGTGGGTCCCCGGCTGCTCTGCTGGGCTGGGGCCTCTCCGAGCCACTCTCTCCGTGAGCACCCACCACCCTTGCCGCAGCCAGCCCCCGTCTCCAGCCACCCCCGCACCCCCTGCCTGCAGCCAGCCCCTGCACCCCCTGCCCTGCCTCCAGCCACCCCCGCACCCCCTGCCTGCAGCCAGGCCCTGCACCCCCTGCCCCGTCTCCAGCCACCCCCGCACCCCCTGCCTCCAGCCAGCCACTCCCGCACCCCCTGCCCTTCCTCCAGCCACCCCCGCACCCACTGCCCCCAGCCAGCCCCTGCATCCCCTGCCCTGCCTCCAGCCACCCCTGCACTCCCTGCCTGCAGCCAGCCCCTTCCTCCAGCCACCCCCACACCCCCTGCCTACATCCAGCCCCTTCCTCCAGCCACCCCCACACCCCCTGCCTGCAGCCAGCCCCTGCACCCCCTGCCCTGCCTCCAGCCACCCCCGCACCCCCTGCCTGCAGCCACCCCCACACCCCCTGCCCTTCCTCCAGCCACCCCTGCACCCCCTGCCCTGCCTCCAGCCAGCCCTGCACCCCCTGCCTGCAGCCAGCCCCCGTCTCCACCAACCCCGCACCCCCTGCCTGCAGCCAACCCTGCACCCCCTGCCCTGCCTCCAGCCACCCCCGCACCCCCTGCCTGCAGCCAGCCCCTGCACCCCCTGCCCTGCCTCCAGCCACCCCTGCACCCCCTGCCTGCAGTGAGCCCCCGTCTCCACCAACCCCGCACCCCCTGCCTACATCCAGCCCCTTCCTCCAGCCACCCCCACACCCCCTGCCTCCAGCCACCTCCGCACCCCCTGCCCTGCTTGCAGCCAGCCCCTGCACCCCCTGCCCTGCCTCCAGCCACCCCCGCACCCCCTGCCTGCAGCCACCCCCACACCCCCTGCCCTGCCTCCAGCCACCCCCGCACCCCCTGCCTGCAGCCAGCCCCTGCACCCCCTGCCCTGCCTCCAGCCACCCCTGCACCCCCTGCCTGCAGCCACCCCCACACCCCCTGCCCTTCCTCCAGCCACCCCCGCACCCCCTGCCTGCAGCCAGCCCCTGCACCCCCTGCCCTGCCTCCAGCCACCCCTGCACCCCCTGCCTGCAGTGAGCCCCCGTCTCCACCAACCCCGCACCCCCTGCCTACATCCAGCCCCTTCCTCCAGCCACCCCCACACCCCCTGCCTCCAGCCACCTCCGCACCCCCTGCCCTGCCTCCAGCCACCCCCGCACCCCCTGCCTGCAGCCACCCCCACACCCCCTGCCCTGCCTCCAGCCACCCCTGCACCCCCTGCCTGCAGCCAGCCCCTGCACCCCCTGCCCTGCCTCCAGCCACCCCTGCACCCCCTGCCTGCAGTGAGCCCCCATCTCCACCAACCCCGCACCCCCTGCCTACATCCAGCCCCTTCCTCCAGCCACCCCCACACCCCCTGCCTCCAGCCACCTCCGCACCCCCTGCCCTGCTTGCAGCCAGCCCCTGCACCCCCTGCCCTGCCTCCAGCCACCCCCGCACCCCCTGCCTGCAGCCACCCCCACACCCCCTGCCCTTCCTCCAGCCACCCCCGCACCCCCTGCCTGCACCCAGCCTCTGCTGCACCGCTGCCCTGCCTCCAGCCACCCCTACCTCCGGCCACCCCCGTACCCCCTACCCTGCCCGCAGCCACCCCCTGCTGCACCCCCTGCCCTGCCTCCAGCCACCCCTGCACCCACTGCCTGCAGCCAACCCTGCACCCCCTGCCCTGCCTCCAGCCACCCCTGCACCCCCTGCCCTTCTTCCAGCCACCCCCGCACCCCCTGCCCCCAGCCAGCCCCTGCACCCCCTGCCCTGCCTCCAGCCACCCCCACACCCCCTGCCTACATCCAGCCCCTTCCTCCAGCCACCCCCACACCCCCTGCCTGCAGCCAGCCCCTGCACCCCCTGCCCTGCCTCCAGCCACCCCCGCACCCCCTGCCCTGCCTCCAGCCACCCCCGCACCCCCTGCCTCCAGCCACCCCCACACCCCCTGCCCTGCCTCCAGCCACCCCTGCACCCCCTGCCCTGCCTCCAGCCACTCCTGCACCCCCTGCCTGCAGCCAGCCCCCGTCTCCACCAACCCCGCACCCCCTGCCTGCAGCCAACCCTGCACCCCCTGCTCTGCCTCCGGCCACCCCCGCACCCCCTGCCTGCAGCCAGCCCCTGCACCCCCTGCCCTGCCTCCAGCCACCCCCGCCCCCCCTGCCTGCAGCCAGCCACTCCCGCACCCCCTGCCTGCAGCCAGCCCCTGCCCCCCTGCCCTGCCTCCAGCCACCCCTGCATCCACAGGGCAGGTAATCATGGATGCTCCACTGAGCGCAATAAACAGGACAGCTCTGTGACAGTGCCCCCCATAAGGCATTATGGAAATATGTTTATGAATGTGTATATATGACATAACTGGAATATGTTTTATGCTACATATGCCATGTAACATATCTCTGTAGAGGTTATGATCTACTGAATGTATTAATCCTATTTGTATGCACGTATCATTTTTGTATTCAAAGTTATGAGTATTGGCTGCATACTTGTTTGATTCTGAGTAGGTTTTAGTGAAGCAGTTGATCAGCTTCCTGAGAAAAAACTATTCTCAGTAAGTGCCCAATCAAGAAGCCCTTAAGCCAACAATGAACTTGGAGATGCCAATCCACATCTGGGCTTTCCCAGGAATGTGGCTTGGCTGGTAAGGAACTCAGTCATGCATGGACATGTGACTTGCCTAGGTGACTCCAAAACTCCATTTTGTAGTGGGACTTTGTTTAGGAGAGAAGAGGGGGGTCTCCACGCCCAAGAGAAAGTCTATTTAAGCCCGTGGGAGACCCCTTCATTTTGTCTTCAGCTGGCTAAGGAAATAGCCTCTCCACCCCCAAGGATACCTGAAAAAAAAAAGAAAAGGGGTACTTGTGGCACCTTAGAGACTAACCAATTTATTAGAGCATAAGCTTTCGTGAGCTACAGCTCACTTCATCAGATGCATATCGTGGAAACTGCAGCAGACTTTATATATACAGAGAGAATATGAACCAATACCTCCTCCCACCCCACTGTCCTGCTGGTAATAGCTTATCTAAAGTGATCATCAGGTGGGCCATTTCCAGCACAAATCCAGGTTTTCTCACCCTCCACCCCCCCACACAAATTCACTCTCCTGCTGGTGATAGCCCATCCAAAGTGACAACTCTTTACACAATGTGCATGACAATCAAGTTGGGCTATTTCCTGCACAAATCCAGGTTTTCTCACATCCCCCCCACCCCCATACACACACAAACTCACTCTCCTGCTGGTAATAGCTCATCCAAACTGACCACTCTTCAAGTTAAAATCCAAGTTAAACCAGAACATCGGGGGGGGGGGGGGGGGTAGGAAAAAACAAGAGGAAACAGGCTACCCTGCATAATGACTTAGCCACTCCCAGTCTCTATTTAAGCCTAAATTAATAGTATCCAATTTGCAAATGAATTCCAATTCAGCAGTTTCTCGCTGGAGTCTGGATTTGAAGTTTTTTTGTTTTAAGATAGCGACCTTCATGTCTGTGATTGCGTGACCAGAGAGATTGAAGTGTTCTCCGACTGGTTTATGAATGTTATAATTCTTGACATCTGATTTGTGTCCATTTATTCTTTTACGTAGAGACTGTCCAGTTTGACCAATGTACATGGCAGAGGGGCATTGCTGGCACATGATGGCATATATCACATTGGTGGATGTGCAGGTGAACGAGCCTCTGATAGTGTGGCTGATGTTATTAGGCCCTGTGATGGTGTCCCCTGAATAGATATGTGGGCACAGTTGGCAACGGGCTTTGTTGCAAGGATAAGTTCCTGGGTTAGTGGTTCTGTTGTGTGGTGTGTGGTTGTTGGTGAGTATTTGCTTCAGGTTGCAGGGCTGTCTGTAGGCAAGGACTGGCCTGTCTCCCAAGATTTGTGAGAGTGTTGGGTCATCCTTTAGGATAGGTTGTAGATCCTTAATAATGCGTTGGAGGGGTTTTAGTTGGGGGCTGAAGGTGACGGCTAGTGGCGTTCTGTTATTTTCTTTGTTAGGCCTGTCCTGTAGTAGGTAACTTCTGGGAACTCTTCTGGCTCTATCAATCTGTTTCTTTACTTCCGCAGGTGGGTATTGTAGTTGTAAGAAAGCTTGACAGAGATCTTGTAGGTGTTTGTCTCTGTCTGAGGGGTTGGAGCAGATGCGGTTGTATCGCAGAGCTTGGCTGTAGACTATGGATCGTGAGGTGTGGTCAGGGTGAAAGCTGGAGGCATGCAGGTAGGAATAGCGGTCCTTATGCAAGGTAGCCTATTTCCCCTTGTTTTTTCCTAACCCCCCCCCCCCCCCAGATGTTCTGGTTTAACTTGGATTTAAACTTGGAGAGTGGTCAGTTTGGATGAGCTATTACCAGCAGGAGAGTGAGTTTGTGTGTGTATGGGGGTGGGGGGGGGGGTGAGAAAACCTGGATTTGTGCTGGAAATGGCCCACCTTGATTATCATGCACATTGTAGGGAGAGTGGTCACTTTGGATGAGCTATTACCAGCAGGATAGTGAGTTTGTGTGTGTGGTTTTTGGGAGCGGGGTGAGGGGGTGAGAGAACCTGGATTTGTGCAGGAAATGGCCCAACTTGATTATCATGCACATTGTGTAGAGAGTTGTCACTTTGGATGGGCTATCACCAGCAGGAGAGTGAATTTGTGTGTGGGGGGGTGGAGGGTGAGAAAACCTGGATTTGTGCTGGAAATGGCCCAACTTGATGATCACTTTAGATAAGCTATTACCAGCAGGACAGTGGGGTGGGAGGAGGTATTGTTTCATATTCTCTGTGTGTATATAAAGTCTGCTGCAGTTTCCACGGTATGCATCCCATGAAGTGAGCTGTAGCTCACGAAAGCTCATGCTCAAATAAATTGGTTAGTCGCTAAGGTGCCACAAGTACTCCTTTTCTTTTTGCGAATACAGACTAACACGGCTGTTACTCTGAATTCTGTTTTAATTGTATGCTGTTTTGATTTTAGCCAAACAGTTCTAGTTAAATTGTCTCAACTAGTCTGAGTCACCAACATTTCGTTAAATGTAGTAATGGGGAAAGAGTCCTTTACATTTTGCTATTCTCGGTTTTGTATTTTCTTGTAACAGGGTTTTCTTGAAATCTATACACTTAACTGAGTAGTTGGTTAATCAGTCTGTTGACTGGGTAGCAGAGGAAGAGTCTGCATGGATTCCAGCTGAAGATTCCTATAAGCAAGTGGAGGGAAGATGTTGTTGTTTTAGACTCAGCAGACTGTACAGATTTGGTGATCAAAGATTCTGAGACTTAGGTGCACAAACCTAAGCTTTTGGGAACTCTCAGTTTCCTCTCACTGTACTTCTGTGGGGCCTGAACTGTTCAGATTTTAATTTGTTTTCTTTATGTTTATGTATAACTGTGAAGGTAGTGTCTGTGGATTATAAAATAGCCATGTCATGCTGTAAAAATTAGATTATTTGTTTCTTTATCATAAGAGTTTATAAAGTTTTTTAATTAAATTCATTTCTTTCGTTCCTTTTGGGGCTTGAATGTGGGGATGTTGACCCTGTGCAATCCTTGATGAAAATCCTTAGAGACTAAACTCTGGGTCTCCAGCTACTCTTCTATGGGAGTTGGGGTTGGTTTTTTTGGCACTGGAGAAGGGTAATGAAGAGAACTGTAGCCCACCGAAAGGTTACAAACACTCACGTTAAGTGAAAATGAATGTCTATACAACAACTGCAGAAGCATGTAAAGCAGGTACATTCATGCTAAAAAATTGGGAAAATCAGAACAAAAGCATAGTTTGTGCTATAATAGACTTGGTACCTATTACACAAAGGAAAGTTAACCTGTGTATTAAATTTTGGCTCTTGAAAACAAAAGAAATGTAAAACAAACAAGCAAAAGCTTTGTTATGTTAACCAACTTAAGCTGTTTAATGGTGTACCCAAAGACATCAGAGGACATCAGTGCACAGTGACATGCCTGAGTGTTGGAAGAAGAAAAGATAAAGAGCCTCATAAATAAGACTTGTCAACTACACCTCAGTCTACCACATCGGACAATTGAGTATGCAATTGTCTATGGCGACATTATAGAAATCGCTACCTGGGCCAGATCTAACAGTTATTTAAACTGTAAATTATTCATCAAAGTGAGTTCTGGTGCCTGTGATTTTAAATGTTTATCTCTGGCAAAAGGCTAAAATTTCATTACTGTGTAAAGGCAACTGTACCTTTCTTATCAGGAACATGCATGGAACCTAATGACTGGGCAAAAGACTATTCCAGAGTCTGGTATCTCTCAAACTAGGAGACTCCAAAATTGAAATGGAATTATGGGTTTCATTTCAAGATTATCTGAATCTGGAGCATCTATTTGGAACAGAGTAACTGATATAGATATAGATTAGATTCAGATTATAACAAAACATTAACTATTTTGACCTCTGTGCAGCAGAAACTGTCTCTGAAACTATAATTCATGGAATTAAGGGGTTGCCTACTGAAGAAACAGTACACCTTTTAAAATGTGCATGGCATTGCTAAACTTTTTAATCAAACACAGATAAAAATGAATAAACTAATTTCAAGAAACAATATGAAGGCAACATTTCTTACAGAATTTTTTTGTACTTCTTAGAAGAGTTATATAGCAACTACCCTAACAACTCATTTAAAAAACAAAGAGAGAAAGTTGACAAACCTTATTAGTAATAAACAGCTAATTGGGATTCCCCTTAGAGTATAACAAAACAGTAGTGAATTCACAATGTGTCAAATTGTTAAAATTAAATTCCCTGTTGGGACCAGTCACAATCTGGGGTCAGTGACACTGCATCCTAACTGAGGTACATCTTATTCAAAACAGTCTTCTTTGCTGACTAGTTACCCATATTGAATGCAGACACAGCAATATTTGGTAAATTGGTAGCCGCCCATTCAGTAGGTGATTTCCTACTTATTCATAAATAATGAAGATGCTCTAAGGGGATGGGAGAGAGCTGTCCTATCCATGTAGCTAATCCACCTCCCTGAGAGGTGGTAGCTATGTCAGTGGGTGTGCAAGCTGTGGGGTCTACATGTTGGATCATATTAAAGAAGTTCTGTATTAAAATCACAAATGAGTTTGATTCCCCAGAGTTTAAATTCCAGGGTATTACTAATTAAGAGGTCTCTTGGTTTTTGGTGCTGTTTCTCTCCCTCTGTGTGTGAAACTTGCAAGCTGCTAATTGTGTTAGTACGTTCTAAGACAGAGTCTGTTCTCAAAGCAATTCACACAGAGAGAGACTCAAAGCAATACTCTGTAACAACAGAAACAGCACCCAGAGACTCCCCGCCCTTTTGTTGTATTAACAATTGTGATTAAAATAGAGATAGAGGATGTATGTGGATGGATGCTTGGTGTGGATAATAACTGAATGATCAGGGAGGTGCCAGCCTAAGAATCCAGTGTCCATCGGCTGAAGAAGGCGTCAACTGGAAATAACCAGAGGACCCCCCCCCCCCCCCGGAGGGCAGACTGGAATCCACCCAACAGCCTCAAGGATGGGAGAACCAAAGAACAAGATAACATCTTGGAGCCGTCAGGAATGTGCTATCTGCTGATTGATTCAGCAACAGCATGATGAAGCAATTCCCATAGACTGGCATAGGAAGAAATTCCTATAAAAATAGACTCTAAAAAGTGAGAACTTTGGGGTCTGATTCTGCAAACCAACTTCCAGGAGCATCAGATGAGCATCTGACAAGGCCCTGCTCCCTCCTCATGTCCAGGCCACCTGGCCAGTGGCTTGGCATGAGCAACTCTAAGGCTGGTAACTATGATAACAACCTTGCAGAACCTGTGTGTGTGTGTGTGTGTGTGTGTGTGTGTGTGTGTGTGTGTGTATGAATGAATGAATGTGAGAATAAATTTGAGATTGAATGGAATGTTATAACTATAACTAACTGCTTACTATGATTCTTTCTGTATTCACAATAAATGTGGTATTTTGCCTTTTTCCCTTTAATAAGATCCTGCTGGTTTTTATTTTATTGGTACAACATTTTGGTGGAGAATTGCGAAAGGGGGAATATTGGTAAAAAACCTCAGTTATTGTAAATATTGGTGTGCACACCGCCAGCTCTAGTGAGCTAGGCATTTCTATTAGATTAAACCAGACCTGCTGGCCTCCGAGAAGGTAGCAGGGAAAACAGATTAAACTAGACCTGCTGGCCTCCGAGAAGATAGCAGGGGACCTGCTGGCCTCCGAGAAGGTAGCAGGAAAAACAGATTAAACCAGACCTGCTGGCCTCCGAGAAGGTAGCAGGAGACCTGCTGGCCTCCAAGAAGGTAGTAGGGAAAACAGATTAAACCAGACCTGCTGGCCTCCGAGAAGGTAGCAGGAAAAACAGATTAAACCAGACCTGCTGGCCTCCGAGAAGGTAGTAGGGAAAACAGATTAAACCAGACCTGCTGGCCTCCGAGAAGGTAGCAGGGGACCTGCTGGCCTCCGAGAAGGTAGCAGGAAAAACAGATTAAACCAGACCTGCTGGCCTCCGAGAACGTAGCAGGGAAGAACAGGTTAACCGGACCTGCTGGCCTCCGAGAAGGTAGCAGGGGACCTGCTGGCCTCCGGGAAGGTAGCAGGGGAAAAACGCATAGATTAAGCTATGATTTCAGAATCTAGGCTGTGTCACTTGCTAAGTAATACCAGCAGTGACAAAGAGATTGAAATATCCATGTTAAGATGTTTAAAAGAAAACAGGGTAAGCCAGTACTAGAGGGAGGAATGGAGTCAGAAGGAACTCCAACCTCACCTTTTGTTAAAGAAATTACACCTTTTAAACAAATCCTTCAAAAATTTGGGCACAGTCCTTGGACTAAACAAGGCCTAGCTGATGTCTGCACTATTTCGGACCTAGAGGATAGATTGGCTCAGTATATCCTCATATACAAACCTTCTAGTGCTGCCAAAAGAGATGCAGCAGCAATTTGGTTGTTGTGGGAGGCATGTAAGGATTCTTCCCTCCGCTTGTCTTCATGTAAAGAGGAAAAGGCACAAATGGAAAAGGGAGCAGACAATTGGAAGGTGCTGGCTACAAATATCCAAAGCCAGCTGAAAATAGTGAAAGAGGCACTCCAGGAATACAAAAAGAGTGAAAAAGTTAACTCTGCAGAGGCTGGAGGGAGGCAGGTAAAGGGGGAGAAGGTCCTATGTACGGCACCCCCAGGCATAATTACAAAGAGAAAAGAGAGTAAAAAAAAAAAAAAAAGTTAACTCTGCAGAGGCTGGAGGGAATTAAGCAGTTAAACTTTGTATTTCACCCAAACAACTTTTAACCGAAAATGTTAAAAAGGAAAAGTGTTAGAGCATTCTTGGTTTCTTTGCAGCCATTCTGAAAGAAAAATGGGCCCTTTTCCAAAGGAATGTCTGTAAATTAGCCAGGCAAAAATAAACTATCTGATTAAAATCATTTGACTGGACAATTTAGTCAAATTTGCTAAAAGAACATAAGAGGGTTCTATTGGAACTTAACTGCCTCAAATGTATAAAGGGAATGTAAGATGTAAAAAACAGAGCAGTGTGGAAGGGATGTTAAGGAAAAGAAAATGTGTATGTATCTGTCTGTGTGTGTGTAAATATGTAAAGTTCTAAGGACCAGTTAGTTTTGTTTTTGTTTTAAATAATGCCACTAAAAATCCATTTGACTCTTTAATTCAAAGCTGCAAAACTGACAGACCTTTTTGCTAGACACAGGTAATTAGTGTTGTTTGGCTTTGGGATTTGGCATTTAACCCTTAAAAGGTAACTCAATGCTTTACAAAATTTAAAATGTTTTTAAGTTGTGGCTGCAGCAGGGCAGTCAAAATCAGGAGAATATAAAAAAAAAAATTTTGGATTCTTTTTGTTTGTTTTTTGTTTGTTTGTTTTTGTAACAAAATAGCAGATGAGAGTTGTAGTAAAAAAAAAAAAATTAAAAAAGACAGTGCCTCTCTGAAGCAACAGCAGGGGTGAGGTGCACAAAACAAAAAGGAGCAATGTTAGAAACACTGAGTCTTAAAATGGCTCTGAGTAATCAGACTGTCACTTTGATAAAGGTACATGAAAACTCTGTAAGCAAAAAAAGGAATAGTGACACCTTATGTAAAAATGGATCTGGATAATGTTATAGAAGTTAAACTATGGAAGGAATGTGCATTTGCCCCAGAACATGTGCAGGGTATATTGTAGAAGGGGCAAAAGAAATGCAAACATACCATGCTACTTAATTAAAATGCTATTAGGGCTCCAAAGGGAGCCACAATAGGTTGGGTTTTCTTTTTCAGATTGCTGTGTGTTTTGGAAGCAGAAGTTAAAAGTAATCAAAACTCTGGTAAAAAGAAAAGGAGGACTTGTGGCACCTTAGAGACTAACCAATTTATTAGAGCATAAGCTTTCGTGAGCTACAGCTCACTTCCTCAGATGCATATCGTGGAAACTGCAGCAGGCTTTATATATACACAGAGAATATGAAACAATACCTATTCCCACCCCACTGTCCTGCTGGTAATAGCTTATCTAAAGTGATTTCCAGCACAAATCCAGGTTTTCTCACCCTCCACCCCCCCACACAAATTCACTCTCCTGCTGGTGATAGCCCATCCAAAGTGACAACTCTTTACACAATGTGCATGACAATCAAGCTGGGCTATTTCCTGCATAAATCCAGGTTCTCACATCCCCCCCACCCCCATACACACACAAACTCACTCTCCTGCTGGTAATAGCTCATCCAAACTGACCACTCTTCAAGTTAAAATCCAAGTTAAACCAGAACATCTGGGGGGCGGGGTAGGAAAAAATGAGAGGAAACAGGCTACCTTGCATAATGACTTAGCCACTCCAAGTCTCTATTTAAGCCTAAATTAATAGTATCCAATTTGCAAATGAATTCCAATTCAGCAGTTTCTCGCTGGAGTCTGGATTTGAAGTTTTTTTGTTTTAAGATAGCGACCTTCATGTCTGTGATCGCGTGACCAGAGAGATTGAAGTGTTCTCCGACTGGTTTATGAATGTTATAATTCTTGACATCTGATTTGTGTCCATTTATTCTTTTACGTAGAGACTGTCCAGTTTGACCAATGTACATGGCAGAGGGGCATTGCTGGCACATGATGGCATATATCACATTGGTGGATGTGCAGGTGAACGAGCCTCTGATAGTGTGGCTGATGTTATTAGGCCCTGTGATGGTGTCCCCTGAATAGATATGTGGGCACAGTTGGCAACGGGCTTTGTTGCAAGGATAAGTTCCTGGGTTAGTGGTTCTGTTGTGTGGTATGTGGTTGTTGGTGAGTATTTGCTTCAGGTTGCGGGGCTGTCTGTAGGCAAGGACTGTTGTAGATCCTTAATAATGCGTTGGAGGGGTTTTAGTTGGGGGCTGAAGGTGACGGCTAGTGGCGTTCTGTTATTTTCTTTGTTAGGCCTGTCCATCTTTGTGTGGAACTACAAGCCGTCAAGAACACTATCCCCGATAATGTCACGGCTAACCTGGTGGCTGAACTTTGTGACTTTGTCCTTACCCATAACTACTTCACATTTGGGGACAATGTATACCTTCAGATCAGCGGCACTGCTATGGGTACCCGCATGGCCCCACAGTATGCCAACATTTTTATGGCTGATTTAGAACAACGCTTCCTCAGCTCTCGTCCCCTAAAGCCCCTACTCTACTTGCGCTATATTGATGACATCTTCATCATCTGGACCCATGGAAAAGAAGCCCTTGAGGAATTCCACCATGATTTCAACAATTTCCATCCCACCACCAACCTCAGCCTGGTCCAGTCCACACAAGAGATCCACTTCCTGGACACTACAGTGCTAATAAACAATGGTCACATAAACACCACCCTATACCGGAAACCTACTGACCGCTATTCCTACCTGCATGCCTCCAGCTTTCACCCTGACCACACCACACGATCCATCGTCTACAGCCAAGCTCTGCGATACAACCGCATTTGCTCCAACCCCTCAGACAGAGACAAACACCTACAAGATCTCTGTCAAGCTTTCTTACAACTACAATACCCACCTGCAGAAGTAAAGAAACAGATTGATAGAGCCAGAAGAGTTCCCAGAAGTTACCTACTACAGGACAGGCCTAACAAAGAAAATAACAGAACGCCACTAGCCGTCACCTTCAGCCCCCAACTAAAACCCCTCCAACGCATTATTAAGGATCTACAACCTATCCTAAAGGATGACCCAACACTCTCACAAATCTTGGGAGACAGGCCAGTCCTTGCCTACAGACAGCCCCGCAACCTGAAGCAAGTACTCACCAACAACCACATACCACACAACAGAACCACTAACCCAGGAACTTATCCTTGCAACAAAGCCCGTTGCCAACTGTGCCCACATATCTATTCAGGGGACACCATCACAGGGCCTAATAACATCAGCTACACTATCAGAGGCTCGTTCACCTGCACATCCACCAATGTGATATATGCCATCATGTGCCAGCAATGCCCCTCTGCCATGTACATTGGTCAAACTGGACAGTCTCTACGTAAAAGAATAAATGGACACAAATCAGATGTCAAGAATTATAACATTCATAAACCAGTCGGAGAACACTTCAATCTCTCTGGTCACGCGATCACAGACATGAAGGTCACTATCTTAAAACAAAAAAACTTCAAATCCAGACTCCAGCGAGAAACTGCTGAATTGGAATTCATTTGCAAATTGGATACTATTAATTTAGGCTTAAATAGAGACTTGGAGTGGCTAAGTCATTATGCAAGGTAGCCTGTTTCCTCTTGTTTTTTCCTACCCCCCCCCCCCCCCAGATGTTCTGGTTTAACTTGGATTTTAACTTGAAGAGTGGTCAGTTTGGATGAGCTATTACCAGCAGGAGAGTGAGTTTGTGTGTGTATGGGGGTGGGGGGGATGTGAGAACCTGGATTTATGCAGGAAATAGCCCAGCTTGATTGTCATGCACATTGTGTAAAGAGTTGTCACTTTGGATGGGCTATCACCAGCAGGAGAGTGAATTTGTGTGGGGGGGTGGAGGGTGAGAAAACCTGGATTTGTGCTGGAAATCACTTTAGATAAGCTATTACCAGCAGGACAGTGGGGTGGGAATAGGTATTGTTTCATATTCTCTGTGTATATATAAAGCCTGCTGCAGTTTCCACGATATGCATCTGAGGAAGTGAGCTGTAGCTCACGAAAGCTTATGCTCTAATAAATTGGTTAGTCTCTAAGGTGCCACAAGTCCTCCTTTTCTTTTTGCGAATACAGACTAACAGGGCTGTTACTCCAAAACTCTGGTGAAAGTTGATTGTGTCCCTTTTAAGATAGAGTCTCTGAGCTGCTGATGGCTTTAAATCCAAAAGCAGGAAGTTTCTGTGAAAATGCAAATTACCTAAATGATAAAGGAAGGAAAGAACTAGCTGCACAAAGGAGCTGCAGATAAAGGACATACCTGGTCAGCAAACAAATTGTCTAAATAAAAGGCATGGGATAACAAGATAATTTTAATAAATTTAATGATAATAAGTATCCCTGTAACAACGTATAGTGTGTATGATTTTTGGAAAAATCCTTTAAGGTCGTATGGTAATGATGCTTCTCAGTTATTACCTGTAAATAAAACTTAAAGCTTAACACAGCAAGAAAAACATTATAAACTTGGTCTGCTGTATAAGAAGGAAAACTCAGGGATTTAATGACTAAACAGTGGGATAATTTCCCCATAACCCTTAAAAGATAAAAGCCATTGAAACCTGGCCTGCCTATAGAACAAAAACAGGAAAATATGGGGGCAATTTCTCTGTTTTGCCTGCAATCAGCAAGGGTATTTGTAAAAGAAATATTTTAAGCAATAATCTGCCACCCCAAAAGGGGTAGAAACATGTTCTTTTTGTCTTTCAGAAAATCAGGAAAAGCTGCCAGCTGAAAAGCAACCCAATACCATGAATCTACTGTCACAATAGAAATTGTGTTCTGTGTTCTATGTTTTGTCTTGTGTTTTGTGTTGTTGCTAGCACTGTTGTGTGTTTAAAAAAAAAAATACTGAAGACCTGCAGGAACTTAAAAATAAATTAAGCTTTCTGTCCCAGCTACAGGACAGCCTGATACAAAAACAAGTACATGCCAATGTAGACTTGGTCCAAATTGGTCTGGGTAACCTAAAAGGCCAATGGAATCTTTAGTAATGGCTTAATACTACCACATGGCTTATCCATAAGAAAAAAAAAATATTAGAAATAGGAAACTACACAGCCATAGCTATGGGATGCACTGAAATGCAGATACTTGCACTAGCTACTTTGGAACACAAAATGTTCTGGGTCATATTGGGAAATATTAAGGGTTTGATGCATTTGTTAAAAAAGAAAGAGATCATTGTTTGACACTTATCAATATGAATGGATGCAATATGTTTCCACTATTGTAAACCAGACTTGTTAATGGGAGAAATTGTTGTCAAAATTGCACACCAACAGTCCCTGGAGGCAAAGGTATTGAAGGTTAACCCACTCCCCATATTACACATGGGATCCTTTTGGCTACCCTGGACCTTGAGCCAGTGGGCTGGGGAGGGAGGGAAGCTATTGGACACTAGAGGTTGTACCGAATGGACTCCTCAAAAGTGGGTGTGCCTCACCTTGCCTGTTGCCCCAGAACCTTGTAGTAAAGATACATCACTAGGATCATGTATGTGGCATGAATTGGAATCACAAACTCAAATTGCCTCACAGTACTTTCTCTTGAATAGGCTACATAGAAAGTGACACTGACGATTATAAATCTTAGTGTCAAAAGGGGGATTATGTTGGATCATATTAAAGAAGTTCTGTATTAAAATCACAAATGAGTTTGATTCCCCAGAGTTTAAATTCCAGGGTATTACTAATTAAGAGGTCTCTTGGTTTTTGGTGCTGTTTCTCTCCCTCTGTGTGTGAAACTTGCAAGCTGCTAATTGTGTTAGTACGTTCTAAGACAGAGTCTGTTCTCAAAGCAATTCACACAGAGAGAGACTCAAAGCAATACTCTGTAACAACAGAAACAGCACCCAGAGACTCCCCGCCCTTTTGTTGTATTAACAATTGTGATTAAAATAGAGATAGAGGATGTATGTGGATGGATGCTTGGTGTGGATAATAACTGAATGATCAGGGAGGTGCCAGCCTAAGAATCCAGTGTCCATCGGCTGAAGAAGGCGTCAACTGGAAATAACCAGAGGACCCCCCCCCCCCGGAGGGCAGACTGGAATCCACCCAACAGCCTCAAGGATGGGAGAACCAAAGAACAAGATAACATCTTGGAGCCGTCAGGAATGTGCTATCTGCTGATTGATTCAGCAACAGCATGATGAAGCAATTCCCATAGACTGGCATAGGAAGAAATTCCTATAAAAATAGACTCTAAAAAGTGAGAACTTTGGGGTCTGATTCTGCAAACCAACTTCCAGGAGCATCAGATGAGCATCTGACAAGGCCCTGCTCCCTCCTCATGTCCAGGCCACCTGGCCAGTGGCTTGGCATGAGCAACTCTAAGGCTGGTAACTATGATAACAACCTTGCAGAACCTGTGTGTGTGTGTGTGTGTGTGTGTGTGTGTGTGTATGAATGAATGAATGAATGAATGAATGTGAGAATAAATTTGAGATTGAATGGAATGTTATAACTATAACTAACTGCTTACTATGATTCTTTCTGTATTCACAATAAATGTGGTATTTTGCCTTTTTCCCTTTAATAAGGTCCTGCTGGTTTTTATTTTATTGGTAAAGCTGTGGGGTCTACATGTATATATAAAGTTTAATCAAACCCCATTTTTAAAACCACTGTTCTGGAAATGGAAAAGGAGTTTGCTGAGGCAGGGCCTGTCCTTCAAGACCCTTAAGACCACTGACTCACGTAGACAAATGTCATGGGGGTATACGTTTGACTGGAGATCAAGTGGTCCTTGGTTCAAATCCAAGTGTCCCCTTAGAAAGCTGTTCCTTTAACAAAAATAATTGCATATCCATTTCCATTATGTTCAGGAGTTCCACTGAATAGGGATACCTGAACTGAATGGAAACACTCAATGTTTTCCTGTGCAAATGCATAAAAACCTAGCAAACAGGTCCCTCTGCTGAAATCAGTTCCAATCCTCGAAGTGTCTATTTTATGTTTTCATCAATTAAACAAAGGTATAATGTGAAGGCACATTTGCAGGTCCTTGGTCTCCGTGGGCTACAATGTGCAGAAGAACAAGAACCCCATCCCCTTGGGAGGAATGGACTAGTTTGTGTTACATTTGGTAAGTAAGTTGCCATTGGGACTGAAAACTCTACTGGAGGTGGACAGGAACCTCTGACAAAAATAAAATAACCAAGATTTACCAAACTACCTGTTACACATTCAAACCTCTCTTTGTGC
The DNA here is from genome assembly GCF_965140285.1 of Lepidochelys kempii. Lineage (NCBI taxonomy): Eukaryota > Metazoa > Chordata > Testudines > Cheloniidae > Lepidochelys > Lepidochelys kempii. The sequence goes on from NC_136407.1 coordinate 4,449,808, forward strand.
ACACAATAGAAATTGGGGGTCTAATAAATGGCAACCTTCCTTTAACACAGATCGCTGTTCCTTGTGACTTTCAGATGCATTCATATGGCAGCTGTTTAAAGGGAATGTGTTTTTAGTTCATGATCAGCAGCAGAGTCTCTGTAAGGTTACCAACCATAGAGCTGGTTGTGTCTGCATCTAAGTAACTGCAGAGTTAGTGTAGTACCGGATAGTTAATTGCACAGTCTTACTTCTCTAGTCACACTTTCTGGTCTCATTGATCATTTGGGTAGAAACATCAAAAGTTTGGTGGTTTTTGTTTTTGTTTTTTTCTCCCTTCATTTTCTCCTAAGGAATGCGTGATCTTGAGCGTGTTATTTTAAGTTCTCTGTGGGTCAGGAAAATTCCATCCCCTTGAAATAGGTGTGTGCATGGCCTGTTTGTATACCCTCAAATAAAGGAGCCTTTGTAAAGCAGTTTTGTCTTTAAATATGCTGGGATACAAATAATAAATAGTAAATTCCATGGCCAGACACCGGGCCGAGATCAATTAATTACAGAAGAAACAAACTCTTGGGAAGTATCATAGAATCATAGAATCATAGAATATCAGGGTTGGAAGGGACCCCAGAAGGTCATCTAGTCCAACCCCCTGCTCGAAGCAGGACCAATTCCCAGTTAAATCATCCCAGCCAGGGCTTTGTCAAGCCTGACCTTAAAAACCTCTAAGGAAGGAGATTCTACCACCTCCCTAGGTAACGCATTCCAGTGTTTCACCACCCTCTTAGTGAAAAAGTTTTTCCTAATATCCAATCTAAACCTCCCCCACTGCAACTTGAGACCATTACTCCTCGTTCTGTCATCTGCTACCATTGAGAACAGTCTAGAGCCATCCTCTTTGGAACCCCCTTTCAGGTAGTTGAAAGCAGCTATCAAATCCCCCCTCATTCTTCTCTTCTGCAGGCTAAACAAGCCCAGTTCCCTCAGCCTCTCCTCATAACTCATGTGTTCCAGTCCCCTAATCATTTTTGTTGCCCTTTGCTGGACTCTCTCCAATTTATCCACATCCTTCTTGAAGTGTGGGGCCCAAAACTGGACACAGTACTCCAGATGAGGCCTCACCAATGTCGAATAGAGGGGAACGATCACGTCCCTCGATCTGCTCGCTATGCCCCTACTTATACATCCCAAAATGCCATTGGCCTTCTTGGCAACAAGGGCACACTGCTGACTCATATCCAGCTTCTCGTCCACTGTCACCCCTAGGTCCTTTTCCGCAGAACTGCTGCCTAGCCATTCGGTCCCTAGTCTGTAGCGGTGCATTGGGTTCTTCCGTCCTAAGTGCAGGACCCTGCACTTATCCTTGTTGAACCTCATCAGATTTCTTTTGGCCCAATCCTCCAATTTGTCTAGGTCCTTCTGTATCCTATCCCTCCCCTCCAGCATCTACCACTCCTCCCAGTTTAGTATCATCCGCAAATTTGCTGAGAGTGCAATCCACACCATCCTCCAGATCATTTATGAAGATATTGAACAAAACTGGCCCCAGGACCGACCCTTGGGGTACTCCACTTGATACTGGCTGCCAACTAGATATGGAGCTGTTGATCACTACCCGTTGAGCCCGACAATCTAGCCAGCTTTCTACCCACCTTGTAGTGCATTCATCCAGCCCATACTTCCTTAACTTGCTGACAAGAATACTGTGGGAGACCGTGTCAAAAGCTTTGCTAAAGTCAAGAAACAATACATCCACTGCTTTCCCTTCATCCACAGAACCAGTAATCTCATCATAAAAGGCGATTAGATTAGTCAGGCATGACCTTCCCTTGGTGAATCCATGCTGGCTGTTCCTGATCACTTTCCTCTCATGCAAGTGCTTCAGGATTGATTCTTTGAGGACCTGCTCCATGATTTTTCCAGGGACTGAGGTGAGGCTGACTGGCCTGTAGTTCCCAGGATCCTCCTTCTTCCCTTTTTTAAAGATTGGCACTACATTAGCCTTTTTCCAGTCATCCGGGACTTCCCCAGTTCGCCACGAGTTTTCAAAGATAATGGCCAATGGCTCTGCAATCACAGCCGCCAATTCCTTCAGCACTCTCGGATGCAACTCGTCCGGCCCCATGGACTTGTGCACGTCCAGCTTTTCTAAATAGTCCCTATTCATCGGATGCATAGAATGGAACATATAGTAAGAAGCTATACATACAAATAACATGAAAAGGTGGAAGTAGCCATACCTTAATTAATTAAGATGAGCTATTATCAGCAGGAGAAAAAAACTTTTGTAGTGATAATCAAGATGGCCCATTTAGACAGCTGGCAAGAAGGTGTGAGGATACTTAACATGGGGAAATAGATTCAATATGTGTAATGACCCAGCCACTCCCAGTCTCTATTCAAACCCAAGTTAATGGTATCTAGTTTGCACATTAATTCAAGCTCAGCAGTTTCTCATTGGAGTCAGTTTTTGAAGCTTTTCTGTTGCAAAATTGCCACCTTTAAGTCTGTTACTCAGTGACCAAAGAGGTTGAAATGTTCTCCTACCGGTTTTTGAAAGTTATGATTCCTGATGTCAGATTTGTGTCCATTTATTCTTTTGCATAGAGACTGTCCGGTTTGGCCAATGTACATGGCAGAGGGGCATTGCTGGCACATGATGGCATATATCACATTGGTAGATGTGCAGGTGAATGAGCCCCTGATAGGGTGGCTAATGTGATTAGGTCCTATGATGGTGTCACTTGACTAAATATGTGGACAGAATTGGCATCGGGCTTTGTTGCAAGGATAGGTTCCTGGGTTAGTGTTTTTGTTGTGTGGTGTATGGTTGCTGGAGAGTATTTGCTTCAGGTTGGGGGGCTGTCTGTAAGCGAGGACTGGTCTGTCTCCCAAGATCTGTGAGAGTGCAGGATCATTTTTCAGGATAGGTTGCAGATCTTTGATGATGCGCTAGAGAGGTTTTAGTTGGGGGCTGAAGGTGAGGGCTAGTGGCATTCTGTTATTTTCTTTGTTAGGCCTGTCCTGTAGTAGGTGACTTATGGGTACTCTTCCGGCTCTGTCAATCTGTTTCTTCACTTCAACAGGGGGGTATTGTAGTTGTAAGAATGCTTGATAGAGATCTTGTAGGTGTTTGTCTCTGTCTGAGGGATTGGCGCAAATGTGGTTGTATCGCAGAGCTTGGCTGTAGACGATGGATCGTGTGGTGTGTCCTGGATGGAAGCTGGAGGCATGTAGGTAAGTATAGCAGTTAGAAGGTTTCCGGTATAGGGTGGTGGTTATTTGACCATCGCTTATTAGCACAGTAGCGTCCAGGAAATCCATTGGTGATCTTCCAGAAAACACCATCCTGGCCACTATGGATGTAGAAGCCCTCTACACCAACATTCCACACAAAGATGGACTACAAGCTGTCAGAAACAGTATCCCCGATAATGTCAGGGGAAACCTGGTGTCTGAACTTTGTGACTTTGTCCTCACCCACAACTATTTCACATTTGGGGACAATGTATACCTTCAAATCAGCGGCACTGCTATGGGTACCCGCATGGCCCCACAATATGCCAACATTTTTATGGCTGACTTAGAACAACTCTTCCTTAGCTCTCGTCCCCTAATGCCCCTACTCTACTTGCGCTACATTGATGACATCTTCATCATCTGGACCCATGGAAAAGAAGCCCTTGAGGAATTCCACCATGATTTCAACAATTTCCATCCCACCATTAACCTCAGTCTGGACCAGTCCACACAAAAGATCCACTTCCTGGACACTACGGTGCTAATAAGCGATGGTCACATAAACACCACCCTATACCAGAAATCTACTGACCGCTATTCCTACCTACATGCCTCCAGCTTTCATCCAGATCACACCACATGATCCATTGTCTACAGCCAAGTTCTAAGATACAACCGCATTTGCGCCAACCCCTCAGACAGAGACAAACACCTACAAGATCTCTATCAAGCATTCTTACAACTAGAATATCCACCTGTTGAAGTGAAGAAACAGATTGACAGAGGCAGACGAGTACCCAGAAGTCACCTACTACAGGACAGGCCCAACAAAGAAAGTAACAAACGCCACTAGCCGTCACCTTCAGCCCCCAACTAAAACCTCTCCAGAGCACCATTAAGGAGCTACAACCTACCCTGAAGGATGATCCCTCCCTCTGACAGATCTTGGGAGACAGGCCAGTCCTCGCTTACAGACAACTCCCCAACCTGAAGCAAATACTCACCAGCAACCACACAACAAAAACACTAACCCAAGAACCTATCCTTGCAACTAACCCCAGTGCCAACTCTGTTCACATATCTATTCAGGGGACACCATCATAGGACCTAATCACATTAGCCATGTCATCAGAGGCTCATTCACCTGCACATCTACCAATGTGATATATGCCATCATGTGCCAGCAATGCCCCTCTGCCATGTACATTGGTCAAACTGGACAGTCTCTATGCAAAAGAATAAATTGACACAAATCAGATGTCAAGAATTATAACATTCAAAAACCAGGCGGAGAACACTTCAACCTCCCTGGACGCTCAATTACAGACCTAAAAGTCGTAATTCTTCAACAGAAAACTTCAAAAACAGACTCCAAAGAGAAACTGCAGAACTGGAATTAATTTGCAAACTGGACACCATTAAATTAGGCTTGAATAAAGACTGGGAGTGGATAAGTCATTACACAAACTAAGAACTATTTCTCCATGAAAAGGAGTACTTGTGGCACCTTAGAGACTAACCAGTTTATTTGAGCATGAGCTTTCGTGAGCTACAGCTCACTTCATCGGATGCTGTAGCTCACGAAAGCTTATCCTCAAATAAATTGGTTAGTCTCTAAGGTGCCACAAGTACTCCTTTTCTTTTTGTGAATATAGACTAACACGGCTGTTACTCTGAAATATTTCTCCATGCTAATTTTTCCCCTACACCCTCTTGTCAACTGTTTGAAATGGGCCATCCTGATTATCACTACAAAAGTTTTTTTTTCTCCTGCTGATAATACCTTACTTGATTACTCGTTAGAGTTCGTATGGTAACCCCTATTTTTTGTGTTCTCTCTCTGTGTGTGTCTTCCTACTATATTTTCCACTGCATGCATCTGATGAAGTGGAAACCTTATGCCCAAATAAATGCCATGAAAGCTTATGCCCAAATAAATTTGTTAGTCTCTAAGGTGCCACAAGTACTCCTCATTCTTTATGCTGACTTTTTATGATACTTCATTAATAACTGTTTTTCTGAAGTACTTTGCTATAATTATTTCAATACCTCCTACACTCATACCTGCTGCCCCTTCTGGCTGGTTAATTGCACTATTTGAAACTGCACCTAAAATTACACCCTTCCTGGGAGCAAGATTCAAAACTGCCTAAGGAAACCCCATTAGGTTTCAAGTGCAGTACAAGTAGGGAGGTGAGGGAACAGCACAGGGGCATCAGAGCTTCTCCTTTGTCCCAGGGAGAAGGGTCTAGAGGGCTAGAGTAGGGGGGCTAGTTGTCATGACTCCTGGGTTCTATTCCTGGCTGTGAGAGGAAAGGGGTGTCTAGTGGATTAGAGTGGGGGCCTAGGAGTCAAAGAGAAAACCTCTCCCTTTTCAGCTTCAATGCACATTGAACAAGAACATGGCTTCTCATTTCTTAGGTTCTGTTGCCATCATGTGGCCATTTCATTTCACTTCTTATTGTTAAAAGGTTTGGGTACTTTGCACAGAAACGTTATTTCCTGGGGAGAGAAGGAGAAGTGGAAGCTGCATTGATTTAATCCTCTGAAAAATAGATAGGGATTAAAATATTCCCCAGACAGCTCAGTCCCACCCGTCCCCCCTCGCTGCTGCCAGTGTAGCTCATTTCTGTCCCACAGCCCCAAGAACTGCTGGGTGCAAGTCCTGGGCCTGAGTGAAATAAATGTAGGGGTGACTCTGCCTGCCAAGACTTTTCAGTAGAAAAATTCAGACACAATACCATGCCTGGTGAAGGAGACACAGATGTGTTGTTTGGTTGTTTTTCTCATTTTAAATGTACTTGATCATTTCCATGGCAAAAATATTTGTACAAGACCATGAAAAAAGGAAGAAACCATGAAAATACCCATGGGGGAGAGGGGGGTTTCTGAGAGCCAGGGTAGAGATGGAGATTTTTATGATAGGGGGAGAGGCCAAAGTAGGGCCCTTAGCTGGAGCAAAGCAGAAGGTTTTTGGTGCAGTTTCATTTTAACCAGGCCCACATCCTGTAGTCCCTACTTCCCCACCCCCGCAACATGTGACCTCCAGCCTCCCCACTGACAAAGCCACCTGTGACTCCTGAGCCAGCCTGTGATGTTATTAACTTGAACTGGGACCATATAGAACATTGTTACAACCAAGGTCCTGTAGTGGCACCAAATCTTATTTAAAGGGGGTCAAATGAGGTCAAATTGAAGACAAGGTGATGGTTTGCTGGTTATAGTTTTGTTGTCTAGATGTGGATATCATTTTTGTAGTTGAAGTTATGAATATTGGCTCTCTACTGTCTGTATTTCAAACTTGTGCTACTGCTTTTGGGTGACACCCCAGACAAGTTGATGTCAGCTCCGCCTAGCCTGCTTGATGGCCCATTAAGGACCATCAGCGATACAATTGACCCAGTGAGAGAAGGCAGACATGCCTTGGGACTCAGCAAGGTGTGCAGGGACCTGCCTATAGACAGAACTCTGAGGTTTTTCCAGGCCATGGGATGGGCAGCTTGTCTTTGGGACAAAGAGAGAGACCACACGGCAAGAGACTGTAAAAAGCTGCTGCAGCTCCTCCATCTTGTCTTCAATCCTGCTTCATACCTCTGGAGGGACTTTGCTGCACTGAAGCTTTGAACCAAGGACTGAAAGACCCATCCCAGCTGGGGATGTTCTCCAGAGACTGGATTTGAACCTGGAGTTTATTCTATCACTGCTGCAAGCCTGAACCAAGAACTTTGCCATTACTGTATGTCATTGATTCCATTTAACCAATTCTAGCTCTCATCTCTATCTTTTTCCTTTTATGAATAACCCTTTAGATTTTAGATTCTGATGGATTGGCAACAGCGTGATTTGTGGGTAAGATCTGATTTGTATATTTACCTGGGTCTGGGGCCTGGCCCTTTAGGATCAAGAGAACCTTTTTTTCTTTTACTGGGGCATCGGTTTTCATGACCGTTTGTCCCCATAATGAGGCGATACTGGGAAATTGGAGTGTCTAAGGGAATTACTTGTGTGACTTGTGGTTAGCCAGTGGGGTAAAACCAAAGTCTTCTCTGGCTGGGCTGGTTTTGTTTGCCTTGGTGTACCCAGAAACCCCAGCCTTGGGCTGTAACTGCCCTGCTTGAAGCTATTTGTCCTGAATTAGCACTCGCGGTTGGGTCCCGCCAGAACCAGCATCGTTACACAGTCCTACTGGTCTGGCCCTCCTCCCCACTGTAAAACTGCAGAGCTCCCAGCGCTCACTCTCCTAGCTGGATCCCCTGACAACCAGAGCTTTCCACAGAACTGCTGTGGTTGCTCACCTGGGTGTCTGTTCAGGACAGCTACTGGCTTCTCCTCCGAATGCAGCTGAGAAATGACTCACCCTTCTCTAGATTCTCTCCTGTGAGCTCTGAGAAGCAGGATGGGGCCTGCATGGTCAAGTCCATGCAACATTCCCCTTTCATCCCAGCCCTGGGATGTCACCGGTTGCCACCTGTCCCCTGGCAGCAGCAAAGGATGTTTCCCACCATCCAGGAGACCTCGGTCTGGGGTCAGCTTCAGGCATCTCCTCTCTTCTTTCTTGGAATCAAGGTCACATTTCTACCAAGAGTTAAAGGAGGCCGAACCCCCAGAGTCTGGAGCAATGTCACAAGTTCCCAGTGTTTCCATGGAAGAGAATTTATTAAATCCCAGATGAGTGGAGTTAAATCAGCTCTCAGCCTAAGTCCTTTGCTCTTAATCCTGAGGATATTGTCTCACCGTGGGGCCATTTCCCGCCTCTTTTTCATACAGAAGCACAATTTTCTTTGCACAGACGCAGGAACAGCAAGATCTTTCTTTCCCTTGTGCAAAGCAGGGTGTCAAATTCCATGGAAACAATGGACAAGCAGGGGGCCCTGGGCACATCCAGCCCTGGCTGTGAGATGTTCCTTCCCCTCTTTCTTTATGCTGCTACAGTTATTACATGGAATGTCTGGGATGGGGGAAAAAAGCTGAGTTCACTCAAGGTTGAGGGGAAAAATGACCCTGAAAATCTCAGGCCCTCAGGGAAACCCCAACCCTTGCTACTGGGGTCACTGAGGTGCTGGGGATTTGAGTAGGAATGGAACTATCTGAATTGTCCAGGTGGGGAATGAATAACAATCTACAACTAGATCCACCTCATTAACCACTGACACAGGCTAATCATGCTGCAGATAGAAGGGAAACTGGGAGCGATTCTTTGCCGTCAGCCATAGAAACAGTGACCCAGTTGCACTGCAGTGAATGTGCTGGGGAAAGCTGAACTTTAGAGGCAGGTGGAAATAGTAGGTCCTAGAAACAGCTGGAGCTCCCCACACCATTTCTGCCACCAGGGTCAGGGATTGAGCTGTTCACAGAGCCCCCCTCCACCATGACCTTGCAGCAGGTAATTGCAGCATCACCCTCCCCAATGCAGGGGAGAGGGACGATTGTAACTCTGCACCCTGAGTCCAGGGCAGGCACTCTCTCTCCCCCAGACATAGAATCTGGCCCTGCTGCAAAGTGACCCCTATGAACCAGCAACCTCCACGAGAGCATGATCGGGGGGAAAAGGGCTTCCCATGAAGCTTGTAAACCACTGGATGCATTGGAAAGAGACAGGCTCTGAATGTGACAACCAGCAGATAAGGTCAGTTTGGGGATGTAGCTCAGTGGTAGAGCACATGGTTTGCATGTATGAGGCCCTGGGTTCAATCCCCAGCATCTCCAAGTTTGTCTTTTACCCTGCTGCTTGCTCATGCCCAGCTGGGATGTGGTCCACCAGTCTCCCTGCACAAGTTTCAATCCTGAGCAGTGAGGGCAAAGTGCCAATTGCATGGAAGGTCTGCGGGGGTTTCTGCTCCTAAATCAGCTGGGTGCTTTTAAGATTCCCACCCACTGGACTGCTTGATGAGGAAAGAGAAGGGAGAATCCTCCAGGATTGGAGGGAAGGGTCCCATCAGCACAGACTGAGGGGCAAGGACACGGAGGGACAGTCAGTGCTGAGAGAGATCAGTGATTTACACAAGACAGGAGACACTGTCCCTTTAGGGGACAGGAGGTGAGGGCAGCTTGTTTACATGATGCTGATGATGAACAGAAAAAAGGCTGGAGTCAATGAAACGTGAGAGCATAGAAGGGGAAGGAGAAGGGTAGCTCCACAGAGGTACTCTCATATACCCCAGTTCATAAGAACGGCCACACTGGGTCAGATCAAAGGTCCATCTAGCCCAGTATCCTGTCTTCTCACAGTGGCCAATCCCAGGTGCCCCAGGGTGCCACAGGTTGACTGAGTGTTATGTGAAAAAATGTTTCCTTTTGTTTGGTTTAAACCTGCTGCCTCTTCCTTTCATTTGGTGACCCCTAGTTCTTGTGTCAAGAGGAGTAAACAACACTTCCTTATTTACTTTCTCCAACCCAGTCATTGTTTTATAGACCTCTATCATCTCTTTTCCAAGCTGAAAAGTCCCAGTCTTATTAATCACTCCTCGTATGGAAGCTGTTCCATACCCCTAATAATTTTTGTTGCCCTTTTCTGAACCTTTTCCAATTACAATATACCTTTTTTCAGATGGGGTGACCACATCTGCACGCAGTATTCAAGATGTGGGCATACCATGGATTTATATAGAGGCACCCTGGCTTGTCCTAGATAGAGAGAATAGACAAACAGGGACCCAGACCCCAACAGTGATCCCATGGACAAGAACCTGGTTGGGAGTGGGGTGAAGGTTTTCTCTGGACAAAGGGGAGCTGAAATCCCTCAGTGTCATGGAATTTAAGCAATGCAAGCTTCAAACCCTGCATGGCTGTGGGTTGAGGTGCATCAGTAGAAGGTTGGGCTGGAGGAACCTGGAGAGTACATAGGTCCTAATCTATGTTTCTGCTTGGGGTTTTTTTGGTAGGTTAAATGAACGCAGCCTCTGGTCTGGTCTCTCACAAGGGCGTAATGTTGCTTTGCACAATGAGAAATCTTGGGAAAGGATTGAAATGAAATGGAAGCAGCTTATGGTGGCAGAACCTAAGGAATAAAAAGCCCTTTGATTCTTGTGTGTGCATTGACTCTGAACCGGAAGTGTAATTTTTCTTCCTTTGTGCCTGCAGCCAGTTAAATATCAGGACAAACTCATTTCAGTGATTGTGACACTGGGTTTCAGGAAGTTTTGATCTTATTAAAATGTAATAAGCATGTTACACTTGTGTTTTTAAAGGTGTCTTCTCCAAGCAATTCCAAGTTGTTCTTCCCACAGCTAGGTGATGGTGGGAAGCAGGGGATGTCTCCAGCCTGTGGGGGAATCTCTCTGGGCCCCAGTGTTAGTTCTCCATTCTTTTTCCCCTTAACCACGCAGACACCCTCCCCCATACCCACCCATTATCAATGTTACATAGGAACATAAGAACGGCCATATTGGGTCAGACCAAAGGTCCATCTAGCCCAGTGTCCTGTCTTCCGACGGTGGCCAAAGCCAGATGCCCCAGAGGGAATGAACAGAACAGATAATCACCAAGTGATCCATCCCGTTTCCCATTCCCAGTTTCTGGCTAACAGAGGCTAGGGACACCATCCCTGCCCATCCTGGCTAATAGCTATTGATGGACCTATCCTCCATGCACTTATCTTGTTCTTTTTTGAACCCTGTTACAGTCTTGGCCTTCACAACATCCTCTGGCAAAGAGTTGGGGGTTCCACGACCACCACTCCCAAGAGAAGGAGGCGGGTGGTGGTGGTCGGGGACTCTCTCCTCAGGGGGACTGAGTCATCTGTCTGCTGCCCTGACTGGGAAAACAGAGAAGTCTGCTGCTTGCCAGGGGCTAAGATTCATGATGTGACAGAGAGACTCCGAGACTCATCAAGCCCTCAGATCGCTACCCCTTCCTGCTTCTCCACGTGGGCACCCACGATACTGCCAAGAATGACCTTGAGCGGATCACTGCGGACTACGTGGCTCTGGGAAGAAGGTTAAAGGAGTTTGAGGTGCAAGTAGTGTTCTCGTCCATCCTCCCCATGGAAGGAAAAGGCCGGGGTAGGGACTGTCGAATCGTGGAAGTCAGCGAATGGCTATGCAGGTGGTATCGGAGAGAAGGCTTTGGATTCTTTGACCATGGGATGGTGTTCCATGAAGGAGGAGTGCTGGGCAGAGATGGGCTCCACCTAACAAAGAGAGGGAAGAGCATCTTTGCGAGCAGGCTGGCTAACCTAGTGAGGAGGGCTTTAAACTAGGTTCACCGGGGGAAGGAGACCAAAGCCCTGAGGTAAGTGGGAAAGCGGGATACCGGGAGGAAGCACAGGCAGGAACGTCTGTGAGGGGAGGGCTCCTACCTCATACTGAGAATGAGGGGCGATCAGAAGGTTATCTCAAGTGCCTATATACAAATGCACAAAGCCTTGGAAACAAGCAGGGAGAACTGGAGGTCCTGGTGATGTCAAGGAACTATGACATGATTGGAATAACAGAGACTTGGTGGGATAACTCACATGACTGGAGTACTGTCATGGATGGTTATAAACTGTTCAGGAAGGACAGGCAGGGCAGAAAAGGTCAGAGAGTTGCACTGTATGTAAGAGAGCAGTATGACTGCTCAGAGCTCCGGTACGAAACTGCAGAAAAACCTGAGTGTCTCTGGATTAAGTTTAGAAGTGTGAGCAACAAGGGTGATGTCATGGTGGGAGTCTGCTATAGACCACCGGACCAGGGGGATGAGGTGGACTAGGCTTTCTTCCGGCAACTCACAGAAGCTACTAGATCACACACCCTGGTTCTCATGGGCGACTTTAATCTTCCTGATATCTGCTGGGAGAGCAATACAGCGGTGCACAGACAATCCAGGAAGTTTTTGGAAAGTGTAGGGGACAATTTCCTGGTGCAAGTGCTGGAGGAGCCAACTACGGGGGGAGCTTTTCTTGACCTGCTGCTCACAAACCGGGTAGAATTAGTGGAGGAAGCAAAAGTGGATGGGAATCTGGGAGGCAGTGACCATGAGTTGGTTGAGTTCAGGATCCTGACACAGGGAAGAAAGGTAAGCAGCAGAATATGGACCCTGGACTTCAGGAAAGCAGACTTCGACTCCCTCAGGGAACTGATGGGTATGATCCCCTGGGGGAATAACATGAGGGGGGAAAGGAGTCCAGGAGAGCTGGCTGTATTTCAAGGAATCCCTATTGAGGTTACAGGGACAAACCATCCTGATGTGTCAAAAGAATAGTAAATATGGCAGGCGACCAGCTTGGCTTAACAGTGAAATCCTTGCGGATCTTAAACATAAAGAAGAAGCTTACAAGAAGTGGAAGATTGGACAGATGACCAGGGAAGAGTATAAAAAGATTGCTCGGGCATGTAGGAATGAAATCAGGAGGGCCAAATCACACCTGGAGCTGCAGCTAGCCAGAGATGTTAAGAGTAACAAGAAGGGTTTTTTCAGGTATGTTGGCAACAAGAAGAAAGCCAAGGAAAGTGTGGGCCCCTTACTGAATGAGGGAGGCAACCTAGTGACAGAGGATGTGGAAAAAGCTAATGTACTCAATGTTTTTTTTGCCTCTGTCTTCACGAACAAGGTCAGCTCCCAGACTGCTGTGCTGGGCATCACAGCATGGGGAGTAGGTGCCCAGCCCTCTGTGGAGAAAGAGGTGGTTAGGGACTATTTAGAAAAGCTGGACGTGCACAAGTCCATGGGGCCGGACGCGTTGCATCCGAGAGTGCTAAAGGAATTGGCGGCTGTGATTGCAGAGCCATTGGCCATTATCTTTGAAAACTCGTGGCGAACGGGGGAAGTTCCGGATGACTGGAAAAAGGCTAATGTAGTGCCCATCTTTAAAAAAGGGAAGGAGGAGGATCCTGGGAACTACAGGCCAGTCAGCCTCACCTCAGTCCCTGGAAAAATCATGGAGCAGGTCCTCAAGGAATCAATCCTGAAGCACTTACACGAAAGGAAAGTGATCAGGAACAGTCAGCATGGATTCACCAAGGGAAGGTCATGCCTGACTAATCTAATCGCCTTCTATGATGAGAATACTGGTTCTGTGGATGAAGGGAAAGCAGTGGATGTATTGTTTCTTGACTTTAGCAAAGCTTTTGACACGGTCTCCCACAGTATTCTTGTCAGCAAGTTAAAGAAGTATGGGCTGGATGAATGCACTATAAGGTGGGTAGAAAGTTGGCTAGATTGTCGGGCTCAACGAGTAGTGATCAATGGCTCCATGTCTAGTTGGCAGCTGCTGTCAAGTGGAGTGCCCCAAGGGTCGGTCCTGGGGCCGGTTTTGTTCAATATCTTCATAAGTGATCTGGAGGATGGTGTGGTTTGCACTCTCAGCAAATTTGCGGATGATACTAAACTAGGAGGAGTGGTAAATATACTGGAGGGCAAGGATAGGATACAGAGGGACCTAGACAAATTGGAGGATTGGGCCAAAAGAAACCTGATGAGGTTCAACAAGGATAAGAGCAGGGTCCTGCACTTAGGACGGAAGAACCCAATGCACCGCTACAGACTAGGGACCGAGTGGCTAGGCAGCAGTTCTGCGGAAAAGGACCTAGGGGTGACAGTGGACGAGAAGCTGGATATGAGTCAACAGTGTGCCCTTGTTGCCAAGAAGGCCAATGGCATTTTGGGATGTATAAGTAGGGGCATAGCCAGCAGATTGAGGGACGTGATCGTTCCCCTCTATTCGACATTGGTGAGGCCTCATCTGGAGTACTGTGTCCAGTTTTGGGCCCCACACTACAAGAAGGATGTGGATAAATTGGAAAGAGTCCAGTGAAGGGCAACAAAAATGATTAGGGATCTGGAACACATGACTTATGAGGAGAAGCTGAGGGAACTGGGATTGTTTAGTCTGCAGAAGAGAAGAATGAGGGGGGATTTGATAGCTGCTTTCAACTACCTGAGAGGTGGTTCCAAAGAGGATGGTTCTAGACTATTCTCAGTGGTAGAAGAGGACAGGACAAGGAGTAATGGTCTCAAGTTGCAGTGGGGGAGGTTTAGGTTGGATATTAGGAAAAAGTTTTTCACTAGGAGGGTGGTGAAACACTGGAATGCGTTACCTAGGAAGTTTTTAAGGTCAGGCTTGATAAAGCCCTGGCTGGGATGATTTAATTGGGGATTGATCCTGGTCTGAGCAGGGGGTTGGACTAGATGACCTCCTGAGGTCCCTTCCAACCCTGATATTCTATGTTTCTATGATTCAAAAGGGGCTAGATGAGACTAGAGGAGATTTTCTTCCTGTTAAAATGTTCTGGATTCTCATTGCTAAAAAGCTCCATTGTCAGTTAGATTTGAACCATCAGCCTTTTATTTACCACCCAGAGGTGCTAACCAAAGACACAGGTAACTGCCTACTTCCCAACTTTGCCTAAGAAGCACCTGTGGTGATGCAACTGGTTTTAGTGGAGGGGGGAACACTGCTGAGGTTATGAGTTCAGGCCTCACCCAGAGCATTGGTTTTCATAAGCCATGTACCTTCCCCCACTTGCTTTGCCCAATTCACATGGAAAGTGCCGTACTAGGGTGATGAGAGTAAATTCTGAACTCTGAAATGCGGAGGTTGGCCCATAGATTGGGATAAGGGGTTTGAAGAGAAAAAGCTCTAAGTGTGTAAACCAGTCTCCAGGGGCTGGTACGGTAAAACTCCTTAACAGGGAGCCATTGGTGGGAGGGGGTTTCACTTCCTCTGTTAAACATACTGAGAGGTATTTTAAGATGAAGATAACGCCATGGCTAACCGTTGACTGGCATGTCCTGGGTTAAAGAAAGAAAGGGACCTAGGGTTAATAGTCTGAAGTATTTGCGTTACTGTCACTGTCTGACCTCACTTCAGTGTGGAGCAGGTTTGTACTTTGCTGAGTGGTGCACAGACTCCTGGAGAGCTGTGGCAGCTGTTTCCATGGCAGAGAGCCTGGCCCTTGGGAGACTTTCTGTTTTGAAGCAATTCAATAAAATAACAGTGGAGCTACAATGTCCTGTGCAAAATTTCAGCCCCCCGGGTGCAAAAATGCTATTTTAGGATTTAAAAAGGAGGCTTCCAGCGCGAGGACACCTGATCACAGAACTCAGTGGGGGGTGTAACAGCTGTTGACTCTGAGGGTCCTGGGCTAAATCCACTTGCAGGTGGAAGCCTTTTGATTTATTTGATCAATAATGAGTAAAGCGATGATTTAATCACAGGTATTTTTAATAAATGTCATAGACACATCACGGGCAAGAAACAAAAAATCATTGCCCATGACCTATACCATAAATACCCCGCATTGAATCTTGGGGAGCGGAGTCCAGGGGATCCGTGGCACCAGCTGTGGGGGCCCATGGCATCACCTGCAGAGGGAGAAGATCCAGGGGCCGGCTGCCACTCCAACTGCTGCTGGGGGGGAGCCCCAGGGGGCCAGCTGCTTCTCTGACCACCCCAGGAGTGCTTACTGGGAACCACTGAGCTGCGGCTACTCCTGCTGCCCTCAGAACTGCTGCTCAAGCAGTTCCCAGGGCCAGCTGCATTGGCCACTGCTCGGGTGGTCCCCAGGGCCAGCTGCTTGGGTGGCCCTGGAGTCAGCCACAGTGGCCACTGCAGAAGTGAGAGGTCACAGGAAGTCACAGAATCCATGACTTCTGCTACCTCTGTGACAGACACGGATCCCTAATAATGAGACAAACCCATCCCTGCTGTGACTGCAGTTCCTGGAAGAGAAGAGAAGAACAGAAAGTGAAGAGAGAAGGAAAAAGAGAGACTCCCTGTCACCTCTCTCCCCTGCTCCCTCCCGCCTTGTATTCTGTAACCCCATCCCACTGGGTTCCCTGTGCTGATGCCATGGGGATGACACTAGAGTTCTGGGGATTTGGGGTGGGGGGAAAGGGGCTCTTCACTTTTCAACAATTCACACGAATTTGTCTTTGGGCTGAAATTTCTCTTGTGGGACATCTCAGTCAGAGCTGTGCCCCACCCCCTTTAGTGGGGGGCAGGTGTAAATTGCAGAGTAGGCAGAGAAGTCTCCAATAAAGGGTCATATTGTTCTTGTGACTGGTTCTGACCTTGGTCACACGTCCTCTGACACAGGATCATGTGCAGAACATGGAAGCTCTGGCTTTTCCTAAATGCTGTAGAGTGTGAGTCCCTGGGAAAGGGCAGGATGACAGGGAGCAAGAAGAGAAAGCCAGCGACACTGGAGATGAGAAATGCGGGGAGAAGAAAGAGACAGAGAACATACAGAGAAGCAATACATGATTGAAGCAGAACAAGTGTCCCAACTCGAGCTTGCTCATCACAGGTGTTCAGAGAGACGGGTAGTTGTAGGTTTTCCACAGCGTCAAGTCTGAACTTTGATTCTAGCAATGTGAATTGAAATATCAAGGGGATCTTCACATACTTGTTCTCTTTCCCCCCGGCTCCCTTTTTAGTATTAATTTTTATTTTTAAATCTTTCTCTTACACGTGATCTTCTCTTTCCCTAACTGTATTGCAATTTGGGTGGGTTTTTTTTGTTTTGTTTTGTTTTTTGCCTCCCTTTTGCTCATGTCATTATAACTGTAACAGCAAAGAAATCTGCAGGAGCAAAAACTGACTCAAAACTTTATTTCCCCATCATAAAACATCGCACACAGCTGGAATCAGAACATGGAAGGCAAGGGGATGGGAGATAGAGATTTCCAAGTGTTCTGTCTTTCTCAGATGACACATTCCAGCCCCTTGTATGCCTCCATCCTCTATGATCTGCTGGGCTTTGAGAAATGTATTGTCTCATTCTATTAATAATGTGATTATACCACAATGTGACTGAAATTAAACCACTTCCAGACAAGGAAACAACAAAGGAGTAAAGGCATTATTGTGTTGACTGGGAATTGAACTCAGGTCAACTCTTTGGAAAGCAGCTATACTCACCATTATACCACCAACATAGCTGGCAGAAGCAGCTTTCCTGCAGGGTATGGGTGCTAGCAAAGGGGGTGACACATGACCATGTAGAGTGAACGGGCTGGAAGCTGCTTGACAGCTGGGAGCAGAGTCACCATCCCAGAGTGACTGAAGGGAGCAAAGGTGAAAACAGAGCTCATTGGGAGCTGGCCCCACACCCAACCCGCCCCTAGGAGAGGGGAACTGAAGCTCAACTTCAATCATAGAAAAATCTTCCCTGAGAAGGAAGGGGACAGCTTGTTTTAAAGACAAGGTTTGTGTTTGTTCCTGCTACATACAGAGGGGCTGGACAGTGCTGATTCCAGCCCCAGACTCCAGGACGATAAGGAAAAAATTCAGGCTGCCAGTGACCTGCAGGAGGGAGATGATTTTTTGACAGTGATTGTCATAAATATAAAGGGAAGGGTAAACCCCTTTGAAATCCCTCCTAACCAGGGGAAAGCTCCTCTCACCTGTAAAGGGTTAAGAAGCTAAAGATAACCTCGCTGGCACCTGACCAAAATGACCAATGAGGAGACAAGATACTTTCAAAAGCTGGGAGGAGGGAGAGAAACAAAGGGTCTGTGTGTCTGTCTATATTCTGTCTTTGCCAGGGATAGACCAGGAATGGAGTCTTAGAACTTTTAGTAAGTAATCTAGCTAGGTACGTGTTAGATGATGATTTCTTTAAATGGCTGAGAAAAGAATTGTGCTGAATAGAATAACTATTTCTGTCTGTGTATCTTTTTTGTAACTTAAGGTTTTGCCTAGAGGGGTTCTCTATGTTTTGAATCTAATTACCCTGTAAGGTATCTACCATCCTGATTTTACAGGGGGGATTTCTTTATTTCTATTTACTTCTATTTTTATTAAAAGTCTTCTTGTAAGAAAACTGAATGCTTTTTCATTGTTCTCAGATCCAAGGGTTTGGGTCTGTGGTCACCTATGCAAATTGGTGAGGCTTTTTATCCAACATTTCCCAGGAAAAGGGGGGTGCAAGTGTTGGGAGGATTGTTCATTGTTCTTAAGATCCAAGGGTCTGGGTCTGTAGTCACCTAGGCAAGCTGGTGAGGCTTTTTACCAAACCTTGTCCAGGAAGTGGGGTGCAAGATTTTGGGAAGTATTTTGGGGGGGGAAAGACGCGTCCAAACAGCTCTTCCCCAGTAACCAGTATTAGTTTGGTGGTGGTAACGGCCAATCCAAGGACAAAGGGTGGAAAATTTTGTACCTTGGGGAAGTTTTGACCTAAGCTGGTAAAGATAAGCTTAGGAGGTTTTTCATGCAGGTCCCCACATCTGTACCCTAGAGTTCAGAGTGGGGGAGGAACCTTGACAGTGATGGACGCCTCATCTTAAAGGCCTTTGTTTGCCTCCTTCTAGTGACTGGTACAGGAATGCAGCTCCCACTCCTTGGTCTCTCCTGAGGAAATAATGTTTCTGTGCAAAACACCAAAGCTTTTAACAGAAAGGAGGGAAAGAAAATGGCCACAGGATGGGACCAGGACATAAGGAATGAAACGGAAGATGCTTCTTCCATGTGTATTGATTTTGAACCTTGTTGTTTGTGATGTTGGTGTATCCATGTTAGTCCCAGGACATGAGACACAAGGAGTGGGGGTCACATAATATCTTTTAAAGGACCAAGGTTGGGAGTGTTATTTACTCCTTCTCATAACACAAGATCTAGGGGTCACCAAATGAAATGACTAGGCGGCAGGTGTGAAAAGAACAAAAGGAAGTATTTCTTCACACAACGCAGTGTTAACCTGTGGAACTCTTTGTCAGAGGATGTTGTCAAAGCCAAGACTAGAACAGGGTTCGAAACTGGATTACGTAAGTTCATGGAGGACAGGTCCATCAATGGCTATTACCCAGCATGGGTAAGGATGGTGTTCTATCCTCTCTTTGCCAGAAGCTGGGAATGGGCGACAGGGGATGGATCACTTGAGGGTTCTGTTCATTCCCTCTGGGCACCTGGCATTGGCCACTGTCAGAAGACAGGGTAGTGGGCTAGACGGACCCTTGCTGTGACCTAGTATGGCCGTTCTTATGTTCTAACTTCTGTTTGTGGAAGAGACAAACTTTGGGTCTACACAGAGCTGAAGAAGAGTTCTGGGTTAGCTCCAAAGCTCGCCTTCACCAACAGAAGCTGGTCCACTAGAAGCTCTGACCCTCAGCTGCCTTGTCTCTCCTGGACTCTGAAAAGTGTTTTCTCTCAACTCCCTTTGGAGAGAAGTTAAGTTTTCCCTCTGGAAAATCATAAGGCTGAAGCACTTATATTGATTGTGATACTAGGATGGAAGGATTATTTAATAGTGTAAATAAATGAATCTAAACCTGAGCTTCCTGTTTTGAAACTGTTTTTCCCAACTCAGTTCCAAATTCTCTTCTAGAAAGGCCTCCAAGACGTATGCCCATGCCAGCAGAAGTGGCAAGGAGAAAGCCCCCTAGTACTACTCTTAGTCCCTGGTGGATTGTTCAGTGGCAGAGGAAGTTGGTTAGTTTGGTGCTGAGAAAGCTGCCAGGAAAGGTCTCTGGGCACCAGATCTCCCTGCTTCTTCCAGCACACCCCTGGCACCTTACCTGCCCCAGTCACTGCTGTAGGAGTATCCTACATGCACTTAGCCAAAAGCCTTTCACAGTCTTCTTAGTGAAATTGGTAGTATATCAGTCTCATAATCTGAAGGTCCTGAGTTCAAGCCTCAGAGAGCACAGGTGGTTTTGCTCCCTGCTTCAACTTTTCTAAAGGAAACCCCAGAGAAAAGAAACTGGAGCATACTGTCTTCTGTACACCCTCCCACCCATCTTACACACAGGAGACTTTTCTAAGACATTAACTCTTCCTTCTCCTTTATGATTCTTTAATGCAGCTGGAAATACCAGTTCCTTGAAGCCCCTTTCCTCAGAGAACACAACCACAGTGCTGTGAGAAAGCTGGAGGCTGCCAGGTTGTCGTGGGCGAGTAGTTAAAGGGATGCACTAAAAATCTAGCAGAGTCATTCCCCTCCTCTCCACCTCCAACCAGCTTTGAATCTTGATAACTGTGATGCTCCGATTCCACTGCCTCAGCATCCTCGACCCCCACTGGAGGCCGCTGTAGAGTCCTTAGACCCCTGTTCATATTTCAGACCCCAGCCGGTGCAGCATCCCTGCCCAGCAACTCACCATCTGCCCCAGGAGAACCAGCTGGTGGGCTGCACCCACAGGCATTTATACCACTTCCCTCAGAGCAGCTGTTGGCAGTTAATCCCCACATAAGACTCGGGGGAAGGAGCTGGGGATCACTTATTTCTTCCATACATCGAGTGTCACAGTGTTTGAACGCATTCTCTCTAAAACTGATTTAAATTTAGAGCCCCTCCCCCATTTCTGATTTATAAGTGCCTCATTCCTGTACATAAAACGTAAGAACAGCCATACTGGGTCAGACCAATGGTCCATCTAGCCCAGTGTCCTGTCTTCCAAGAGTGGGCAAAGCCAGGTGCTTCAGAGGGAATGAACAGAACAGGTCATCATCAAGTGATCCATCCCTGTTGCCCATTCCGAGCATCTTTACAGATGTGAACACAAAGAAACTTTTGGGAACCACTTGCAGCTACTTAGAATCATAGAAGATTAGGGTTAGAAGAGACCTCAGGAGGTCATCTAGTCCAACCCCCTGCTCAAAGCAGGACCAACCCCAACTAAATCATCCCAGCCAGGGCTCTGTCAAGCCGGGCCTTAAAAACCTCTAAGGATAGATATTCCATCACCTCCCTAGGGAACCCATTCCCATGCTTCACCACCCTCCTAGGGAAACAGTTTTTCCTAATATCCAACCTAGACCTCCCCCACTGCAATATGAGACCATTACTCCTTGTTCTGTCATCGGCCACCACTGAGAACAGCCGAGCTCCATCCTCTTTGGAACCCCCCTTCAGGTAGCTGAAGGCTGCTATCAAATCCCCCCTCACTCTTCTCTTCTGCAGACTAAATAACCCCAGTTCCCACAGCCTCTTCCTCATAAATCATGTGCCCCAGCCCCGTAATCATTTTAGTTGCCCTCTGCTGAATTCTCCAATTTGTCAACATCCTTGCTGTAGTGTGGGGGGGGGGGGGGGGGCCCAAAACTGGATGCAGTAGTCCAGATATGGCCTCACCCATGCCAAATAGAGGGGAATTATCACTTCCCTCGATCTGCTGGCAACACTCCTATTAATGCAGCCCAATATGCCATTAGCCTTCTTGGCAGCAAAGGCACACTTGGCTCATATCCACCTTCCCATCCACTGTAATCCCCAGGTCCTTTTTTTGCATAACTGCCACTTAGCCAGTCAGTCCCCAGCCTGTAGCGGTGGATGGGATTCTTCTCTCCTAAGTGCAGGACTCTGCACTTGTCCTTGGTGAACCTCCTCAGATTTCTTTTGGCCCAATCCTCCAATTTGTCTAGGTCACTCTGGACCCAAATCCTACCCTCCAGAGACTGGACGCGTTACATGCTCTCACAGAGGGAAGAGCACACGTTCCATGATTTCACAGGCAGAATTTTAGGGCTATTTTGAGCCAGGGAACTATGCTATCGGGTGCTTTCCCTGTGTGGATTTGACAGGTGGATCAATATAAGATGCACATTGTGACCCTTCTCAGGGTGCTGAGGGCTGAGAGTCTCCTTGTTGCCTCCTGGACACTAGGAAGAGGGACTTTTGCATTTGGGAGCTGGATGTTAGCAACCAAACTCACCAGCCTGTCAGGCACTCAAGCACCCTTCTCTGAGCTACAGCAGCCCTGCCAGTTGACAATAGAAGCACCCGAACCCCTGGAGTTCCATCAGTGTGTCCCACTCTGAGGTCTAGCCCCGATCACCAGATATTCACAGAAATCCCAGATCCCCTCTGCCCAAAGCAACGGTATAGCCCAGGTTACCAGTTTTACTGTAGATCACTGCTACCATATCACACACAGCACTTGAGTACAGTTATTGAACAAACAGAAATGTATTTAACAAGAGAGAGAGATTTAAACAGAAACAAATGAGAGTGACGGAAACCAATCGTTACCAACAAAACAAAAATCACAAAATGCAACCTACACTTTTTAATAGTTACCTTTCCCGATCTAAGTAGATTCTCACCTCACATTTCAGTCTATTGCAGTGATTGCTAGTCCCTAGGAGCCATGGCCCTGCCTTTCATGAAGAACCACTGGTTGTTATGGATCTCTTTTGTCATAAACTGAAGCAGTCTTTTGTCTTTATTTGCAGAAAGGATGATTTCCTCATTGTCATATTGGCCTTTTCACTTCCACAGGGTTTTGATGTCTACAGTTTGGCTTTCATAGTTTTCCATTGGCTTTTCTGGGTTGGTGTAAAGGTTGACAATGGAGCAATACGTTGCATAATTAGCTAGCAAGGGAGGGGTGACAATTCCCTCCCACTGGAATGGGCCGTCCCCCACAAGACCAATGATTGGAGTGACTCACTTTCATGACAATACCATTTTCCGTGCACTTACATTACTTCTTCAATATGGCTCATACACACCTCTCTCAGTGATTAGGAGTATCAGTAATTAACAAGCTTTCAGTAGAGATCTCACTGCTATGCTTCCTGGATAAATATCATAAAATCAGTGTATTAGGTACAGCAAGTTTCTCAGGTCTGATACAGAAGTTGCTTGTGAACAACAGTGACCCATTTGGCAATCGGCCCCAATGAGTTTTTGTCTCTCAAGCACTGAGCTATACCGTCACTCCCTGATATAATAGAAAGGCCAGCACAAAAAATAGAGAAAGGAACAATAAGATACTAAAATGGCAATGGTTGGAACTCTATTTCTCTCAGTCTTTGGACTGATGGGTTCTAAGAGCTGTAGCTACAGTTGAGGAACCAGGCAATGGGACAGCTGGTTCAGCCCTCCATACTAGTAGCTTTCTTACATATAGGGAGATGAGTCAAAATTAGAATTGATGTCATGACTCGCTTCCCATAGGAGATCACTCTGTCTAAGGCTATGTCTACACTTCAAACACTGGAAATACTCTAAGAATCTAACATTGTCTTCACTGGGTCTAAGGTCACATTAACTACTTCTCTCAGCAGAGTGGATTTTTCACACCCCTGACAGATGTGGCCATGTCAACATAGCTTTTCAGCGTAGACGAGCCTTTAGATGGCTTTTTGATATAAAAGGCAATGGACTTCAACCTTTTCCTTAATACTGATGGTTGATGATTGAAGTTTTCCCACCTGCTGGTCACATCCTATGACAGATGTCATGCCTCTCCTTTACAAATTAGAGAAGTGGGGAAGTCAGTGACCCTTACAGTCTAAGCAGGTAAAAAAATTATACAACTTGTCTCTGCGAATAGTTTTCATTGGGCCGATATTCTCTTATACACTCTTTTTCACACACATTCTCCCACCCTAACCTTTGGAGTGAGGTTTTCTACCAGAATTCCTTATACTACAGGGGGTAAATTAAATCAAATTAACTTTTCAAGATAAGAAATCATTTCCTGTACAACTAACAAAACAAAAAACAAGACAACTTTCAGTTTTCCAAAATAATTCAGATTATCATGAGCCTCTTATTCTTTAACCAATAACTTCATCTATAATTTCATTTTCAGTGGTAACACGAATATATTCAAAGATCACAAATTCTTGTCATATATGTTAGTTTTCTTTTAATCCCCATTGCCAACAACTGAACCTTGGCTCAAGTTGTGGTTTGGCCCAACGTTGGTCCCAACCACTGCTGTAAGTTCATATATCTTTGGTTCTTCTGCCATGTGTCTTGGTGGAAGGGGTCTCCTAGGTGGGAATGTTTGCATCATGAGGAAGAATCTCTCTTTTCAAACTTGTTAATGTTTCAAAGTAGGAGGAGGTGGAGGAGAAGTGATGTAAATGCATAAAAACACAAGAGAAACTGTCTGGTCTACACTAAAGACATTGATCAGTGTAACTATATTGCTCACAGGAGCGAAAAATCAATACAGCTGAGCAGCGTAGTTACAGAGCCCTAGGCCCCTGTGTAGATGGCATTACGTCAGCAGGAGCGCTTCTCCTGCCAACATAGTCCACCCCGCACAAGCGGCGGTGGCTAATGAAGTCCAATAGTGGGAGAGATCTCTCCCGCTGGCTGAGAGCATCTGTAATAACAATGCTGCACCAACATCAGCTGTATTGTGTATCCATCGCATCAGACACAAAACCACAGAATCAGGACTCAGCATGTGTGTATCCAGAAGTCTGAAAATGGAGCCTGACACATTCGTTGCCTCATTGGTTACCATCATTTCTGCAGCCTGAAAGTCCTTGTTACCCACTCAGGCAGCCAGTTTGGATCCAAAGACTGAGTGCTTCATAGGACATTCCTTCCCCTTGGATCCCAAATGGTGAATGGTGATTGTTCTCAATCGAACCCTGGCATCCTTTGGAACGGTAATCAGCGACACTGCACTAATAAGTGGAGTGGTACAAACAATTTTCCTGGGGTCATTGGTCACCAGAGCTTCCTTTACTGGGGTGGAAACCAAGAACTGAGTGTGTATTCTTTCAACCCCAGTTCTTTTCAAATCCTTGGCCTTGGTTAGGGTAAATTTACATTTCTCTGAAGTAGAATCCTTTACAAAACCACTCAAAATCTCAGCAGTGTTAGTAAAGAATGACTTCCAGAAACATGCCCAGTTTTTCTTTAATTTCTGATTGGAGATTTTAAATAACTACTGTTTCTTTGTTAGCATGTCAGTAAATTGGAGAGTTCTCTCCTGTTGACAGAACTGCACTTGAACTGTCTCCATGTCATCATGGAGGGATGCGGAAAAAGCAAAGCTGAAGTGAGAAATTATGACTTTAGCAAATCGCCATTTGTCTTAAATTCTCCAATAAATCTGAGCTACATCCTATCAAACAGAACTAGTATCCAACTGGGTGACCAAACACTCTTCAGGAAAGATAAAAAGCCATGTCACAGAGAGATAGAATACATGACAATGAACGTGTCAAGTGAAATTTCAGGGCAGGTTACATCTGATTATTCAGAATCAGGACAGGAGATTCTCCCATCACATTCTCCTCTGATCCATTCAAATCAGCTTCACTCAGACTGTCTCAATAGTCAGCTATGTTATTTACAAAATTTTAGTATCCTAGCATCCCCATAATGGGGGACAAAACAGCCACCTTGCCAGAAGTGACTTTACCAATAGATGGAACCTAGGATTTAAACTCCAGATGATCACACTGTGTTTGGGATCTATTTGAATTCCCCTTCTAGGTCTTTGACACTTTCACCTCCAGTCATAGTGACTCCGATATAGGATTAAAGAAGCCAAAGTATCATCTCCAAGCACAGACAACTGAGAACACTTCATCACATGACACTTTGAGACGTGGAGGGATAGAACGCGATGAAGATAAACTCTGCATGGCTCAGACAGGAGGTAACAGTTCTGCAGTGATGGAGAAGGAGGGAATCTCTGAGTCACCCCGTCTCCTTCCAGTGTCAGAGGCTGAAAGGACACTTTTTTCCCTGCCCCTGCTCCTCTTCATTTAAATATAACTTGAAAAGTTCCCAATATAACTGCTCTTCAGCACAACCCAGAGCAACGTGAGAAGAACTGGCAATGATACAATCTGTATCATCGGTGACTAACAATAACTTTGCAATAAGAGGAATGCTATAAATGTGATGCTCCCTGGTTCCTGATAGGAAGGGCATACTCAAATTACTCATGAGACAATGGAAGTGATAGAAAGGACAAATGGGTCCACCTCAGAACAGGGCAAACTGCAAAAGGCAAAAATGGGCCCCTCATCTAGACAAGCTAAGGGAAAATGGGGCTGCAAACAGTTCAAGCAGCTTTAAAAGTTATTATGTGGGAATCAGGAAAAGTATTAAAGAAAAAAAAAGTACGGATAGCCCTAGAGGTTTTTATGGTATTGATCTCCCGTGCAGATTCTCTGATAGCTAACATGGGCTTAGTGCCAAGAGAAGGTATTCCCACACTCACGTCATTCATAGGGCCTCTCCCCTGTATGGATTCTCTGATGTTCAGAAAGGGCTGAGATGTTAGTGAAGCTTTCCCCACACTCACTGCATTCACAGGGCCTCTCTCCCATGTGGATTCTCTGATGCCTAATAAGGTGCGAGCTGCGAATGAAGGTTTTCCCACACTCACTGCATTCATAGGGCCTCTCCCCTGTATGGATTCTCTGATGTTTAGAAAGGGCTGAGGTGTTAGTGAAGCATTTTCCACACTCACGGCATTCAAAGGGTCTCTCTCCTGTGTGGATTCTCTGATGTTCAGAAAGGCCTGATCTGTGAGTGAAATTTTTCCCACACTCACTGCATTCATAGGGCCTCTCCCCTGTGTGGAGTCTCTGATGTTCAGAAAGGGCTGATTTGCTAGTGAAACTTTTCCCACACTCATTGCATTTATATGGCCTCTCCCCTGTATGTATTCTCTGATGTTGAAGAAGACCTGATCTGCGAGTGAAGGTTTTCCCACACTCACGGCATTCATAGGGCCTCTCCCCTGTGTGGAGTCTCTGATGTTCAGAAAGGGCTGAGGTGTTAGTGAAGCTTTCCCCACACTCACGGCATTCATAAGGCCTCTCCCCTGTGTGGATTCTCTGATGCCTAATAAGGTGTGAGCTACGATTGAAGGTTTTCCCACACTCACTGCATTCATAGGGCTTCTCCCCTGTGTGGATTCTCTGATGGAGAAAAAGGCCTGATCTCTGAGTGAAGTTTTTCCCACACTCACGGCATTCGTAGGGCCTCTCCCCTGTGTGGATTCTCTGATGTTCAGAAAGGGCTGAGCTGCTAGTGAAGTTTTTCCCACACTCACTGCATTCATAGGGCCTCTCCCCTGTGTGGATTCTCTGATGGAGGAAAACGCCTGATCTGTGAGTGAAGCTTTTCCCACATTCACGGCATTCATAGGGCCTCTCCCCTGTGTGGATTCGCTGATGTTCAGAAAGGGCTGAGCTCTTAGTGAAGCATTTTCCACACTCACTGCATTCATAGGGCCTCTCCCCTGTGTGGATTCTCTGATGATTAAGAAGGGCTGATCTGTTAGTGAAGTTTTTCCCACACTCACTGCATTCATAGGGTTTCTCACCTGTGTGAATTCTCTGATGCTTTATAAGGGCTGAGTTGTCACATAAGTTTTTCCCACAGTCAGTGCATGTATGTTTCCTCTTTCCCCTGAGGATTTCCTGCTGGGTTGCGGTTTCCTTGATGTCCTTCTGAGTTCCCTGACAGGAAATACATTTATCCACTTTCTCCCCTGGCTGGTTTCCCTCCTCTCTCTCTGGTCGGTGCTGAATCTCACAGGATTTTCCCTGCTCATTACTCCTGGACACATTCCTTTTCAATCTTTGTGATAATTCTCTGTGTTTATCCACTTGCCCAGCATCTTCCTGCTGATAATTCTGCTCCTCTTTCTCACATACCATTGCTTCACCTCCTGTGGTAGAGACAGAAACCTCAAAACAGGGATGGAAAGGGGAAGGCCAAATCAAAACAAGTGCTGGAAAGAGGTCAAATAAAAATCAGGCACTCAACTCCCCCAAACTCTTTCCCAAAATGTAGTAGCAGGATTTTATGTTTGCATTTTATATAATTTAGAATGAAGGATAAAGAATAATAATGTAGCATGTATTAAATGTATTGGTGTATGATTTGATCATATCCTGCCAGCCACCCTTTTTGAATAACAGAAAGGAACGGCTTAATGGGACAATGGGTACAGATACATCAGCCAGAATCTGTGTCTGGACTGATTTCAAGGCAGTAACAGATCTTTGAGGGTCACCAATTTGTTGTAGGTTTACCATTTTGAAATAAGAAAGAATCCCATGATGGTTTTCTTTTGCATTGCAATTTGACGTTTCTGTTCAAAATGTTGTGTGTAAATGAATTCTGTTTTGTCTGTGAATGAGGAATGTGTGTTTTAAGAGATAAGTGTGAAGGCCATCGCTGAACCAGATGTACGAGGGAGGAACTGGAGACAGACATAAGGGCTCCAGGAGGCAGCAACATGCCCCTATTGAAATGTCAGAGGGGGACAGTCTGACAACTTTAAAGGTGAGACAGTCACCTATCAATGGGGACAAGACAGCTGTGACCAAAACCACCATGGGATAACTCCCTGAGGAACTTGATGAAAGAACAAGATAAAGGATGAAAAGGATAATTTAAGAAAACGAGCACTTGTCATACAATAATTGATTACAGCATGCCAGTGCAAAACTCATTGGTCCCAATGAAGGAAAATCACTATATACACAGGATGCCTGGCCATGAAACTTTGGGTTTGTCCTGCCAAGACTTCAAAGCATCATGTCATAACCAACAGAACCCGGCTCCTCCTACCTGTGATCAACCTAGCTGGCCAATAGATTGATTTGGACTCTGGACTGGTAACTATAACATCGACTGGCAGGACAGTGTATTTGTGTGGTACACAAATGATACAACAATTAGCATATGCATTCTATCTTCAATAAATGCGGCGTATTGCCTTTTTCCCTGAAAAAAGATCCCATGTGTTTGTTATAAGACAAATAGAGAGAGGAGGGGATCAATTTGGCCTTCACTTCCCATCCAAATTTGCAGGGGGAAGGGAGGAAGCTCCTGCCTGGTGTCTGCTAGGATCTGCAGGAAGCCATGAGCTATATTTACCCTGAGGATACGACCCCTGCTAGGGACAATAATGAACTGAGAGACCTCCCAAGGGCTTTGTCGGGCATCCCAGATATTTTCTTCAGGCACTTACAGATTTTGAGTTGGTTTAATGTTTCCTCACCTGTGTAGGGTGCTCTCAGGATCTCTCTTTCCTCTGAACCCTGGAGGTCTGGGACCCATGACTCTTCCCCTTGTTCCACCTGGGAGATCACATCAGGTTTGGATACTGGAAACCCTGCTTAGATGAAAGAAAAACCAAGGAGTACAGTTGATTTCATAAGACTTTGTCACAAAAAACAAACATTCTATTAATTTAACTTCAGTACTTAGTGTGACCTGGTGTGCCATGGGCAGTCCTCACTGAAAATGCCAAGGTCAGGGGAGGCTGAAAAAGGGAGAGCAGATGCTCCTAAAACTGGTGGTTAACACTGAAGTTAAATTCACCAACCAGTCACAAACAGTGCTTCCGATCACCCACACTGGTTATCGAGAAGCTGAAAAAAGAAATCACACAGCTCCTTTTATTGCATTCTAGTTCTCTGACTCCCAATCAGCACCTAAGTCCAGTACAGTGAGAGGTTATTTAAAAACTCTGCAGAAATAGACAAAACGTTCTTCTGACCCCAAAGGGTCAGCGACATTACCAGGTCAGTATAGGTTTGAATCTTACATAAAATACCATGCTGCCTGCCAATCCTTTAGCATCTAAACTAAAGGTTTATTATAAAAGAAACAAACAATAAGGGAGTTGTTAAATGGGAGAGCAGTCAGATACATTCAGAAATCTATATATCAGGTTCTTAGCAGTACTGGTGAGTTGCTGGCTTCAAAGTCCATCTGGAACATATCCACAGCTTGGATGGGTCATTCAGTCCTTTGTTTAAAGCTTAGTTTGTAGAAAAGTTGCTCCAGAGGTAGGAAGAGGGACTGAAGACAAAATGGAGTTGATTCAGCTGTCCTTTATATTACTTTTGCCACGTCGCTTGTACTTCCTGTGTCCCAAACACAAGCTTCATAGCACATGGTATGGAAAAGCCTTGGAGTTCTAAGTACACAGGCATATCCCTGCATGTCTTGCTGACTCAATAGATGTATCCCATTAGTCCTTTACATGGGTTCATTGTACAGGTGATGACCCTGGATGGGCTATCGAACCGGCTAGGCACTGCTGACGCCAATATATCTGGGTGTGTCACCCAGAAACACTGCACAAGTGTGGAAATACAGATATACCCTACATATCTATAACTCACAATACAAAGGTGATACAAACATAGAAAGAAAATTATCATACTTAGAAAATCATAACGTTTTCACTGACATTACATGGCATATCTAGTACGACTCATTGCAATTTATTATATTGGTATTAATAATAAAATTAATAAATAATAATAAAGGGTCTTACAATTTCAGACAGTGTCACACTTAGTAAACCAATGAATTCTCAGGACCATCTCCCCAGGTCCTTGAAGTTGCTGAACACTCTGCTTATGAGGGATTGAAATACCCAC
Source organism: Lepidochelys kempii (assembly GCF_965140285.1). NCBI lineage: Eukaryota > Metazoa > Chordata > Testudines > Cheloniidae > Lepidochelys > Lepidochelys kempii. Next base: position 4,480,064 of record NC_136407.1, read on the forward strand.
ATACCTGCTGCAAACACACACAGACAGACACTGTGTCCGTCTGTACCCCTATGTTCACTCTTCTAGAAAATTATGACCAATTTTGTACATAATCTGGCTTCTGAGGTATCATTTGAAAACACATAATCTACTGAATATTATCCTCCTGTTAAAATGTGTAGCAACACTGTATCTAAAGTTATGAGGTTTTACTGTGTGATATTACTGAAAAAGTTACAATGCTGGAGAACACCCACAGAGGAGTTCTTCAGAGACAGCAAGGCAAACAGCTGGTCAAACAGCCATTCTCCGGCAGGGAGAAGGTGTGAAGAAGACATTTACAGTCCATTACAGGGACCACTTGAAGATCATATCTACAACAGACAGCCTGTCACCATGACTCAGCTGAGAACTGACGTTGTTTCCAGTCCAAAGGACTGAATTTTAAAAAGAGGTGAGAAAAATGCTTGGGACTCTCTCTCTCTCCCCCATTTCCCTCTGCTCATGACAACTCCTGAAGAACTGAACTTGGGGGGCAGGGGTGGGTAGGGGGAGTCCTGGCTGAAAGGAAAGTCAGCCTGTCTCAGCATATGGTGAGAGAAACATTTGCTTTGAATCCATTTTAGCTTGTTAAGTTAGACATTTAGTGTTTCATCTTGTATTTCTTTTGTAAACAATTCTGACTTTTATGCCTCATTACCTGTAGTCACTTAAAATCTTTTTTTCAGTTGTTAACAATTTTGTTTTATCTAACCAGTGTTTTTGGATTAAAGTGTGTTGCAAACTTCATTTGGGATAACAAGGCTGGTGCATGTCATTTTCCACTGATGAAATGACAGACTTCATATGAGCTTGCATTGTTCAGTAGTGTGCTGGACAATGCAAGATGCACATTTCTGGAAGAAAGTCTGGGACCAGAGAATTTTCTGGGGTTCTCCTGTGGTGCACTGTAATTTGTGAGTGGCTGACTAGCAGCACTCAATACTGTGTAGCTGGGAGCGAGTTACATGCCGGAGATTGTGTGTTAACTGCCCAGGAGTGGCTGTTCTCACAGCAAAGCAGTGTAAAAGGCACCCCAGCTTGGGGAACTGAGGGGAAACAGCTGTTCAACAGTCCAAATTGTACTGTGGTTAATGTCACAGATACTCAATTTCAAAGAGTCTCCTAAAACACAGAGAAAGTAAATCCATGTCCCACAAATCGAAAACTCCAGACAGAGGGCAAATCTCCCTGGCACTGCTTCTTGCTGACACAGAGGTCCAGAGACAATGAGAGAGTCCTGGGGAAGCTGGGAACAGTAAGCATGGGCTGGTGGGGTTCAGTGGAGAAAGGGAACAGGAAGGGCAGGGATATTACTGAATGCAGGATCTCAGCAGTCCTAGATGTCAGGATAGCACATATTATAGCCCACTGGAAAACATAATCCCAACTATACATATAAAATGATGGGGTCTAAATTAGCTTTTTCCACTGAAGAGAGGGATCTTGGAGTCACTGTGGATAGTTCTCTGAAAACATCCACTCAGTGTGCAGAGACAGTCAAAAAGTGAACAGAATGTTCGGAATCATTAAGAAAGGGATAGATAGTAAGTCAGAAAATATCATATTGCCTCTATATAAATCCATGGTACGCCCACATCTTGAACACTGTGTGCAGACATGGTCAACCCATCTCAAAAAAGATATACTGGAATTGGAAAAGGTTCAGAAAATGGGGGGGAGGGGGAGAGAAACCAACTCGGGGTATGAAACAGCTTCTGTATGAGGAGAGATTAAAAAGACAGGGACTTTTTAGCTTGGAAAAGAGAAGGGGGGATATCTGAGAGGTCTATAAAATCATGACGGGTGTGGAGAAAGTAAAGAAGGAAGTGTTATTTACTCCTTCTCATAACACAAGGACTAGGAATCACACAATGAAATTAATAGGCAACAGGTTTAAAACAAACAAAAAGGCAGTATTTCTTCACACAACCCACAGTCAACCTGTGGAGCTCTTTGCCAAAGGATATTGTGAAGACCAAGACTATAACAGGGTTCAAAAACAGAACATGATAAATTCACGGAGGATAGGTACATCAAAAGCTATTATCCAGGATGGGCAGAGATGGTGTCCCTAAATTCTGTTTTCCATAAGCTGGGAATGGGTGACAGGAGATGGATCACTTGATGATGACCTGTTCTGTTCACTCCCTCTGGGACACCTGGCATTGGCCACTGTCAGAAGTATCCAAGCATGCTAAAGGAGTTGGCGGATGTGATTGCAGAGCCATTGGCCATTATCTTTGAAAACTCATAGTGATCAGGGGAGGTCCTGGACAACTGGAAAAAGGCAAATGTAGTGCCCATCTTTGAAAAAGGGAAGGAGGAGGATCTGGGGATCTACAGGCCAGTCAGCATCACCTCAGTCCCTGAAAAAAAACATGGAACCAATTTTGAAGCACTTCAAGGACAAAAAAGTGATCAGGAACAGTCAACGTGGATTCACCAAGGGCAAGTCATGCCTGACTAATCTAATTGCTTTCTATGATGAGATAACTTGTTCTGTGGATGAGGGGAAAGCAGTGGATGTGTTATTCCTTGACTTTAGCAATGCTTTTGATATGGTCTCCCACAGTATTCTTGCCAGCAAGTTAAAGAAGTACGGGCTGGATGAATGGACTATAAGGTGGATAGGAAGCTGGCTGGATCATCGGGTAGTGATCAATGGCTCCATGTCGGTTGGCTGCCAGTATCAAGCGGAGTGCCCAAAAAGGTCGGTCCTGGGGTCGGTTTTGTTCAATACCTTCATTAATGATCTGGAGGATGCTGTGGATTGCACCCTCAGCAAGTCTGCAGATGACACTAAACTGGGAGGAGAGGTAGATATGCTGGAGGGTAGGGATAGGATACAGAAGGACCTAGACACATTAGAGGATTGGGCCAAAATAAACCTGAGGAGGTTCAACAAGGACAAGTGGATGTTTGTCCTTAGCTACATCTAGTTTGGGGATGTAACTCAGTGATAGAGCACATGTTTTGCATGTATGAGGCGCTGGGTTGAATCCCCAGCATCTCCAAGTTTGCCTTTGGAGGGGGGATTTGATAGCTGCTTTCAACTACCTGAAAGGGGGTTCCAAAGAGGATGTATCTAGGCTATTCTCAGTGGTGGCAGATGGCAGAACAAGGAGCAATGGTCTCAAGTTCCAGTGGGGGGAGGTTAAAGTTGAATATTAGGAAAAAAATCTTTACTAGGAGGGGGGTGAAGGACTAGAATGGGTTTCCTGGGGAGGTGGTGGAATCTCCTTCCTTTGAGGTTTTTAAGGTCAGGTTTTACAAAGCCCTGGCTGGGATGATTTAGGTGGGGATTGGTCCTGCTTTGAGCAGGGGGTTGGACTAGATGACCTCCTGAGGTCCCTTCCAACCCTGATATTCTATGAACGCTAGGAAATTATAAGCTATAATTCAGGAGCAACAGATTCTAATTAGTCTGGAAAAGCAGAATGTGAAAAATAAGAATCAGGGTCATGTGACTTTGGCAATGGGGGACTCAAAAATCCAAGATGCCTGCAGAGAAGAGAGATTATGGCTATTACACATGGTGATGGGAGAGCAAGACTCTCCAGGTCTCAAGAAGCTTCGCTACTAACTTAAGTCATTTTCACACGCTGGGGTACAATCCAGATCAATGAGGAGTTGTGTCATCTGTAATCCTGGGTGATATTCAAGGTTCTGCTGCTGGAGCTCCCCTCTCTGGATACCCCCCGCCAGCATTCAAGGATGCACTGAGTCTCTGTGTGATAAGTAACCCTGGACCAGCAGCTCCGACTCCAGCAGCCTGCTTGTTTCACCCCAAGCACATTCTGGTCTGGATGGAGTAGGCTCAGGGTTTGAGAGAAGGCCATGGATAGGAAGCTTCTGTTGGTTATGCTGGACCTAACCCCCAGTTTTACTTGTGTAAACAGGAGATATTTGACACTGTGCGATACTGCTCCTGTGCTCTGTTGCCAAAGTGTTCTGCAGCAGGGGAGGGTCTCTGGCACTGTGTGTGTCACTGGCATATTGGGGTGATGCTGAAACAGGACAGAGTAGAGGTGGCATTGTGGGGCTGGTGTGAACCTTATCTCTTCATTTCCCTTTCCAAGAAGAGAGGGGACAGGAACCCTTACCCAGCGAGGTCACATTCTCATAATTCTCCTGCATGACGTCTCTGTAGAGGGCTCTCTGAGCGGGGTCCAGCAGAGCCCACTCTTCCCTAGTGAAATACACAGCCACCTCCTCGAAGGTCACCAGCCCCTGAAAGAGCAAGAGTCCAACACTCAGTACCTGCTGCCCTACTCACAGCCCCAATATTTGTGGGGGAGAGGAGCCAATCAAATGGAAGCTCTGGGAGGCTCACAGTCAACAGAAGCCCACCCCCACCCTGCTCAGAGCATCCAGGAAACACCAGGGTGAGGGGACGAAGAGAGAGCCCCTCCTCTCTCCTAGCAGATCCACCACACACCTACTAGCCACAGACTGGTACAGGAGATGGAGCCCCTAGCAGGGTCCAGGGAGAGCTCCTTGGTAGGAAGCCCAACACCCTCCTCATTGTGAGGAGCTGGATATGAAGGGAGGGGAATCTCCCCAAACCTGACTGGTGGGTGCCCCCTTTATCTCTCACAGCAGCTGCTGGTTAGTCAGGTCAGGCTCTAGCACTATGAGTCTGGTGAGTTTTCCCAGCTCTATATAGGTGGGTTATTTTCTGTTTCACAAATGAGGGCATTTCCACCTCCGAACCTCATGGGTCTGTTCCTATAATCTAGACCACTTATTAAACAACTCCCAGCAGCTTTGCCACCCCCTGTCCTCCTCCCTTTCTCCACCCTGGGAATTTCCTGCCCCGCTCCAACCCAGAGGGTGCAAACCTTCCCATCTCCAGCGTATTTGCTGCCCCCTCCCTCCTGCAGGAACCCCCCAGAAACCCCCCAATAATTCCTACATGAACTGGCTCCTCTGCAGCCATTTCTCTCCCCTGTCCCATGGGAGGATGGAATGAACTGGAGCGAAACATGGACGTCATTCTGCAGCCTGGCCGGGTGAGAAGGGAAATTCTGGAGGTTTCAGAACAGGCTTTAGTTAATTTCACATCATGCTTCCCCCAGGCCCTTTCCCTGCAGACAGATATCCTAGATTCTGCCATGCTGGAAAAATGCTTCATCTCTTTATTACAGTGCAGACCTGGCCCCTCCTGCCAGGCTAAGCCCAAGGACACATTTTTAACCTCTCTTCTCCCTCACCACATCCTGTAACAAAGTCTTTGAACAAAATGCTCAAAAAAAGGAGAACCAAAGGAGTCACTTTCGATGATTCCGTCTGACACGGACCTCATGGCAGCCACACCCCAGCAAGAGGGATATGGAGTCAGGAACTGGGCTTTCCTGTCTGATGCTCATCTTGTCCACAGGAAAGTGACTCTACCAAGGATGCAGTAATTAATCTGTCTGGACAGATTAGATATCTGGAAATCTCTCTCAAAACTCTTCTCTCCCACAGCCCTTTTCAGTCTCTCTTTCTATCTCCTTTTCCCTGTCCCCTTTCCCTGCCCACCTGGTACGAAAGTCCCATTCCTGGGTTGTTTGCTCCCCATGGCTGGATTTGTCCCTGCAATTGCTAATGGGAGGAGAAATGGGGGTGGGGTGGGGGAACGCTGTTTGTGTAGAGTCATTTTAATGCCAGACCCCAGCATTTTCCCTTGGTTTCTTTTAGTTACTTGGAGTCTCTGGCTCAGAATTTAGTATTAACAGGGCCTATAGGGCTAGTACCAGCTGGAGAAAGTCATCACCTGGGCCAGGCAGAGAAGCAGCTTTAATTAAGTTCATTTCCCAGCTCAGAACCCCCACTGGGTCTCCCAGATCACAATGAAGGCTGCAATGTGTGACCCAGGAAGCTGAACCCTAATATCCTGAGCAGAGAGGGACAGTGTGTTTGAGCAGCATTCCCGTCTTTAGTTCTCTGGGGAGAGCAGTTAATGAGAGTACCTCCTCACAGGGAGAATTGCTAATCTCATTTGCCCCACTGTCCATCTGGAGTCACTCCTTGTCTTTCCATGCAGTGACTCTGGTTTAACAATGGTCTTAATGAAACCAGATTTCAGAAAGAATGAGTCCAGAATGCTGTGGATGAGACCATTGTGTGGCAATGCTAACCCCCTTTCTACCTCCCTGACCCCCCAGATCTAGGGCAAGGACTGGGGGCACGAATTTTCCCAACGGAACCGGAAGTTCCTGCAGTTTTCAAGAGAGGAGAAAAGCAAAATCTGTGTTTGATAAGTGGATAGAAAGGTATCACAGTGACTGGGCATGGCTGAGGAATGACAGGCAGTGCTTGGAGCCAGGATTCTGACACAAACTGATCAAGGAGACTAAGCATGGTTAATAGCAGCCCCCACAGCCAGGGTCCCCCAGACACCCCCCCAGTGTCCAAAGCCCAGACTCCCCCAGCCAGGGTCCCACCAGGTATTCCCTGGGACCCAGCCCCCATAGTCCCTGGCCAGGGACCCCAGATGCTTCTCAGAGCCCCACCAGCCAGGGAACCCCCATCAGACCTTCACTGCCAGCCTGAGAATCCCAAAGGATTCCCTCCACCAAGAGTCCCCAGCAGCCAGGGACTCTTTCCCCCCCCCCCCCCCACTGTGAACTCAGTCCCCCACTGCCTGCCTGGGATTCTCCCACTGCCTGCCTAGGATCCCCACCTGCCCTTCAGCAGAATCTGCCATGCCGTTTGCCAGAGACCCCCTGATGCTTTACAGTGGGACCCCACACTCTGTCTGCCTGGCATCCCCCAATCTAGTGCCAGAACTCCCCGCCCCAGCTCTGTGCACCGGGCATGGCAATGATCCCAGGAGTCTGCAGGGGAAGCCCAGACAGAGCCCCTGGCACAGCACCAGGCACCCTCTAACCCCCTGCCCCACCTCCCCAAGAGACCCCCACCCCCACTGTTCTGCAGCCAACAGGCCCCCAGTGACACCCACCTCCAGGACACATAGCCTCAGGGCTGGGCACATCAGAACTACCCCCCGAAACCTCAAACCTCCAGAACCCACCAACCTGACTAGGGTACCCCCTGCCCAGTCACCCAGAGGCCTCCCCCTACTACAATGACCCTTCAGCTCCAGCTGCAATCTCCCCACACAGACATGCCACACACCCCCGCCCCCCGGAACAGTGTTACCTCAGTATCTGATAAATGGATAGAAAGTTATCACCATCCTCTGCTGGCCAGTCACACAAGCAGAGGGAGCCCTTGGGGATGCTTCTTTAACAGGAGAGTGGAAGGCATGGAGGGCCAAAATAGGTAACAGAGTAGCAGCCGTGTTAGTCTGTATCCACAAAAAGAAAAGGTGTACTTGTGGCACCTTAGTCTCTAAGTACTCCTTTTCTTTTTGCAAAATAAGAAAGAAATTTCCATGCCCTGTCACTAGCAAATAATGGCCACCATGCATCCATCCCAGAGGTGGCTACATCTTAGCATGGCAGGAAGAAACCTCTCACAGAGACCATTTGTCATGCTGTGTGGGATACTTCTAGACCCACGCTGTACCCAGAGTGACCTCCTCATCCCGTGCCAGCTGGAGAAAAGAAAAGGGTCCAGCCAACTCTCCTGGTACCAGCTGGGAACCACTGATCCCCCAGACAGGGCTTTGATTTGTATTAAATATGTGGCTGGTCTCTTTCTTCAGGAAACCTTTTAACAGAGATAAAGGAGGGAAAAAATGTTTCTCAAAGGAGCGGAGAAAGAAGATCACTGGGCAATTTTAACCCCCTGCAACATCCAGGATGGAGAATGACTAAGGGCCACAGGTTCCCTCCAAGGAAGGAGAAGTTGCTGGGATTTAGAAATATGGGGAACAGCCTTAAACCCAACAGGATTTCTAATTGACATTTGATAACAACATAGAAAGAGGCAAAACCTGAGTTTTGAGATCAATGTTCAGAAATGAAAGAGAAAGGGTGCAAATCGGAGGGATTTTGGATCCATTTTGCAAATTATAGAGAGGAAAGTGGAAAATCAGAGGGATTTTATATCAGTTGTTGATATGAGGTAAAATCTGTGTGTATTTCACATGAATATTTGATAAATGAATAGAGGGGAAACCCCTGTATACCCATGTTCAAGAATCTGAGAAAAAGTGGGGGGCAGTACTACTCAAAAGGATCTGGGGGTTATAGTGGATCACAAACTGAATCTCAGCTAGCCTTGTGATTCAGTTGTGACGAAGGCTAATTCTGTACTGGAATAGGTTATCAAGGGAGGTTTTGGATTCATCATCATTGGAGGTTGTTAAGGACAGGTTGGACAAACACCTCAGTGTTGGGGGCTGGACTAGATGACCTCTCATGGTTCATTCCAGCCCTACAGTTCTATGATTCTATTCTGAGGAAATGTTTGGTCACTTTATTACAGCACTGACCCGGCCCACCCCACTAGCACTAAACCAAGACATTTTGAAACCCTCCCAGTAACAAAGTCTGGAAACCAAATACGAGACAAGAGCAGAACAAAAGGAGTGACTTTGGAAGATTTCCCTTGACATTGTCCCCGGGGCAGCACACTCCCACAGCCGGGGGCACAGGGAGAGTCAGGAATCGGCTTTTCCTCTCCCTGCACCTCACCTTGTTCACTGGAAAGGGAATCTGCCCAGGGATGATGCAGTTAAGTGTGTGGGGGCAGGTTAGAGATCTGGGAATCTCTCTCCCCAGTTATTTCTCCCACTGCCCTATCAATCTCTCTCTCCCTTTTCTCCTTGTGTTTCCCATCTCCTGGCCCTCCCCCTCTGGCAGACAGACAGCCATTCCTGGGTGTTCACTCTCCTATGGCTGGATTGGCTCCTGCAATTGCTAAGGGGAGGAGAGATGTGGGGTGAGGAGGGGCTATTTGTGCAGAGTCTCTTTCATACCCATCCCCAGCATGTCCCCTGAGGTCTTTATCAATCACTTGGGAGTATCTGGCTCAAATGTGGTGTGGACAGAGCCTAGGGCTGGCCCATGGAGCTAATTACAGCTGGAGAAAGTCCTCACCTTGCCTGGGCACAGAGGAAGCTTCACTCCAACTCACTCCCAAGCCCAGACCCCACCAGGGGAGCAACAGCTGGTCAGACTGGTCTCCCAGATCACAATGCAGGCAGCAGCATCTGACCCAGGAAGCTCAACCCTAATATCCTGAGAAGAGAGACACAGTCAGACAGAGACTGAGGGCTTCCCCCAGCCCCTTTAGCAACAACTGAAACCCCCTCCCCACAAGGACATATCCTGATTTTATTTGCCCCCATTAATCTGGAGTCACTGCATGTTCTTCCTTGAAGTGTCTCTCGATTAACACTGGTCTGAGTGAAACCAGAAACATGGCTCAGGAGGGATGAGGCCAGAGTCCTTTCCTCCTCCCTCACCCTCTTCTTCTGAGAGGGATTCAAAGCAAAAGTTTTCCCTCTCAAACTTGAAGTTCCTCCAGTTTTGAAAACGGGGAGAGAAGCAAAGCCAATCCTGATTTCATATCAGTAATTGACAAATGGATAGAAAGTTATCAGCAGCCCCTGCCAGCCATTCACACAGGTGTGGGGAGCCCTAGGCGATGCTTCTTTCACAGGAGAATGCATGGCATGGAGGAGCCACATTTTTAAAGAAATTTCCATGCCCAGTGACTGGCAGATAACGGCCAATAGGGACCCACTCCAGAGACGACTACATCTCAGCACTGGATGAAACCACCCCTCATGGAGACCATTCGTCATGGGTGTTTGGGATACTGCTGGTGAACATGGTGAAGGGCTAACAGCATGGAGATTCTCAGCCACTCTGGGTACAGCCTGGGCAGCAAGGAGCCAGGCACAGACTGAGCCCTCATCCTGTGCCCCCCGAGGAAAAGAAAAGGGTCCAGCCAACTGTCCTGTGAGCAGCTGGGAGATACCATTCCCTGAAATAGGGGGAGGCCTCTGGCTTTGATGTGTATTAAATATGGGGCAAGTCACTTTCATCAGCAAACATTTTAATGAAGATAAAGGGGGAAAGAAATGAGTCTCAAATGAGAGGAGAAAGTTGACCCTTTAACTCCCTGCAACTGGCAGGATGGAGAATGACTAAGGTAACAAATTCCTCCAAAACAGGAGAACTTGCTGCAACTAAACATGGGAACATCTCCAAACAAAAGATGTTTTTTTTAAACAGACATTTGATAATTACATGGAAAAAGACTGACATCCATGTTAAGTCATTAAAGAGAAAAGGGTGGAAATGTGGAGAATTTTGATCGATTTTCACAAACTAGAAAGGAAAGTGGAAAAATGTGAGGGATTTTAATATCGATAGTCAATAGTAAGTAAGGAGGTAAAATGAGAGTGAATTTCATATTGTTATTTGACAAATTGAGAGAAAATGGGAAACGTCGGCAAAACTTTTCTAAGTATATTCAAAAATTGGAGAAAAGGTCAAAATCTGAGGATATTTTATGTTAATATTTTATTATTAGTGAGACATGGAAAAAATCTCAGGGAATATTAAATTAGAAATAGATAGCTAGAGAGAAAGGAGGACAATTTTTTAGGCCACTCTCCTGAAGACGACATCTGTGTGTAGCTCAGAGATTTGTCTCTCTCACCAAGTGAAGCGGGTCCAATAAAAGATATTACCTCACCCACCTTGTCTTTCTAAATGCAAAGCAATGCACATTGGAGAGAAAAACTGCAGCTACTTATACACTGTGGGGTAAATTAACTATCAAATGTAGCCCATAGATCCCGCTTTAGCATTTATTTTATGCAGCAGTAATGCAAAGAACCAACAGGCCTGTATCCTGTACAATACTGGCTTGAGCAGTTAGCATAAGGCTTGAGGCTTATGAACTCTGGCACAGATAAATGGTCTAACAGTCACCCCTAAGGTTTGGAGAACTGGAAACAGAGTGTCTAAGGAGGAATTTCATCCATAAAGACATCAGCCAACCAGAGGAAAATGAGCTAACACAGGCTTTTCAATAGAACATTCACAGATGTCTGACCACAGGAGTGCCACGGCACCGAATTGACACATTTGACCCCAGGATCATAAGATCATTAATACACAAACCTATAGGAGCAGGACACCCCAACATTAGTAGGGAGAGGAAATACAAATAAGGAAGAGGGGAGAAACCCCTATGAACATGTATTACACCTAGTGGCGTCAGCAGAACATATTATCGGCTACACAACTCAAGAAAGGGATCTGCATGTTGCTGTAGACAGATCAATGAAAAGCTCCACTCAGTACACAGCTGCCAGCAAAAAAGCTAACACGTGCAGATTCATAAGGAATGGGATGGAGAATAACATGGAACATCCGAATATAAATCAAGGGGGCAGCCTCCAATATCCTGCGACCACCGTGGCTACTACAGCAACAAAAATGATTAGGGGACTGGGGCACATGAGTTATGAGGAGAGGCTGAGGGAGCTGGGATTGTTTAGTCTGCAGAAGAGAAGAATGAGGGGGGATTTGATAGCTGCTTTCAACTACCTGAGAGGTGGTTCCAGAGAGGATAGTTCTAGACTATTCTCAGTGGTGGAAGAGGACAGGACAAGGAATAATGGTCCCAAGTTGCAGTGGGGGAGGTTTAGGTTGGATATTAGGAAAAACTTTTTCACTAGGAGGGTGGTGAAACACTGGAATGTGTTGCCTAAGGTGGTGGAATCTCCTTCCTTAGAAGTTTTTAAGGTCAGGCTTGACAAAGCCCTGGCTGGGATGATTTAATTGGGGATTGGTCCTGCTTTGAGCAGGGGGTTGGACTAGATGACCTCCTGAGATCCCTTCCAACCCTGATATTCTATGATTCTATGACTGCACACAGGATATTTTAGATCTATCTTGGAGAACTGGGGAAGAAATAGGTCTCAAAAGAAATATTTGATAATGAGAGAAAAGCACCCGGATCTGAAGAGATTTTCTGTTAAGTGAGAGTAGTTGGACACTTTGACAGGATTGTATATGGAAGTTCATTAAACAGACAGTAATAATTCCCCCCCCACACACACCATCCACATGGGCAGCAGGGAGCCCTTTGGGGAGGTACTTTAAGAGGGTAGGTGAGGGGAGTATGGAGCAGGAAAACTCCCTGGCAGCGGGGAGGAGGCAGCAGCAGGGGCAGGCAGGCGACTGGGGGCTAGCAGGGGAGCTGTGTTGGGCAGTTGGGGGCAGCAGTAGCCAGGACTGTGTAACCTTGGGCTGGACAGTCTCCCGTGGGTTTTCTTCCCTCCTTCTGTCCCCCCCTTCCTGGCTTTGGTGCTGGCACAGAATGGCCACCCCATCCCACCCCAGAGGCAGCTGGGTCTCAGGGCTCGGCAAGCGGCACCCATTAAGCCCCTTCTCGTTTGGGGAATGATTCAGGACAATTTCCCACAGAAATAAAATTCGCTGCAGGTCAAACCTCCCAGACCTGAGACTGTTACATGAACACTGGAGAATGAGAGAGAAAATGGGGCAAACTCTGAAAAGCAGACGGGAGGAAGGGGCAGGAACTGCTCCCTCCGCACCGGCCCGTCACAGCCCCGGGCTGCTTGGGCCCCGCCGGAGACGGCCTCTCTCGGACTCTGCCCGGGCCGTGGCAGCAGGGGGACCCCGCGAGGGGAGCCGGGCTGTCTGAGGCGAGGGGAGCAAAGCCGAGCCGGCCCCGGGGCGCGGCGGGAAGCCGGGGCGGCCGGGGGGCTGGGCTCCCGGCACCGGGGGCTCCCCGCCGGGGGGCGCGCACACCTGGGGGCACGCGGCGGGGTCCTCCCGGGGCCAGCGGCTCCTCCAGCCCCCGGCCTGGGGTACACCAGGCTCCGGGGGAAGCCCCAGCGCGGCCCCGGCCCGGGCTCGCTCGCAGGCCCTGCGGCCGGGGCCGGGCGGGTCGCGCTCCGGGGCCGCTCCCCGGCCAGGCGCGGAGCCCGGGCGCTGGGACACGCGGGGGCGCAAGTGACCGCGACCCGCTGCCCGACCCCGGGACGCGCCCCTCGGGCAGGAGACCCCCGGCCCCAGGGCCAGCCGCTGGGCGGGTCTCCCCGGCCGCCGGGCCGCTCGCCGCCTCGGGGGCCCCGGCGCTGGCCGAGGGGGGCGGGGCGGGGCGAGCCGGGGCGGGGCCGGTCCTAGGGGCGCTGCCCGGGCCCCGGGGAGCAGCCGGGCCGGAGGCCCCGGGGCTGAGGCTCCGGCCGCCCAGCGAGCAGCCCCGGCCCGCGCTCCCCGGCTCCCCCCGCAGCGCAGCGGCCGGGCCCAGGGGCGGGGCCGCGAGGGCCCAGGCCCCGCCCCCGGGACGCCAGAGGTCGCCTGAGAGGCGGGAAGGCGCCGGGGGGCTCCGGGCGGGGGGGGGGGGGGGGATGTGTGTGGTCGGGTCTGAGAGGCGCCGGCTGGGGGAGGGGCGTGGGCCGGGGGTGTCTGCGGGGGGAGGGGATGAGAGGCTCGGGGAGAGTCAGGCTGACCCTTACCTGCGCTGCAGAGGGCGGAAGCGCCTCCCGGGGCAGGCTGGGAGATGTAGTTCTTGACTCTCCCGGGAACGGAAGTGACGTAAAAGGGGATAACGAGGCGGTCTGGGAAGGCGCGCGGGGCGCTGCGGCTCTGCCTGGCTCGCGCGCGGCCGCTGGAGCCTCTCCCAGAGGCGGAGGAGGGTTTCGTGCAACTCGAGCCCTTGTCTTTGCCCCGCCCACAGAGAGGAGTGCAGGGAGAGCTGTGACCCCGCCCCGCCATGTTTCCCGGCTCCGGGCATGCGCAGATCGCGGGGTTGGGGGGGGGGTCGCGCATGCGCAGAGGCAGAGCTCGCAGGGGCTGCATTTCCCAGAGCCCCTGGTTCGGGGGCCGGGCCGGGCCAGCTGCTGCGCCCCGGGGCTGCGGGGCCGGGCTGGGCCGAAGGGTCTGTGCCGGGGAGACCTTCATCCACCCCGCCGGGCCCCGCTCCCGCCGGAGCCGCCCTGGGGCCGTCCCGGGCTCCGCCCGCCCCGCTGCGGAGCTGCAGCCTCCAGGTACCGGAGCGAGCCCCGGGGCCGGGCGGTGACGCTGCCCCAGTGTCCGGGGGGGGGACCAGCCCCCCCGGGGTCCCTGCGTGGGGCCGGGCGGGGGGAGACCTGGGGAAAGGGGCGGAGGGAAAATGTCGGCGCAGCCCGGACATGGCCGGGGGGGGGGAAGAGCCGGGGCCCCCCGAGGGGCGGGGAGGGAAAGGGGGGGCTGAGATCCCCTCGGATTTACCGGGCCCCCCCCGCTCCCGCCCTGCCCCCTTTCTCTCCCGGCAGCGACGAGCAGCAGCCCGGGTGACCCCCCCCTCCCCCACCTCCCTGAGACGGGCTCTGCCCCCCCCCGACCCCGTTTCCTCCCCACTTCGCGCGTGGCCAGTTCAAATCTCCGCCTTGGGGGGGGGGTCCCCCCATTTTACCTGCAGTGACTTGTCCCGGTTTAGGGGGGAACCTCCTGAGGTCCCTTCCAACCCTGACATTCTGTGGGAAGTGCCCCAGATGGAGACGGCCCAGTCCCAGGTTTCCCAGCCCCTACTACTTCCCTGCCCCCACCCTGCCCAACCCAGCAGCCTCCCCAAGACACCGCCGGCTAGTCACATTCCCAGACCCCACAGCCAGTGACCGTCTGACTCCAGCCCCACTCCTTTCCCCTGTGAAAGCCACATCACCCAGGGCTCCCTGCCGGCCATGTGAGTGTGGGGCAAGAAGAATCCATCCCACTCTGTTGTTGTTTTAATAGCGCTGTATAATCCCCTCAAATTTCCCCTCCTTTCTCTTGAACTGTTGAATAGAGGCATAAAATCTCCCCAGATGTTGGTGCTTCTCTCTTATAGTGGCAAATATTTCATTTGTGCCCCATTTTCTCCTCCGTTCTGAAACACTGATATCAAATTCTCGAAAATCTTCCCACTTTTCTCTCCAGGTGTCTGACTGAGATCAGGGCTCCTCTCCTACTGAGCGTGGCCCTATTCTGCCAGGTGGTGCAGAGATCCCAACTGAGATCTGGGCCCTGTTCTGCCAGGCACTGAAGAGCCCCCAAGTGAGATAAGACCCTACTGTTTCAGGTAAAACTGAGATCCAGCCCTCTTGTGCCAGGCAGTGCATGACTGCGGCCACCATTGTGCTGGGTACTTTAGAGACCCCAACTGAGATCCGTGTCCCAGTTGGGCCTGGCATTGCACTTAACCTGATGAAGATCACCCCCCACCGCTGTACCAGGCACTGCACGGACCCTGACAGAGATCCTGGCCCCACATTTTGGCTGGTGCTGCAGGGACCCCAAAGAAAATCATGGATCCTGTAATGCCTGTAACCCCTGTTTGAGGTCAGGCCCCTTGTTCTGCAGGGTTCTGCACAGACAGTGACCAAGATCGGGGTCCCCATTGTGACTGTTGCTGAACAGACACCGAGGGTATGTCTACATTGCCATTAAAAGCCCACAGCTGGCCCATGCCAGCTGACTCAGGGTCACAGGGCTCAGGTGAAGGGGCTGTTTAACTGCTGTGTAGATGTCTGAGCTAGGGCTGGAGCCAGGCTGTAGGACCCTGTGAGGTTGGAGTGTGCCAGACCTTGGGCTAGCTCCCAAGCCGGAACATCTACACCACAATTAAACAGCCCCCATAGCCTGAGCTGTGTAAGCCCAAGCCAGCAGGCACGAGCCAGCTGCTGGTGTCTAACTGCAGTGTAGATATGCCCCAGTGACAGTCCTTGCCATGAAAAGCTCAAAAGCTAAACAGGCAAATAATGGGAGGCTACTCTCCATTTTACATATGGGGAAGCTGAAACTCAGAGAGCTGAAGTAATTTGCTCAAGTTTGCATGGAGAATTTGGGGCAAAACTGGGATCTGAACCCAGATTATTTGAATCCTTGCCTCTCCCCTTAACCCCAAGCCCAGCTTATGTGTGTACAGTGGTGTTGTGGCCTGTATTCACATTGCATTGGCTTCAAAGAGAGGCTGTGGCATTTCCTTCATTGGAGGTTTTTAAGACCAGGTTAGAGATACTTAGACCTGCCTCATAGAATCATAGAATATCAGGGTTGGAAGGGACCCCAGAAGGTCATCTAGTCCAACCCCCTGCTCAAAGCAGGACCAATTCCCAGTTAAATCATCCCAGCCAGGGCTTTGTCAAGCCTGACCTTAAAAACCTCTAAGGAAGGAGATTCTACCACCTCCCTAGGTAACGCATTCCAGTGTTTCACCACCCTCTTAGTGAAAAAGTTTTTCCTAATATCCAATCTAAACCTCCCCCACTGCAACTTGCAACTAGCCTCATCACAGGAGGCTTGAGTAGATGACTTCTCAAGATCCCTTCCATGCCTACATTGAAATAATTCTCTTTTGTGCTGTGTCAAGATTCCTTCCCAACTCTGAACTCTAGGGTACAGATGTGGGGACCTGCATGAAAATCTCCTAAGCTTATTTTTACCAGCTTAGATTAAAACTTTCCAAAGGTACAAACTATTTTCCTTTTTCCCTTGGACTTTATTGCTGCCACCACCAAGCGTCTAACAGATATATAACCGGGAAAGAGCCCGCTTGGAAACGTCCTTCCCCCCAAAAAATCCTCCCCAAACCCTACACCCCCTTTCCTGGGGAAGGCTTGATAAAAATCCTCACCAATTTGCATAGGTGAACACAGACCCAAACCCTTGGATCTTAAGAACAATGAAAAAGCAATCAGGTTCTTAAAAGAAGAATTTTAATAGAAGTAAAAGAATCACCTCTATAAATCAGGATGGTAGATACCTTACAGGGTAATTAGATTCAAAACATAGAGAATCCCTCTAGGCAAAACCTTAAGTTACAAAAAGACCCACAGACAGGAATATCCATTCCATTCAGCACAGCTTATTTTCTCAGCCGTTTAAACAAACAGAATCTAACGCATCTCTAGCTAGATTACTTACTAAGTTCTAAGACTCCATTCCTTTCTGTTCCCGGCAAAAGCATTAAACAGACAGAGAGGCTTTGTTTCTCCCTCCCCCCAGCTTTTGAAAGTATCTTGTCTCCTCATTGGTCATTTTGGTCAGGTGCCAGCGAGATTATCCTAGCTTCTTAACCCTTTACAGGTGAAAGGGTTTTTCCTCTAGCCAGGAGGGATTTTAAAGGTATTTAGCCTTCCCTTTATATTTATGACATGCTGTGTCATGTTCTATTCTGAGCTGTTGGAACTGTGATGCACCATGTCAAGTTGCACAGTTTTATGGTGCATTGTTTTACCTCAGCTTCTTTGGTGCCTGTGTTGTGTTGGTTTGTTTTGAGCTCTTTTTCATTGTGTACTTTAGGGTGTGTTAGTTTGCATTGTGTTGCTTTCTTTTCCTTTGTATTGTCATTTTATGCTCTGGAGTGTAGGTTTTTTGTTGTTGTTGTTTTTGTTTCCTGAGTTGCCTGACGTTATGTTGTGGTGGGCATCTTTCTGTATGTTGTGTTTTTATATGTATATATTGAATAGCATCATAGAAATGTCAGTCTGGAAAGGACCTCAAGATGTTATGAAGTCCAGCTGTCTTTGCTGAGGTAGGACCAAATATGTGCAGATTATCTCTGACAAAGGTTTGTCCTACCTGTTCTTCAAAACTTCCAGAGAAAAAGAAGTCAGCCTTGTAAGACTATTCCAGAGTTGAACTACCTTAGCTCTGGTGATACCCACACAGATTTTAGTGGTGAGCAGCTCTGGGGTCTCCTCTCTCTCCAGTGAGTGGGCAGCTGCGTAAATAGACTAAAGTTGGGAGGAGAAAAATTTACATGTCCAAGATCACCCAGGCTGTCTGTAACGGAGCTAGAAATAGATCCCAGTTCTAGTGCCATCATACTGCTGTTTCAGGTACTGAAGGTCTCTGCTACGCTGGTGTTTTAGGCACTGGTGCAAACCCTTAGTATAGGCAGAATTTACACTAGTGCACTCTGATTGGCACTGGTGCACCATGTCCCAGTTCGAAGGCTTTCGAGGGCAGGTGGGGGACAGTGACCTTACTGAGGCCTGGGGCTGGCTGAACAGTGCAGCTGGTAATGGAGGGGCAGCCGCAGGGTGGATTTGATTTAAATAGAGTCTTCCTGACTAGTGATTTAATCGTGGTTCTCTACATAAAAGTTCTTGTTGGTTGTTATAATCTTAATACATATTCTTCATAACTCTGAGATAGATGTAGGTTTCATTATTAGAAGGTACACACTATACATTTTTAAACCGTGATTTATTTTGAAAACTTTTCAGATTATTTTTACAGCTATATCAGAAAATGAATGATTGGTTATTTCATTTACCAAAGGTAACTGAACTAGATATTTACGAACTCATTGGGAGGTGAACTATCTCCAACAGGTTAATTAATATTTGGAGGATTTTCTTGCCATGCTGTATTAGGTGGAGATCCTCACCAGACAGACATTTAAATTGTTTTATTTAACTAAAATAACATTAAGTATTCTGGATGTTTTTTCTTCAAGAGCAAACATATAATATTTTAACAGAAGAAGCATATGTCCCTTTCTTCTCACATTTATCTGCAGACTTCTTCTCCTTGTCCGGATCTATTCCGTCCCCAACAATCTTCTGTTCACTGAACTTTTTGAAACTTTGCACTTTTAGCGAGTGGTAATGGATTGACTCTGTGTATACACAAATTTGCAGGGGGACAAGAGAGTTGAGGTCTGGTATTTCTCACCTCTCTCTATATATTTATTTAAAAACATTTTTGCTGTTAAGAAGCATGTTACTTCTGGAGACACACATCCACGGTTTGAGAACTGCAAAACTAAGCATCTCTGATGGTATCATCTAGACTGAGCACTGAGTCCCATTGGGTAGGTAGATTAACCTAAATAATCTATACAGAAGCCTGTGGAACCCCATAAGATTGCGTTCCTAATCCATGAACTATTGGAACTCAGTTACAAAACTTTTCTTAAACATTATGTGAATATATTGTCTCATAATATAGAATTAGAATTTATAATCCCTATTCCATGATGAGAGACCTTTGAGCTACAATGTATCTTAATTAAAACTATCTTTAGATAAGTTTATACCTCAAAAACATTTTACAAAAAAATCTGATTTAAATCAAAACAATTTTTATCCACTCTGGGCAGCAGTGAGTGCTGGAGATATGAGCCAGGAGCACAGCCCCACAGGACTGGACACTGACTTCTCCTGACCCAGGACACACACCCCCAGCTGTGTGCAGGGACTGCAGCCTAGCTGCCATGCCAAGACAGCCTGTGCATCCATGGACAAACCACCTCTTCCTGCAGCCTAATACAGTGTTATCTGGGGACCTTTCCAAGCTGAGGGTGACGGGGCTCAGCAGATACTGGCTCTGTCACTGACCTTGCGGAACTCACAGCCCCTCTCCGTTTTCCTCCTACCCATTGTCTACTTGGATTGTGATCTCTTTGGGGCAAGAACTGTCCCTCTCTGTCTGTGCAGTGCCCAGCACAATGGGGGTGCTGATCTCCATCTGTGTCTGTGCAACGCAAAGCACAGTTTATAGACTCACAGACTTTAAGGCCAGAAGAGACCATCATGATCATCCAGTCTGACCTCCTGCACGTCGCAGGCCACAGAACCTCACTCACCCACTCCTAGAATAGATTCCTAACCTTTGGCTGAGTTAATGAAGTCCTCAAATGTTTATTTAAAGACTTCAAGTTACCAAAAAAAATCCACCATTTACACTAGTTTAAACCTGCAAATGATCCATGCCGTGCCCCATGCTGCAGAGGAAGGCCAAAAAACCAAAACCCCAAGGTCTCTGCCAATCTGTCTGTGGGCAAAATTCCTTCCCATCCCAAATATGGCAATCCATTAGACACTGAGCATGTGGGCAAGACCCAGCAGCCAGACAACTAGGAAAGAATTCTCTGTAGTAACTCAGAGCCCTGCCCATCTAGTGTCCCATCACCGGCCTTTGGAGATATTTGCTGCTAGCAGTTGCAGATCAACTACATGCCATTGTAGGCAGTCCCATCATACCAATCCCTCCAGAAATGTATCGAGCTCAGTCTTGAAGCCAGTTAGGTTTTTTGCCCCCACTGCTTCTCTTGGGAGGCTGTTCCGAAACTTCACTCTGATGGTTAGAAACTTTCACCTATTTTCAAGCCAGAATTTATTGATGGCCAATATCCATTTGTTCCAGTGCCAAAATTGGTGCTTAACCTAAGTAACTCCTCTCCGTCCCTGGTATTTATCCTTCTGATGTATTTATAGAGAGGAATCCTGTCTCCCCTCAGCCTTCTTTTGGTTTGGCTAAACAAGCCAAGCTCTTTGAGTCTCCTCTCATAAGGTAGATTTTCCATTCCTCGGATTATCCTAGTAGCCCTTCTCTGCATCTGTTCTACTTTGAATTCATCCTTCTTAAACATGGGAGGCCAGAATGGCCCTCAGTATTTCAGATGAGGTCTCAACAGTGCCTTGTATAACAATAGGTTTCAGAGTAGCAGCCGTGTTAGTCTGTATCCGCAAAAGAAAAGGAGGACTTGTGGCACCTTAGAGACAAACACATTTATTTGAGCATAAGCTTTCGTGAGCTACAGCTCACTTCATCGGATCCGATGAAGTGAGCTGTAGCTCACGAAAGCTTATGCTCAAATAAATGTGTTTGTCTCTAAGGTGCCACAAGTCCTCCTTTTCTTTTTGTATAATAATACTAACCCTTCCCTGTGTCTACTGGAAATACCTTGCCTGATGCATCCTAGGACTGCATTAACCCATATCATGGCTGCAGCACATTGGCAGCTCATAATTATTCTATTATCAACCAATACACCCAGGTCTTTCTCCTCCTCTGTCACTTCCAACTGATAAGTCCCCAGCTTATTGCAAAAATTCTTGTCATTAATCCCTAAGTATATAACTTTGCTCTGTTAATTTTTATTCCATTTCAATTACTGCAGATTTCAAGGTCATGTAGATCTTCTTGTATGATATGCCTGTCCTCCTCCATATTGGCAATCCCTCCCAGCTTTGTGTCACACTTCCACTTTTTGTGCCAAGGTCACTAATAAGAATGTTGAATAAGATTGATCCCAAGACTAATCTCTGAGGAATTCCACTAGTAACCTCCCTCCAGCCTGACAACTCACCGTTCAGTATGACCCCCCTTGTAGTCTCCCCTGTAACCAATTCCTTACCAACCTTTCATTTCTCATATCCCCATCTTCTCCAATGTAATGAATAGTTTCTCATGTGGAACTGTATCAAATGCCTTCCTGTCATCCAGATGCTACTGCATTTCCTTTGTCCAAAAAATTAGTTACCTTCTCACAGAACGAGATCGGGTTTCTCTGGCATGATCTAACTTTTGTAACACCATGTTTTATTTATTATAGTGCTGAAGGCTGGAAGGAACTGTTAGCAATAGGCTGAGAATGGCCATGTGGAGATGGGGGAGGGGATGGCAGACAGTGTGGAGGTGGCGGAGGGGATGGAATGTTGGAGGGCTATCTGGGATTTTGTTTGTAGGAGTCCATGCATCTGCTCCCTGTGGCCATGGTATATTCCATATCAAAGCAGCACATCAATAGAGCAGATGCACACACCATAGCTCCATCTGGAACATGCAGCATTCACTGCCAGACGGGATGGGCGATCTTTCAGTGGCCTAGCTTGATATTCCTGGCTGAGGTGGATTCAGTTGGATGGGGTTCTGGGGCTCTGATAGTTTGTGGTGATCCTTTTTACATAGTCAGTTCTTTCCCTTTATTGTTTTACCCCAACCTGTGCCCGATGCCACTATCTTGTTAACTTGCTTTTGTTATTTCAGTTACAATTTTTAAATAGGATCTAATAATTGCAAAGCTGAATGAAAGATAAACCAAACAGAACCATATGAATTTTGGCACATCACTAGGTATAGTTTGACCAGCTAAGGTATGCTGTAATTACCTGGCTACCTATAGCATTTTCTGGTGGGGTGGATGAAGCAATGTCAAAGAGCCAAAAGGGCTTTTAGGGTGAAAGGGCTCGTCAGGTGTTCGCTCTCTAGGGAGCATGTCACCGGCTAGGGGCTGTAGTCTTTCAGGAGTGGTGCGCTGGATTGCATTTACTGATCTCAAAATAAAAGGTTAAGACTTCTGGTTCACAATATCGAATCTTGCAAACAATTATACAAATAGGCCCTAATGCTGTTTAAACAACATGGTTTCAAGATTCAAAACTGAAATTAAAATTGAGATAAATGCATTAGAGATGAACTGACACCTAATTTCCATTTCTTAATGCCTGAAATTTTGACACTTGCTCACATCATCTTTTTTTTTAAAGCGACGCACAGCACACAGTCAAGTTAACTAATGAAAGCACACCAATTATTGATTGCTTTGTGATGCAGAAGCATCTGATTAAGCACCGAATTAAAATGGTACCATGCAAGTGGAAATGCATCAATGTAGCTTAGCTCCAATGTGTTTAATTGTGAATGAAACGTTTCTAAATTAAATAAATTGAAGGATTGTAAACAGGGGGAAATACACAGAAGTGCCTTTACCCAGTCATGTTGACTTCTTGTCCCAGCCCCCAATGAGTTCTGGCCTCCTGGTCGATTCAGCTCCCAGTCCCACATCAGCTGTGCCCTCTCCCAGCCTAACCCGTTTCTACTGCAGTTCTTTGTCCCCCTTGTCCAGACGGGGTTGGTGCTGCAGCCCCTAAGGCACCTGTGTTAATCACTGTCTCACATACTGGGGCTCTTTAGGTTTCATGGAACGATTTATCAGCATTACTGACTCTGGGAGATGGGAGAGAGGAGAGGCTGAGAGGGAGTTTGCTTCCCACACTCTGCAGGGCCATTGTCAACCCTGCTGGCCTCCATGTTGTGTCATCCTTCACCCTCCCTCATGTGTCAGAGTGTCACCTTCTGATCAGAATGCCAGTGACCTCAGCAGAACTCCCAGACAGGAGCTACATCATGATGGGGTTATGGTACTGAGAGTCAAATACATCACAGGGAGGGTGTAATTATCCTCAAAGCAAGCATTACAGTCTAGGAAGTGAAAGAATTAAAGTACTTTGTTACTTAAAATTATGCTTGAAAGGATTGGATTTTTATTAATAAATTGCAGTAAATGTTGACTTCACTGTACACACACAGACAAACAAATATTTATATAGGTAAAATACAGAAATACTTCTGGAGAAAGTTGAGTTTGATTTAAGATTATTTACGCTGTATATTTTGCATGTTACATTGACAATTTGTGTTTGAACAGTTATAAAGATTGGCTTTGGAATCTCAGCATTTACTGTAATTACATAATTGTTGCCTGACAACCCTCATAACTTCCCACCACTCTGAACATTGAAATTGTAAACACTGAAAAAAGGGCTTAAATATAAATATCGATATCAATTGAAATAATAAAATAAAAGAAATAGAGAAAATGAATTTTGCCAAACTCACTTAACAGCAATTGCAATATAGTAGGGGATGGAAATTCACAGCTAAGGCACTCAACCGTAATTCCTCCTGTAGTGACACCAGGCAATCGCGATAGGGTAAGGAATAAGGCATTTTAGTGTATAAAGTTCCAGATTAGATTATACTGCTTTGTAAAGACATGAGATCTTTCAGGATTTCAACTTCACTGTGTTGTTTCTTTTATTGGTAATTCCCATAAATCAGTAGATAAATAAGATGCTATCAGTTATGAAGTGGCAGTTTCGGTTTCAGAATATTATTTTGCGCTAGGGGCCAGGTCCTTGGAGAGGCAGAACCTTGGTTTCATTTTAACTTGTCCATGCTCAGCAGCTTCTGGAATTTGGTTCAAGGTATTTACATGTTTCCGTGGCCTGTTCTTAAAAGTGCTGCTAGAGAATGGGGGGAGGGGCGGAAACTCACTGCAGGATCAGGAGCTGAGTCCCTTACATATTTATAGCTCATCAGAGGAAGGATGGGGACTGGTGGGTGTCTGGGGATTTAATAATAAAAAAATATCATTGTTCTTAGTGAATTTACATCTTCTAATTCCCAAAACCCACTAATTATCTCTGCCTGCCCCCAGGAGTCTGGGGAGGGGAGTACTAGTAATCTCCTTTGGCCAGTATGGAACCTAAGGCACAAGGATCTTTTAGTAGCTGGCTCAAAGTCACCCATTGTGAAATTCACTTCACTGGATAAATCTCTAGTTGCTGGGCTCTACAGGGGGTGGGGAGGTGAATTCAATCCCCCATTCCTGGGCATGGACTGCCCCATGCCCCCACAATCCTCACCCCACTCTCAAACACTATCCCAACCTTCCCCTGCAGTGATGGACCCACTTGATGCTGCCAGAGCCACCTGCCATGGGATCTAGAGGGGGCAGAGGCCCAGCTCTAGAGGTGCCACCACAGCCCCCATGCTGTGCTGTCTTTCCAGTTTGCAGATGGCTCTAGTTGTCTGGGGACCCAGCCCATGCATCCACCATACACAAACTTCCTCACAACACACATCCCAGGTTGGGAAAGAACCATCTGGGGCTGGCTGCAGTCTCCCCTTGCTTCTGTGAGAGGAGTGGGGTGGTCCCTCATATAGGACACAAGCATACCTGGAGCAGAAGGGAAATGTAGTTTCTTCCAGGGGCTTGAAAATGTTTGGTTTAGACTCTGGAGCTCTGTCTTCCTGTTTGTTTCCTTCTGCTACTTTCAGATCTCATGGAGAGGCAAGGTGGGTGAGGGAATTTCATTTAGAACCAATTAAAAATACCTTTTTGATATCCAGGGAACCAACATGGCTACAACAACTCTTTTCCCTTTGTATCTCTCCCCGCCCCCCATCTCCGCCTCAGCTGAGACTGTCCCATATGATGGGAAAATAAGGGTTCAGTCCTGTAACTGGATTGGGTTTCTCCAGCACTAATGGGAGTGAAAGCCTGTGTGCATTAATGGCGGCAGCAGAAGCAGTAGCAGCTCTGAGACTCAGAGATGCAGGGAGAAGAGATGGGAGTGAGCAGGTTATGTTTGTGCAGGGTGTGAGTTACTCATATGGGAATCTGTGCCACTGCGTATGCACAGAATTCACGTCCAGTGCAGAATTTTTTTTTTTTTTTTTTGGCATGAAGAAAATACATTCTGCCTGAGAAGTGCTGCGGTTCTGCCTGTCACCCACCAGAGGCCCCTATGGCACCAGAACAGCCAGCTGGGTTCATCTTGGTGGGAAATTGTTGCCCTGAGCTATACCCCAAATGGGAAGAGAGTTAGTGGGTGCAACTTGGGAGAGTCCTGAGACACGGCTGCCTCTGGAGGTAGGGACAGGGTGGTCATTCTCTACTCACAAGAGGGTGTGGAAGGGGCCCAGGAGGAGCAAGTGTCCCTTAGGGAGACTGCCAGCTCCAGGTTACCCAGTCCCAGCCGCTTCTGCCCCCCACAATACCCCAAACCTCCTCACCCCTCCAACTATCCGCAACCAGTCTTCCCTCGCTTCCACCCCTTATTGTGTGGCAGAGAAACTCTAAGCTCTAGCCCCTTCTCTTTAACCCCCCCACCCCAATTTCAGTTGTTTGGTGGTGCCCTGATTGTTTTCCATTGATCATTTGGGAGGGAGCAAGGCTGCTCACTTGAGCCTTGCATTACCTTCCAGCTGACTAGTGAGGAGTGACAGCTCTCTTCTTGGGTGGATGGGCCAATCCCAGGGCCTGTTACCTCTCCATGATTTATTTTCCATTCCAAGTCCATATAGTAGATTTTCAATATAAATGCTTTGTTCCTTACATGCACCCCATTCGTTGATCTCTCAGTCATTATGAGTCATGACCTGTTTTGAGCTTCTGTAGACGCCCCACATGATCATCCTCCAAGAGATGTTTGGTGTGATGGGTTTGTCAGTTCTCAGGTGAGAGCTGCTGGCAAAGACCAAGTGACCCTTTGCCAAGGGATCTCTGTGTCACTGTCTAACCCCCATAGGCCTGGGAGGGGACAACTTTCTGCCAATGGCCTTCAGGATGTGTGCTGAGTTCACTTCAGTGCTCCCTCGTCCCCTCTCCATTTCCCTTCTCGGTGTGCTCTCTGGGATGCTGCCACGCTTCCTGCTCCCCAAGCCACCCTGTATCTACTCCATGTGCTGGGCTTTTGGCAGCCTTCAGTGAGAGGCCATCCAGCCCATCAAACTGCCAAACTGCTGGGCCTCAGAAGATATATATATCTTCCTACTGTGTTTTCTATTCCATGCATCTGATGAAGTGGGTTTTAGCCCACGAAAGCTTATGCCCAAATCAATTTGTTAGTCTCTAAGGTCCCACAAGGACTCCTCATTCTTTTTGCTGTTACAGACTAACACAGCTACCACTTTGAAACCAGAGATCGTTCAGTAAGTCCCTCATTTCCTCTGTGTTGAGAGGAGTGTACTTATAAGTATTATGAGCCACTCTATTGTCTGCTGGCCCTGACCACCGAATGGTTACTTGGGGGGAGCCAGGGGAGCGCTGGCACTTAAGTCTGGGTTAAAGAGGAGGAGGAGGAGCAGGAGGAGACCAATTATCCCAGATTTTCATCGTGAGTGCTGGGTTCCAATCCTGGATTTGTTTTTCAAGGTGTTTCCAATTGATTTCATTTTGGTCTTTATCCGTATTGCTGCCTGAACCAGTCAGTAAGATTACCCTTCTGTTGTATGCTACCAGCAATACGACATGCGGAGGAGCTGCTTTCTTTTATTTTTGCTTTTAGAGTATTGTTTTCTGCTTGAAGCTCACTTAATTTGTGGTTTAAATCTGTCTTTTGGTTCACCTCTGATGTAAGAGTCTTTTGGAGTGTTTCCAATTCCCGTAACTTCTTTTCATATTCACGGTACAGTATCACAATTCCTTTCTCTAACTTTCCTTTTGTCTGACCAGACCACCACAACATGCTATCCTTCACACTCATACCCTCATTCCATCCATCCTTTGCCATAGTCTTTTGAACCTTCCCATGTTTTCCTCCTATAAAATCAACGATTCTCCCTTTCGTAGAGGGTATCGATACACCCTGGGGCAAGTCATATGACATTGTTACCCCGCTTCCTGAAACCCACTCAATCGGCACTTCAGGGGAACTGACCGAGCACTCCCTTGTACTCAACGCTACTGAAGCACACTCTGGTGCTGAATACTTGGTTTGCTGTAGACGAAGGCTGCAATACCGAAAACCCTGGCCACAAACACAATCCCATTCAGTCCTCTCGTCTGTGCATCCTATATATGGTTCGTATTAAAAAGGGGTGCAAAGGGTGTCTTGGGGAGCGCCAAACCGAGGTGTGCACTAGAGGTGGTATCCCTGGTTGTGAGAAACTCTCCAAGGATTCCTGATCACACCCTGCTTGCTGCACCAAACTGGGAAGCAAGGAGATGCTTTTCCCCAAGAATCAAGCAGGCACATTTATTCACAGTCCCGGGAAGGCTGATAAACAGCTTCAAAAGTGCAGTGTCACAGTGACCAATTATGTATCTTTCCTCATCGCGCCATTTGCATATATCTTATACGTACAGAGACAAACATTGTTTCAGAGAGAGAGAGAACATTTAACGTGATACTGACATGAGCAGAACATATGCATAGACACGATTTTAATTACATCAATTATCTATGACTACCCGTAAGGCGAAGGGGTGGGGCATGAGTGTTCACAGATATCCTAGGGCTGTTTGCAGGGTTTGTTCTGTTCTAAGAGCCGAGTTACTGGGCGGACATTTGACCATGCAGACTATCAGGTACTTACAGCTGTTAGTGTCATTGGACCTCTGATGTTTCTGTTTCTGACTCAGATGCTAACAAAATTTCTAACTCTTGCCTAACACAGATTACTTAGCAAATAACCAAAAACTCAAACTAAGTCTAACATACTAGATGGATAGAATTTGAATTAGCAATTTCTCACACTGACTGATCATACAAGCAGTCCACCAAGTTTCCATACACAAGTTAAAAATCCCTTTACCCTGACACCAGTACTTCCCCCAGTTCAGTCTTTGTTCCTCAGATGTTTCCAGGAATTCTCTTGTGTGGGGAATGAGGCCAAGACCAGGGGGATGAGGCGGACGAGGCTTTCTTCTAGCAACTCGCAGAAGCTACTAGATCGCATGCCCTGGTTCTCATGGGCAACTTCAATCATCATGATATCTGCTGGGAGAGCAATACAGAGGTGCACAGACAATCCAGGAAGTTTTTGGAAAGTGTAGGGGACAATTTCCTTGTGCAAGTGCTGAAGGAATCAACTACGGGCAGAGCTCTTCTTGACCTGCTGCTCACAAACCGGGAAGAATTAGTAGGGAAGCAAAAATGGATGGGAACCTGGGAGGCAGTGACCATGAGATGGTCGAGTTCGGGATCCTGACACAAGGAAGAAAGGAAAGCAGCAGAATATGGACCCTGGACTTCAAAAAAGCAGACTTTGACTCCCTCAGGGAACTGATGGGCAAGATCCCCTGGGAGAATAATATGAGGGGGAAAGGAGTCCAGGAGAGCTGGCTGTATTTTAAAGAATCCTTATTGAGGTTACAGCGACAAACCATCCTGATGTGTAGAAAGAATAGTAAATATGGCAGGCGACCAGCTTGGCTTAACAGTGAAATCCTTGCTGATTTTAAACACAAAAAAGAAGCTTACAAGAAGTGGAAGATTGGACAAATGACCAGGGATGAGTATATAAATATTGCTCGGGCATGTAGGAATGAAATCAGGAAGGCTAAATCACACCTAGAGTTGCAGCTAGCGAGGGATGTTAAGAGTAACAAGAAGGGTTTCTTCAGGTATGTTGGCAATAAGAAGAAAGCCAAGGAAAGTGTGGGCCCCTTACTGAATGAGGGAGGCAACCTAGTGACAGAGGATGTGGAAAAAGCTAATGTACTCAATGCTTTCTTTGCCTCTGTCTTCACGAACAAGGTCAGCTCCCAGACTACTGCACTGGGCAGCCCAGCATGGGGAGGAGGTGGCCAGCCCTCTGTGAAGGAAGAAGTGGTTCGGGACTATTTAGAAAAACTGGACGTGCACAAGTCCATGGGGCCGGATGCGTTGCATCTGAGAGTGCTAAAGGAGTTGGCAGCTGTGATTGCAGAGCCATTGGCCATTTTCTTTGAAAACTCATGCCGATCAGGGGAAGTCCTGGACGACTGGAAAAAGGCTAATGTAGTGCCAATCTTTAAAAAAGGGAAGGAGGAGGATCCTGGGAACTACAGGCCAGTCAGCCTCACCTCAGTCCCCGTAAAATCATGGAGCATATCCTCAAGGAATCAATTCTGAAGCACTTAGATGAGAGGAAAGCGATCAGGAACAGTCAGCATGGATTCACCAAGGGCAAGTCATGCCTGACTAATCTAATTGCCTTCTATGATGAGATAACTGGTTCTGTGGATGAAGGGAAAGCAGTAGATGTGTTATTCCTCGACTTTAGCAAAGCTTTTGACATGGTCTCCCACAGTATTCTTGTCAGCAAGTTAAAGAAGTATGGGCTGCATGGATGCACTACAAGGTGTGTAGAAAGTTGGCTAGATTGTCGGGCTCAATGGGTAGTGACCAATGGCTCCATGTCTAGTTGGCAGCCGGTATCTAGCGGAGTGCCCCAAGGGTCGGTCCTGGGGCCGGTTTTGTTCAATACCTTCATTAATGATCTGGAGGATGGTGTGGATTTCACCCTCAGCAAGTTTGCGGATGACACTAAACTGGGAGAGTGTTAGATACGCTGGAGGGTAGGGATAGGATACAGAGGGCCCTAGACAAATTAGAGGATTGGGCCAAAAGAAATCTGATGAGGTTCAACAAGGACAAGTGCAGAGTTCTGCACTTAGGACGGAAGAATCCAATGCACCTCTACAGACTAGGGACTGAATGGCTAGGCAGCAGTTCTGCGGAAAAGGACCTAGGGTTGACAGTGGATGAGAAGCTGGATATGAGTCAACAGCGTGCCCTTGTTGCCAAGGAGGTCAGTGGCATTTTGGGGTGTATAAGTAGGGGCATTGCCAGCAGATCGAGGGACGTGATCGTTCCCCTCTATTCGACATTGGTGAGGCCTCATCTGGAGTACTGTGTCCAGTTTTGGGCCCCACACTACAAGAAGGATGTGGATAAATTGGAGAGAGTCCAGCGAAGGGCAACAAAAATGATTAGGGGTCTGGAACACATGACTTCTGAGGAGAGGCTGAGGGAACTGGGATTGTTTAGTCTACGGAAGAGAAGAATGGGGGGGGATTTGATAGCTGCTTTTAACTACTTGAAAGGTGGAGCCAAAGAGGATGGATCTAGACTATTCTCCGTGATAGCAGATGACAGGACAAGGAGTAATGGTCTCAAGTTGCGGTGGGGGAGATTTAGGTTGGATATTAGGAAAAACTTTTTCACTAGGAGGGTGGTGAAACACTGGAATGCGTTCCCTAGGGAGGTGGTGGAATCCCCTTCCTTAGAAGTTTTTAAGGTCAGGCTTGACAAAGCCCTGGCTGGGATGATTTAGTTGGGATTGGTGCTGCTCTGGGCAGGGGTTGGACTAGATGGCCTCCAGAGGTCCCTTCCAGCTCTGTTGTTCTATGATTCTATGTCACACACCACCTTATGTAGCTTTTCCATATGGTAGGAACCATTTGTTCCAAACTCAGTTCCCAGTCCAGTTTGTGGAAAAATACAGGTATCAAAATAGAGTTCAGTGTCATTTAGTCTGGTCACATGCCCTGCTGAGTCATAGTAACCATGACTCATATGCTGGCTGAAACATTCACAGGAAGGCTAAGCTCTTCCACGGTCCATTGTCTTTGTTGATGAGCCATCAGCACTGTCTGGCTTTTTCATTGTTGTACCTGAAAGGCTAGTTGTGGGTGTTACCCAGAGTAGGCATATTTGAAATACAGATACATAGTCAATGTCCATAACTTCAGATACAAACATGATCCATGCACACAAATAGGATAATCATATTAAGCAAATCATAACTTTTCCCATGACACCACACATGATGTATCTTGCACAAAATGCATCATAATTATGTCCTAAAGCCCACCCAAAATTCCTTCTTTCAGAATACTGTGGCGTATTGCGCCTGTTTGTGGTTACTCGTTAGTTTGTCAAAATGAGGGTGCAAAATATCTGACCCGGGCTTCTCTCCTTAGGCTTATTCAGGTAAATCCCAGACTTCAGCATAACTACTCCCACAAAGCCTCAACCTAATATAAAGCCCTTAACTGTAGCAAGATTAATAACCCATTTATTTATGTTCACCTCCTTGCTCCTCTATGCATGTTCCAAGCTAATAAGCAATACTCTGATAAAGACATTTTATTCCTCTAGCGAGTATAAAATTGCCCACAAGACATGAGACTAGGTCATAGATCATAAAATCAGGTCGGGGTCAACAGGAGTGAGAGTCTTGTCCCCCCTCTCCCCAACTGCCCCAGCCACAAGCTGTCTTCCCTCCAGGCTCCTTGGATCTTTGAGCCTGTCCCTTTTGAGGTTGCGTGGCCCAGTTCTTGTTTCTTACATTCTCCTTTTCCGGAAGAATTAGAGGCTGTTGTTCCTGAATTTTAGTGTTTAATTCCCAACCTTCTCCACAAACTGGTGGAGTTTAATTCTCCCTCTTATTACACTTGAGTCACTAGATTTCCTAATTCCCCAAAATGTGCTTTTGCAATGTAACAGTTCTGAGGTAGCTAAGCCTTTGACCTTCCTCCATGGTCTGCTCAAGGAATGCCCTCTCAGGTATCAGGCCTCTAGCCAGCCCCTCCCTATGGGTAGGGACCCACATGCCTCTCCTTTTGACCAGGGTTTGAGGATTGCAGCTTGTTCTCCACTGTGTTCACTGGACTAACGTCCAGTTCCTGTGCTTTGCTTTCTCTCCAAGAGCTGTGAGCAGTGTGTGTGTGATAGAGGTGGGAATTCTGCTGATACTTCTATTATGTGAATACACACTTCAGTTTCCCTCTGTGATTGGTATTGCTTTGATTAGAAAGAGCAGGAGATATGAGGTGTTTTGTCATGTAGCTGTCATAGGGTGATGTGAATGGGTCATTAAGGACTGTCTGGGATCAGCCTACATCAATGGAATACCCGACAGAGACAAGGGAATAATTGTCACCTGGCCATGGGAGGATCTCCGCTCGGCTGAATGAAGCATACATGGACTCGTTGTGTTTTTGGGAGCAGGAAGAACTGGGCTTGCAGATGCAGGGAGTTGTACTGGAGTGAAGACAAATGGACAGGCACAGTGAAAGGAAAACAAAATGTTTTCTACCGCAGCAAGGCTCAAGGGCCTTGTGGGGAGGGATAGCTCAGTGTGTTTGAACATTGGCCTGTTAAACCCAGGGTTGTGAGTTCAATCCTTGAGGGGGCCATTTAGGGATCTGGGGAAAAATTGGGGATTGGTCCTGCTTTGTGTAGGGGTTTGGACTAGATGACCTCCTGAAGTTCCTTCCACCCCTGATATTCTATGATTTTAAGGGCATTGGCCAGTCTGGACTACATAGAGAAGCAAAGACAAACAACTTTCCAATGCTTTGTTTCAGTTGACTAATGAACCCTGCTATGTTTTAAAATTCTGCCCAGTGTGCGAGCAAAAACTTGCTGAGGTGCATTGAAGCATGAATGAGGAACGGTCTCTGAAGAGGAGTGTCGTTCAGCTGGACCTGCTGGCAGAGCTCACAGGTTGAAATAGGAGTTTTGAAGCCAGAGGCTCAGTCTCAGGTGGTGAAGCTGCATGGCTTATCCTTGTGAAAGAGTGGGACCCCTTGGGGGTCTAGCGCACTCAAGGGGCACGTCCCAAGGACTGTTTTAAAATCCAGGGCATAGCACAGATCCTATGGATCCAGGACAGTGGGCCAGAGGTTAAGCCTTATGAGGAAAACATATAAAACAAGAAGAGCATCTAAATGCATATTTACCATCGCCCCCTCATCAGTTCTCTTGGGAATCCCTGATCGGTTCCGAAGTGTATTAAAACCTTTCTTAAAGGGTTACCTCTTGGTTATCAGGTCAAGTCAGTTTGTAGCCCAAAAAGCCCCCTCAATCAGCTCAAACTCAGCTATTTCTCCCAAAAAAGTCTGTCTTTTTCAGTCTCCTGAAAGAGGTAAAATCAGTCACTGCCCCCTTCTGCATTGGGCAAAGCTTCAAATGATGGGAGATCTGCATAACCAGCCTTGAGATCTGGCATTCATCACCCCTTAGTCACACCAGATTGCACAGGAAACCCATCCCTGAGCCCTCCCTGGTATCATCTGTCCCATCTCAGCATCATAGTCTGTGAAGTGTTCATGCTTTCAAGGGCTGGCTCATATATACAGATAACAGTCATAACACAGCCAGTGTTTGCTGGCAATGAAAACAGAGTAATTGACAAACATGAGCAATATCTAATCCTTTACAGCATGAAAGTGCATTGGGGGGAGGGGACAGCAGCCAGCTGTGTGGGGGAGGGGGGGCCCAGACACTGGGCATAGAGAGCCTAGAGTCAGCTGTGTGCTGGGGAGGCAGGGCATGAACCAGATGTGTGCAGGGGAGAAGTGCTGTGGACACAGCTGAGAGCAGGTGCGAGTGCCGTCTGCTCTGCAGCATGATGAGGGAGCCCAGCGTCCGACTACCAAGTGCCCTCCCTGCCCAGGGGAAGCTCCACAGTGGTTTTGCTGAGCCCAGACTTGTATGAGGAGGGAAGAAATTGGCAGCAAGTCTCAACTTCAGCCAGCCCCCAGCCTCTGCCCTGCGCCCTGTGGAAAAGTCAGGTGTCTTTAGGCAGAAATTGGGGCGGGAGGGTCATGACCCTGTGTGCCCTGCCCACACATCACCTCTGCTCTGCACCCTGGGGATGAGTCAGGTGTCTCTGGGCAGAAATCTGGGGGTTGTGATCCTGCATGCCACACCCACCCTCTGTTCAGCAATTCCGGATGTGAAGGGTGATTCCAGAAATGAGTAACTTCGGGAAAAAATGCAGTCATAGCGGCAATTTCCAGAAAACTTTGGCCCTAGTCGTAACATTAAATACGGTAGTCTCAAGATGGATGCCTGTGTTCATCAGCTCTGTCACTCTGCTTTCACATAGTTCACTCGGCTGGTGGGTTCTACCTCTTCCCCTGTTCTGTGTCCGCCTTGTCTATTTAGATTGTAAATTCTTCATGGCATGGGCCATCTACTATTCTGGGTTTGTACTGTGCCGAGCACAACAGGGACCCACTGTTAATTGGCCCTTAGACATGAAGATAATGAATATGATTTATAATAATAATTCTCCTGCCACTTTGAGCCAAAGAAGCTGGCCTTGGGATGTTACTACTTAAAAATGAGCTGCGGTTAAAGCTATGGAATATTCTTTGTGACAGGTATCCCACAAATTCCACGGACCTTCCTTATTTTCTTTGCTTTGAGCAGGGTTTCCAGTTTCCAAACCTGATGTGATTTCATGGCTGGAACAAGGGGAAAACCCGTGAGTCCCAGATCTCCATGACAGTGAGAAAAAAGTGCTCCCGAGAGCTGCATGCAAAGGTGAGGAACTGGTGAAACCAATTCAAAAACTGTCTGTGAATACAGGAAACATTTAGGATGCCCTACAAAGACCTTGTGAGCTCTCTAAGTTGAGGATTGTTCCCTGCAGATGTGGAATCATGAGGCAGATGTCACTCATGGCTTCCCATGTACCCTGACTGACAACTGGCAGCAGGTCCCTCCCCAATCTTCCTTTCCCTGAGATTTATGGTGAGATGCAGACCCAGAACTAATCCCTTCCTCTCTCCTCTGGGGAAAGGTTTGATCTCTCCCGCACATACTTTGGTTTGTTAATTCCGTTTTCCATTCCTGTCTCTAAGATTTCCTTTCTCTCTGGCGCAGGGAGTGACCTATGTCTGGATTCTCTCTGTCTCCCATTAGGTGTTGGGATGGTGAATGAGAATGAGGAGAAACCCCAGCAGGAAGATACTGAGCAAGTAGAATCACATGAAATGTTATCAGGAAGATCCAAAGGAAATGATTCTGGAAGTTGTGCACTCCCAGAAAAAGAAGAAACTTGTGAGAGTCAGCACAGGCCAGAGGAAAACCTCAGTAGCCACTCAGACCTTATTAAACACGAGAGAATCAACATGAAAAAGACACGCTACACATGCCATGAGTGTGGGAAAAATTTTAATCGGAGCTCAGAACATATCAGACATAGGAGAATCCACACAGGAGAGACGCCTTACACATGCTCTGAGTGTGGGAAAAGCTTTAGTCAGAGCTCAAACCTTATCAGACATCGTAGAATGCACACAGGGGAGAAACCCTACACATGCTCTGAGTGCGGGAAAAGCTTCAGTCGGCGCTCAAACCTTACCACACATCAGAGAATCCACACGGGTGAGAAACCTTATAGATGCTCTGAGTGTGGGAAACGCTTCATTGATGGTTCAGCCCTCATCTCACATCAGCGAATCCACACAGGAGAGAGGCCGTACACATGCTCTGTCTGTGGGAAAGGCTTCAAACACAGCTCACACCTTATCACACATCAGAGAATCCACACAGGTGAGAAACCTTATGGATGCTCTGAGTGTGGGAAGCACTTCATTGATGGTTCAGCCCTCATCTCACATCAGCGAATCCACAGCGGAGAGATGCCCTACGCCTGCTCTGAGTGCGGGAAAAGCTTCAATCAGAGCTCACACCTTATCACACATCAGAGAATCCACACGGGTGAGAAACCTTATCGATGCTCTGAGTGTGGGAGGCACTTCATTGATAGTTCAGCCCTCATCTCACATCAGCGAATCCACAGCGGACAGATGCCCTACATATGCTCTGAGTGTGGGAAAAGCTTCTATCAGAGCTATGCTCTGATCACACATCAGAGAATCCACACTGGAGAGATGCCCTACACTTGCTCTGAGTGCAGGAAAAGCTTCATTCATAGTTCAGCCCTCATTTCACATCAGAGAATCCACACAGGAGAGAGACCCTACACCTGCTCTGCGTGCAGGAAAAGCTTCAATCAGAGCTCTGCCCTGATCACACATCAGAGAATCCACACAGGAGAGAGACCCTACACATGCTCTGAGTGCAGGAAAAGCTTCAGTCGGAGCTCTGCCCTTATCACACACCAGAGAATCCACACAGGAGAG
Organism: Lepidochelys kempii; assembly: GCF_965140285.1. Classification (NCBI taxonomy): domain Eukaryota; kingdom Metazoa; phylum Chordata; order Testudines; family Cheloniidae; genus Lepidochelys; species Lepidochelys kempii. The sequence goes on from NC_136407.1 coordinate 4,516,004, forward strand.
ATGCCCTACACATGTTCTGAGTGTGGGAAAAGCTTTAGTTGGCACTCAAACCTTATCACACATCGTAGAATACACAGTGGAGAGAGACCCTACACATGCTCTGCGTGTGGGAAAAGCTTCAATCAGAGCTCAAGCCTTATTAGACATAATAAAATCCACATGAGAGAGAACTGTAATAAATGCCTTGACTAGGGCTGGCCAAAGATTTTTTTTTAAAAAAATCACATTTGCTAATTCCCACATAGTGATCTTTGCACCATCTTCACCGTGGTCTCTCAGCTCCCCCAGATGAGTTGCCTGCTTCTGCCTTTTGCTGCTCACCCTTCTTTGGGGTCAGTCTTGGAATCTTTTCTATCAACTCCTTTCGTTTTGAGTTGTAGGAGTGTGTCCCCCTCCAGCCAGGAATTTTCATCCACTCCAGACAGATGGTTTGATTCCAACAAGCTTCACTGAGGCAAAAACTACCTGTGCCTTACATCCACTAGGATTGTACATGGCGTTGGCGGCAGCTCCTGTTAGTGATCTTGGTGTAAAAAGACAATTACAGTTGTAGAGCCGATGCAGCCCAGGTGCAGTGGTTGTATTAGCTTTCCTCTTGAACTGACCTAAACTCCATCACTTTTTCTAGTCTAAACAAACCCTGAGCATCACGGTTACACTGTTTCCCCCATTTGAAAGCAATTGTTAGTCATCAAGTTTCCACTTCGGGAACAAATTGTTTCATTCCTAGTTGCTCTAGTGTTGCTTCAGGTTGTGCTGGAGAGCAGATATTTTTTACTACCATTTTCCTCACTTAAAATATATTGAACTATAACAAAGAGCAGGAACAGGGCAGGGATAGGGGAAAAGATCATTTCACCCTCTGTAACAACAGAAGAAGATAGGGTAAGTCAGAGGGATTCCCTTATTCCCCATCACTATCCCAACGCCCATGTTGTTCAATTGGTTAGGTCAATATTTTTTCTAAAGGGCTGGGAAGAGGATTGCCTAATAAATGACTTGTAACTAAGCAAAATACCCATGCATTTGGCTCCCAAAGCAGTTGTGACCCAGGCACTGCAGGAGGTCACTCCTGCAGGTATCTCCTTCCAAATCAGATGCATGATGCCTATTATTTGGGAAATGCAATCCCTAGCTAGGTAGAAATGGAAAAAATGAAACTGACATTTCTGTTCCGCTCACCCTGGGAGATGCTGCAAATGTGTAGAAAATGAAATCCGTGTTGAATGTGATAGAGCTGCAGAAAGATACCTATTTTTAATAGATTCCTGACTTTTGGTGTCTTACAGGGATTTTAAGACACACCTGAATTTAGTCCCTAATTTAAATCCTTGCCACCAGATTAAAGAAATAAAAGGCCATATTTGGGGGATTTATACCTCATTATCGCAACTGATATGTTGTGTGGTTGGTGAAGAATTCTACCCCAGAGAAGTGTAAAATTACTCCAAGTAAGGTCAACGATTTGACAAGAACTCAGGTAGAAATTACAGGTTTTAGTGGTTGATTTTCACCCAAAGAGATGGACGCTGTGGTGACCTATGGCCCAGGTAAACTATTTTTAGAACGCTGCTCTCTAGTTAAGTGGCATTGATCACACTCCTAAAGGATGCTATCATTAAATTGTGAACAGCTGTCTTCTACCATTTGGCTCCAAAGTTTCATGAACCCCAGAGAGAAACAGCTGATTGCTTCAGAACGATTCTATGCCTATGGGTCCCAGTCTGGCTGCCTTGTTGGACAAGAAGCACTTCCATGCTGGGCAAATGATGGTAGCCAATGGGGAAATGTATCAGATTACAAGTTCAGACTGCGGGACACATGAATGCTGAGTCGTCATGCTGTGGTTTTGTCTCTTAGTTTTGTTCTTGAGTCTAATGAACTCACAGAAATGGAAGGCTCCTAGGTTATTGTAGAATGTGACTTCACACAAAGCTCACTGGGTGGAAATGGGAATAAAGACAAAACTTCCCTATTGGTTTATATTTTTAATCTTTGAATAAGTTGTTACCAGCGACAATGAAATTAAACATGAAGTTAATTAGTGAAACGTAAGAGGCTGATTCTGTGATAATTTTCAGTGTTACAGTATAATTCAGCTTTTCTTCTAGTTCTCTCCCTGCCCCCTCCTACTATATCGGAAATGGTGACTAATCCTGAAATTAAAACCTTACTCCAAAGGAATTAGAGTGGGGGAATATGTGAGAGAAATAGCATGTACGAGAACAGAGACCCAGTATAGGCTGTAATTATTTGTATTTCAAATGGAATTTATTTTGATAAATTTTAAGATCTTCTGTTAAGAGGAAAATTACTTGAGACAAGATGTGAACTTTTTATCCAGTTAGAGGGGAACAGCCACAGAGTTCCCCAGGTCTCTTGTTTGCAAAGCAAAGATGTCACATCAGGCAGGAGATGTCAAAATCTAAAATGGTGATGGATGTGTGATGGGAGCTTTTCTGGGTTGTTTGGGGTTTTTTTGTTTGTTTTTTGTTTTGTTTTCTTTTTGCAACCAGGTATTTTTATAGGGCCTGAGGCCCCTTTTCCTTCCAGCTGTTTAACCCTCAGGCCTGGCTCTGGAAACCACCTCAGAACTGTCCTTGTGTTACTTTCATGTTTCATATCTTTGGGGTTCACACACCCACACTACATGCAGTTCACAGCAACTGTTCTTTTGAGAAACCTGCTGGGTTAAGCGGGCCTTTTCCAAACTGACATTGGCCCAAAGTCTGCCTCAATTCCGCTGGATTGGAACATGTCTGTATCAAAGGAGTGGTTCACACCTGATTTGCCCAGAGACCTTGGGGGAGGTGTGGTAAAATAGGATAAGTAGGAGTCAACAACAATAAAGGTAAAGGCGAAAGACCTTCACCTTGCAGGTCAACAAGCCTGTTCTATTCATTCCCTCTGAAGCATCTGGCACTGGTCACTCTTAGGCAGCACACAGGGCTAGATGGACCATTGGTCTGACCCAATATGACCAGCCTTGCGTTCTTATGTAAGTCGTCTACGGCCTTGTCTATGCTGGCAAGTTTCTGCACGGTAAATCAGCTTTCGGTGGTGTAACTTCTCAGGTGTACGCATGGACAAGCCACTTAGTGCACAGAAACTGTGCAGTTGCAACACTGTAAAAAAAAAAAAACATCCTGATGAGCGGCGTAGAGCTTTCTGCCCCGGGGCTACAGCACCACGATGCCAGTGGAGACACCCTAGTTGCTTACAGCGCTGCGATTGGCGTGCGGGAGGTGTCCCACAGTCCCTGTTCTCGCCTCTCTGATCATTGGTTTGAACTCTACTGCCCTGCCTTCAGGTGACCAACCATAAATCCCATCCCTTAAATTCCTTGGGAATTTTGAAAGTCCCCTTCCTGTTTGCTCGGTGACGCATGCAGTGGTCTCAGCGCATCTTTCCAGGTGACTATGCCTGCTCCATGCACCAGCGATCCCCCGCGTGGAGCAATGCCGAGCTGCTGAACCTCATCAGCATTTGGGGAGAGGAGGCTTTCCAGTTCCAGAATTATGATACCTACAGCGAGATTTCACAATGCATGAGAGAAAGGGTCCATGACAGGGACACCCTGCAGTGTAGGGTCAAAGTGAAGGAGCTGTGGAACGCCTATCGCAAGGTGCAGGATGCAAACCGCCGCTCCGGTGGTGTGCCCAAGAGCTCCTGGTTCTACACTGAGCTGGAAGCGATACTTGGTGGTGACCCACCTCCACTGTGAATGCCACTGTGAATACTTCGGTGGCTCATGTGCCAGTCAAGAGTGGACCAAACCAGGAGGAGGAAATCTTGGATGAGGATGTGGAGGCGGAGGGGGACCCAGACGCAGAGGACAACTCGGAGGTGAGAGATGCATGCAGCCAGAAGTTCTTCTCTACCCCAGAGGAGGCTAGCCAGTCACAGCTGTCAGAGCTTGGTGAAGTGGAAACAGGAGAGAAGGCCCTTGGTAAGTGGCTTTGGTTTTGGGAATCATGGAAGCAAGTTGTTGGGGGCAGGAGGGTTGCAGAAGGAAGGTTTGTGTCTGTATGATGTGCATACCACCACATACTTAGTCTGAGCAGTGGAATAGGGTGTTCATTGACTCCCTTACTTCACAGGAATCTGCCCCAGAGATCTCCATGAAACTCTCATGGAGATACTGGGCAATCTGCTGCTGCAGGTTCTTTGGCAGAGCTGCTTTGTTTCTTGCCCCATTAACGGTAACTTTCCCGTGCCACCCTGCCATCACTGGGGGGGGGGGCATTAATCATTGCTGCACACAGGCAAGCTGCATAAGGGCCAGGGCAGATGCCAGTCTTGGAGAAGACCCACCCTTGATTTCCTGCTCACCCTCAGCAGCGAGATATCTTCCACAATGAAAGCAGCCTGTGGAAAATGTGGGCACACGAATGATTATAAGCGCCCCCCCTTCCCCCCCCCCCCCACACACAGTGCTTTCTCTCCCCAAGAGCCATGTGCCCAGTGTACAGGTCCTGGAACAGTGATTTCTCCTACCCTTGCTGTTACCATTTTGGGGGAGTTGTGGCTCATGTGATTGCCTGGGGTCAGCCAGTTAGTGATAGGTATGTGCATAGGGACTGTTTTTTAAATCACTGCATCAGTGGTCTGTGTGTTGCAGACAAGACTGCTTCTGTAAATTGTTGCATTTTGGTTTCAGATATGACCTTGGGAGCCGAGCTTCCGTCTTTGTTATCACTGGCTGAACTGCTATGCAGAATTAGAAAGCAGCCGTGAAGAACTAAAGAGAACTTTCTGCATGATGTCATGATGCACTCCATGGCCGAAAAACAAGAATTGAAGGAAAGGCCGGACAGCGAGAAGAGGGACCGAAAGGAGAACGCAGTGCCCCAGAAAGAAGCCATGGAGTGGCTCTTAAACGTTTTGGAGTGCCAAGCAGACACAGTCCAGGCACTGCTAGCTCTGCAAACTGAGCAGCTCCGCACCCGCCCTCCCCTGCACCCACTATCACAAAACTCCCCCCAGATACTGCCAACATACTCCTATCAACCTCCTGGTTCCAATCTGTACCCGCTGCATTCCACTCCTGCACCATCACAGTCCAGCCCTGTGGCCACCCTGTACCCACTGCACTCCACACCCATCCATCTGCAGTTATTCCTGCTGAAGTACAGTACCTGCTGCACTGTATTCCAAAGGATAAGATTGCGTATGATACCTAGTGTGATACAGCATGTCCAGAGGGCAGCAGGAGAGTGGGGGTTTTTTTAAGCAAAAAAAGTGGTTTTTATTTGCATAACACACTTACACATTGCATATGCTGTTGTTTTTGTTTTGTGACACAGCAACCAATCACAATTGTTTTCTCATTAGCTTCAGGGGAGGGAAGTGTTCAAGCTCGCCTGGCCCAGGGCGGGGGGGCTTCCTCGACTCACGTGGTCTTCCACCCTTCTGAGTTACCTGGTGGCCCAGAGTGAGGGGGCTTCATCGACTCTCAAGTTCTGCCACCCCCTCGAGTTACCTGGCGCCATGCCCAGTGTCACCAACAATTCCCTCCTTTGAAAGCACCCAACAAGAGGGGCAGGCTGTGGGGTGGACAACCCGGGGGGGGGCACGTGCACCCACGTGTGAAAGAACCCCTCTAAGGTGGTGGTGTCCACAGCAGCGGTTGGGGCTGGGGTCCCTTACTTTCTCCCCCAATCAAAGAGTCAAACAAAGGGAACCGGATGGGGACACCGAGCAGAGAACCTCGGACAGCGCCCACCGCTCCTCAAAAGCATCAAGGGAGTCAGTGGACACTGCCCAGAGGAACTCCGCCCAGATACGTGAACGGACCGGGGATCGAAAAATGGCCCCACAGTCACAGGAAACTCCATCAGCCAACCTCCTTGCTGTGGTTTTATAGATGGCTGTTTCAACCAGGGCCAGGAGGAGGTTAACTAGGAGATCCTGCGACTTTGTGAGGCTATGGATGGGGAGTGCATAAATAAAAAGGTGAGGGGAAAAATGCAACCAAAAACGTAATAGAAGATTTGTGAGGAGCCGGAACAGGGGCTGCAGCCTGGTGCACTCCAAATATATGTGCGCCAGGGTTTCCCTCACACCGCAAAAGGGACAAGTAGCTGGGATGGGGGTGAACCGCTCCAAGTACGTGCCCGTGCCCACAGCTCCATGAAGGACCCGCCAACTAATCCCCCGACGGGCCTCGGAACCAAGGTGGAATATAGGCTGTTGTTAAAATGCCAATAGGCCAGCCCCGGCCTCTCCACACAGAGGGAGGCTGTCACGGTGGCTAGGTGATGGTCAGAAGATGGGGCCAGCCGAATGCTGGAGGATTGGGCTCGTGAGAGATGGAAGCATGATAAATAAATGCGGTCCAACTGGGAGTGGCGCGACTGATGGGCTTCCACCCGGACAAAGGTTAATGTGGAAGTGTCATCCGGGTGGTCGTCATGCCAGATGTCCACTAGGGAGTGATGTTCAACTATCTTCCAGAGGGTGTCCGCGGCAGCCAGGCTCTGCTTGGTCCCCGAGCGGTCCCGCTCCTCGAGGGTGGTATTAAAATCCCCTCCCAGGACCAGGCACTCATGAAAATCTAAGGTGCCAAGGAAGGCGGACGCCTGCTGATAGAATTGCAGCCGCTCTGGGCCCGATGTCAGGGCATAGAAGTTAACGAGGTTAACCATGAGTCCCTCCATACGGACCTGGAGATGCAGCAGGCGACCCGGCACGGCCTTGGCGACCCCTAGCACCTCATGCCATAGGTCAGGGGAGAACAGGGTCGTCACTCCAGCCTGTTGAACCATGGAATGGCTAAAGTAGACCCTGTCCTCCCACTCCAGCCACCAACTGTCTTCAGCAGTCATATCCGTAGGGGTCTCCTGCAGGAAAACCACAGAGTACTCTCCCTCCCGATCAGGCTCGAGGGTTAAGGGGGTGGGGAGGGAGCTGTCAGTGATATCGGGTGTGGGCTCTATGGTGGATTTAGCGGCCGCAGCATCAGGAGGTGGATTATGTTATGTAGGGCCCCCGCCCGGGAAGGAAGTCGATTGCTCCGCACCAACGGGGTGCGCCTGGTGACTCGTGTCCTGGCCATGTGGTGCCGGCTGTCACCTGAGCAGGCTTGGTGGTTGTCAGTGGGGTACCATCAGTAGCTGGGTCGATGGAGGAGTCCAGGGGCTCCTCAGAGGTGGGAGCAGAAGCAGCATTTAGGGGGAGGGAGCATGGGGAAAAGAGGGGTGGAGTGAGGTTGCCCAGATCAAGGTTTGCTGGCAAAAGGTCGTCCTCCCCGTGGGCGACCGGGATCAGATCTAGGGCCTCGATCTCCTCGAACATGGAGGAGAAGACACTTTCCACCACCCCAGGGTTCTCCCCGCTGGCACCTGCCAAGACGGTTGCCTCGGGGTTCACTGGGGCTTCGGGTAGTGTCAGGACAGAAGGGGCTTCCTTGAGGGTCTCGGAGGGGAGGTTCTCCTGTGGAGGGGAGACACTACCTTCCGGTGCTGCCACTTCTTTCCCGGCTGGCACCGGTGGATGGGACGCACTTGTGGGCAAAGCGGAAGGTTCGGCATCGGTGCCCCCCTTCCTGGTCTTCCAGGGGGCCTCTGCTTTGGGTGGATGAGGTGGAGCTCGAGCCTTCTGCTTGCCTCGCTTCCCCTGGACTAGGGCCCAGCCCTCCATGGCATCATCTGGGGACTGGTTAGAAGGGGTGTGTCGGGGGTAGAGGCGATGGCTCAGGGACTTGGGGGGGGGGAATGGTGGGGCAGCATAAGGGAGGGAGGATTCTCCCTGGGGCAGGCTCTCTCCCATGCCTGGTGGTATCTCTGCCACCCCCTCCTCCATAGGCCCCGCCAGCTTGTCAGCAGCGAGGGTGGGGCTCTCCCACTCGTCTGGCCATTGTAGGGCAGGTGTCCCTTGGGCCTGAGTGGGAGTAATGGTGGTCCGAAGAGGATGGGGGGTGGGTTCGGGTACCTGGTGGCCAGGGGCGTCAGCAGTGACGGGGCCAATGTCCTGCCGGGTCTCGGGGATCCCAGGTGCCCCTCCTTTCCGGGCTAAGGGGCAGTCCCTCCGGACATGCCCAGACACCTGGCAGAGGTAGCACTGGGCTTCGTCTGTGGAGAAGTACACCTGGTAACGGGCCCCCTGGTGGGGAACTAGGAAGGACCCCTCGTGCGCTTCTCCATCACGCGCCGCCGGCAGCAGTAGAAGCTGCACTTGCCAGCAGAAGGAAAAGATGTGACAGAGGGTGGGGTCCTTGCAGCCCAACAGGAGAGGGCTGATAACAGAAACAGGTTTCCCCAGGATGGAAAGGGCAGGTAACAGGGCAGCATTGGGGAGAAAAGGAGGGACAGAGGTCAGGACAAGGCGGACGCCCAGGTCCTCTAGCGGCTCTAGAGGGACAAACACCCGCCCCACCGCCAGCCCCCTCTCCACCGCTTCCTGGGTGGCAGCCTCCGATGCTAAGATGAAGATGACCTTCCCGTACATTTTGGAGGCCGCCACAATGGCCGAGGGCCCCACCACTCTCGCCAACGCCCACATGTAGGTCTCCACATGGGGCGAGGCATGCACCAGGAGGCATCGGACACCATGCTTCCTTGTCATGGTAGGAAAGGGGCCCCGTCCGCTGTTGATGGTGGAGGAGGCGGTGGGCGGGAGAGACGACAAGACGGCAGGCGGGGGGGCTGAGGGAGGGACACCCGCAGAACTGTTGGAGGAGGCAGCGGGGAAGGACGCCATGGTCAGTGGCGGGGCCGCAGCAGTGGGGGTGGCCTCTGCCATGGAGGGCCTGGTGGTTTTAGCGGGACCCTTCCCCTTCTTCTTGCCCTGGCCTTTCCTGCCAGCTGGGGGGACTCCCCTAGAGTCTGGGGCATGGCAGCGGCGGAGGTCACCCCAGTGCCTTCCATTGCCGATGCCCCAGCGGGGGCAGCGACAGGTGGTTAACAGGAGTTGGGGTCAGGTAAAAAGGGACAAGCTGTGGGGTGGACAATTCGGGGGGGGGGGGGGCAAATGAACCACCGTTCGCTTGTCCAGAGAGTCTTGTTTGGTTGGCTTGTGCTTCTGGCCCACACGGTGGAATCAGGGCGAGCAGCTGAGTTCAGAGGCAGATGTTAAGCAGCCAGCAAAGACGGTGGCGGGAGGCGGTGGTGAAGATGGTAGTGTGGGGGTTGGGAGGACACAGATGGATCGGGGGGCAGTTCTGTGCCACACCCCCTGTGTCCCTACAAACACAGTCAAGGCTTCCCCCTACACGAGAGCACAGTTTGAAAGTTACTCAGTCTTAAGGCCCCCTCCATGGCGATTTGTAGATTCCCCGGGCGGTGTTCCTCTGGTAGACGGCTTTTTTCCTTTCTTTTCCAGGCTTTCTTTGCAGCTGTAGCATTCCAGGGATGCCAGAACAGATTATAAGAGTCTCTCTTGGCCGGATACGGGTGCACAAACAAACAGCAAGCGGCTGGGTCTCTCCGCTCCCTTCCTCCAGGGAGCAGGCCAGCATGCCCCCCCCCCTCAGGGGGCCTCAGCTGCAGCAGTAGCACTGTCCGAGGGCCGGCGGGGGGGCTGACAGCCAGTCGGCAGCCGACCAGCACTCAAGCAACAGCAGAAAAACAACAAAAGAAGGGGGGGGGAGAAGGGGGGAGAGCGTCTGGCCCGGTCAGGGGGGAATCTGAAAGCAGGGGCAAAAAGTAAGGAAAGCCCAGGCCAGAGGGCAGCAGGAGACTGCCAGAAGGGAGACTTATTCCCTGTAGAGGGAAGAAAGTTTCCTATAAATTAATTAAAGCACCTGAAGCCAGTCACATGATAAAAACTCCCTGCTTCAATCAGACAAGAGGAGGAGTTGAAGCAGAGTGGATTGGCGTTGGAGCAGAGAGCAGTTTGGAGGGAAGCAGAGGAGAGTTTGGAGAAGTGCTGCCGTGGGCTAAGAAAACCAAGACCCTCGGTAAAGGGACACCTGGTTTGTGCAGAGGGAGGGCAGGAAGCCCCACAAGCTGAAGGGCAGGAGAGAGAAGTAGCCCAGGGGAAGGAGCCACTAGTTCTAGTGGTTTACTGCTATCCCCAGGGCCCCTGGGCTGGGACCCAGACTAGAGGGCTGGCCTGGGTCCCTCCCTCTCCTCTCCCCTCCTCTAGGACACGAGTGGGGCAGTTAATACCTCAGTTCAGGGGCAAGAAATAGTGCCCTGAACACCCCTCCCCCTGCCCCCCAAGAAGAGAAAGCGCGAGACCCATCATAGTAGTGCCAGCAATTTGCCACACTAGACATACACAAATCTTTAATTGTCCCAGGACCTCACCTCCTCATGGGACCCTCCCATCCCCCACAGTGCTGATGTTTTTCTTTTTTGTTTGTCTCTCTCCTCTGCTTGTTGCTTTTTAATAAAAGTATAGTTTTGGTTAGAAAGCAAACAGAGCCCTGCAAAGCAACAGGCAGTTTTCTTAAGCCGTCATAGTGCATCATCTGCACCAATCACAATCACCTACTAACATTACAAGCACTGCACTCCTGTGCATAGCAACAAATATTAGTGGCTTTCAGCTTCAAATTGCTGCCTCAAGGCATCCCTGATCCTTATGGCCCTGCACTGCGCCCCTCTTTAGCCGGCCACCCCACAGCCGATTAAGGTTTCCTGGGGCCCTGGGCCAGAACAAGTGCAGGGCCCTTCCCCACCCCTTCTAACTGTGGTCCTGCCCCCATTCTGCCTGTGGCCCTGCCCGTGGCCCCACCCCTTTCTGCCCCTTCCCCAGGGCCCTGCCCCTGTTCCAGACGGCCTCCCCCCACCCCTGCTTCCCCCATATTGGAGAAGCTGAGGCCGGGGCAGGCAGCAAGAGGTTTTCCAGCCCCGGGGCTGCAGCATGGGGTGGGCTCAGGGGGCACTAGGGGCTTCTCCGGCCCTCCCCCCACGGCTTCCGCCAGGGAGTGGGATCAGAATGTGGGGGCTTTCCTTGCCCTGCCTGCCTGGCAACCCCCGGGCACAGGCTCAGTGGCTAATCTGCCATTGCCCCCGGCACGTCACCCTGGGTTGGGGATGAGACCTGCCCCCGGAGGTACCCGCTCTGCTGGTTCAGCCCTGGCAGGGTTTGGACTGGGAGCGGGATCTCTGAACAGCTGCTTGCGATGAGGGGTGCTAGGGTCTTTGTGTGAAATCAGCTGTCGGGGGGGCTCAGCCCTGCAGGGTGGGCACTTGTGTCCCAGAAGCCAGCACGATGAGCGGCACCGACAGGGTCCCACAGCAAAGGGGTGAATGTGCCCCTGAGACTGAGCTCCCCTCTCCGGGGCTGCCCTGGCAGGGCACTGGATGAAGATAGAGGCTCGAGGGCAGGATAGCCCTGCCCTTGCCCTGCCAGGGCTGCCGGCCCTCGGAGCTCAGGGGATTGGCTCAGGGCAGCCAAGCCACTAAACACACACCTCACCCCTCAGTTCCTGCAGTTTTGTTTCACTAGTGTTGGGGACCCTGGGGCATGGCCACTAGGTAACTCGAGGGGATGGAAGACCACGAGTGTCGATGAAGCCCCCTCGCACGAGGCCCAGGTGTCCTTGGCCCCCCTCCCGCCTGGAGGCACTCGCAGCAGTTATGCTGAGGATCTGCAACAATATGTTCCAGAGTCAGACTGCCTGAAACTAAACAAGGCCAAACAGGGCAGATATGGAAGAACAATGCTGAATAAAGCAGCTTTATGTATAGGTTAACAAACGATACAGAGAACAAGGGAACTAGCTGGGAACGGGATTGGCTGGCTAGATGGATACTTAGGGTATGCTGGGAAAAAAGATGTATAAAAGCCTGTGTAACTTCCTGCTCTGTGTGCAGGATTTGAGATTCTATTCTCCCTGGACCTTTTTGCAGCTGCAAATAAACTTTTCTGCTTCTCCACCCCGTTGTGATTATTGGGTGCAGCACACCGGGTAGCGAACCAACCCCAGCTGTTGTTTAGCCTCTCGGCACTGCATGCCGGCAACAATAACAATTATCAAAAAGTGTCATGTTTTCTCTAGTGACGTGCTAACATATTTTGCCACCAGGATAAAGATGGAATAATTCTAATGAATTACCACAGATTAACATTGGTGTAACTGAAATTATGCATTCAATATCCTGTTTCAGGTTAGTAAAAATAAAAGAATGCTGCAGGTTTTGCGGACGTGTACAAGATACAGATTTATAAAAACAACATGAAAACAAGTAGTTATGCTGGGGAAAGGGGAAGCCTTATTGAAGCTGGTGGGCATACCAGTTGTCCTTTATTCAGGATCAATATAAAAACAATCAAGCTCTTTTGTGGAATAGATGGCTGACTTAATAGAAGTCACCATCAAGTGAAGCTGGAATAGGAGTTGAGCCATAGAGTGGAAGGGGCTTTCACTAGGGTCTGAATGCAAATGCAGGGGGATGGGGTTCGGGGCGGGGGGGAGGAAGAGAGGGAGTGTGACACCGCAGAAGCACAAAAGAGCCCCAGAGAAGTATTTGTAGTGTGATCTCAGAAAAAGTTGAGAGAGAGAGCGAGAGCTTTAGGGTAGACTGCTGGATAGAAAGAGGCTTGGAATTGTGAGCCAAGAAACTATTCCTGCTGTCGTTAGGGAAATAGAACTTTGGGTACATTCTTTGTAAATAAGCAGGATTGTGTCAAAAAAATACCTGACTCCATCATCCATTTCTCTCCCTAATGGAAACAACTCACAAGACCCAAAATAGTCACTAATTGCTCAGGTCAAAAGGGATAACAATATTGTGAATTCTTTTGTTTTCCTGTTCTTAGATAAAGAATAGACCTGCTTCAGTAAAGAACCATAAACACTGAAAATACTGTTTTGTTCTCTCAGAGCTAGCTCTCAGTAGATCTAGAAAATAAGAGTGTTTGTTGTTACACAATCCTTAGAATTCAATTATTTGCACAAATCATTTTAATTTTTCTCTGATTAGGATTTAAAAATAAGCAATTAGATATTCTGTATAGTGTTTAGGAAATTTGTAGGATTAAAATCAGCATGTATTCTGTATACATGGCTTTACCATATATGTAACCTCACATCTACACTTGTAAGAGGACCACATTTCCTGAAGCAGTTTCAAACCACTTCAAGCTAGGACAGTTTTAAGCTACTTCATGTTTCAAATGTGAATGGTGTCCAGCTGTGTCAATTAATTTTTTTAAATTATGACCATGATCTAAGATCCACATTTTCAGAATTTTCTTGCATCATTCATATGCTCGAATGAATAAGGCTGCTTTCCTGAACTGCGGTCCATATTTGGAACTGTCTTTATAGTTTAGACTCAGCCACCCTTCTTAAACAGTTTGGAAGTTGTTCGATACTCCCTCGGGATCAGATTTACTCTTCTTTACACAGATTTGGGCTCTAGTCGGGGAGCGACGTACTCATGTAACCGAGGAGCAGAGTTTGGCCCTAATATGGGTTCAGTCTCTCAGTTAGGCCTGTCTTTTTATCTTATCTATTGATATGGCACCCATCCCAAGAGTAGAAGAGCAGCTGTCCCATTTCAGACAAGATACACCAATACCTATATTGATTATTCACAATGGGGTTTTTATCTTTGTTGTACTGTTCCTTTTGAGAAATAAGAAAATAGAGTAAAAGTTAAATGTACTTTTTCTCCCAAATCTATGTGCCATTCCTGATCTTGATTGAACAGGAGAGAGCGTCTTCCCTCTGGATTAAGAATCCAGCTGAGACAACTACCCCAGCCCCACACATTCTACAAGGGAATCCAAAGTCAGAGCAGTGGCGTTCAGTGAAGGGGAGCTGCTCTCTTTGAACATCCTGATAGATGAAATAAAGGCCTGGGGGTCATCATTAAAAGTACCTTAAATGGGAGCTCAATCCCCAGAGCTATGATTGCCAAACCAGGAAAAAACAAGAAAGTATGTCCTCTCAGGGATTGGCATATTCAAGTTTACAAGAGAGACGATAAAGACTGGCCATGACGTAGAAAAATCAAAATTCAAGTTTGCCAGTAAGAAAAGAGCCTGAGTAATAGTCAGCTAAAGAATGGAAGGGACCAGTTTACCCAGGAAGTTACAAGAGCCTTTATTAAAATGGAGAGCTACTTTTGTCCTTCTGTCTGCTTGCTTCTGGCAAAGGTTGACTCAGGAATAGAGGGGGAATCTCTTGGGGTCCAGCAATTCTGCTGGCTTGGGAAAGTGTGCACTGCATCACCCACTCTTCCCTGTGTGAGACAATCTCTGTGCCTCTGTTTCAACAGTTGAGAACCCTTTAAAATATCTTTCTTTACAGCTCAATACAGAAATTGCCAGAACCTAGTCCTGTACTTTTTTCTTTAAAAACAAACAATGAAATGGGGATGTTTGCACGACAATGATATGAATCGATGTCTGTATTTTTATATCTTTAGACGCCCAACAAATATATAAAAATCTGCATTAAAATAACAATTAGTAAGTTTGCAAAACTGAGCAATGGAAAGTTCAGAAATGCCAGGATTCAGGGAGTCTGAGTACTGTGCACGTGCATTTTGACACAGTCTTTAATTGCACAATTGTACTATTTTTTTCCACAGGCCCCTCATTCAGTGACCATTGAAGTGTTTGTTGTTTGCCTTCAGACACTGTGTACATACTTCTGCAATGTGAACACATCAAGTCAGGTTCCAGGTCGCACTCCTTCTCTTCCAGGGGCTCAGTAGCTAGGGCCCAGTATATCTAAAATATCAGGTAAATCCCTGGGATTAGGGTTGTGGCTGACAGGACCTATTTCTCAGGCACCATGAAGTTTTCTACTCTAAGGATGAGGCTTGTCTGTGCAGTAGATAGAGCTTTCTCAGGGGACAGTCTGTGACAGGAGAACACACTCCCATGTCATTCCGAGGATATTAGAGAGACAAGGTGGGTGAGGGATAGGGTGACCAGATAGTAAGTATGAAAAATTGTGATGGGGGTGGGGTGGGATTGAAAGGCATCTAAACCCCGAATATCTGGACTGTCCCTATAAAATTAGGACATCTGGTCACCCTAGCTGAGGTAATATCTTCTGTTGGACCAACTTCTGTTGGTGAAAGAAATAACCATTCAAGGACCTGAAGGAGAACTCTGTGCAGTCCTTTCACCAACAGAAGTTAGTCCAATAAAAGATATTACCATGACAGATGTGAGTCATATTATTAATGTACTAGAGGAAGCTGCTCAGATACTTCATTGGTGAGAACAGTATAAAAACCTATATAGAATAAAGTGAAGGAGAAAGAGAGAGCCTCTTTCTGAGATTATCCTTTTCCTTCTCCCTAATGATCCTATTTGCTAACAAATATATACATTCTTAGTGCTGTTGTGGCTTTGTGCAGAAGTGTGAATTGTCTCAGTAGATTCTGATGTATTTTATCTTTTAGGCAAAGATATCGAAAACAGGGAATATAAACAACACATGTTATGCAAACCCACACCACTAGGTGGAAGCGGATATTTTGAGTTGTCATTAATTGAGAAATGCTTTCAAAAAGCGAAGTAATGTTCTTGGAATTCTGCTTTAAGGCACACAGCTAAGCAGAGTCATCTTTTGAGTGCTAGATCTTTAATTTTTTTTTCCATATGAGAACCTGCTTAAAATCCCATTAAGAAACTGTGTTCTCTTCACTCGCCTATTGATCTGTGCTGTGACGGAAAAATATAATTGTCTGTCAATAATGGCTTTTATTTGAAGCAGAGAGTTAGAAAACATGTGTGTAAAATGCTTTGAAGAAGAAAATCTCTCCATAAATGCAAATTATTATTATTGTTGTTATTGGGTCAAATTCTACAGTAGGTATTTAGGCTCCTAGCTTCCACTGATTTCAGTGGAAGTTAGGAGTCTAAAGACCTTTGAGGAGCTGGGCCTCATACCCTACTCAGTCAAAACTTGGACTGACTTTAATTCAGCCTAGCCCTGCGTTGGGTTAAGCCCAATATCTTACTGTACATTGTACAGAAGCTTCTTGCTAGCAGGAGTCAATCTGCAGCTGTTTTTTCAGTAATGCTGTCAAGGTTCCTTCCCCACTCTGAACTCTAGGGTACAGATGTGGGGACCTGCATGAAAACCTCTGCTTACTTTTACCAGCTTAGGCTAAAACTTCCCCAAGGTACAAGCTATTTTACCCTTTTGCCCCTGAACTTCCACTGCCACCACCAAACTTTAACTGGGTTTACTGGGAAACGTCGTTTGGACACGTCTTTCCCCGCAAAATCCCCCCAACCCTTGCACCGTACTTCCTGGAGAAGGTTTGGTAAAATCCTCACCAATTTGCATAGGTGACCACAGACCCAAACCCTTGGATCTGAGAACAATGAAAAAGCATTCCGTTTTCTTACAAGAAGACTTTTAATAGAAGTAAAAAGGAATCACCTCTGTAAAATCAGGATGGTAGATATCTTACAGGGTAATTAGATTCAAACATAGAGAATCCCTCTATGCAAAACCTTAAGTTACAAAAAAGACACACAGACAAGAATAGTCATTCTATTCAGCACAGTTCCTTTCTCAGCCATTTAAAGAAATCATAATCTAACACCTACCAAGCTAGATTACTTACTAAATTCTAAGACTCCATTCCTGTTCTGTCTCCGGCAAAAGCATCACACAGACAGACACAGACCCTTTGTTTTTCTCCCTCCTCCCAGCTTTTGAAAGTATCTTGTCTCCTCATTGGTCATTTTGGTAAGGTGCCAGTGAGGTTACCTTTAGCTTCTTAACCCTTTACAGGTGAGAGGATTTTTCCTCTGGCCAGGAGGGATTTTAAAGGGGTTTACCCTTCCCTTTACATTTATGACAACTCGCGACTGCGCCATGCAGGAGTGAACCCTTGCACGACCACTGAGTGTGTGGGGGTGACCCAGGGGGAGCAGCTCAGACACACACAGGAGCCGGCTCGGGGCAGGACATGAGCCCTGCAGGGCAGGGGTGGGGGTGGCAGTGACATCACAAGGGCCTTTTGCAGCACTCAGCTGATTGGTGAAAGGCGGTTGGGAGGCGGTGACCTCACAGAGAGTCCACGACAACGGCCAGGGAGGACAGGCTGCAGGGCAGGGGGATCTCAGAGACCCCCGGGGCTTTGCTGCAGGGAGTCTCCTTCTTGAGGTGTCTCCTTGAGGACTGAGAGAGAATTCAGGGTCTCGTATGTGAGCGCGAGGTGGAGCCTCTCTGGAGTTTTCTCCTTTCCCACTGCTCACTGAGCGAGAAGACAGACGTCCCTGTGGAGAAGGGAAGAGCCCCGGAGAGGTTTGGTACCGAGGCAGCCTGATCCACCCGGTGCTGGCCAAATTCTGGGCATGGAAAACAGGAGGTTAAGGTGGGACAATTTTCCCCCAGCTTGGCCTTTGTCCCTTTGAGTCCTTGGGGTTTGTCTTTTTTGGTTTCCCTTTTCCTGCTTCCCTCCCTCCACTGGCGAGGAGGGGGCACTCTGTCGCCCTCATGGTGGGAGGCCTCCCAAAGAGATGGGACAGGAAGCGTGCTCTGAGAGTGATCCTCACCGGTGACCTGAGCCATCCCTGGGCCATCTGGGGAACCCTCAGCCCACCGCCAGAGTCTCCACGCTGATTGGCTGAGCAGGGGGTGTCGTGGCAGGGAGGAGACTCAGGACTTTGTTGTTCTCGTTTAAGGCCCAGCAAATAAGCCAGAACCAATCATCTGCTTGGTGAATTGTTCTCCTTCTCGCTGCTGATTGTCTCTGAGCCGTTGCTGGTTCTCGCTGGTGTTCTCGTGCTTCTAAAACACTTGCTGAAGAATCAGTGTGAATGGTTGTTGGTCTGTAGCTCTTTGCAGCCCCCTTTATTCTGGTCATTCAGTGTGTGAAACTCCAGACTGATGGTTCGTTTGAAAGTCAGGACACCCGGGTCCTGTTCCCAACTCTATCCCGACAGGTTGTGTGAGGGAAGACAAGGCCCTTCGCCTTTCTCAGCCTTCGTTTCTCCCTCTGTCAGTTGGGGAGAACAATCCTCTCACACCTGCCTCCCGGTGGGGAGAGGCTGGAGAGCTGTGGGGACCTGTTTGAGAGCGTCACTCGGAGCAGTGTATCGTAGGAGGTGTCCTTTCGGGTTGAGTCATTCCAGAGGATGATGTCGTGCAGCAGAACCCCATTTTCCCAACCTGGCGTGACACAGCTTTGCATGGGAACCGAACCAAGGGCGCACACAGGTCCAGAAGCCGGCGATTTCTCCTTTGGCCACTAGATGGCGCTGCAGGCTCCCACTTCCCCCTTCTCCTGGTCAGCGCAACGGGGGTTAGTCTCCCCAAAAAGAACGCCCGTCTCACTTTGAACGTTCCTTGATGTGCACCCTGTGGGCTGTCGGGATACGTGTCCAAAAGTTGCAGGGCTTGTTTCATGGTCTCCACAACGACAATCTTTCTTCCTTTTTAGACGTGACGACCTTTTTGGTCAAGATCCTTGATTATTCGGGGACTTATCCCGGAAGACCCAAAGTATATGGGACATAAGACTTGTCTGGAAGGGCGCACAGGGCTAAAGTGTTTTTCGCCATAGCAGGTGACTTGTCCCAAGAATGACGTCCATCCCCCTTCCAAACAAGCCCCAAATGAGCTGTTACCAGAATTGCCCTTTACCTTGGGGTACGCCCATTTGTTAGGGTTACTCTTCTGGTGGGGGGAGATTCTGCAATTCTGTCAATGTGCTGCTTTTGTCACTTGTGTTTTCCTATGGATCGCTACTCCTTCCTTCTGCAAGTTCCCTCCCAAAGAAGCTACCCTGCAGGACCTCGGTGCCCCAGGGCTGGGGTCTTCCAGCCCCCAAATGTGATGAACATGAACAGACACACAGGCACACACATGAACATAGCATGTCAGAGAGGACTGGGTCATTAGCACTCGCAAGCTGACCCCTGATGTGTCCCGGGACTCAGTGGGCTGGATTGAACAGCAATTTAAAGCTGGTCCCCTCGTATGTCCTTGGACTCAGCTGGCTGGGCTGAGCAACACCTTAATCTGCCACCCCCCTATGCCCCAGGTTCAGCACATCCCTATCTCCACCTCCACCCCACAACCATTCTGCTAGTAACCCACTTGCTGAGCAAACCCCGAGGATTTTTGGGGCTGCAGGGATCTTTAGCTTGGGTACAAGGAGCGTTGCTGCCGAGTGAATGGAGAAGCCAAAAACACCCATGGAGGTGGGGTGGGGGGCTAGCAAACTATAACTGATCACAGGAGGCAGGGTCAGGAGGCTATTCCTAGAGAGAGACAGAGGCACAGAAAGAGACAGATGGATCTCAGCACTCCTTGAAGCTGGAATCGATCAGGGTTCCCAGGTGGCCTTGGTAGCTGAGGGACCGGAGCGCTGGAGCCCGGCAGAGTCCCCAGCACAATCAGTCAGTAAAAGCGAATGAGGAGGACTTGTAGCACCTTAGAGACGAACCAATTTATCTCAGCATAAGCTTTCATGGGCTAAAGCCCACTTCATCAGATGCATGCAGGGCAAAATACAGCAGGAAGATATATTTCAGAGTAACAGCCTTGTTAGTCTGTATTCGCAAAAAGAAAAGGAGTACTTGTGGCACCTTAGAGACTAACCAATTTATTTGAGCATAAGCTTTCGTGAGCTACAGCTCACTTCATCGGATGCATACTGTGGAAACTGCAGAAGACATTATATACACAGAGACCATGAAACAATACCGCCTCCCACCCCACTCTCCTGCTGGTAATAGCTTATCTAAAGTGATCACTCTCCTTACAATGTGAATGATAATCAAGTTGGGCCATTTCCAGCACAAATCCAGGTTTTCTCACCCTCCGTCCCCCCACACACAAACTCACTCTCCTGCTGGTAATAGCCCATCCAAAGTGACCACTCTCTTTACAATGTGGATAATCAAGGTGGGCCATTTCCAGCACAAATCCAGGTTTTCTCATCCCCCCCCCTTCCAAAAACCACACACACAAACTCACTCTCCTGCTGGTAATAACTTATCCAAAGTGACCACTACATTGTAAGGAGAGTGATCACTTTAAATAAGCTATTACCAGCAGGAGAGTGGGGTGGGAGGCGGTATTGTTTCATGGTCTCTGTGTATATCATGTCTTCTGCAGTTTCCACAGTATGCATCCAATGAAGTGAGCTGTAGCTCACGAAAGCTTATGCTCAAATAAATTGGTTAGTCTCTAAGGGGCCACAATACTCCTTTTCTTTTTAAGTAATCACAGTGGGTTTCAGCCCCGTAGGATCACCTGGAAGGATTTTTCCTTCCTTTCAAAAGGGCAGAACCCAAACCCCATTCAGAAGATGCAGGGAATCTTACAGTAAATTCTTCCCACATGGTCCCCTTTGTAAAGCCAGTCTGTCAGAGCTTGCCTTAGCACAAGAAAATAATGCCAGGCAGTGGTAAGCACACAAACGAGACTTTATTTACGAGAGGGAAAAGGACTAGGCTAGGCTAGAGAAGTGGGGGATTAACAAAACTTGAACTCTGGAAGTGCTCCAGTCTCCCAAACAATTACACCCAGGAGGTCATGTTGATGTTGTCTCTCCCTTCTCTTGCAGGGACAGCGATGGACGGCTGCTGCTCTCTTGACATTGGACGTCAGGGAGGGACTCCATGATGGACACAGGAATGGGTGAGTAGACCGAACTAAAAACCCTCCCTATCCCTCTTTGCGTCGTCTCTGCCTGGATGTTAGACCCTATCTACGCGGATTCAATCCATGCGTGGGAGTGTGAGGCAGAGGAGGCCTAGGATTACTTTAAATCAAAGCTGCAGAAGCTATCAGAAGCCTGCATCCCAAGAAAGGGGGGAAAATTCATAGGCAGGAGTTGTAGACCAAGCTGGATAAGCAAGCATCTCGGAGAGGTGATTAAGAAAAAGGAGAAAGCATACAGGGAGTAGAAGATGGGAGGGATCAGCAAGGAAAGCTACCTTCTTGGGGTCAGAACATGAAGGGATAAAGTGAGAAGGACCTTGCAAAGAGAATTAAAACCAATTGTAAAAGGTTCTATAGCCATGTCAATCAGAAGAAAACCAAGAAAGAAGAAGTGGGACCGGTAAGCACTGAGGTTGGAGTGGAGGTCAAGGATAATCTAGGCATGGCCCAATATCGAAACAAATACTTTGCCTCGGTCTTTAATAAGGCTAATGAGGATCTTAGGGATAATGGTAGCATGACAAATGGGAAGGAGAAGATGGAGTTAGATATTACCATATCTGAGGTCGAAGCGAAACTCAAACAGCTTTATGGGACTAAATCAGGGGTCCCAGATAATCTTCATCCAAGAATATTAAAGGAACTGGCACATGAAATTGCAAGCCCATTAGCAAGAATTTTTAATGAATTTGTAAACTCAGGGGTTGTACCGTACGATTGGAGAATTGCTGACATAGTTGCTATTTTTAAGAAAGGGGAAAAAAACGTGATCCGGATAACTACAGGCCTGTTAGTTCGACATCTGTAGTGTGCAAGGTCTTAGAAAAAAAATTGAAGGAGAAAATAGTTAAGGACATTGAGGTCAATGGTAAATGGGACAAAATACAAGACGGTTTTACAAAAGGTAGATCATGCCAAACCAACCTGATCTCCTTCTTTGAGAGAGTAACAGATCTTTTAGACAAAGGAAACACAGTGGACCTAATTGACCTAGATTTCAGGAAGGCGTTTGATACGGTGCCACATGGGGAATTATTAGTTAAACTGGCAAAGATGGGGATCAATATGAAAATTGAAAGATGGATAGGGAAATGGTTAACAGGGAGATTATAGCGGGTCCTGCTGAAAGGTGAACTGTCAGGCTGGAGGGAGGTTACCAGTGGAGTTCCTCAGGGATCAATCTTTGGGACAAATCTTATTTCAACTTTTTATTGCTGATCTCAGCACAAAAAGTGGGAGGGTGCTAATCAAGTTTGCCGATGATCCAAAGCTGGGAGGTATTGCTAATTTAGAGAGACCGGGATATCGGACAGGAAGATTTGGATGACCTTGTAAACTGGAGTAATAGTAATAGGATGAAATTGAATCATGAGAAGTGTAAGATCATGCATTTAGGGCTTAATAACAAGGATTTTAGTTATAAGATGGGGACACATCAATTAGAAGTAACGGAGGAGGAGAAGGACCTTGCAGTATTTGTTGATCATAGGATGAATATGAGCCACCAATGTGATATGGCCGTGAAAAAAGCTAATGCGGTCTTGGGATGCATTAGGCGAGGTATTTCCAGGTATTTCCAGTCAAGATAAGGAGGTTTTAGTGCCGTTCTACAAGGCACTGGTGAGACCTCACCTGGAATACTGTGTGCAGTTCTGGTCTCCCATGTTGAATTCAAACTGGAAGAGGTACAGAGAAGGACTACTAGGATGATCCGAGGAATGGAAAACCTGTCTTATGAAAGGAGACTCAAGGAGCTTGGCTTGTTTAGCCTAACTAAAAGAAGGCTGAGGGGAGATAGGATTGCTCTCTATAAATATATCAGAGGGATAAATACCGGAGAGGGAGAGGAATTAAAATTTAAGCTCAGTACCAATGTGGACACAAGAACAAATAGATATAAACTGGTCACTGGGAAGTTTAGACTTGAAATTAGACAAAGGTTTCTAACCGTCAGAGGAGTGAAGTTTTGGAATAGCCTTCCAAGGGAAGCAGTGGGGGCAAAAGACCTATCTGGCTTCAAGATTAAACTTGGTAAGTTTATGGAGGAGATGGTATGATGGGATAACATGATTTTGGCAATTAATTGATCTGTAAATATTCATGGTTAATAGGCCCAATGACCTCTGATGGGATGTTAGATGGGCTGGGATCTGAGTTACCACAGAGAATTCTTTCCTGGGTATCTGGCTGGTGAATCTTGCCCAAATGCTCAGGGTTTAGCTGTTGCCATAATTGGGGTCGGGAAGGAATTTTCCTGCAGGGCAGATTGGAAGAGGCCCTGGACATTTTTTTCCTTCCTCTGTAGCATGGGTCACGGGTCACTTGCTGGAGGATTCTCTGCTCCTTGAGGTCTTCAAACCCTGATTTGAGGACTTCAATGGCTCAGACATAGGTGACAGGTTTTTCGCAGAAGTGAGATTCTGTGGCTTGGGTTGTGCAGGAGGTCAGACTAGATGATCTTGATGGTCCCTTCTAACCCTAATATCTATGAATCTATGAATTAAAAACCCCACAGTGTAGGTTGGGGCTTCCTGGAGCCGTGATCCCTACCTGGAGATGCTGAAATCTCTCTCTTGTCTGTCTCCTCCTGTCTCCAGCTCCGAGCCAGGCACTTGTCAGTTACGTGGTGAACTGATGATAGTGGAAGTAAAAAATCAAAACCCAAAAGTGAAGCCAAAAGCGCAAGCCGGGCAGGCAAGGCAAATCGCAAGCTGTTGCCATAGACTAGTCCTCCCCCTCCTCAAATAAGCCACCCAAACCGGGACACCACAGACCCCAGGAACCGCAAACCGACCACCTGGAAGCAGCAGCAAAAGGGCAGCAAGGACACAGGCTGACAGAGAGTGGAAGGAAAATCAAAAGTGAAAGAGCCCAGTCTTTGAAAGCTTTTTAAGTTCTCTGCAAATGCTCCCAGAAGAGGATGGGGCAACCGACAGGCAATCATGCTCTTGGGCAGAGGAAAAAAAAGCTACTCCTGGACCAACAACAAAGCAAAAGGAGAAGGAACAGACAGTGAGTGGGACAGAGAGATTTATTCAAGTGAGCTGGTAATTCCTTAATTCCCTGGGTTACTTCCTGGCCATTTCTGTCACTTTAGTGCCATTAAGAAAAGTGTTCTCAAAATCTCTGGGTCTCCTTGCCATATGTTGTGCTTATGAAAGATCCTTCTCAGCTCCTTTTAATTTCCTGCTTTCCAGTTACTGTAAATAAACCATTTACACAATTCTTCTTGTTTCTTCCACATTCATGTCCCACTTCCAGTTGTTGGGGGCAGAGTCATGAGATGTGTTTGTGACACTCTACACCTTGGGGGAGCGTCTTATGCTGATAAGAAGCACATGGAATCTTTTCCGGGGAAAAGGCAATACGCCGCATTTATTGAAAATACAACTGTAAGCATACGCATTTCATCACACAGACACACACACACACATCCTGCAGATGGTCTTACAGTTACCAGTTTGCTGTAGCTCTTGTCAATCTAATATTAGATTGAACACAAGCGAGGAGCTG
Organism: Lepidochelys kempii; assembly: GCF_965140285.1. Taxonomy (NCBI): domain Eukaryota; kingdom Metazoa; phylum Chordata; order Testudines; family Cheloniidae; genus Lepidochelys; species Lepidochelys kempii. Next base: position 4,540,065 of record NC_136407.1, read on the forward strand.
GGCTCCGTCGGTCGTGATCCGATGCTCCAAGGCTTTGCAGGACTGAACCCAGAGTCTTATGGCAAAACAACCCAGCTTTAGACTTGTCAATTCCCACTTTCGTCTGTGGATTTTGCAATCTCATTCTGCAATCGTTAGTCCTTAAATGGGGTTAATCTCCGGGTTTTCCACTGTTTTCATTTGGTGGTTTTGTTGGCTTCCCATCCTTAGCTCTTCTTTGTCTTGCATTCAGGGTGCCTGCCTCGCCTCTGAGGTCATCAATGCTGCTAACATGTTTAGCGTCGGATACGGTGGATGTTTTCTGATTGTCTCCTGCTCTTTCCAAGTCTCTCACGTCTTCTTGACCATCTGGACATTTGTGAGGCCTTTTCACAGACATCAGAATCTGGCTGATGCACCTTTACCAATGGCACATGAGGCCGTTCCTTCCTGCTCTCAGAAAGGGTGGCTGGCAGAATATGGTCAAATCCTATCCTACATCAATCCATTTAATACATGATTATCCCTTCTCTTTCATTATGCAAAATGAAAACATAAAATCCTACTCCTCTCAGTGCCCTGTAACCCCTATATTCCTCATCTTGTATTGAATTGTGATGTTGCCTTGCACGGCATGGTTTATATGTATCAGGGGAAAGATTAGGAGATACCAGCAAGGAAGGTCAGCAACCCCCGGGTGGGGTGTGATACAACCCATCAAGAGCCATTGCCCAGCAAGGAAGCTCCCATTCAATGATTCCCCTGCCTGAGGCCACAGCAAGGAAATTGCTCCACCTTGCTGGGAGATTGAGCAATGCCCCCGTTCCCACCCCAGACATGCCTGGACTGGGGCTTCCCAAGCACACGGGCTGAGGGTGCAAAAACCAAACCCAAACCTGGGGCCCATGCTTGGCCTTTCTCCTTTCCCCACCGACACTGCAAGCAAGAAGGACACTGAAGAATTGAGACTGAAACTGGGGGTTGTTGCCCAGTCTAGGAGGGTTTGGAGTTCACACTGTGCGCGTAGGTGTTTATTTCCTTTGGTAACTAACTCGGATTTTTTGCCTTTCACTTAATACCACTGAAAATCTCTATTTTGTTGCCAGTAAACTTGTTGACCTGTTTAACTTGACCAGTGAGTTTCCCTGAAGTGGATGGTAAATTCCTCAGTCATCAAAGGCTGGCGTAGAGCCACTTTCCACTGCTGAAGTGGGGAAGCAATTCCTACGATAGAGAGCCTACTCCTGAGAAACAGGGCTGGGAGCTGAGGGGATCCGGCTGGTGCCTCCCTGTGTGACTCAGGAGTGGCTCGGGGAGCATTCATGTAATCAAGCTGGGTGATAACAGCACCTGGCCGGGGTGCTGCTGGTCACTAGCAGGGCATTGGGAGAGACAGCCCAGGCTGGAGAGGGTTCAGGGGGCACAGTGGTCCCTTAGGTCCCAGGCTGCACCTCAGGGGGATCCCATCACATTGTCCCCCTCCAGCACCCACAGGGAATAGCGAGCCTCTAGGAGCAGCGTTTGGGCTTTGCTGAGAGGTGTCACTTTCTAGTCTGTGCTCTGTCTCTTCTCCTGGACACACCCCTGTCAATCAGGAATTGCTCAGCTGTGCTCTGCAGACAGCTGACTGGTGACACAGGGCACAGCCCAGGACGGGATGGAGGTGTGGCAATGCTGAGCGTCACAGGCCATGGGTTTAGACAGCTAGAAAATCACAGGAACAACACGGATCCACCAAGCGGAGTTAGGTGCCGAAACTCCCCGTACGGCGCATGGGCCACACAGGGACCTTACAATACAACTCCCGAAAGCCAGCTCACAGGGCAGGGAGCCAGCCAAGCCCTTGAATGGGAGAGACTGAGGAGGGGGAGGTGTCCTAGCCCGACCCTTCTCTCACAGCACTCACCTGGGCTGTGTCCAGCTGCCTCGCATAGCTCGGGGCATGAGTACCAACCTCAGGGCAGAGTGTTACACACCAGGGCACACACCCCATGGGAATTGGGAGCTCGATAGTTTGATTTCACCCACCAAGAGCTAACTCCCCAGGCACGGCAACAGCCTGAAGAGGAAGTCCCAGACACTCCCCTTGGGCACTCTGCTCTGTCCTGCCACCGAGGCAAGCCTGCCTTTGGGCTCGATCTGTGGCTCAGGGAGTCCTGAGCAGGACCTGGTGCTGCCAGCATCACCCCCCACCGTCTGCAAGGGAGGAAGGATTGAACCAGGGTCCCCATGTTTCAGGTCAGTGTGTGAAGCACGGTGCTGTGGTGGGGCTCTCTCCCGCGCTCCTGTGGAAGTTGGTTCCCTGAGGCTAAATAAGGAAAGAGCTCGGGCCAGGGGGATTGGATCACCGGGGTTTCCTAATTCCGACCTCTCCGGTGGGTTCCTGCTCCACTGGACAGTGTCATCCAAATAACATTGTTAGAAATCAATCATGAAAAGATGCAGAACGGCAGAAATCCAGGGGGTTTCAGGACAGGGAGCCCAATTCAGGCAATCAGAACAGCAGATAGGACAAATTTTGAGCTCCTATGAGGTTCCAATCAGACATCTTATAGAGTCGGAAACTGGCCAGAAATTCTTGGAAACTGGGTAAACACTTATAAAAGTATTCATTTGCGTTATGATGAGGGGGTTTGGGGGGAGGGTGTAAACTATTTCCCTGAATCAAGTTTCCACTGGCAGCTCAATCAGCGGCCAGACCAACCTGCTTGTTCCAATAAGAACAATTACTTAGATACACCATTTCTTATTGGAATCCTCAGTGAAGTCCTGCCTGAAATATTCCTTGATGTAAAGCCACCCCCCTTGTTGATTTTAATTCCCTGTAAGCCAACCCTGTAAGCCATGTCGTCAGTCACCCCTCCCTCCGTCAGAGCAACGGCAGACAATCATTCCGTGCCTTTTTTCTGTGCGGACGCCATACCAAGGCAAGCCTGGAGGCCGCTCAGCTCACTTTGGCAATCAAGAGCACATTAAACACCACACGCCTTTTTCCAGCAGTATATGCAGCACCAAAACCTGGCAAAGCGATACCGGGCGAGGAGGCGACGTCAGCGCGGTCACGTGAGTGATCAGGACATGGACACAGATTTCTCTCAAAGCACGGGCCCTGGCAATGTGAGCATCATGGTGCTAATGGGGCAGGTTCATGCGGTGCAACGCCAATTCTGGGCCTGGGAAACAAGCACAGACTGGTGGGACCGCATAGTGTGGCAGGTCTGGGATGATTCCCAGTGGCTGCGAAACTTTCGCATGCGTAAGGGCACTTTCATGGAACTTTGTGACTTGCTTTCCCCTGCCCTGAAGCTCATGAATACCAAGATGAGAGCAGCCCTCACAGTTGAGAAGCAAGTGATGATAGCCCTGTGGAAGCTTGCAAAGCCAGACATCTACCGGTCAGTCGGGAATCAATTTGGAGTGGGCAAATCTACTGTGGGGGCTGCTGTGATGCAAGTAGCCAATGCAATCAAAGATCTGCTGATATCAAGGGTAGTGACCCTGGGAAATGTGCAGGTCATAGTGGATGGCTTTCCTGCAATGGGATTCCCTAACTGTGGTGGGGCCGTAGACGGAACCCGTATCCCTATCTTGGCACCGGAGCACCAAGCCGGCGAGTACATAAACCGCAAGGGGTACTTTTCAATAGTGCTGCAAGCACTGGTGGATCACAACGGACGTTTCACCAACATCAACGTGGGATGGCTGGGAAAGGTACACGACGCTCGCGTCTTCAGGAACTCTGGTCTGTTTCAAAAGCTGCAGGAAGGGACTTTTATTCCCAGACCAGAAAATAACTGTTGGGGATGACTACCAAGGTAGCCGAGGAGGGGTGGTGGAGGAGGGAAGGAAAATGCCACACAGCACTTTAAAAGTTTACAACTTTAAATTTATTGAATGCCAGCCTTCTGTTTCTGGGCAATCCTCTGCGGTGGAGTGGCTGGTTGGCTGGAGGCCCCCCCACCGCGTTCTTGGGTGTCTGGGTGTGGAGGCTATGGAACTTGGGGAGGAGGGCGGTTGGTTACACAGGGGCTGTAGCGGCAGTCTGTGCTTCAGCTGCCTTTGCTGCATTTCAACCATACACTGGAACATACTGGTTTGATCCTCCAGCAGCCTCAGCATTGAATCCTGCCTCCTTTCATCACACTGCCGGCACATTGGAGCTTCAGCCCTGTCTTCAGCCTGCCACTTACTCTCTTCAGCCCTCCACCTCTCCTCCCAGTCATTCTGTGCTTTCTTGCACTCTGACATTATTTGCCTCCACACATTCATCTGTACTCTGTCAGTGTGGGAGTGTTGGGAACACTGGAGCATGGCCACTAGGTAACTCGAGGGGATGGAAGACCACGAGTGTCGATGAAGCCCCCTCGCACTAGGCCCAGGTGTCCTTGGCCCCCCCTCCTGCCTGGAGGCACTCGCAGCAGCTCTGCGTACTAGGCCCAAGTGTCCTTGGCCCCCCCGCCTGGAGGCACACACAGCAGTTATGCTGAGAATCTGCAACAGTATGTTGCAGAGTCAGACTGCCTGAAACTAAGCAAGGCTAAACAGGGGAGATATGGAAGAACAATGCTGAATAAAGCAGCTTTATGTATAGGTTAACAAATGATACAGAGAATCAGGGAACTAGCTGGGAACTGGATTGGCTGGCTATATGAATACTTGAAGCAGCTTGCTATTGGATAAGTATGCTGGGAAAAAGGATGTATAAAAGCCTGTGTAACTTCCTGCTCTGTTGTACAGGATTTGAGATTCAAATCTCCCTGTACCTTTTTGAAGCTTCAAATAAACTTTTCTGCTTCTCCACCCCGTTGTGATTATTGGGTGACGCACACCGGGTAACGAACCAACTCAAGCTGTTGTTCAGCCTCTCGGCACTGGGTGCCGGCAACAGGAGGACAGCATGAGCTCAGAGAACATTTCATCACGAGTGCGTTTTTTTTTCTTTCTAATCTTCACTAGCCTCAGGAAGGAGAAGATCCTGTGATCATTGAAACACATGCAGCTGGTGGAGAAAAAAAAAGGGACAGCGGTATTTAAAAAGACACATTTTCTAGAACAATGGCTACACTCTTTCAGGGTAAACCTTGCTGTTAACATTACATACATAGCACATGTGCTTTCGTTACAAGGTCGCATTTTGCCTCCCCCCACCGCGTGGCTACCCCCTCAGCCCTCCCCCCTCCCCGTGGCTAACAGCGGGGAACATTTCTGTTCAGCCACAGGCAAACAGCCCAGTAGGAACGGGCACCTCTGAGTGTCCCTGAAGAAAAGCACCCTATTTCAACCAGGTGACCATGAATGATATCTCACTCTCCTGAGGATAACACAGAGAGATAAAGAACGGATGTTGTTTGAACACCAGCAAACATACACTGCGATGCTTTGTTGTACAGTAAGAAAAGGAGGACTTGTGGCACCTTAGAGAGTAACCAATTTATTTGAGCATGAGCTTTCGTGAGCTACAGCTCACTTCATCGGATGCATACAAATAAATTGGTGAGTCTCTAAGGTGCCACAAGTCCTCCTTTTCTTTTTGCGAATACCGACTAACACGGCTGTTACTCTGAAACTCGTTGTACAAGGATTCCCGAGTACGTGCTACTGGCCTGGAGTGGTAAAGTGTCCTACCATGGAGGACGCAATTAGGCTGCCCTCCCCAGAAACCTTTTGCAGAGACTTTGGGAGTACATCCAGGAGAGCTGCGAATGCCAGGGCAAATTAATCCTTTCACATGCTTGCTTTTAAACCATGTATAGTATTTTAAAAGGTACACTCACCGGAGGTCCCTTCTCCGCCTGCTGGGTCCAGGAGGCAGCCTTGGGTGGGTTCGGGGGGTACTGGCTCGAGGTCCAGGGTGAGAAACAGTTCCTGGCTGTCGGGAAAACCAGTTTTTCCACTTGCTTGCTGTGAGCTATCTACAACCTCATCATTATCATCATCTTCTTCGTCCCCAAAACCTGCTTCCGTGTTGCCTCCATCTCCATTGAAGGAGTCAAACAACATGGCTGGGGTAGTGGTGGCTGAACCCCCTAAAATGGCATGCAGCTCATCATAGAAGCAGCATGTTTGGGGCTCTGATGCGGAGCGGCCGTTCACCTCTCTGGTTTTCTGGTAGGCTTGCCTCAGCTCCATAAGTTTCACGCGGTACTGCTTTGGGTCCCTGTTATGGCCTCTGTCCTTCATGCCCTGGGAGATTTTGACAAAGGTTTTGGCATTTCGAAAACTGGAACGGAGTTCTGATAGCACGGATTCCTCTCCCCAAACAGCGATCAGATCCCGTACCTCCCGTTCGGTCCATGCTGGAGCTCTTTTGCGATTCTGGGACTCCATCATGGTCACCTCTGCTGATGAGCTCCGCATGGTCACCTGCAGCTTGCCACGCTGGCCAAACAGGAAATGAGATTCAAAGCTTCACAGTTCTTTTCCTAGAGTTGAGAGTGCTGTCCAGAGCGGTCACAATGGAGCACTCTGGGATAGCTCCCGGAGCCCAATACTGCTGAATTGTGTCCACAGTACCCCAAATTCGACCTGGCAAGGCTGATTTAAGCGCTAATCCACTTGTCAGGGGTGAAGTAAGGAAATCGATTTTAAGAGCCCTTTAAGTCGAAAAAAGGGCTTCATCGTGTGGACGGGTGCAGGTTTACATCAATTTAACGCTGCTAAATTCGACCTAAATTCCTAGTGTAGACCAGGGCTAATTCTAATTCGGAAGAACAAACAGGGGGAAAGGGGCAGAGATACAGAGTCAGGGAGTGAAATGGAGAAAATACAGGAAGAATTTCGAGCAAGGGCCAAGTATCATTGTTAGTGGTCAAATGAACCACATTCAAATGACTACAGATTATGAACCATTTGTTGTTGTGGCCTTGGAAAATCCCCCCAGACTTTTCCCCTGAGTCAGGAATGATGATTTCTTGGTTCACTCTCATTTGTTTCAGTTTGATGTTCGCATCTATTGCAACTAATTGGTCAGAACCTGTCACTTCCAAAAGTCCCAGATGCGTATCTCAGTTTCCCCACCTAACTCCCTTCTCGGTACCTTTGATTTTCCTCAGCGTCTCCTTTAGAGCACTGCTTTGTTGGCACCAAGAACCAAGTCTGATTTCCAGGTCAGCAGACGTGTCCTCCAGTTGCTAGAACTTCTCTTCTTCACATCTAGAAAGAAACCATTTTTTTCCCCATTCATCATTATTTCTTTGATTGCTGTATTTTACTCTGAATTTCTTCCCAGTGAGAAACACTGAATTGAGGAGTGGGAGAAGGAATTTCTGTGCATCCAGCCACATAATAGCTCCAGATCCAGCAATGGCTGGGCAAGCTTCCCCAAGGTGTCCCGTCAATGTGCTTCAGCCCCAATTGACTGAGACCAGCTCTGGGGACCGGATGGGAGTTCAGTCCCTGTGGGCAATTCACTCCTCAGCCTCCATGCTTTGACCACTAGATTCCAAGGTTCCTGCTGGTCTTTGTTCTGTGGACATCTGCCCACTTGCAACTGGACTGAGATCAACTTCCCTGAAACCAGCTCTTTCCTTACCAGTCTCTGAATGGCCATCGCGTCATACAGACTTCTCTTCACTCCTGCCTTGGGCAGAAGAGAACCCCAGTGCCCTGGAGGTGACAGGCCCGGACTGTATCCCCAGAGTCCCGCGGGGGCCATCGTCCCTGCCCTAAGGATGTGGCTGCACTGGGGAGCTTACAGTGGCCTCGCAGCACCCATGCAGCTGCCCCGCTGGAAGCTCTCTAGGGTAGCCGCTGGAAGCCTCCGGGAGGGAGCTCTTCACCCCCAGCCAGCAGCCGGAGCCATGTTGGCAGGAGAAACTCTCCCAGCGACATAGCACTGTCCACACCAGCACTTAGGTCGGTGTAACTTGTCTCACTCGGGGGGTGGCTTCTTCACACCCCTGAGCGACATACGTTCTACCGACACAAGGGGGAGTGTAGACGCAGCCTTAGCAGAGAAGCGATTTAGAAAACAGGTTTTGTTTTGGAGGAAATGCAGGAACCCCGGGTTTGTAATAACCCAAAGGAGAGTCCGACCCCACCAGTCACCTTCCCCACTTTGCTCTTGGCCCTGGGATAGTTGTTTTCTCTCAGCCTGTGCCCACTATCATGCCATGTGAAGGGGAAGGAGCCATGCACCTGTCTAGGGGGCTTCTGACATCCGAGAGGGGAGAAAGGAAAAAAGAGGCTCACTCCCACATGCTACTCACACAGGGGGTGGGAACTTTTGTGGTAATTTCAATAGACTCAAGGGGCTCCAAAAGAGTCAAAGGTGCTCACGTGTCCCTGTCCAACATTAAAGAGGTGAAACGAGGCTGGCAGTTTGGGCTGCTGGACAGAACAAGCCTTCAGGCTGAAAAGCCAACAACCTGTCTCTCCATTTCAGCAAAAAACAACATTCAACAAACCCCCACAAAAACAGGCACCTGAAAAGTCCTGCCCCCGACTTCACCTTTCCAAGGTCTTCTCCGCACTCTCTCCCGCCCCGAGTGAGAATCCGACCCCTTGACCAACACACCACAGTGAGACCCGAATGCAGCTCTCCCTCTGCAGGCAGGATGGTGGAGAAAAACACAGGTGAGAAAACCCTCCCGGCTCAGCTGCACAGGGAGCCTTGGCAAGGACGTGGTGGAAAGGTGACGCCGGGATCTCTCGCACGGGAAAGGAGACTCGTGCCCGACCCCAACCAACCCTTTGGGAACTCGAAGGAAGCCGCATCCCACAGGCGTTTCCACAGACCAGCCACCAGCCACACACCCAGGCCGGAGGGGCCGGGACACGGGAAGGGGCAGCAGCCAACGCCCCCGGGGGGAGGGCTGGGGCGGGAGCTGCAGCCAGGCCCCTGGACCCGCAGGGAGACGCAGACCCTGACGGCAACCAGCCACGTTTGCCCACGTGTGTGTGTGAGACACGTCTGTGTGTGTGTGATGTCTTGTGTGTGTGTGATGTCTGGTGTGTGTGCTGTGTGTCGTCCAGAGTCTTGTGTTCAGTGTGTGTGTGCTGTGTTGTGTTTTGTGTTGTGTGTGTGTTTGTGTGTGTTGTGTGTGTAGTGTTGTGTGACGTGTTGTGTGTTGTGTTGTGTGTGTTGAGTTGTGTGCCGTTTTGTTTATCATGTTGAGTGTGTGTTGTGTGGTTGTGGTGTCATGAGACGTGTTGTGTGTGATGTGGTGTGTGTCGCACGCACAGACACAACACATTGTACGCCACACGCACAACACATTACGTGTAGCACGTCTCACACAGACGTCGCACATCACACGCACAAAACATTGCACGTCGCACGCACACACACACAACGCGTCGCCTGTTGCACGATGCACATGGCACATAGCACGGACACACACAACACATTGCGTGTCGCTCGCACAGCACCTCGCACCTCACACTCATAAACACATCTCAGACACGCACAACACGACACACACCACATCACATAGACAGAAAAAACTACACACGTCACACATACAGAAACACACACAAGGCGACACACAACACGTCACATACACAGCACAACACACAAAACGGCACACAACATAACACAGGCACACAACCTGACAGACAACACATCACAGACACTCACACAGACACAGACACACACACACCACGACACACAACACGTCACACACACTCAACGCAACACTCTAGACGAGACACAACACACACAGAATGAGACACACAAGATGTCACACACACAACGCGCCACACAACACGTCTCTCACACACACACAACATGTCACACAACACGTCACACACACAAACACACATAAGACGACACACATGACACACACTTCACACAAAACATGTAACATGACACCACACACACAACACCATGCACACATTGAACACGACACAAAACGGCCCACAATATAACACAAACACAAACACATCACACACACACACCACACCACAAAGACACACACACAGTACGTCACACACACACAACACTACACAAAACACGTCTCACACACCCACACGTCACATGTCACCACAAACACACAACCACACACAATCCATACAACACTCTAGATCATACACAACACACACACGACACACAACCCGTCACACACACACACACACATAACATGATACACACAACATGAGACAAATACACACAAAAACATTTCACACAGACAACACGACACACAACCCGTCTCACACACACACATAACACGGCATGACACACACACAATGCAGCACAGACAGAAACAAATCGCATGTCCCACACAACACGTTGCACGGATACACAGAACACATCGCATGCACACATGTATGCAAGTCGCACGACACACACACAGAAACATGTCACACACACACGTGACACACAACATGACACACAACACATCACACACACAAACAACTCTCTCACACACACACAAGATGACACAGAATCCGTCTCACACAGACACACAGACACACACACCACAACATGTAACACACAACATGACACACAACACATCACACATACAACTCATCGCACGTCGCACATCGTAGGGACACACACAACACATCACATGTCACATGTTGCACGTCACACCTGCACACACAACACATCGCGCATCGCACATCACACACACAACACGTCGAATGTCGGACACACAACACGTCACACGTCGCACGCACACTCAGCACGGCACACGTCGCGCATTGCACGCCACACTTTGAACACACAACACATCGCGTGTCGCACGTTACACACAAAAATGTTGCATGTCGCACACAGATGTTGCACGTCGCACATCACACACACAACACATCGCATGTAGCACAAACAAACACACAATGCGTCACAAACACAACACATCACACACAAACAGGTTTCTCACACACGCACAACATGAAACACAAACACAACACACAACATGTCACACAGACACAAACACACACATGACATTCATGTCAGACACACACCCCCACATGCCACATGACACCACAAACACACCACACACACACACCATGTGACACACACACATATACACAACATGACACACAACACGACATACCCAAGACTATGCAAAACACATCACACACACACCCACACACACCATGTCACATGACACCACAAACACAACATCACACACACACTCAACACGGCAAACAAGAAGACGCACATGTGAAGTGTGGGGTGCGATGTCTTCTGTTTGCGTGTGCGACGTGCAACATGCAACGTGCAACGTGAGGCGTGTTGCGTGTGTGTGACGTGCAATGTTTTGTGTGTGTGATGTGCGACGCAGGACGTGTTGTGTGTGTGACGTGCGATGTGCTCCGGGTGGGGTCTGTGTGTGTTTCTGCACAAGCTGATTGCGATGTCCCGGAGGCCAACAGCAAAGAGGGTTCGGCGTCCGCTTTCTTGCCCTGCCGTCAGTCTGCCACCGGGCTGGGGGGCAGCGGCTGGGGACCCCAGGAGCTGCTGAGAGACACGGAGGAGCCCTCGGGAGGGAGAAGACGACGGGAGAATCAGACTCTTCCAGCAACGAGCCACATTTGCCCAGTGCTGACGCTGTCAGGCCTCCGCATTTTGGGCCAGAAACCAACAGCCAAATCGAGCTGGAAAATTGAACCACTTGCAAATGGCCCTTCTAGCGTCTCACCAGACCATCGGCGACCCTCTGGGGGTGAGCTGTGGGCTCCCGAGAGGTAGAATCCAGGGCCTGCCTCTTCGCTTCCCATGGCCAGGTATTTTCAGCCCCCAACAATGAGGGGAAGAACAGGGAGATGAAAAGCCAAAGAAAGTTTCAAGAGTTCTCCTTCCTGGCTGAGCTGGGGGCGCTGTCCAGGTCACGGATGGTCACTCTGGGGAGGGATGTGGGTCTGGTCCACTTTGAAGGCGGTTGATCTGGGGAAGGATGTGGGTCTCAGATATCTGGAGGATTGGCCCAGAGCCCAGTCTTGTGGGGGCACAGCTGGTGGTCCTCATCCGCGTCTGTCGGCCTCTCTTCTGCCAGAGAAGGCAAGCCAGGCCAGTACGAACAATGATGCTGTCAATAAAATGGAATCAAGTTGTGGATGTTTTTTCTCTGAAAAAATATTTTCACACTTTTCAATCGGCCCCTGGTAGTTCCTAGGAGAAATGTGAAGGATGAGATATTGGAACAGTTCCCTCTTCGTGGGAGCAACAGCTGGCTGGGTTTTGGCTGCTCAGGCTTTTGTTCCCTGGTTTTACCCACTGTGGTTCCTTTTGCATGGATTTCATGTACCTGTGTGTAAGTTTTTGCCCAAAGGCACACAGCTGTACAGGTTTTATCTACAATCTTTACAAGTTGAAGTTGCAGATGGAGGGGGCTCCCAGCAATGGCAGTCTTAAGGGGGTGGGCGGCTAGAAGCTGGGGGACTGGATTGGGACCCCCCAACACTGACTGGTCTCTCTGCCCTGCAGTTTTAGTCCCCCCAGATTAGCCTGATTATCACAACAAAATTTTGTTTCTCCTGCTGCTAACAGCCCACCTTCATCGATTGGTCTCGTTAAGAGTTGCTATGGCAACCCCCATTTTCTCGTCTTCTCTGTATCGCTATATCTATATCTTCTTGCTGTATTTCCCCTGCATGCATCTGATGAAGTGGGCTTTTGCCCATGAAAGTTTATGCTGAGATAAATTGGTTCGTCTCTAAGGTGCCACAAGTCCTCCTCATTCGCTTTTCCTGACTGATTGTGCTGGGGGCTCTGCCTGGCTCCAGCGCTCCGGTCCCTCAGCTCCAAGGCCACCTGGGAACCCTGATTGATTCCAGCTTCAAGGAGTGCTGAGATCCATCTGTCTCTTTCTGTGCCTCTGTCTCTCTCTAGGAATAGCCTCCTGACCCTGCCTCCTGTGATCAGTTATAGTTTGCTAGCCCCCCACCCCACCTCCATGGGTGTTTTTGGCTTCCCCATTCACTCTGCAGCAACGCTCCTTGTACCCAAGCTAAAGATCCCTGCAGCCCCAAAAGTCCTCAGGGGTTTGCTCAGCAAGTGGGTTACTAGCAGAATGGTTGTGGGGTGAAGGTGGGGATAGGGAGGTGCTGAACCTGGGGGCAGAGGAGGGTGGCAGATTAAAGTGTTGCTCAGCCCAGCCCACTGAGTCATAGAATCATAGAATATCAGGGTTGGAAGGGACCCCAGAAGGTCATCTAGTCCAACCCCCTGCTCGAAGCAGGACCAATTCCCAGTTAAATCATCCCAGCCAGGGCTTTGTCAAGCCTGACCTTAAAAACCTCGAAGGAAGGAGATTCTACCACCTCCCTAGGGAACGCATTCCAGTGTTTCACCACCCTCTTAGTGAAAAAGTTTTTCCTAATATCCAATCTAAACCTCCCCCACTGCAACTTGAGACCATTACTCCTCGTTCTGTCATCTGCTACCATTGAGAACAGTCTAGAGCCATCCTCTTTGGAACCCCCTTTCAGGTAGTTGAAAGCAGCTATCAAATCCCCCCTCATTCTTCTCTTCTGCAGGCTAAACAATCCCAGCTCCCTCAGCCTCTCCTCATAACTCATGTGTTCCAGACCCCTAATCATTTTTGTTGCCCTTCGCTGGACTCTCTCCAATTTATCCACATCCTTCTTGAAGTGTGGGGCCCAAAACTGGACACAGTACTCCAGATGAGGCCTCACCAATGTCGAATAGAGGGGAACGATCACGTCCCTCGATCTGCTCGCTATGCCCCTACTTATACATCCCAAAATGCCATTGGCCTTCTTGGCAACAAGGGCACACTGCTGACTCATATCCAGCTTCTCGTCCACTGTCACCCCTAGTCCTTTTCCGCAGAACTGCTGCCTAGCCATTCGGTCCCTAGTCTGTAGCTGTGCATTGGGTTCTTCCGTCCTAAGTGCAGGACCCTGCACTTATCCTTATTGAACCTCATCAGATTTCTTTTGGCCCAAACCTCCAATTTGTCTAGGTCCTTCTGTATCCTATCCCTCCCCTCCAGCGTATCTACCACTCCTCCCAGTTTAGTATCATCCGCAAATTTGCTGAGAGTGCAATCCACACCATCCTCCAGATCATTTATGAAGATATTGAACAAAACCGGCCCCAGGACCGACCCTTGGGGCACTCCACTTGATACCGGCTGCCATCTAGACATGGAGCCATTGATCACTACCCGTTGAGCCCTACAATCTAGCCAGCTTTCTATCCACCTTATAGTGCATTCATCCAGCCCATACTTCTTTAACTTGCTGACAAGAATACTGTGGGAGACCGTGTCAAAAGCTTTGCTAAAGTCAAGAAACAATACATCCACTGCTTTCCCTTCATCCACAGAACCAGTAATCTCATCATAAAAGGCGATTAGATTAGTCAGGCATGACCTTCCCTTGGTGAATCCATGCTGGCTGTTCCTGATCACTTTCCTCTCATGCAAGTGCTTCAGGATTGATTCTTTGAGGACCTGCTCCATGATTTTTCCAGGGACTGAAGTGAGGCTGACTGGCCTGTAGTTCCCAGGATCCTCCTTCTTCCCTTTTTTAAAGATTGGCACTACATTAGCCTTTTTCCAGTCATCCGGGACTTCCCCGGTTCGCCACGAGTTTTCAAAGATAATGGCCAATGGCTCTGCAATCACAGCCGCCAATTCCTTCAGCACTCTCGGATGCAACTCGTCCGGCCCCATGGACTTGTGCACGTCCAGCTTTTCTAAATAGTCCCTAACCACCTCTATCTCCACAGAGGGCTGGCCATCTCTTCCCCATGTTGTGATGCCCAGCGCAGCAGTCTGGGAGCTGACCTTGTTAGTGAAAACAGAGGCAAAAAAAGCATTGAGTACATTAGCTTTTTCCACATCCTCTGTCACTAGGTTGCCTCCCTCATTCAGTAAGGGGCCCACACATTCCTTGGCTTTCTTCTTGTTGCCAACATACCTGAAGAAACCCTTCTTGTTACTCTTGACATCTCTGGCTAGCTGCAGCTCCAGGTGCGATTTGGCCCTCCTGATAACATTCCTACATGCCCGAGCAATATTTTTATACTCTTCCCTGGTCATATGTCCAACCTTCCACTTCTTGTAAGCTTCTTTTTTATGTTTAAGATCCGCTAGGATTTCACCATTAAGCCAAGCTGGTCGCCTGCCATATTTACTATTCTTTCGACTCATTGGGATGGTTTGTCCCTGTAACCTCAACAGGGATTCCTTGAAATACAGCCAGCTCTCCTGGACTCCTTTCCCCTTCAAGTTAGTTCCCCAGGGGATCCTGGCCATCCGTTCCCTGAGGGAGTCGAAGTCTGCTTTCCTGAAGTCCAGGGTCCGTATCCTGCTGCTTACCTTTCTTCCCTGCGTCAGGATCCTGAACTCAACCAACTCATGGTCACTGCTTCCCAGATTCCCATCCACTTTTGCTTCCCCCACTAATTCTACCCGGTTTGTGAGCAGCAGGTCAAGAAAAGCGCCCCCCCTAGTTGGCTCCTCTAGCACTTGCGCCAGGAAATTGTCCCCTACGCTTTCCAAAAACTTCCTGGATTGTCTATGCGCCGCTGTATTGCTCTCCCAGCAGATATCAGGAAAATTAAAGTCACCCATGAGAATCAGGGCATGCGATCTAGTAGCTTCCGTGAGCTGCCGGAAGAAAGCCTCATCTACCTCATCCCCCTGGTCCGGTGGTCTATAGCAGACTCCCACCACTACATCACCCTTGTTGCTCACACTTCTAAACTTAATCCAGAGACACTCAGGTTTTTCTGCAGTTTCGTACCGGAGCTCTGAGCAGTCATACTGCTCCCTTACATACAGTGCTACTCCCCCACCTTTTCTGCCCTGCCTGTCCTTCCTGAACAGTTTATAACCATCCATGACAGTACTCCAGTCATGTGAGTTATCCCACCAAGTCTCTGTTATTCCGATTACGTCATAGTTCCTTGACATCACCAGGACCTCCAGTTCTCCCTGCCAAGGACATAAGAGGGGACCAGCATTAAATTGCTGTTCGATCCAGCCCACTGAGTCCCAGGACACATCAGGGGTCAGCTTGCGAGTGCTGATGACCCAGTCCTCTCTGACATGCTAACTTCATGTGTGTGTGCCTGTGTGTCTGTTCATCTTCATCACATTTGGGGGCTGGAAGACCCCAGCCCTGGGGAACCGAGGTCCTGCAGGGTAGCTCCATTGGGAGGGAACTTGCAGAAGGAAGGAGTAGCGATCCATAGGAAAACACAAGTGACAAAAGCAGCACATTGACAGAATTGCAAAATCTCCCCCCACCAGAAGAGTAATCCTAACAAATGGGCGTACCCCAAGGTAAAGGGCAATTCTGGTAACAGCTCATTTGGGGCTTGTTTGGAAGGGGGATGGACGTCATTCTTGGGACAAGTCACCTGCTATGGCTAAAAACAATTTAGTCCTGTGTGCCCTTCCAGACAAGTCTTATGTCCCAAATACTTTGGGTCTTCCGGGATAAGTCCCTGAATAATCAAGGATCTTGACCAAAAAGGTCGTCACGTCTAAAAAGGAAGAAAGATTGTCGTTGTGTACACCATGAAACAAGCCCTGCAACTTCTGGACACGTATCCCGACAGTCCACAGGGTGCACATCAAGGAACGTTCAAAGCGAGACGGGCGTTCTTTTTGGGGAGACTAACCCCCATTGCGCTGACCAGGAGAAGGGGGAAGTGGGAGGCTGCAGCGCCATCTAGCGGCCAAAGGAGAAATCGCCGGCTTCTGGACCTGTGTGCGCCCTTGGTTCGGTTCCCATGCAAAGCTGTGTCACGCCAGGTTGGGAAAACGGGCTTCTGCTGCACGACATCATCCTCTGGAATGACTCAACCCGATAGGACACCTCCTACAATACACTGCTCCGAGTGACGCTCTCAAACAGGTCCCCACAGCTCCCCAGCCGCCCCCCACCAGGAGGCAGGTGTGAGAGGATTGTTCTCCCCAGATGACAGAGGGAGAAACGAAGGCTGAGAAAGGCGAAGGGCCTCGTCCTCCATCACACAACCTGTCGGGATAGAGTTGGGAACAGGACCCAGGTGTCCTGACTTTCAAACGAACCATCAGTCTGGAGTTTCACACACTGAATGATCAGAATAAAGTCACCTGCAATGAGCTACAGACCAACAACCCCAATGACTCGAAGGGAGAAAGGCCAAGCTGGGGGAAAATTGTCCCACCTTAACCTCCTGTTTTCCGTGCCGAGAATTTGGCCAGCAACGGGCGGATCAGGCTGCCTCGGTACCAAACCTCTCTGGGGCTCTTCCCTTCTCCACAGGGACGTCTGTCTTCTCGCTCAATGAGCAGTGGGAAAGGAGAAAACTCCAGAGAGGGTCCACCTCGCGCTCACATACGAGACCCTGAATTCTCTCTCAGTCCTCAAGGAGACACCTCAAGAAGGAGACTCCCTGCAGCAAAGCCCCGGGGGTCTCTGAGATCCCCCTGCCCTGCAGCCTGTCCTCCCTGGCCGTTGTAGTGGACTCTCTGTGAGGTCACCGCCTCCCAACCTCCTTTCACCAATCAGCTGAGTGCTGCAAAAGGCCCTTGTGATGTCACTGCCACCCCCACCCCTGCCCTGCAGGGCTCATGTCCTGCCCTGAGCCGGCTCCTGTGCGTGTTTGAGCTGCTCCCCCTGGGTCACCCCCACATACTCAGTGGTCGTGCAAGGGTTCACGCAGGCCACACGTGGAACCATCAGAGGATGCTCAATGTGCCACACTTGGTTTTGCAGAGGTTTGGAGACTTGAAGGCCAGAAGAGACTCTTAGATCATCTCATCTGGCCCCCTACACATCACAGGCCTCCTGTATGGTGCAGTAGCGAGTTTTGGACCAAAGCAGACTCCAGAAAGCATCTCATCAAGGGATGGAAGAAGCACCACTTCCCTTGGGAGTCTGGAGGAAATTCATGCTGTGGGGGGCAGGGAATTGACCCCAAGGCCACACTTGTGAGTCTGTATCATAACACACATGCACAACAGCACTGCGCAAAGTATATACACATCACCTTAACTCTGATGTTTCCTAACGTTTAAAGGCCTGGCCTCCAGGGTGTTCTTTGTGCTTACAGATCTATTTTGGGGAGAGATGCACTAATTTATTTCAGCGTGGTAGCCGTGTTAGTCTGTATCAGCAAAACCCCCCAAAAAACGAGGAGTACTTCTGGCACCTTAGAGACTAACAAACGTATTTGGGCATAAACTTTCATGGGCTAAAACCCACTTCATCGGATGCATCCACTGGTGTTCAGGTTCCTTCCCCACTCTGAACTCTAGGGTACAGATGTGGGGACCTGCATGAAAACCTCCTAAGCTTACTCTTACCAGCTTAGGATAAAACTTCCCCAAGGTACAAACTATTTTACCCTTTGCCCTTGGACTTCCACTGCCACCACCAAATGTTTATCTGGGTTACTGAGAAAGCGTGGTTTGGAAACGTCTTTCCCCCCAAAATCCTCCCAACCCTTGCACCCCACTTCCTGGGGAAGCTTTGGTAAAAATCCTGACCAATTTGCATAGGTGAGCACAGACCCAAGCCCTTGGATCTTAGAACAATGAAAAAAGCATTCAGTTCTTGAAAAGAAACATTTTAATAAAAGAAACAGTAAAAAAAAAAAAGGATCACCTCTGTAAAATCAGGATGGTAGATACCTTATAGGGTAATTAGATTCAAAACATAAAGAATCCCTCTAGGCAAAACCTTAAGTTACAGAAAAGACACACAGACAGAAATAGTCATTCTCTTCAGCACAATTCTTTTCTCAGCCATTTAAAGAAATCATAATCTGACACATACCTAGCTAGATTACTTACTAAATTCTAAGGGTATGTCTACACTACGAAATTAGGTCGAATTTATAGAAGTCGTTTCTTTAGAAATCGTTTTTAGATAGTCGATTTGTGTGTGTCCCCACAAAAAATGCTCTAAGTGCATTAAGTGCATTCACTCGGCGGATCGCTTCCACAGTACCGAGGCTAGCGTCGACTTCCAGAGCGTTGCACTGTGGGTAGCTATCCCACAGTTCCCGCAGTCTCCGCTGCCCATTGGAATTCTGGGTTGAGATCCCAATGCCTGATGGGGCAAAAACACTGTCGCGGGTGGTTCTGGGTCCATATCTTCAGGCCCCCATTCCCTCCCTCCCTCCCCTCCATTAAAGCAACAGCAGACAATCGTTTTGCACCTTTTTTCTTGAGTTATCTGTGCGGACGCCATACCACGGCAAGCATGGAGCCCGCTCAGCTCACTTGGGCAATTAGGAGCACATTAAATACCACACGCGTTACCCATCATGGTGCACCATGGTGCTAATGGGGCAGGTTCATGCAGTGGAACGCCGATTCTGGGCCCGGGAAACAAGCACAGACTGGTGGGACCGCATAGTGTTGCAGGTCTGGGATGATTCCCAGTGGCTGCGAAACTTTCGCGTGCGTAAAGGCACTTTCATGGAACTTTGTGACTTGCTTTCCCCTGCCCTGAAGCGCAGGGGTTTTTGTAACCTTTAAGCTGGACCCCAAGAATGTCACTCTTGGTGCTGAATCCTTGCAGCTGCTCTTTTAATATCTAGCAACTGCCTGAGTCTCCACATGCTTGTTCTTTATTTCTTTCTTAATAAAATTTACCTTTTTGAAGACTATGCTTGGATTTCTGTGTCTTTAGAGGTCCGTGCACATTTTTCAGTTAGTTGCTGGCAACAGCTGATTTTTTTTCTTTTCCTTTTCTCAGCTCTTCCCCGGGGGTTGGCGGTGGGGGGTGGAAGAGCTTGGGGGTACCCCACAGGAAAGAACTCCCGAATGTGCCTTCCTGGGCTCTCAGGGGGGTTCTGCATTTAGTGGCAGCATTTCCCAGCCCAAGGCCAGGGGGATCTGGAACCGAGGGAGTTTAATACAAGCCTGGAGTGGCCAGTATTAATGTGTAGAGACCTTGTGGATCCCGGCCTTCTGCGCTCGAAGTGCCAGTGGGGAATCCGCCTTGACAGCATCCCAGATGGGGAAGTTTCCCATGAGCCTGGCTCCCCAGACCAGGAGAGACCAGCCCAGGGCAGGATCCAAAACCCAGTGATACTAACGCCCACAGTGACCCTACTGCAGCATGGGGCAACCTTCCCAGGCCCCAGAGCCTCGGAACCTCCTCTCCCCGCCAGAGGAGGAGACGCACCAAAAAGAGTTCCCAGAAATGATGTAAACAGCCGAGTGACCGGCAAAAGCAGAGAAAATAAAGGGGTTAGGTCATCATCTGCCTGTGCCTAGATCAGGGGGCTGGAGTCCGGAGTCCTGGGTTCTATTCCTTGGCTCTGGGAGGGAAGTGGGGTCTAGGGGGTAGAGCAGGGGGCTGGAGCCCGGACTCCTGGGTTCTCTCCCTTGCTCCAGGAGGGAGGTGGGGTCTAGGGGTTAGAGCAGGGGGCTGGAGCCAGGACTCCTGGGTTCTCTCCCTTGCTCCAGGAGGGAGGTGGGGTCTAGGGGTTAGATCAGGGGGCTGGAGCCCGGACTCCTGGGTTCTCTCCCTGGCTCTGGGAGGGAAGTGGGGTCTAGGGGGGTAGAGCAGGGGGCTGGAGCCCGGACTCCTGGGTTCTCTCCCTTGCTCCGGGAGGGAAGTGGGGTCTAGGGGTTAGAGCAGGGGGCTGGGGCCCGGACTCCTGGGTTCTCTCCCCGGCTCTGGGAGGGAGGTGGGGTCTAGGGGTTAGAGCAGGGGGCTGGAGCCCGGACTCCTGGGTTCTCTCCCTTGGCTCTGGGAGGGAGGTGGGGTCTAGGGGTTAGAGCAGGGGGCTGGAGCCCGGACTCCTGGGTTCTCTCCCTTGCTCCGGTAGGGAAGTGGGGTCTAGGGGTTAGAGCAGGGGGCTGGAGCCCGGACTCCTGGGTTCTCTCCCTTGCTCCGGGAGGGAAGTGGGGTCTAGGGGTTAGAGCAGGGGGCTGCAGCCCGGACTCCTCTCCCCATGCCCAGGGAGGTGCCGGGATGACCGTGTCTCACTCCCCCAAGGGGAGAGCGGGGCGAGCGCTTCCTTCACCGGCCCCGCGGAGCGGTTCGAGCCCCTCGCCGGCCGGAGCAGCGGCCGAGCTCCGGGAGAGCGGCGAGAGCCCCGGCCCCGGGGCCCCCGGACCGACCGGAGCCCGAGCTGCCGCGGCCCGTCCCCCGCGGGCTGCGGGGCCCCTGGAGGCTCGGGGGGGTCGCGGCCGGGGGCGGGGGGACAAGGGGGGCGGGGCCCGGCCCGAGCTGTGACCCCCCCTCTCCCGCCGGCTGCCCCCAGCCGGGGGGTGCGGCCCCCCCCGGGCTCCAGCCCCGGCATCCATGGAGCAGCGACCTCGGCCGGGGAGCGAGTCGCGGCTCCGGGCCGGGCAGCCCCGAGGCCACGGTCCCCGCCGCGCCGAACCCTCCGCCCGTCCTCTTCCACTCGGACTGCCCCCACCTCCGCCTGCCGGCCCCGCCGGGCTCTGCAAAGTCTCCAAACCTCTGCAAAACCGAGTGCGGCACATTGAGCATCCTCTGATGGTTCCACGTGTGGCCTGCGTGAACCCTTGCACGACCACTGAGTGTGTGGGGGTGACCCAGGGGGAGCAGCTCAAACACGCACAGGAGCCGGCTCGGGGCAGGACATGAGCCCTGCAGGGCAGGGGTGGGGGTGGCAGTGACATCACAAGGGCCTTTTGCAGCACTCAGCTGATTGGTGAAAGGAGGTTGGGAGGCGGTGACCTCACAGAGAGTCCACGACAACGGCCAGGGAGGACAGGCTGCAGGGCAGGGGGATCTCAGAGACCCCCGGGGCTTTGCTGCAGGGAGTCTCCTTCTTGAGGTGTCTCCTTGAGGACTGAGAGAGAATTCAGGGTCTCGTATGTGAGCGCGAGGTGGAGCCTCTCTGGAGTTTTCTCCTTTCCCACTGCTCACTGAGCGAGAAGACAGACGTCCCTGTGGAGAAGGGAAGAGCCCCAGAGAGGTTTGGTACCGAGGCAGCCTGATCCGCCCGGTGCTGGCCAAATTCTCGGCATGGAAAACAGGAGGTTAAGGTGCGACAATTTTCCCCCAGCTAGGCCTTTGTCCCTTCGAGTCCTTGGGGTTTGTCTTTTTTGGTTTCCCTTTTCCTGCTGCCCTCCCTCCACTGGCGAGGAGGGGGCTGCTCTGTCGCCCTCATGGTGGGAGGCCTCCCAAAGAGATGGGACAGGAAGCGTGCTCTGAGAGTGATCCTCACCGGTGACCTGAGCCATCCCTGGGCCATCTGGGGAACCCTCAGCCCACCGCCAGAGTCTCCACGCTGATTGGCTGAGCAGGGGGTGTCGTGGCAGGGAGGAGACTCAGGACTTTGTTGTTCTCGTTTAAGGCCCAGCAAATAAGCCAGAACCAATCATCTGCTTGGTGAATTGTTCTCCTTCTCGCTGCTGATTGTCTCTGAGCCGTTCCTGGTTCTTGCTGGTGTTCTCCTGCTTCTAAAACACTTGCTGAAGAATCAGTGTGAATGGTTGTTGGTCTGTAGCTCATTGCAGGTCCCTTTATTCTGATCCTTCAGTGTGTGAAACTCCAGACTGATGGTTCATTTGAAAGTCAGGACACCCGGGTCCTGTTCCCAACTCTATCCCGACACGTTGTGTGATGGAAGACAAGGCCCTTCGCCTTTCTCAGCCTTTGTTTCTCCCTCTGTCAGTTGGGGAGAACAATCCTCTCACACCTGCTTCCTGTGGGAGGAGGCTGGGGAGCTGTGGGGACCTGTTTGAGAGCGTCACTCGGAGCAGTGTATCGCAGGAGGTGTCTCATCGGGTTGAGTCATTCCAGAGGATGATGTCGGGCAGCAGAACCCCGTTTTCCCAACCTGGCGTGACACAGCTTTGCATGTGAACCGAACCAAGGGCGCACACAGGTCCAGAAGCCGGCGATTTCTCCTTTGGCCGCTAGATGGCGCTGTAGACTCCCACTTCCCCCTTCTCCTGGTCAGCGCAATGGGGGTTAGTCTCCCCAAAAAGAACGCCCGTCTCGCTTTGAACGTTCCTTGATGTGCACCCTGTGGGCTGTCGGGATACGTGTCCAGAAGTTGCAGGGCTTGTTTCATGGTCTACACAACGACAATCTTTCTTCCTTTTTGGACGTGACGACCTTTTTGGTCAAGATCCTTGATTATTCAGGGACTTATCCCGGAAGACCCAAAGTATTTGGGACATAAGACTTGTCTGCAAGGGCACACAGGGCTAAAGTGTTTTTGGCCATAGCAGGTGCCTTGTCGCAAGAATGACGTCCATCCCCCTTCAAAACGTGTTGTGTGTGTGATGTGTTGTGTGTCATGTTATGTGTGTTTGTCTGTGTGACGTGTTGTGTGTCATGTTGTGTGTGTTTGTCTGTGTGACGTGTTGTGTGTCATGTTGTGTGTGTGTGTGTGTGAGACGTGTTGTGTGTCTTGTTGTGCAACGTGTTGAGTGTGTGTGTGGTGAGGTGTTTGTGGTGTCATGTGATGTGGTGTGTGTGACGTGGTGTGTGGGGGTGTGTGTGTGACATATTGTGTGTCATGTTGTGTGTGTCGTGTTGTGTGTGTGATGTGTTGTGTCGTGTTGTGTGTGTGCTTGTCCGACGTATTTTGTGTTTGATTCGCGATGTGCGATGCGCTGTGTGTGCGTGCGACGTGCGACATGTTGTGTGTCCGACATTCGACGTGTTGTGTGTGTGACATGCGACGCGCGATGTGTTGTGTGTGCAGGTGTGACGTGCAACGTGCGATGTGCCATGTGCGAAGTGTTTGTGCAGCTTGAGGCATGGGATGTGTTGTTTGTGTCCATGCAACGTGTGACATGCGATGTGTTGTATGTGTAACGTGTTGTATGTCATGTTGTGTGTTGTGTTTCATGTTATGTTTGTCGTATTGTATGTGTTCTGTGTCATGTTGTGTGTGAGAGAAACGTTTTTGTATATGTGTGACATGTTGTGTGTGTTTGATGTGATTTGTATCTTGTGTGTCTCGTTGTGTGTTTTTGTGTGTGTGATGTGTTTCTGTGTGTGTGTCGTGCAATGTGTTGTATGTATCCGTGCAACATGCGACGTATTGTGTGGGTCATTAAGTGTGTTTCTGTGTGTGTCATGGTGTGTGTCGTGTTCTGTTTGTCATGTTATGTTTGTGTGTGAGACGGGTTGTGTGTCGTGTTTTGTGTGTGTGTGTCGTTTTGTGTGTGTGTGACATGTGTGTCATTTTGTGTGTCATCTAGAGTTGTGTAGATTGTGTGTGTGGTATTGTGTTTGTAGTGTGATATGACATGGTGTGTGTTTGTGAGATGTGTTTTGTGTAGTGTTCTGTGTGCGTGACAAGTTCTGTGTCGTGTGTGTTTGTGTCTGTCTGTGTGTCGTGTTGTGTGTATTTGTGTGTGTGACGTGTTGTGTGTGTCGTGTTATGTGTGTGTATGTGTGAGACGGGTTGTGTGTCTTGTGTGTGTGTGCATGAGACATTGTGTGTGTGATGTGTTGTGTGTGTGTTTGTGTTTGTGACAGGTTTTTGTGTGTGTCGTGCGGCGTGCAATGTGCGGCATGTGTACATGAGTGTGTGTGACAATGTGCAACATGTTTTGTGGGACGTGTGATGTGTTTCTGTGTGTGTCGTGTTGTGTGTGTTTCTGTGTGAGTCGTTTTCTGTGTCATGTTGTGTGTGCCGTTATATGTGTGTGTGTGACGGGTTGTGTGTGTGTGTGTGATGTCTTGTGTGTGATGGTGTGTGTCGTCTAGAGTGTTGTGTGGATTGTGTGTGTGGTATTGTGTTTGTGGTGACATGTGACATGGTGTGTGTGTGAGACGTGTTTTGTGTAGCGTGCGTGTGACATTGTGTGTCATGTTTGTGTCTGTCTGTGTGATGTGTTTTGTCATGTTGTGTGCCATGTTGAGTGTGTGTGTGGTGTTGTGTTTTTGGTGTCATGTGATGTGTTGTGCGTGACGTGGTGTGTGTCATGTGTGTGTTTGTGTCTGTCTGTGTGACGTATTCTGTGTTGTGTGTGTGACATGTGTGTAGTGTTTTGTGTCTGTGTGACATGGCGTGTGTCGTGTTGTGTGGTGTGAGATGTGTTTTTGAGTGTGACGTGCGACGTGCTGTGCGTGCGTGCAACGGGCAGCGTGTTGTGTGTGTCCGTGCTATGTGCAATGTGCATCATGCGATATGTGACGTGTTGTGTATGTGCCTGTGACATGCGATGGTTTGTGTGTGATGTGCAACACGTGACATCTTGTGTGTGTTACGTGCGACGTGTTGTGTGTCCGTGCTACACGCGACGTGTTGTGCATGACATACGACGTGCTGTGTGTGCGCGTGTGACACGCGTGGGACGTGTGAAGTGCGACTTGCTGGGAGTGACGTGACGTGCGACGTGTTGTGTGTGCCACGTTCGACGTTTTGTGTGTATGTGTGCAACGTGCAACGTGTTGTGTGTGTCTGATGTGCGACGTGTTGTGTGTCTATGTCCAATGTGTGACAAGCGACGTGCGACGTGTTGTGTGTGCGGCGTGTGGCATGAGGCGTACAATGTGTTGTTTCTGTACGTGCGACACACACCATGTCAAACACAAAATGTCTCATGACACACAACACGACACACAACCCATCACACACACACAACACACCACTCACCACACAGACACACACACACAACACGTCACACAACACTCTAGATGACACACACAACACGTCACAAAAGACCACACACACACCACACCACACACAACACGAAACACAACACATCACACAGACACGGAACACAACACTCTGGACGACACACAGCACACACACAACACATCACACACACACAAACACGTCTCACACACATGTGTTGTGTGTCGTGCTGTGTGTTTGTGTGATGTACTGTGTGTGTGACATGCTATGTGAGCGTGCGACGTGCTGTGCTTGTGAGGTGAGATGTGTTGTCTCTGTGCGTGCGACACACACCACACAAACGGCACACAACACAAAACAAACACACAACATTGCACACAACACATCACACACACAACACGTCCCACACACACTGAATACAACACTCTATATGACAGACAACACATGCACAACACATCACACGCACACAAACACGTCTCACACACACAAGTGTTGTGTGTCGTGCTGTGTGTGTGTGACGTCTTGTGTGTGTGAGATATGCGAAACGCGACGTGCTGTGTGTTTGATTTGCGATATGCGATGTGCTGTGTGGGCGTGCGGCATGTGACATGTAACGAACGACATTGTGTGTGATGCACAGCACTTTGTGTGTGTGATGTACGACGTGTGACGTGTTGTGTGTGTGAGACGTGTGACGTAAGCTGTGTGGTGTGCGTGACTGTGACGTGCGACATGCTGTGTGTGCATGCGAATTGTGATGTGCGGTGTACGACATACGTCGTGCGGCGTGTTGTGTGCGACATGTGACCTTTGTGTGTGAGGTGCGACGTGTGACATGTTCTGTGTGTGTGTCTGTGTGGTGTGTTGTGTGATCTGTTGCCTGTCATCTTGTGTGTGTTGTGTGCCATTTTGTGTGTCGTATTAAGTGTGTGTGTGGTGTTGTGTCTGTGGTGTCATGTGACGTGTTTTGTGTGATGTGTGTGTAGTGTTTTCTGTCTGTGAGACGGGTTGTGTGTCATGTTTTGTGTGTGTGTGAGACGTGTTTGTGTGTCTGACGTGCGACGTGCTGTGTGCGCGACGTGCGATATGTTCTGTGGGTGTGACGTGCGAGGAGTTGTGGGTGCGAGATTCGACATTTTGTGTGTGACGTACGACGTGCTGTGTGCCCGGGCCCGTCCCCTCAGTTGCAGTCTCAAGTCTTCAGTGTCCTTCTTGCTAGCAGTGTCGGTGGGGGAAGGAGAAAGGCCAAGCGTGGGCCCCGGGTTTGGGTTTGGTTTTTGCCCCCACAGCCCGTGTGCTTGGGAAGCCCCAGTCCAGGCGTGTCTGCGGTGGGAATGGGGGCATTGCTCAATCTCCCAGCACGGTGCAGCAATTCCCTTGCTGTGGCCTCAGGCAGGGGAATCACTGAATGGGAGCTTCCTTGCTGGGCAACGGCTGTGGATGGGCTGTTTCACACCCCACCCGGGGGTTCCTGACTTTCCTTGCTGGTATCTCCTAACCTTTCCCCGGATACATGGAAACCACGCCATGCAAGGTAACATCACAATTCAATTCAAGATGAGGAATATGGGGGTTACAGGGCACCTAGAGGAGTAGGATTTGATGTTTGCATTTTGCATAATGAAAGACAAGGGATAACCATGTATTAAATGGATTGATGTAGGATAGGATTTGACCATGTCTGCCAGCCACCCTTTCTGAGAGCAGGAAGGAACGGCCTCGAGTGCCATTGGTAAAGGAGCATCAGCCAGATTCTGAGGTCTGTGAAAAGGCCTCACAAATGTCCAGATGGTCAAGAAGACGTGAGAGACTTGGAAACAGCAGGAGACAATCAGAAAACATCCACCGTATCCGACGCTAAACATGTTAGCAGCATTGATGACCTCAGCAGCAAGGCAGGCACCCTGAATGCAAGACAAAGAAGATCTAAGGATGGGACGCCAACAAAACCACAAAACAATAACAGCAGAAAACCCGGAGATTAATCCCACTTGAGGACTAACGATTACAGAATGACATTGCAAAATCCATAGACGAAAGTTGGAATTTACAAGTCTAAAGCTGGGGTGTTTTGCCATCAGACTCTGGGTTCAGTCCTGCAAAGCCTCAGAGCATGGGTTTGCGACCGACGGAGCTCAGCTCCTCGCTTGTTTTCATTCTAACTGGCCATTAGATTGACAAGAGCTACAGCAAACTGGTAACTGTAAGACCATCTGCAGGACGTGTGTGTGTGTGTGTGTGATTAAATGCGTATGCTAAGAGTTGTATTTTCAAGAAATGCGGCGTATTGCCTTTTCCCCTGAAAAGATCCCGTGTGCTTCTTCTAAGCATAAGACGCTCCCCCAAGGTGTAGAGTGTCACAAACACATCTCATGACTCTGCCCACAACAACTGGAACTAAGACAAGAATGTGGAAGAAACAAGAAGAATTGTGTTAATGGTTTATTTACAGTAACTGGAAAGCAGGAAAGTAAAAGGAGCTGAGAAGGAGCTTTCATAACCACAGCGTAGGGCCAGGGGACCCAGAGATTTTGAGAACAGTTTTCATAATGGCACTAAAGTCACAGAAGTGGCCAGGAAGTAACCCAGGGAATTAAGGAATTACCATCTCACTTGAAGAAAAGGAGTACTTGTGGCACCTTAGAGACTAGGAAATTTCTTTGAGCCTAAGCTTTCGTGAGCTACAGCTCACTTCATTGGATGCATTCAGTGGAAAATACAGTAGGGAGATTTATATACAGAGAGAACATGAAACAATGGGTGTTACCATACACACGGTAACGAGAGTGATCACTTAAGGTGAGCTATTACCAGCAGGAAAACGGGGGGGGGGGGAACCTTTTGTAGTGATCAACCTTTTGTAGTAATCAAGGTGGGCCATTTCCAGCAGCTGACAAGAAAGTCTGAGGAACAGTGCGGGGTGGGGGTGAGGAGAAATAAACATGGGGAAATAATTTTACTTTGTGAAATGACCCTTCCACTCCCAGCCTCTATTTAAGCCTCAGTTAATTGTATCCAGTTTGCAAATTAATTCCAATTCAGCAGTCTCTGGTTGGAGTCTGTTTTTGAAGTTTTTTAGTTGAAGAATTGCAACTTTTAGGTCTGTAATCGAGTGACCAAAGAGATTGAAGTGTTCTCCGACTGGTTTTTGAATGTTATAATTCTTGACGTCTGATTTGTGTCCATTGATTCTTTTACGTAGAGACTGTCCAGTTTGACCAATGTACATGGCAGAGGGGCATTGCTGGCACATGATGGCATATATCACATCGGTAGATGTGCAGGTGAACGAGCCTCTGAGAGTGTGGCTGATGTGATTAGGCTCTATGATGGTGTCCCCTGAACAGATATGTGGGCACAGTTGGCAACGGGCTTTGTTGCAAGGATAGGTTCCTGGGTTAGTGGTTCTGTTGTGTGGTGTGTGGTTGCTGGTGAGTATTTGCTTCAGGTTGGGGGGCTGTCTGTAAGCAAGGGCTGGCCTGTCTCGCAAGATCTGTGAGAGTGATGGGCCGTCATTCAGGATAGGTTGTAGATCCTTGATGATGTGTTGGAGAGGTTTTAGTTTTGGGGGCTGAAGGTGATGGCTAGTGGCATTCTGTTATTTTCTTTGTTGGGCCTGTCCTGTAGTAGGTGACTTCTGGGTACTCTTCTGGCTCTGTCAATCTGTTTCTTCACTTCCGCAGGTGGGTATTGTAGTTGTAAGAATGCTTGATAGAGATCCTGGAGGTGTTTGTCTGTGTCTGAGGGGTTGGAGCAAATGCGGTTGTATTGCAGAGCTCGGCTGTAGACGATGGATTGTGTGGTGAGCCTCCAGCTTTCATCCAGACCACACCACACAATCCATTGTCTGCAGCCGAGCTCTACGGTACAACCTCATTTGCTCCAACCCCTCGCACAGAGACAAACACCTACAGGATCTCTATCAAGTGATCTTAAAACTACCTGCTGAAGGGAAGAATACCCAGAGGTCACCTACTCCAGGACAGGCCCAACAAAGAAAGGAACAGAACACCCCCAGCCGTCACCTTCAGCCCCCAACTGAAACCTCTCCAGCGCAGCATCAAGGATCTGCAACCTATTCTGAAGGACGACCCATCACTCTCACAGATCTTGGGAGACAGGCCAGACCTCGCTTACAGACAGCCCCTCCAACCTGAAGCAAATACTCACCAGCAACCACACAACAAAAACACTAACCCACTAACCGATCCTTCCAACAAACCCATTGCCAACTCTGTCCACATATCTACTCTGGAGATCTGGAGTACTGTGTCCAGTTTGGGGCCCCACACTACAAGAAGAAGGTGGAAAAATTGGAAAGAGTCCAGTGGAGGGCAACAAAAATGAGTAGGGGACAGGAACACATGACTTATGAGGAGAGGCTGAGGGAACTGGGATTGTTTAGTCTGCAGAAGAGAAGACTGAGGGGGGATTTGATAGCTGCTTTCAACTACCTGAAAGGGGGTTCCAAAGAGGATGGATCTAGACTGTTCTCAGTGATAGCAGATGACAGGACAAGGAGTAATGATCTCATATTGCAGTGGGGGAGGTTTAGGTTGGATATTAGGAAAAAATTTTTCACTAGGAGGATGGTGAAACACTCGAATGCGTTCCCTAGGGAGGTGGTGGAATCTCCTTCCTTAGAAATTTTTAAGGTCAGGCTAGACAAAGCCCGAGCTGGGATAATTTAGTTGGGGATTGGTCCTGCTTTGAGCAGGGGAGTTGTTGGGGACACTGGGACATGGCCACTAGGTAACTCGAGGGGATGGAAGACCACGAGTGTCGATGAAGCCCCCTCGCACTAGGCCCAGGTGTCCTTGGCCCCCCCTCCTGCCTGGAGGCACTCGCAGCAGCTCTGCGTACTAGGCCCAAGTGTCCTTGGCCCCCCCGCCTGGAGGCACTCGCAGCAGTTATGTTGAGGATCTGCAACAATATGTTGCAGAGTCAGACCGCCTGAAACTAAACAAAGCCAAACAGGGCAGATATGGAAGAACAATGCTGAATAAAGCAGCTTTATGTATAGTTTAACAAATGATACAGAGAACAAGGGAACTAGCTGGGAACTGGATTGGCTGGCTATATGGATACTTAGGGCAGCTTGCTATTGGATAGGTATGCTGGGGAAAAGAATGTATAAAAGCCTGTGTAACTTCCTGCTCTGTGTGCAGGATTTGAGATTCTATTCTCCCTGGATCTTTTTGCAGCTGCAAATAAACTTTTCTGCTTCTCCATCCGGTTGTGATTATTGGGTGTAGCACACTGGGTAGCGAACCAACCCCAGCTGTTGTTTAGCCTCTCGGCACTGTGTGCCGGCAACAATAACAATTATCAAAAAGTGTCATGTTTTCTCTAGTGACGTGCTAACATATTTTGTCACCAGGATAAATATGGAATAATTCTAATGAATTACCACAGATTTACATTGGTGTAACGGAAATTATGCATTCAATATCCTGTTTCAGGTTAGTAAAAATAAAAGAATGCTGTGGGTTTTGCGGACGTGTACAAGATACAGATTTATAAAAACAACATGAAAACAGGTAGTTACGCTGGGGAAAGGGGAAGCCTTATTGAAGCTGGTGGGCATACCAGTTGTCCTTTATTCAGGATCAATGTAAAACAATCAAGCTCTTTTGTGGAATAGATGGCTGACTTAATAGAAGTCACCATCAAGTAAAGCTGGAATAGGAGTTGAGCCATACAGTGGAAGGGGCTTTCACTAGGGTCTGAATGCAAATGCAGGGGGATGGGGTTCAGGGCGGGGGGGAGGAAGAGAAGGAGTGTGACACCGCAGAAGCACAAAGGAGCCCCAGAGAAGTATTTGTAGTGTGATCTCAGAAAAAGTTGAGAGAGAGAGTGAGCTTTAGGGTAGACTGCTGGATAGAAAGAGGCTTGGAATTGTGAGCCAAGAAACTATTCCTGCTGTCGTTAGGGAAATAGAACTTTGGGTACATTCTTTGTAAATAAGCAGGATTGTGTCAAAAAAATACCTGACTCCATCATCCATTTCTCCCCCTAATGGAAACAACTCACAAGACCCAAAATAGTCACTAATTGCTCAGGTCAAAAGGGATGACAATATTGTGAATTCTTTTGTTTTCTGTTCTTACATAAAGAATAGACCTGCTTCAGTAAAGAACCATAAACGCTGAAAATACTTTTTTGTTCTCTCAGAGCTAGCTCTCAGTAGATCTAGAAAATAAGAGTGTTTGTTGTTACACAATCCTTAGAATTCAATTATTTGCACAAATCATTTTAATTTTTCTCTGATTAGGATTTAAAAATAAGCAATTAGATAGTCTGTATAGTGTTTAGGAAATTTGTAGGATTAAAATCAGCATGTATTCTGTATACATGGCTTTACCATATATGCAACCTCACATCTACACTTGTAAGAGGACCACATTTCCTGAAGCAGTTTCAAACCACTTCAAGCTAGGACAGTTTTAAGCTACTTTATGTTTCAAATGTGAATGGTGTCCAGCTGTGTCAATTAATTTTTTTAAATTATGACCATGATCTAAGATCCACATTTTCAGAATTGTCTTACATCATTCATATGCTTGGATGAATAAGGCTGCTTTCCTGAACTGCGGTCCATATTTGGAATTGTCTTTATAGTGTAGACTCAAACACCCTTCTTAAACAGTTTGGAAGTTGTTCGATACTCCCTCGGGACCAGATTTACTCTTCTTTACACAGATTTGGGCCCTACTCGGGGAGCGACGTACTCATGTAACTGAGGAGCACAATTTGGCCCTAATATAGGTTCAGTGTCTCAGTTAGGCCTGTCTTTTTATCTTATCTATTGATATGGCATCCATCCCGAGAGTAGAAGAGCAGCTGTCCCATTTCAGACAAGATACACCAATACCGATATTGATTATTCACAATGGGGTTTTTATCTTTGTTGTACTGTTCTTTTTGAGAAATAAGAAAATAAAGTAAAAGTAAAATGTACTTTTTCTCCCAAATCTATGTGCCATTCCTGATCTTGATTGAACAGGAGAGAGCATCTTTCCTCTGAATTAAGAATCCAGCTGAGACAACTACCCCAGCCCCACACATTCTACAAGGGAATCCAAAGTCAGAGCAGTGACGTTCAGTGAAGGGGAGCTGCTCTCTTTGAACATCCTGATAGATGAAATAAAGGACAGGGGATCATCATTAAAAGTACCTTAAATGGGAGCTCAATCCCCAGAGCTATGATTGCTGAACCAGGAAAAAACAAGAAAGTACGTCCTCTCAGGAATTGGCACATTCAAGTTTACAAGAGAGACGATAAAGACTGGCCATGACATAGAAAAATCAAAATTCAAGTTCGCCAGTAAGAACAGAGCCTGAGTAATAGTCAGCTAAAGCATGGAAGGGACAATTTACCCAGGAAGTTACAAGAGCCTTTGTTAAAATGGAGAGCTACTTTTGTCCTTCTGTCTGCTTGCTTCTGGCAAAGGTTGACTCAGGAATAGAGGGGGAATCTCTTGGGGTCCAGCAATTCTGCTGGCTTGGGAAAGTGTGCACTGCATCACCCACTCCTCCCTGTGTGAGACAATCTCTGGGCCTCTGTTTCAACAGTTCAAAACCCTTAAAAATATCTTTCTTTACAGCTCAATACAGAAATTGCCAGAACCTAGTCCTGTACTTTTTTCTTTAAAAACAAACAATGAAATGGGGATGTTTGCACGACAATGATATGAATCGATGTCTGTATTTTTATATCTTTAGACGCCCAACAAATATATAAAAATCTGCATTAAAATAACAATTAGTAAATTTGCAAAACTGAGCAATGGAAAGTTCGGAAATGCCAGGATTCAGGGAGTCTGAGTACTGTGCATGTGCATTTTGACACAGTCTTTAATTGCACAATTGTACTATTTTTTTCCACAGTACCCTCATTCAGTGACCATTGAAGTGCTGTTGGGCCTAAGGTGGGAGTGAAACCCTCGCCAACTGCTAAAGGGTGGTGTGGGGACGTTTTAGAGGGACCACGGGATCCTGTTGCGGGCAGGTCACTCCACTGCAGCATTTCCCTTCTTTGGTCAAATCCCCTCTCGGGGTGGTCCTACGGGGCTGACGCCCACTTCAATTGATAGAGGACACAGGGAGGAGTTCTCAGAGGGGATATACAACCCCCTTCTGCGTGGGTCACCCTGCCCCGCAACGTCCCCTGATTGGTCAAATCCAGTCTCCGGGTGTGTAAAATGCTGCTTGCCCCTGCCAAATTTTCCTAAAAGAAGGGAAGAAAGGCATGTACCTTTTGGGTTATCTGTCAGGTGGCCATCTTGGACTTGGGAAAAGAAGCTGGTGACCTTTAGCCATTTCCTCTATTAGTTTGGGTTGGGAAGCACACTCCCACGCGCGGATTGAATCCGCGTAGATAGGGTCTAACATCCAGGCAGAGACGACACAAAGAGGGATAGGGAGGGTTTTTAGTGAGGTCTACTCACCCGTTCCTGTGTCCATCATGGAGTCCCTCCCTGACGTCCAATGTCAAGAGAGCAGCAGCCGTCCATCGCTGTCCCTGCAAGAGAAGGGAGAGAGAACATCAGCATGATCTCCTGGGTGTAATTGTTTGGGAGACTGGAGCACTTCCAGAATTCAAGTTTTGTTAATCCACCCCTTCTCTAGCCTAGCCTAGTCCTTTTCCCTCTCGTAAATAAAGTCTTGTTTGTGTGCTTACCACTGCCTGGCGTTATTTTCTTGTGCTAAGGCATTCTCTGATGGACTGGCTTTACAAAGAGGACCATGTGGGAAGAATGTATTGTAAGGTTCCCTGCAGCTTGTGAATAGGGTTTGAGTTCTGCCATTTTTAAAGGAAGGAAAAATCCTTCCAGGTGATCCTACGGGGCTGAAACCCACTGTGATTACTTAGTAATCTGTCCTCTTCACTACCATGTTTGTGACCCTCTGTGTCATAGGGAAGTAGCCCATGGCTCATTATGCATCTTTTGATTTAAAATGGACACATATGGTGTACAGACAAAGAAGGACAACTTTTCAAGTCCAGTGTGCACAGAAATGGGATGGACACTTCAAGGATTGAATACAATGCTTTGATCTTCCATCTGTTCATTAAAGAAAGACAAAGGTGCAGATTTGGGAGGCTCATCACTGACTTCCCCATGATCATTCCTCTCTGCGTAATTCCTATGATAAATCTCCTCTCAAGGAAGAGCCTGAGGAAGTGTGATCAGGGGAACTACCCAGAGCACCAGATAAATCAGGGCCCTGAGCTGAGAAAAACCAAGCCTCAGCCAGTTCACATTAATTCAGCTGTCCTCAGCACAGACACCCCTGAAGCACCCGAGGATTCCTTGAAAGGCTTTGAGAGGCTTGGCTCTGCAGAGCGAGAGATGAAGCCTATTACTGCAGGGAAATCAATGACAGAGCACTGTCCACACCAGCACTTAGGTCGGTGTAACTTGTCTCACTCGGGGGGTGGCTTCTTCACATCCCTGAGCGACATACGTTCTACTGACACAACGGGGAGTGTAGATGCAGCCTTAGCAGAGAAGCGACTTAGAAAACAGGTTTTGTTTTGGAGGAAATGCAGGAACCCTGGGTTTGTAATAATGCAAAGGAGAGTCTGACCCCACCAGTCACCTTCCCCACTTTGCACTTGGCCCTGGGATAGTTGTTTTCTCTCAGCCTGTGCCCACTATCATGCCATGTGAAGGGGAAGGAGCCATGCACCTGTCTAGGGGGCTTCTGACATCCGAGAGGGGAGAAAGGAAAAAAGAGGCTCACTCCCACATGCTACTCACACAGGGGGTGGGAACTTTTGAGGTCATTTCAGTCGAGTCAAGGGGCTCCAAAAGAGTCAAAGGTGCTCACGTGACCCTGTCCCTGTCCAACATTAAAGAGGTGAAACAAGGCTGGCAGTTTGGGCTGCTGGACAGAACAAGCCTTCAGGCCGAAAAGCCAACAACCTTTCTCTCCATTTCAGCAAAAGCAACATTCAACAAACCCCCACAAAAACAGGCACCTGAAAATGTCCTGCCCCCGACTGCACCTTTCCAAGGTCTTCTCCGCACTCTCTCCCGCCCCGAGTGAGAATCTGACCCCTTGACCAACACACCACAGTGAGACCCGAATGCAGCTCTCCCTCTGCAGGCAGGATGGTGGAGAAAAACACAGGTGAGAAAACCCTCCCGGCTCAGCTGCGCAGGGAGCCTTGGCAAGGACGTGGTGGAAAGGTGACGCCGGGTTCTCTCGCACGGGAAAGGAGACTCGTGCCCGAGTCCAACCAACCCTTTGGGAACTCGAAGGAAGCCGCATCCCACAGGCGTTTCCACAGCCCAGCCACCAGCCACACACCCAGGCCGGAGGGGCCGGGACACGGGAAGGGGCAGCAGCCAACGCCCCCGGGGGGAGGGCTGGGGCGGGAGCTGCAGCCAGGCCCCTGGAACCGCAGGGAGACGCAGACCCTGACAGCAACCAGCCACGTTTGCCCACATGTGTGTGTGAGACACGTTTGTGTGTGTGTGATGTCTTGTGTGTGTGCTGTGTGTCGTGCAGAGTCTTGTGTTCAGTGTGTGTGTGATGTGTTGTGTTTCGTGTTGTGTGTTGTGTGACATCTAGAGTGTTGTGTGACCTGTTGTGTGTCTGTGATGTGTTGTGTGTCGTGTTGTGTGTGTGTGTTGACTTGTGTGCCGTGTTGTGTGTCATGTTGAGTGTGTGTTGTGTGGTTGTGGTGTCATGAGACGTGTTGTGTGTGACGTGTGTGTCGCACGCACAGACACAACACATTGCATGTCACATACGCAACATGACACACGTGCACATCACACACACAAAACATCACACCTCACACGCACACACACAACACGTTAGCTGTCGCACGATGCACATCACATAATTGCATGGACACTCACAACACGTCGCATCGAACGTTATACACACAGCACATCGCACTTCAGACATACAACACGTTGCGCGTCGCACGCACGCACAGCACGTCGCATGTCACACTCACAAACACGTCTCACACACGCACGATACGACACACACCACATTACACAGACAGTACAACACACAAAACGGCACACAACACAACACAGGCACACAACCTTATAAACAACACATCACAGACACCCATACAGACACACACACAACACGACACACAAAACATCACACACACTCAACACAACATTCTAGATGACACCCAACACATACAACACATCACACAATGCGTCACACACACATATACGTCACACACACAAACAAACACAAGACGATACACAACACAACACACACACACACTGCACACACCATGTCACAGAAAACATGTAACATGACAGCACACGCACAACACCACACACACACTGAATATGACACACAAAATGGCCTACATTACACACACACAACACATCACACACACACCAGACCACAAAGACACACACACAACATGTCACACACACAGCACACCGCATGTCGCACAGACACAAAACACTACACCCATGTCACACACACAATAAAACACACATGTCACACAGACAGACACAAACACGCACAACATGACACACACCACATCTCACACACACACACACACACACACACACTATGTCACACACAACACCAAAACCACAACACCACACACACACTCAACACATCACACAACATGACACACAGATAGACACAAAGAAACACGACACACAACACGTCACACACACAACACTACACAAAACACGTCACACACACACACCCCACTTCACATGTCACCACAAACATACCACCACACACGCAATCCACACAACACTCTAGACGACACACAACACACACACAACATGACACACAAGACGTCACACACACACACAACCAGTCACACACACACATATCACGATGCACACAAGACGAGACACAAAACAGCTCACACACACAAACACAGACAACACGACTGTCAAAGGAAAAATGAGTTAGCCGGTCTCTCACCAATTTCGGTGTTAGATTCGACTCTAGGATCCCACGAACTTCTCAACTCTGAGTCCAGTTTCCACCAGCGTCCTGTATTAGGCCACCGAAATACAGCCCGAGCTGGGTGCCTCCGGAGAGGGACCCCGCCCCTCAGACACTGCAAGCGTGTGTACCCTCGAAGGTTGGTAACACCGCCCTCGCCCGCCTCCAAAGTCCGACCCCCTCATCTGAGTCGGGGTCTCTGCTCTTCCTGACCGGGCAGTTCTGCTGCTGAGTGGACAGGCCGTTGCGGGTGTCAGATGCCTCCTGAGGACGATGAGTTCTTCTTTTTGCCTTTCTCCCTTAGCTCCAGGGATAACGGGCGGCCCCGCCTGGTTTGGCAGCTGCTTCTCCAGCCTTCCTCGCAGGTCAGCTCGACCTCGGCCGAAGGCTTCAACTACTTTACTCACGTATGCGGAGTTAGTAACTCCTGCGAAGTCACAAGAGCAAACTTCTTAAACAAACATTTATATAAAATAGCATGTATATCTATATCTTCCTGCTGTATTTTCCCCTGCATGCATCTGATGAAGTGGGCTTTAGCCCATGAAAGCTTATGCTGAGATAAATTGGTTCGTCTCTAAGGTGCCACAAGTCCTCCTCATTCGCTTTTCCCGACTGATTGTGCTGGGGACTCTGCCTGGCTCCAGCACTCCGGTCCCTCAGCTACCAAGGCCACCTGGGAACCCCGATCGAATCCAGCTTCAAGGAGTGCTGAGATCCATCTGTCTCTTTCTGTGCCTCTGTCTCTCTCTAGGTATGGCCTCCTGACCCTGCCTCCTGTGATCAGTTATAGTTTGCTAGCCCCCACCCCACCTCCATGGGTGGTTTTGGCTTCTCCATTCACTCTGCAGCAACGCTCCTTGTACCCAAGCTAAAGATCCCTGCAGCCCCAAAAATCCTCGGGGGTTTGCTCAGCAAGTGGGTTACTAGCAGAACGGTTGTGGGGTGAAGGTGGGGATAGGGAGGTGCTGAACCTGGGGACAAAGGAGGGTGGCAGATTAAGGTGTCACTCAGCCCAGCCCGCTGAGTCCAAAGACGTATGAGGGGACCAGCTTTAAATTGCTGTTCGATCCAGCCCACTGAGTCCCGGGACACATCAGGGGTCAGCTTGCGAGTGCTGATGACCCAGTCCTCTCTAACATGCTAACTTCATGTGTGTGTGCCTGTGTGTCTGTTCATGTTCATCACATTTGGGGGCTGGAAGACCCCAGCCCTGGGGAACCGAGGTCCTGCACGGTAGCTCCATTGGGAGGGAACTTGCAGAAGGAAGGAGTAGCGATCCATAGGAAAACACAAGTGACAAAAGCAGCACATTGACAGAATTGCAAAATCTCCCCCCACCAGAAGAGTAATCCTAACAAATGGGCGTACCCCAAGGTAAAGGGCAATTCTGGTAACAGCTCATTTGGGGCTTGTTTGGAAGGGGGATGGACGTCATTCTTGCGACAAGGCACCTGCTATGGCCAAAAACACTTTAGCCCTGTGCGCCCTTCCAGACAAGTCTTATGTCCCAAATACTTTGGGTCTTCCGGGATAAGTCCCCGAATAATCAAGGATCTTGACCAAAAAGGTCGTCACGTCCAAAAAGGAAGAAAGGTTGTCGTTGTGTAGACCATGAAACAAGCCCTGCAACTTCTGGACACGTATCCCGACAGCCCACAGGGTGCACATCAAGGAACGTTCAAAGCGAGACGGGCGTTCTTTTTGGGGAGACTAACCCCCGTTGCGCTGACCAGGAGAAGGGGGAAGTGGGAGCCTGCAGCGCCATCTAGCGGCCAAAGGAGAAATCGCCGGCTTCTGGACCTGTGTGCGCCCTTGGTTCGGTTCCCATGCAAAGCTGTGTCACGCCAGGTTGGGAAAACGGGCTTCTGCTAAACGACATCATCCTCTGGAATGACTCAACCCGATAGGACACCTCCTACGATACACTGCTCCGAGTGACGCTCTCAAACAGGTCCCCACAGCTCCCCAGCCGCCCCCCACCAGGAGGCAGGTGTGAGAGGATTGTTCTCCCCAGATGACAGAGGGAGAAACGAAGGCTGAGAAAGGCGAAGGGCCTCGTCCTCCATCACACAACCTGTCGGGATAGAGTTGGGAACAGGACCCGGGTGTCCTGACTTTCAAACAAACCATCAATCTGGAGTTTCACACACTGAATGATCAGAATAAAGGGACCTGCAATGAGCTACAGACCAACAACCATTCACACTGATTCTTCAGCAAGTGTTTCAGAAGCACGAGAACACCAGCGAGAACCAGGAACGGCTCAGAGACAATCAGCAGCGAGAGGGAGAACAATTCACCAAGCAGATGATTGGTTCTGGCTTATTTCCTGGGCCTTAAAAGAGAACAACAAAGTACTGAGTCTCCTCCCTGCCACGACACCCCCTGCTCAGCCAATCAGCGTGGAGACTCTGGCAGTGGGCTGAGGGTTCCCCAGATGGCCCAGGGATGGCTCAGGTCACCGGTGAGGATCACTCTCAGAACACGCTTCCTGTCCCATCTCTTTGGGAGGCCTCCCACCATGAGGGCTACAGAGCAGCCCCCTCCTCACCAGTGGAGGGAGGGAAGCAGGAAAAGGGAAACCAAAAAAGACAAATCCCAAGGAGTCGAAGGGACAAAGGCCTAGCTGGGGGAAAATTGTCCCACCTTAACCTCCTGTTTTCCGTGCCGAGAATTTGGCCAGCACCGGGCGGATCAGGCTGCCTCGGTACCAAACCTCTCTGGGGCTCTTCCCTTCTCCACAGGGACGTCTGTCTTCTCGCTCAATGAGCAGTGGGAAAGGAGAAAACTCCAGAGAGGCTCCACCTCGCGCTCACATACGAGACCCTGAATTCTCTCTCAGTCCTCAAGGAGACACCTCAAGAAGGAGACTCCCTGCAGCAAAGCCCCAGGGGTCTCTGAGATCCCCCTGCCCTGCAGCCTGTCCTCCCTGGCCGTTGTCGTGGACTCTCTGTGAGGTCACCACCTCCCAACCTCCTTTCACCAATCAGCTGAGTGCTGCAAAAGGCCCTTGTGATGTCACTGCCACCCCCACCCCTGCCCTGCAGGGCTCATGTCCTGCCCCGAGCCGGCTCCTGTGCGTGTTTGAGCTGCTCCCCCTGGGTCACCCCCACACACTCAGTGGTCGTGCAAGGGTTCACGCAGGCCACACGTGGAACCATCAGAGGATGCTCAATGTGCCGCACTCGGTTTTGCAGAGGTTTGGAGACTTGAAGGCCAGAAGAGACTGTTAGATCATCTCATCTGGCCCCCCTACACATTACAGGCCTCCTGCATGGTGCAGTCGTGAGTTTTGGACCAAAGCAGACTCGAGAAAGGCATCTCATCAAGGGATGGAGGAAGCACCACTTCCCTTGGGAGTCTGGAGGAAATTGATGCTGTGGGGGGCAGGGAATTGACCCCAAGGCCACACTTGTGAGTCTGTATCATAACACACATGAACAACAGCACTGCGCGAAGTATGTACACGTCACCTTAACTCTGATGTTTCCTAACGTTTAAAGGCCTGGTCTCCAGGGTTTTCTTTGTGCTTACAGATCGATTTTGGGGAGAGATGCAATCATTTAGCTCAGAGTGGGAGCCATGTTAGTCTGTATCAGCAAAAAAAACCCAACCAAACAAACAAAAAAACAAAACAAGGAGTAGTTCTGTCACCTTAGAGACTAACAAATGTATTTGGGCACATTTGATGGTGTGGCTGATGTGATTAGGTCCGAGGATGGTGTCCCTAGACTAGATATGTGCAGTGGGTTTGTTGCAAGGATAGGTTCCTGGGTTAGTGTTTTTGTTGTCTGGTTGCTGGTGAGTATTTGCTTCAGGTTGGGGGGCTGTCTGTAAGTGGGGACTGGCCTGTGAGATTGAGGGATCGTCCTTAAGAATAGATTGTAGATCCTCGATTCTGCCCTGGAGATCTTTTAGTTGGGGGCTGAAGCTGATGGCTGGTGGCGTTCTGTTCCTTTCTTTGTTGGGCCTGTCCTGGAGTAGGTGACTTCTGAGTATTCTTCCTTTCAGCAGGTGGGGATTGTAGTTTGAAGAATGCTGTCATAAATATAAAGGGAAGGGTAAACCCCTTTAAAATCCCTCCTGGCCAGAGGAAAAATCCTCTCACCTGTAAAGGGTTAAGAAGCTAAAGGTAACCTCGCTGGCACCTGACCAAAATGACCAATGAGGAGACAAGATACTTTCAAAAGCTCGGGGGAGGGAGAAAAACAAAGGGTCTGTGTCTGTCTGTATGCTGCTTTTGCCGGGGATAGAACAGGAATGGAGTCTTAGAACTTTTAGTAAGTAATCTCGCTAGGTATGTGTTAGATTATGATTTCTTTAAATGGCTGAGAAAGGAACTGTGCTGAATGGAATGACTATTCCTGTCTGTGTGTCCTTTTTGTAACTTAAGGTTTTGCCTAGAGGGATTCTCTATGTTTTGAATCTAATTACCCTGTAAGGTATCTACCATCCTGATTTTACAGAGGGGATTTCTTTACTTCTATTAAAAGTCTTCTTGTAAGAAAACTGAATGCTTTTTCATCATTCTCAGATCCAAGGGTTTGGGTCTATGGTCACCTATGCAAATTGGTGAGGATTTTTACCAAACCTTTCCCAGGAAGTGGGGTGCAAGGGTTGGCAGGATTTTGGGGGGAAAGACGTGTCCAAACTACGTTTCCCAGTAAACCCAGTTAGAGTTTGGTGGTGGCAGTGGAGATCCAGGGACAAAGGATAAAATTTATTTGTACCTTGGGGAAGTTTTAACCTAAGTTGGTGAAAGTAAGCTTAGGAGGTTTTCATGCAGGTCCCCACATCTGTACCCTAGAGTTCAGAGTGGGGGAGGAACCTTGACAAATGCTTGATAGAGATCCTGTCGGTGTTTGTCTCTGTCTGAGGGATTGGAGCAAATGCGGTTGTATCTTAGAACTTGGCTGTAGACAACGGATCGTGTGATGTGGTCTGTATGAAAGCTGGAGGCATGTAGGTAAGTATAGCGGTCCAGGATAGGGTGGTGTTTATGTGACCATTGCTTATTAGCACTGTAGTGTCTAGGAAGTGGGTGTCCTGGGTGGCCTCTCCTTCTGCCCCTCCACCCCCACCAACATGATACAGTTCTGCGGTGACCTGAAATGCGACTTTCCACGTCTCCGACGGAAGCAATATTTCCAACACACCTCTGAACAACACACTAATCCACAGAGACCTTCCGACCAACACGACAAAAAGAAGGATTCTGCCTGAAGGTCGAAACAGCAGACTGGACTTAAACTTGAGTGCTTCAGCCGACAAGCACGGGCTGAAGTGGTCGAAAAGCAGCATCACTTGGCCCATAACCTCAGCTGTGCAGAACACAACACCGTCCACAGCCTCAGGAACAACTCTGACATCAGAATCAAAAAGGCTGACAAAGGAGGTGCTGTCGTCATCCTGAATAGGTTGGAATATGAACAAGAGGCTGCTCGGCAGCTCTCCAACTCCACATTCTCCAGCCCATTCCCCTCTGATCCCACTCAGGGTGACCAAGAGAAACTGCATCATCTGCTCAAGAAACTCCCTGAAAAAGCACAAGAACAAATCTGCACAGACCCACCCCTAGAACCCCGACCAGGGGTCTTCTATCTGCTACCCAAGATCCATAAACCTGGAAATCCTGGACGCCCCGTCATCTCAGGTATATCTGGCTAGGGATGCTGGTCGCGCAGGGCCTGAGGAGAGAGTCGACACAGCCAGATACTCCTGCTGTCTGGATGCCCATACCTGAGAGGATTTCATCGCAGTCTCTCACGAGGGGGTTCAGGCTCCAGTGCTCTGCTCTGTTTTCCCAGCCCTGTGCAGGGGGTTGTTTCCAGTTTCAGAAATGGGGCAATGTTCACACACTCCCAATGGGTCTTTGCATGAATCAGGCCCTAAGCCAGGGGCAGGCAAACTTTGGCCTGATGCCGGATCGGGTTTCAGAAATTGTACAGAGGGACAGTTAGGGGAGGCTGGGCCTCCTCAAAGAGCAAGACATGGCCCGGCCCCCGCCCCCATCTGACCCCCGCTTCTCGCCCCCGGATGGCCACCCCGGGCCTCCGGCCCCATCCAACCCTTCTGTTCTCTGAG
The DNA here is from genome assembly GCF_965140285.1 of Lepidochelys kempii. Taxonomy (NCBI): domain Eukaryota; kingdom Metazoa; phylum Chordata; order Testudines; family Cheloniidae; genus Lepidochelys; species Lepidochelys kempii. The sequence continues at coordinate 4,583,536 of NC_136407.1, forward strand.
GGGCTCCAGATCCCCCTCCCCTAACAGCCCCCCACCACTCCATCCAACCCCCCCTCCTTCCTGTCTGCCACCTGGACCTTCTGCCCCATCCAACCAGCCCTTCTCCCTGACCGCCCTGGGACCTCCTGCTGCCATTCAACCTCCTGTTCCCCGCCCTCTCACCACCCCGACCCCATCCACCCCCCAGCCCCTGACCCCCCCCGAACTCCCCTGCCCTCTACCCCACCCCTCCCTTGCTCCCTGCCCCCTGACCGCGCAGCCTGGAGCCCCAGGACCAGCCGCCGGGCCGCACTGCAGAGAGCCCCGGGGTCGGCCAGGCTCGTTGCCCCGCTGCCCGGAGCATGGGCCGGCGGCGCTGGGAGCGGAGGCTGCGGGGGGGGAACGGCAGGGACGCGGCCGGGGGCTCTCCAGAACGGCTCAGAGCCCCCGGCCCCTCTTCTGCCCCCCCCCGCTCCCCACATGTCACAGCCACCCCACCCAGCTGAGACACCCCACCCCACAGACCCCTCCCCTCCCTACAGCCCCCCATAGCCATGCTGTGTCCCCCTGGGAGCTGCCATGGTGCTGCCCCTCCCAACCCAACCCAACAGCCGCAGCCATGCCATTGACCCAAGTCCCCAATCCAGGTCCCCTATAGCCTCTCCCTCCCCCACATCCCTCCCAGACCCAGTCCCCATCCCTACAACCCAATTGCCACCTGTCCACAAGCCCCCTTTCCTCCTCCCACAGCACCAATCCATCCCCTACCCTCCCACAGCTCCCACCACACAGACCCCTCCACCTCCCAGCTGGGCCCCCTCCCCGCCCCCCTCCACCCCACCCACCCCGTCAGACACCCGCCCCCGCTGGTGCACCAGGGTTTCCCCAAGACCCACCAACAGCTGTGAATGGTGTGGGGGAGAAGGTGTTGGCATTTGGTTGTGTATTGGTATTGTGTGTACGTGTCGAGGCTTGTGGGGGCTTTGTGCTGGGGGAGAAACTGAGCCCTGATTCGGGGCCAGGGCTTCTCTGACTCGGGGTCCTATGAAGGGAGCCAGCCTGTCAGGCCGTGGCACAGGAGCCAGCAAACAGGGCTGTAAACAGGGGAGTCTGAGGGGGAGTTTGTCTTGTGGTGCTTGTTTGGGGTTTGTTGTTCCTGTGGGGGGTGGGATTTGGGTGTTTCCCAGGTGAACAGGATTTAGGTGGGAAGGCGATGACAGACACAGAGGCAGCGGTGGGAGTGACTCATGTCGTGGAAGACACAATGGAGATGACTGGCTGTGGAAGCTGCCGCATGTCCATGATCCTGGAGGGGGGACCTGGTAAGAGTTTTGTCTGCATGAAATGCCGTCTGCTCGAGCTGATGGAGGAGAAGATCTGAGGTTTGGAGATGCAGGTGGAAAGTCTGGTTGAGTTTAGAAAGGGGTTTGAGCAGATGATGGAGCAAAGACATGAGGTATCTGAAGGGAAAAGCTCAGACTTGCAGATGGAAGCAGGACTGAGGAATTCTGAGGGGAGACTGCTGGGTGAGGAAAGTGGTCAGTGAAAGCATGTGACTAAAAAAAAACCAGGCAGAGGAAAAGACGGGCTAGTGAAGGAGAAATAGAGCTCAGGAATAGTTTTTGAGAGTTGGAAAATGAAGAAGGGGCTCAACAGGTAGTCACTGAAGGTGGAGGGGCAAGGAGGAAGAGAAGAGTGGCTAGTCCTATAGGAAAAGGGGAAGAGTCAATGGAGACTACACCAAATATGAGCCGCAGGAGGATACAGGATGGGTTGAAGAGGATTACAAGGGAGAATAGGAATGGAAAGAACTTGCAGCCAGAGGGAACAGGGGATAGACTGGAGAATAGCACCGTCACCAGGGAAAGGCAGGGCTACGTGATCGGGGACTCTTTACTGAGAAGACTAGACAGGCCTGTAACCAGAGCTGATCCAGAGAATAGAAGGGTGTGCTGTCTTCCAGGTGCTAAGATACGGGATGTAGATCTGAGGTTGAAAAGGATCCTAAAGGGAACGGGAAAGAATCCCCTAATTATCCTTCATGTGGGAACAAATGATACAGCTAGATTCTCGCTGGAAAGGATTAAGGGAGACTGTGCTTGGCTGGGGAAGACGCTAAAGGAAATCGAGGCTCAGGTGATCTGTGGTGGGATTTTGCCTATTCCTGGAGAAGGTCAACAAAGGCGTGACAAGATTATGACTATCAACAGATGGCTCAGGCAGTGGTGCTAGAAGGACAGCTTTGGGATGAATGGCCACTGGGAGGCATTCCTGGACAGAGGACAGTTCTCTCGGGATGGACTTCATCTGAGTAGGGAAGGAAACAGACTTCTAGGATGGAGGCTGGCACAACTGATTAAGGGAGCTTTAATCTAGGAATCTGGGGGAGATGATTGGTTGGGGAATGTCCAGGTAATCTCCATGCCGGATTTTAGCCTTGAGAGGGAAGAAAAGAAAGTAAGAAAGGATACAGCCGTGGGTAGGGGAATGGCTATAAGGAGGAAGGGCAGTGTGGACACCAGTCTAGTAGGTTCTGCTGGCTGTGGAATGACCGTGCCTCATTGGGTAAAGAACGTGAGCGAGGCCAAACAGCAAAAATGAAGATGTTTGTACACCAATGCGAGGAGCCTTGGTAACAAAATGGAGGAATTAGAGGTACTGGTGCAGGAAGTGAAACCAGATATTCTCGGGATAACAGAAACAGGGTGGAATAGTCGTCATGACTGGACTACGGGTGTTGAAGGGTATGTGCTGTTTAGGAAAGACCGAAATAAAGGTCAAGGTGGTGGAGTAGGATTGTCTATCAATGAGGAGGTCGAATGTAAAGAAATCAGCGATGGAATGGATAAGACAGAGTCCGTCTGGGCAAAAATGACATTGGGGAAGCAAACGACTCGAGCCTCCCCTGGGATAGTGCTTGGAGTCTGCTAGAGGCCGCCGGGATCTCATGTGGATATGGATCGAGCCCTCTTTAATGTTTTTAATGAAGTAAATACTCATGGAAACTGCGTGATCATGGGAGACGTCGCACGCGCGCACAACACGACACACAACCCGTCACACACACACAAATCACACACAACACATCACACACTGAACAAAACACTCAAGACAACACACACACAACCACGTCTCACACACACACGACACACAACGTCTCACACACAGAGACACGTCTCTCACACACGCCGACACACATGCGAGGCACACGACGGCTCTCACACACGTCCACACACACACACACGACACATAATGTCGCACACATGCCGACACACACACACACGCCGACACACAATACTGACACACATGAAACCGACAAACACACGACACAGACAACGACTGACACACACACACAAGACACACGACGTCTCACACACACACACACACATGACGTCTCACACACACACACAACTTCTCTCACATAGGCCCACACATGACACGCCCACACAACACACGCCCACACAACGCATGCAGAACACATGCCCACACACACGACACATGCACAACACACACCACACCACACGACACGCCCACACACACAAAACACAACACAACATACGCCCACGCCGAAAGACACACACCACACACAACTCACACCCACACCCACACACACCCACACCCACCCGCCGACTCACGACGACTCACACACAGCGAGACGGCAAACACACTGACACACATGACGTCTCACATGCCCACGACACGACACTGACACGTCACACGACACACAAGACGGCAGAGGACACGACACCGAAATCACACCCCAGAGACGACCCCCCGCGGGGGCGAGAGCGGAGCGGGGACGGTCGGGGGAACTCGGTCTCTGGGCGGCGCGTGGGGCCGGTGTGGGCGGGAGGGAAGAGGGCGGCAGGGCCGAGGGCGAGATTCCCAGCCCCCGTCGAGCGCTGTGGAGCGAGGGCTCCGGCTCGGCTCTCGCAGCGGCTCTGGCGAGGAATGGTGCCGGAGCTCTCGCTGGAGGGGAACGCGGCAGGAGGGGCCTGAGCCGCTTGGGCCTCTTTCCAAGGAGGCGGAACCAGGCCTCCGCTCTCTGCCCGCTGCAGACCCGGCTGCCAGGTCGGCGCTTCCAGTTCCTCGTCCGCACTCGCCGTCTTCTCGTGTGTTCGCCAACTCGCTCTCTCTCCTCTGCTCTCCTGGTGCCGTCTCCCTTGGTAGGACACGGGTAGGTGTGCATTCCCACAGGTGAGGTCTCGGGAGCCATGGAGACGTCGGAGCGGAGGAAAATCATGCAGGGCAGTAGAAAGGCTGCTGAAAGTACCTGAAGAGACAAAGGAAATGAGAAGGGGGGAGTCCAGACTAAGACAGGAGTCTAGTCTGTAAAGAGAAACAACGGGAAGTCTAAGCTACAGAAACTCTTCAAGTTGCCAAAAGACATTTAGGATGGGAAATGACTTCTTGAATCCAGTCTCTTTAAGATTTTAGCCTTAGTACGTGTGTGTATTTGTATTTGCTTAGCAATCTGCCTTCTTCTGTTTGCTATCCCTTATAATCACTGAAAATCTGCCTTTTCTAGTGAAACTATTTGTTGTTTATTATTATTATTAAACTCAGTTTGTGCAACGGGTGCTCCGGGAGGAAATGATTTGTGTGTTACTCCAAGGGGCCGCCCGGTGTCACTGTTGCTCCATGAGGGAAATGCTTTGTGCAATACCTGGTTTAGCCACCCACTGTCACTGTTGGTCCAGGAGGGAAATGATTTGTGCAATACCTGAATTGGCCACGCAGTGTCCCCATTGCTCCGTGAGGAAATGCTTTCTGCATTACTCCAAGTGGCCACCCGGTGTCACTGTTGGTCCAGGAGGGAAATGATTTGTGCATTACACTGACTGGCCACCCGGTGTCACTGTTGCTCCGTTAAGAAAATTATTTGTGCATTACCGTGAGTGGCCACCGAGTGTCACTGTTGCTCCATGAGGAAAATGCTTTGTGCAATACCTGGATTAGCCACCCAGTGTCACTGTTCCTCCACGATGGAAATGGTTTGTGCATTATCTGGATTGGCCACACACATCACTGTTGTTCGGGGGGCGGCGGGGGGGATTGTTTGTGTGTTACTCCTGAGTGGCCACGTTGTGTCACTCTTCCTCCATGAGGGGAATGCTTTGTGCATTACCCTGTGTGGCCACCCAAGACAACACACACATCACACACAAAACATCACACACACACAACACGACAGACGACACTCACACACACACACACACACAACACAACACCGACACACACAGAGAGAACACGTCACACATACAGAAACACATCTCTCACACACACACAGCACAGGACACCGACACACTCAAACAACATGACACACAAATAAAATGACACACAAAACAGCACACAACACGACACACAAAAATCACACACAACACACGACACTGACACACACACACACACACGAGACGAGGCACAAAACGGCAGACATGACACAGAAATCACACATGACACCGACACCCACACACAATACAACACACAACACCTCACATGACACACAAAACAGCACACGTGACACACACACACACAACACGATGCACAAAACATCGCTCACAAAATATCACACACCCACACACGACACACACACAGACAACACGACACAAGACACACAAAACGGCACACAACACGAGACACAAAAATCTCACACAACACATGACACCGACACACACAACATGGCACACAACACGGCACACACCGTCACATGCACACAACACAGCATACAACATGGCACACACACACTCAACATGGACCACAACACGCACACATAAACACGTCTCACACACACAAAACGACACACAAGTCACACACACAACACGCAACACGACACACACAACACGACACCCAGCAGGTTTCATCGAGGAGGAGGATGTCCCGGGGTCCCCGGGCGATGCTCTGGGACTGCTCCCCAGGAAGCCAGGCAGGACTCTGGGGAAGTCTCCTCTCGGGGAGCAGCCTGTCTGCAGGACACACAGCTCCCCCGGCTCCACCTTCCTGGCTCTGACCTCGGAGCCTTCAGCCTCCTCTGCCCCTCCCTGCGCTTCCCACAGCCAGTCCGCCCAGGCGGGGTCCTGGGGGGGGCAGAGGGTCCTGCCCCCCAACTCCGCAGTCAGACGGGACTCTCAGCCAGCCAGGAAAACAGAGGTTTATTAGACCACAGGGACATGGTCTAACACAGAGCTTGTAGGTGCAGAGAACAGGACCCCTCAGCCGGGTCCATTTTGGGGGGCAGTGAGCCAGACAACCCCGTCTGCCCTTCACTCCATGTCTCCAGCCAGCCCCCAACTGAAACTCCCCCCAGCCCCTCCTCCTCTGGGCTTTGTCCCTGTCCCCGGCCAGGAGGGCACCCGATTCCTTTGTTCTCCAACCCTTTAGCTCTCACCTCGCAGGGGGGAAGGGCCCAGGGCATCAGGTGCCAGGAAAGAGGGTGTCGGCCATTCTCTGTGTCCAGACCCCTGCACACACCTGCCCTCCAGAGCTCTGCAACGATCATACACCTTACCCCACCCCCTAGATCCTGAAGAACTGCATAGGGGAAACTGAGGCACCCCCACACAATTCAGAGGAAACATGAAGTCCTGCTTCATCACAGATGACTCCAGGAGGTGAGTTGCTTGCTATCCTACCATGTTTTTCTGTCTCTCTCCTCTAGTATGTTGGCCAACACACACATTCTGTCTCTGTCTCTCTCCTCTCCTGGTGCCAACGATGACCAGACCCCAGGTGCCTGGGCCCCAGTGCCCCGCCTGTGCTCCATCTCTTCCTGTATCTGCCTCACCCCTTCTCCCAGCCCACACTGCCCACCGCTGCCTGGATGATTTCCCCCTCTCCTCCACTGCACCCCCCTCTGTGGGGTCCCTGCCACTCACCGTCTGCCTCCTCTCCTCCACCCCCTCCCCCGCTTCCCCACGGGTCACTCTGGGGGCCGGTTTTCTTCACCATCTTCATGCATGATCTGGAGGACGGGATGGATTGCACCCTCAGCAAGTTCGCAGATGACTCTTAGCTGGGGGGAGAGGGAGATACGCTGGAGGGTCGCGATAGGGTTCAGAGTGACCCAGACAAATTAGAGGATTGGGCCAAAAGAAATCTGATGAAGTTCAGCAAGGACAAGTGCTGAGCCCTGCACTGAGGAGAGAAGAATCCCATGCACTGCCCCAAGTATGCCATGTCCCCGCCCCGAACCGACCCTCCCGGAGCATCCTCAATTCCATGAAACAGCTGTTCTGGGGTGGGCAGGAAGTGCTGGGAGGGAGAGTGGGGAGTTGCTCAGTGGGGGTGTGTCTCTCTGGGTGGGGTCTGTGTGTGTTTACGCACAAGCTGATTGTGATGTCACGGAGGCCAACAGCATGCTTCTCCTGGGGACGGGTGGGGGCGGGTGTGGCAACAGGCAGGTCTCAGCGTTCCCTTTTGATTTGAAAGTGGCCATCTCTCAGGTCTCCTCCTGCTTCAGCCTGTCAGGTTCTTTGGAGGCAGATTTAGATGATTTTATCTTTCAGCAGACTAGTCGTGGGGAATTTCCAGGGATCGAACCAAAAGGGAAGATAACAAAACTCGTGTAGAATTTAGATTGAGATCTCCATCAATAGTCTTTCCCTTGGAGTGGCCCCAATGCACTCCTTGCCTTCAAGTTGGGAATAGAAACCCTTTGTCTCCTGTCATGACTGCCAAAGAAATGTGTATTGAGAGAATATCGATCTCAGAATTTACATGATTGAAATGCACATAAATGAGCTCAAATAATGCAGAAGAAATGAATCTTAAGATATTGAAAGTGATACAGCTCCACTCCCATCCCCTGGCTGTCATCTTGGTAGTTCTCTCAGAAAGAATCTCATGGCGATAGATCTCAAAACTCTCTACAAATTCTACTCTACCCCCTTGGGCTAGAGAAAAGAGATGTGTCGATCCCCCCGCCCCACAATTCCTTTCCAGGAAAGGGGTTTCAATCAACTGTCGCCTACATTTGTCATGGGTCTCGCTGTGATTTCTTTGTCCTTGTTTTGGAGGCCTAACTTCTGACTGGATATTGGAAATAATATGGGTCATTCTTCATTTCAAGTTGACTGATTCTTTCCCCCATGCTAATACATTCCAGATTTTCAAATAGTTGAGAAGAAGTCAACATATTTGCAGCTGCTAATTCATCCTTCCAGACCCTCAAACCCTTGAGATGACAATCTTTTCTTTCTTTTCCTGGCTTCTCTGGGAACAGAGCTTTCTTGGTTTGCAGCTTGGCCCGATCTGTTCCCAGAGTCCCAACATTCTGTGCACAAAGGAGTGGGGTTAAGAAGGAAGCATTTTTGCAACTAGGCCCAGGCAAAGAACATAGAAACTGACCTTTTGCTCTTTCTATCCCTAGCCTCTGTTTGCCAGGTGCCAGGAATGAGCAACAGGAATGGATCGCTTGATGATTCCCTATTCATTCCTTCTGGGGCACTCAGCACTGGCTACTGTCAGAAGACAGCGTACTGGGCTCAATGGACCTTTGGTGTGACCCAGTCTGGGCGGTCTTGTGTTGCTTACCTTGTTGGTTGCAGCAACCAGTCCTGGCTATTAGAGGAGCAGATGGCTTCAAAAGACCACTCTCGTGGATCTGGGAATCCTGGGCAAACTAATTCCCTTCCTTTCGAGAAGGACAGAAAAACCCATTTCCTCCTTCTTTCTATTCCAGGCTTCGTTCCTTTTTCCAAAGACTCACCTCTCGGGAGCACAGAGAGATCCACGTGCACAAAGTGCTCGTCCAACCTGCAGCCATTGAGACATGCTCTGGCCTCAGCCCCCAAGAACAGGCCTTGCCAGAGAAGCCCCAAGGAAGAAAATGCTCATGGACCATCATGAAAACACTCTGTGTCTGTTGCCAATCCCACAACTCGATGGCAGAGAGCAGTGAGGAGAGAACAGCTTCCTCTCCAAGAAGGTGGACGCACTTGTCCCTGCAGAAGAAAGCAGCGGAGACCCAGGTAGAGGCAGAGGAGGTGAATCTGCAGGAGACAACACACAAAGCCGAAGCGGATCTTACAGGTGAGATGGTTCAATCCACATGGTTCGCGAGGAGCATGTGAGGAACACTCACACCAGTCACTCGACAAGCCTCGACATCAGGGCCATCTCATGGGACAGTGATGGGTACCTCCGGCTCTGGAATCCATATAGAGGGTGGCAGAGGTCCATGGCTGAGGTGGGGAGAGCTGACAATGTCAGGTCACCCCCCTCTGGGGATCTGGCACGGTGGGGTGGGGACTACTAACATTGTTCCAGGCTGGAAGGAGAAGAGAGAGGCTGGACGTTGGAGGAAATCCTTTCTTTTCTCCTGGATTGGGTCCCTTTCCTCAAGAAAATGCTCCAGAGGTCTCAGCAGGTCACAGCTGGAAACCGTACCAGAGCTGAGTCATTCCTTCTTGGGGGGTTCAATGCAAAAGGAGGCCAGGTGCCCATCACTGACAGGAAAGGGGTGCAAGGGGAGGGGAAGAGTAGAGGACACCATTGAAAAGAAACTGGCCCCGAGGGAAGAGGAAGCCTCGTGTGGTTAAAGCCTCCAGCTAGGAGTCAGGAGAGCAGAGTTCTCTGCTGAGCTCTGCCAACAACCTTCAGTCTGACCCTGGGCAATTCGCTTCAGGGCTCTGGGCCCAACTTCCATCCTCTGTAAACCAGGGGGAAGACATGGAAAAGCAAAATGTTAAGAATGTTTCTTTCTGCTGCAGGGACGAAGAAGGAGCCGTCTGACATGAAGGGGAAGTGGGAAAAAGGAAGCCCAGAAGAGCAGGAAGAAGAGCACACTCCCAGCCCCTCATTAACAAGCAGCTCCCATATGACGATGGTAATGGTGCTGTGTGGTCGTGCTCATGGAAAGCATCCCTTGCTGTGTGTAGGAATATCTCCCAGGGGCTGAAAAGAAACACTGGTCAAGGGTGATCAACTCCAGACAGTCTTTATCTGGGTCGCTTGAACGAGGCCCACTTTGACAAAGGGGTTTAGACACCTAAAGAAGTCCAGAGGTGCTTTGTGGGATTGGCAGAAGTGCCTGACTCAGGTGCCCAATTCTGATGCACTTTCCATGGCATACAGGCACGGCTGAAAATCAGACCAGGCCCATCCCTGCCCTGGTCGGGGGAACTCACATATCTCCTGGCTGTGGGGTTCTGGCCCATCTCGTGGTACCAGCAACACTTCGAGACACAGAGAAAAGGAGTCTGCTCTAGAGCCTTAGCTAACAGCCTCTTGGCTTTTCGCTCCTGTGGTCGAGGCTCCTGCACTAAGCTCCAGAGGTCCCAGGTTTCCTTCCACCTGCCAACATCTGGGCTCTGTCCGAGTTACAAAAGCCTCTAGACACCTTTGTAACTCTTCCTCTTCGGGACAGAGCACCCTGCAGCGCATACAAAAGGCTGCAATTCTGGGAGCTTCTGACCCGCCGGGGGTCTGGAGTATGGAGGCGAGTGTGCCACTCCGCCGTGCTCTACTGCATCCTAGGATATCAGGGTTGGAAGGGACCTCAAGAGGTCATCCAGTCCACCCCCTTGCTCAAAGCAGGACCAAACCCCAATTTTTACCCTAGATCTCGAAATGGTCCCCTCAAGGATTGAACTCACAACCCCGGGTTTAGCAAATGCTCAAACCACTGAGCTACCCCTCAGCTGTTGGCAACCAGGACAGACGGTACTAATCCAGCGCCATGCAGGCCAACTGCAGTAATCCCCAGGGGGTGCCCTGAGACCCCAGGGCAAAGGCCTCCAGCACCCCAGGCCCTGGGTTGAGGTGACCCTGGAACCAGGCCCCCTGGAGTAACATTGTGCCCAGTGAGTTCTCACCCCCAGGGCTCTGGCCTCAGAGGCCCAGGCTTTGGGCTTCTCTTCAGCCAGGCAAACTTGCTTCTTCAGTCTCAGTTACTTTCTGTCCTGACGGCGATTTCTGCCTGTTTTCTGGCAGCCCCACAGGCTGCGAGGTGGGGAAGGAAGAGGGTGTTTCCGTTTCGGCCCTATTCTCAGTCCCTTCCTCGCAGACACTGTGGGCTGTCAGAGTTGCTGAGCCAATCTCCTCAGGCGCTCGGGGTGGGATGGGACATGGGGCAGGTTCTCCAGTGACCCCTCGGCGACACTCAAGGAGCAACTCGATCTTCCATCTGTTCATTAAAGAAAGACAAAGGTGCAGATTTGGGAGGCTCGGCACTGACTTCCCCAGGATCATTCCTCTCCGCGTAATTCCCATGAGAAATCTCCTCTTAAGGAAGAGCCTGAGGAAGTGTGATCAGGGGAACTACCCAGAGAACCAGATAAATCAGGGCCCTGAGCTGAGAAAAACCAAGCCTTGGAAAGAGGCCCAAGCAGCTCAGCCGTCTTGTCCTCTGCCGTCTTGTGTGTGTGTCGCGTGTTGGTGTCGCGTGTGATTTCGGTGTCGTGTTGTCTGCCATCTTGTGTGTCGTGTGACGTGTCATATGTCGTGTCATGGGCGTGTGAGACGTCGTGTGTCGTGTGTGTGGGGGTGTGTGTGTTGTGTTTCTTGGCGTGTGTGAGAGATGTCGTGTCCCGTGCGCGAGCGCGTGAGTGTGTGTCGGCACGTATGAGAGCCGTCGTGTGCCGTGCGTGTGTGTGTCGGCGTGTGTGAGACACGTGTTTCTGTGTGTGAGGCGTTGTGTGTCATGTGGTATTGTGTGTGTGTGAGACGTTGTGTGTGTGTTTTCTTGAGGGTTTTGTTGGTGTGTGACGTGTTGTGTGTCAGTGTTGTGTGTGATTTTTGTGTGTGTGACGGGTTGTGTGTCGTGTTTTGCGTGTGCGACGTGCAGTGTACGCGTGATGTGCGGTTTACGTGCGACGCGCAATGCGCAACGTGCCTGCAACACGCACTGTGTTGTGTGAGCGACGTGTGACGCGCTGTCTACAATGTGCGACGTGCTGTGTGTGCGACGTGCAACGTGTCAGTGTTGTGTGTGTGTCTCAATGTCATGTGTGCCATTTTGTGTCATGTGCCATTTTGTATCATGTGTCATGTGGTGTGCGTCATGTGTGTGTGACATGTAGTGTGTGCGTGCGTGTGACGTGTTGTGCGTGTGCATGTGCGTAGTGTGACATCTGCGTGACATGATACGTGAGACATGCAACAAACTGTGTGTGCGACTTTGTGTGTGTGTGACGTACGTGCAATGTGCTGTGTGTCATTCAGTGTGTGTGAGACGTGTTGTGGGTCGTGTTGAGTGTGTGAGTGTGACGTGTTGTGGGTCGTGTTGTGTTGAGTGTGACATGTTGCGGGTCATGTTGTGTTGAGTGTGTATGACATGTTGTGCGTCGTGTGTGTGATGTTTTGTGTGTGACGCTTTCCATGTCGTCTTGTGTGTGTGTCTGTGTGGTGTGTTATTTTTGTGTGTCGCGCTGTGTGCCGTTTTGTGTCATCGTGTGTGTGTGACGTGTGTGCGTCTGCGCCTTCGACATATTGTGCGTGTCCGTGTGGGAAGTGCGAAGTGGGATGGGTCAACTTGCCACCCCCTTCCCCAACACTTTAGCCCCCTGTCGTAAACATGACCCTCTCCCCTCCCCAGGGTGCTACTGACACTAAAACGACCTAAAAGACCCCCGACTTATCACTATTGGCTGCACCCCATTGCCACCCGCACTTCTATGCTGCTGCTGGCCAAACCCTCCCCCCAAAATCTAAACCCCACCCCCTACCCGGAACCCAACTGGAACCCTGACCCCATAACCTGCCCCCCAACTCGAAACCCCTGAACCAAAACTGTAGCCCAACCCTCACCCCAACCCGAACCTCCAGCTCTGAACCCAGCCCCCCGAAGCCTGACACCGCTTTAAGCCAGAGCCCAGTTCCCCATTCCCACCCTGGGCAACAACAGTGCAAACCACACCCTCCTGCCCCCCGCCCAGGGATCCTGCTTCTTACCACCCCTTCTTTGGAAATGAACCTTTTCTTCACTTGCATCCCACACACCTTCATTCTCCTTTGAGGGGTTCTTTAGTGACAGGGGTCTACACAAGGCAACTCTTTGCTATCACAGCGTAACAGGACACAGAGACGTGAAAACAGTGCAAACAACATTCCACGAGTTTTCAGGAGGTTTAAACACCCAATACATTTGAACATTGAACAGTCGCTTTGATCTCTACTAACACACACATCCATTGGCCTGAATACACTCTGACAGAAGCTGCTCTGCCAGTGTCACACCTTGTACAAACATTACTGCAACAGCGTGTAGGGCAGCGTGACCCCCGGGGGTCTGTGAGCTGGTTTCAGGGCGTCCGCAGGACCCCGCAGCTTCGCCTCCCCGCCTTTTCCACCCACCGCCTGTGCTTCCCCGGAGGGATCTCCAGACTGTCAGTGCTGCCCAGAGCTTCCCTTCCCTGCCAGGCCTGAGCAACCAGCGCTTGTAACCAGGCCACTCACAGCCTCCCCGCGGGGAGCGTATGGACACAAACCGGCTGGAGAGCAGTTAGAGCAGGAATCCCTGGAGACTCGGGGAGCATCTTCAGCGGATGAGAGTGACACACCCCACAGGAGCTGAATTTCCCACTCGGGTCTAAGTCGTGCCGTGTAGATGGGGCAGCACGGTTGGGAGGCTCTGTTTGCTGCGGTGGATCCACTGGGGGTTGATGTCGTGGGGGTTGAGTGAAGACCCACTAAATTGACAGCAGAGCGCTCTCCGGTCGCCATTGGGACTGTGCCAGGAATGGCAGGAGGAAGGGAAGTCGACCGAAGAGCGTCTCCCGTCGACCCAGCCCAGTGTAGACACAGCAGTAAGTCGACCGAAGCGACGTCAAATCCAGCTCTGTTATTCACACAGCTGGAGCAGCGAAACTTAGGACGACTTACTGCGGTAGGAGAGAGTCATAAATAGAAAGGGAAGGCTAACCACCTTTAAATCCCTCCTGGCCAGAGGAAAAACCCTCTCACCTGTAAAGGGTTAAGAAGCTAGGAGAACCTCGCTGGCACCTGACCAAATTGACCAATGAGGAGATAAGATACTTTCAAAAGCTGGGGGGAGGGAGAAACAAAGGGTCTGGGTCTGTCTGTGTGATGCTTTTGCCGGGGACAGAACAGGAATGGCGTCTTAGAACTTAGAAAGTAATCAAGCTAGATATGCGTTAGATTCTGATTCCTTTAAATGGGTGAGAAAATAAGCTGTGCTGAATGGAATGGATATTCCTGTTTTTGTGTCTTTTTGTAACTTAAGGTTTTGCCTAGAGGGATTCTCTATGTTTTGAATCTAATTACCCTGTAAGGTATTTACCATCCTGAGTTTACAGAAGTGATTCTTTTTACTTTTTCTACTATTGAAATTCTTCTTTTAAGAAACCGAATGCTTTTTTGTTGTTCTTAAGATCCAAGGGTCTGGGTCTGTGGTCACCGATGCAAATTGGTGAGGATTTTTACCAAACCTTCCCCAGGAAGGGGGGAGCAATGTTTTGGTGAGAATTTTTTGGGGAAAGACGTTTCCAAACGGCTCTTTCCTAATAAAAAACCCAGTTAGAATTTTGGTGGTAGCAGCGAAAGTCCAAGGGCAAAAGGTAAAATAGTTTGTACCTTGGGGACGTTTTAACCTAAGCTGGTAAAAGTAAGCTGAGGAGGTTTTCATGCAGGTCCCCACATCTGTACCCTAGCGTTCAGAGTGGGGAAGGAACCTTGACAGATAGACACAGTGTGAGGCCTGAGTTTCCCCTGCAGTCTGGATGCTCAAACACCGGCTTGGCAACACAAGTCAGCAAGCCCAGGCCACATAGAGACAGGCTCAGTGTGCAGTGTGGACAGACCCTCAGACAGCCCCAGTATTGTCAAATGAGGAAATCCTTCCTGTGTTTTGACTTGCTGGTAGAAGAGCCGAGTGACATTGGAGCTCACTGAGCTTCACTGACCAACGCAGCGCTCCAGCACCTGAGCTCTCGGGCTCCCTGTTGAAAGAAAAGCTGAATGAGCGACCAAGGTCAAAGAGAGGTGCTCGTCTTTGGCCCAGGGCAGGGAGTCCCACCCTCAAAGCAAGAACATTTCTCTCTTTGTCCGTCTGTGTTGGGGCAGGAGTGATAACACGTCCTCCTGCATTGGCTGTTTCAGAGAGTAGTTTCTGACTGTCTTCTCAAAGACAGGGTGCGAAACAGGCCTCAAACCTGACTCAGTGGAAATAAGAACGATGCAGCTCGACTGAGCCTGCTGAGAATTGAGATGTGCCCCTTTGCTCGACTGAGGGAATGACCTGTGAGGGGACTGGAAACCTGACCGGCCAATTCTTAACTTGCACTCTCTCCGCATCTTTCCTCTGAGTGCCGTCACGGTAGCTTCAATGCTCCAGCACCGGGCGCCCTGCCAGCTCTGGGCCCGACAAGCTTTCCTTGGGGTTGGATTCTGGAGAGCAGGGGGGCAGGGAAGCAACAGGTGCATGTGGCTCCGTGGTGAGGTTTTCCTTGCAAGATGTGTGTGTGAGTCTGTGTATGTCGGAAGCACTGAGTGCGGCTCTCCCTGAACCCACAGAGGGCGAGGGTGGCGGGAGCGAGACAGTAGAAGTATAAAGGGGCAAGGACGGGCGTAACGATGATGACTGTGTTGTGTTTCATTCCTCAGATGTGGGGCCACCACCTTTCTCTTGAGCCTTGTCGTGTCCCAGTGGTAAAACTCACCATCTGTCCAGCTACAAGGGCGTGTTTGTGTTCATTCCTGCGAGCCACACAGCGGTCTGATGTCGCTGCTTCCAATCCTCTGGCTCTGCCGGGAGAAGGGGCAATTCAGGCCGTCACTGAGCTGAGGGAGGGAGATGATTTTCTGACAGGGAGGGACGCCTCCTCCTAAAGGTGCTTGGCAAGCAGCCCTCCTTCCCAGGTCCGTCCCGACAACACCCAGTTGAAAAGGGGCCCTCCCCAGCCCGCCTCAGCACGCTGACAATGAGCGAGTGAGGCAGCGTGGGGGAGAGGGAGCGACGGAGGGGAAGGAGATGGCGTGAGTGGGTCGGGACCTTGGCGAAGGGGGGCGTAAGGGTGTTCAGTTTTGTTGGGTGCGAAAGTTGGCAACTCAAGATCCAGGGGCAACAACTCCAACCTCCAAAAAGGCTGGGCAGGGGCAGGACATCAGCTTGGAGGGGAGGGGTGGGTGGGGCAGTGACATCACCAAGGCCTTTTGCAGGAACTCAGCCCATTGGGCAAAGGTGGTGGAGAGGGGGTGACCTCACCGAGAGACCCCGACATCAGCCGGGCAGGGCCGAGGTGCATGGCCAGGGCAGTCTCGGAGACCCCCCCCCCCGGCTTTGCAGCCGCACGTCTCCTTCTCCAGGTCTCCCCTCGAGGACGGGGAGAGAATTAGGATTCCCGTCTGTGAGCATGAGGAGGAGCCTCTGTGGAGTTTTCTCCTTTCCTACCGTTGGTTGTGCCAGAAAACGAACGTCCCTTGGACAAGGGCAGAGGCTCCGAGAGGTTTGGAACCTGTTGGGTCTGATGCACCTGCTGCAGGCAGAATTCTCGGCACAGAAAACACTGGCTTAAGGGGCAGAATTTGATTTCCTACCTCGGACTGTGACTCTTGGAATCACTGAGGACCTGGGGGTTTATCCTTTTTGGTTTCCCTTTTCCTCTTTTCTCCTCTTCTCTTGCTTCTTTTCCCCCTTCTCCCTGCTTCCATCCCCCGTCCAAGGAAGGGTGTGTGTGGGGGGTTGCTCTCATTGTGGGGGGTCCTCCCAAAGAGGTGGGTGTGGATCTGAGAGTGATCCCCTCTGGAGATGGTGATGGGGGAGAGGGTTGGGGTGCGGGGGGGTGGTTAGGGCTCCGGCTGGGGGTGTGGGGTTCAGAGTGTGGTTGGGGATGAGGGGTTTGGGGTGCAGGTTGCCCCAGGCAGAGAGGACTCCCCCCCCCACCCGAGCCCTCTCTTACCACAGCAGCTCAGGGCCAGGGGCGAGGCACCTCTCTCCTGTCTGCAGCACCTCCTGTGGGGCTGGTTTGGGGCTGAGGGAGGGGACAGGATTTATTTTTCCTATGTCAGATGGGGGAAGGGAAGGAGTTACACTTCATTTTTTACCTCATCAACTTCGGTCCCGTCTAATCTCCAAGATGCTCTGGAAATAAGACGCTGTGTCCTGTGATGAGCTCACACCCAAGAGCAGAGGGTGCGAGAACTCCAGCAACTGAGAGGGCAAGGGATTTACCGTCAGATTGTTTCAAACGCTGCATTCGTCAGGTGACATTGAACAGCAACGCTCAGCTAACATCGTGGAGAAAGGAATTCTCTGCTAAGGATTCAAGGTGCCCCTTTGGCCAACTCCACCCCTTCCCTGAACGGAGTGTGCTGAGAACAACCCCCCCCCCCCCGACACACACACACACACACACAAAGCAAGGGAGGGGCTTGCTTGGCTTGTTTTACTTTTTATTTGGCAGCAGGTTTTTCAAAAAGCATTTCCTGCCCCTGTTCCCCATGGGAAGCAAGCGGATGGTTGTGGGGAAGGGAACCTCAGCATGGTAGAGCTGGGATTTGGGGAGAGGCAGAGGGGGGTGAAGGGGCAGTTGCAGGTGAGGGAGGCTAAAGGGGGTCAGGTGGGGCAGCTGGGTCTTCCCCCCACTACAAACAACTGCCCTCCTTCAGCCTTCGGGGGGAATGAGGGGAGGGGGACTGGAGCAGTTGGGGGAGGCTGAAGGGAGTGATGGGGGGCTGAAAAGGTGATGGGAGGAAGGGGATATTTGGAGGGAGGCTGAAGGGGTGATGAGGAGAAGGAGGCCTGGGGCAGAGAGACAGTTGGGGGGCTGCTCATCCCCACAGGAGGGGAGGAGGAAGAGGAGCTGCCCTTGTATCAGAACAAGCTTCTTTATTAGAACTTGGTACTTCCCTGTTCCTGAGCAGGGTCCTGGGATCAAAAGGTTCGACAGGGAACTAGAGAGATTCCTGGTGGCTTGGTCCATCGATGGTGATTAGCCAGGATGGGCAGGGATGGTGTCCCTAACCTCTGTTTGTCAAAAGCTGGGAATGGGGCGACAAGGGATGGATCCTGGCATGATTCCTGTCTGTTCATTCCCTCTGGGGCACCTGGCACTGGCCACTGTCGGCAGACGGACACTGGGCTAGATGGACCTTTGGTCTGACCCCGTCTGGCCGTTCTTTGCTCTTCTGTTCTTATCACCTGCTCAGTGACATCTGCAAGTTGCTATCCTCACTCACCACCAGCATCTGCTCCCTGCAACCAAAGGCAGGGAAAATCCCCCTGAAGGAGGGAAACTGGAGGGGAGGGGAGGGCTGGGCAGAGGGACAAAACTGGGAGCGGATTGGGGTTCAGACAGGGGGGCTGCCCTGCCAGATAGGCGCAGAAGGGAAAACCCCCAGATAGAGGGTGGCAGAGGGGATAACAGTTCCCACAGATGGGGTGAGCCATCAGCAGCCGTTCCAAAAGAGGGTGTGGTGGATAGTAGAAGGACTTGTGTTCCTCACTGGATGGTCCCTCTCAGCACCCCCTCCCCAGGGCTGTGGTGTGAAAGGCCCCGGGGAGCTCAATGCTCAGGGACCGCAGCTCTTCTCTCGCTGACATGGTGGAGTGAGCTGCCAGTGGAAATTTGATTCAGGGAAATAGTTTACACCCTCCCCACAAACCCCCTCATGCTAAATCAAACAGATACTTTGATAAGTGTTAACCCAGTTTCCAAGAATTCCTGGCTAGTTTCCGTCTCTATAACGTGTCTGCTTGGAGCCTCATAGGAGCTCCAAATGTGTCCTATCTGCTGTTCTGATTGCCTGAATTGGTCTCCCTGTCCTGAAACCCCCTGGATTTCTGTCGTTCTGCATCTTTTCATGATTGATTCCTAACAATGTTATTTGGATGACACTGTCCAGTGGAGCAGGAACCCACCGGAGAGGTCGGAATTAGGAAACCCCGGTGATCCAATCCCCCTGGCCCGAGCTCTTTCATTATTTAGCCTCAGGGAACCAACTTCCACAGGAGCGTGGGAGAGAGCCCCACCACAGCTCCGTGCTTCACACACTGACCTGAAACATGGGGACCCTGGTTCAATCCTTCCTCCCTTGCAGACAGTGGGGGGTGATGCTGGCAGCACCAGATCATGCTCAGGCCTCCCTGAGCCACAGATCGAGCCCAAAGGCCGGCTTGCCTCGGTGGCAGGACAGAGCAGAGGGCCCAAGGGGAGTGTCTGGGACTCCCTCTTCAGGCTGTTGCCCTGCCTGGGGAGTTGGCTCTTGGTGGGTGAAATCAAACTATCGAGCTCCCAGTCCCCATGGGGTGTGTGCCCTGGTGTGTAACACTCTGCCCTGAGGTTGGTACTCATGCCCCGAGCTACGCGAGGCAGCTGGACACAGCCCAGGTGAGTGCTGTGAGAGAAGGGTCGGGCTAGGACACCTCCCCCTCCTCAGTCTCTCCCATTCAAGGGCTTGGCTGGCTCCCTGCCCAGTGAGCTGGCTTTCGGGAATTGTATTGTAAGGTCCCTGTGTGGCCCATGCGCCGTACGGGGAGTTTCGGCACCTAACTCCGCTGTGTGGATCCGTGTTGTTCCTGTGATTTTCTAGCTGTCTAAACCCATGGCCTGTGACGCTCAGCATTGCCACACCTCCGTCCCGTCCTGGGCTGCGCCCTGTGTCACCAGTCAGCTCTCTGCAGAGCACAGCTGAGCAATTCCTGATTGACAGGGGTGTGTCCAGGACAAGAGACAGAGCACAGACTGGGAAGGGACACCTCACAGCAAAGCCCAAACGCTGCTCCTCGAAGCTCGCTATTGCCTGTGGGTGCTGGAGGGGGACAATGTGATGGGATCCCCCTGAGCTGCAGCCTGGGACCAAGGGACCGCTGTGCCCCCTGAACCCTCTCCAGCCTGGGCTGTCTCTCCCAATGCCCTGCTAGTGACCAGCAGCACCCCGGCCAGGTGCTGTTATCACCCAGCTTGATCGCATGAATGCTCCCGGAGCCACTCCTGAGTCACACAGGGAGGCACCAGCCGGATCCCCCCAGCTCCCAGCCCTGTATCTCAGGAGTAGGCTCTCTATCGTATGAATTGCTTCCCCACTTCAGCAGTGGAAAGTGGCTCTACGCCAGCCTTTGATGACTGAGGAATTTACCATCCACTTCAGGGAAACTCACTGGTCAAGTTAAACAGGTCAACAAGTTTACTGGCAACAAAATAGAGATTTTCAGTGGTATTAAGTGAAAGGCAAAAAATCTGAGTTAGTTACCAAAGGAAATAAACACCTAGGCGCACAGTGTGAACTCCCAACCCTCCTAGACTGGGCAACAACAAGATGAAGCCGTTTTTCTCCCCCTCCTGGATTTTGCAGTCCAGAGCACCCTGATTTCTCCCTTGAAATCTGGGCCAGTCCCCCCAGTTGCAGTCTCAAGTCTTCAGTGT
Organism: Lepidochelys kempii; assembly: GCF_965140285.1. Classification (NCBI taxonomy): domain Eukaryota; kingdom Metazoa; phylum Chordata; order Testudines; family Cheloniidae; genus Lepidochelys; species Lepidochelys kempii. The sequence continues at coordinate 4,603,833 of NC_136407.1, forward strand.
CCTTCTTGCTGGCAGTGTCGGTGGGGGAAGGAGAAAGGCCAAGCGTGGGCCCCAGGTTTGGGTTTGGTTTTTGCACCCTCAGCCCGTGTGCTTGCGAAGCCCCAGTCCAGGCATGTCTGAGGTGGGGGCGGGGGCATTGCTCAATCTCCCAGCAAGGTGGCGCAATTCCCTTGCTGTGGCCTCAGGCAGGTGAATCATTGAATGGGAGCTTCCTTGCTGGGCAATGGCTCTTGATGGGTTGTATCACACCCCACCCGGGGGTTGCTGACCTTCCTTGCTGGTGTCTCCTAACCTTTCCCCTGATACATATAAACCATGCCATGCAAGGCAACATCACAATTCAATACAAGATGAGGAATATGGGGGTTACAGGGCACCTAGAGGAGTAGGATTTTATGTTTTCATTTTGCATAATGAAAGAGAAGGGATAATCATGTATTAAATGGATTGATGTAGGATAGGATTTGACCATATTCTTCCAGCCACCCTTTCTGAGAGCAGGAAGGAACGGCCTCATGTGCCATTGGTAAAGGTGCATCAGCCAGATTCTGATGTCTGTGAAAAGGCCTCACAAATGTCCAGATGGTCAAGAAGATGTGAGAGACTTGGAAACAGCAGGAGACAATCAGAAAACATCCACCGTATCCGACGCTAAACATGTTAGCAGCATTGATGACCTCAGCGGCAAGGCAGGCACCCTGAATGCACGACAAAGAAGAGCTAAGGATGGGAAGCCAACAAAACCACCAAATGATAACAGCGGAAAACCCGGAGGTTAACCCCATTTGAGGATTAACGATTACAGAATGACATTGCAAAATCCACAGACGAAAGTGGGAATTGACAAGTCTAAAGCTGGGTTGTTTTGCCATAAGACTCTGGGTTCAGTCCTGCAAAGCCTTGGAGCATCGGATCACGACCGATGGAGCCCAGCTCCTCACTTGTGTTCAGTCTAATATTAGATTGACAAGAGCTACAGCAAACTGGTAACTGTAAAACCATCTGCAGGATGTGTGTGTGTGTGTGTGTGTGTGATTAAATGCATATGCTTACAGTTGTATTTTCAATAAATGCGGCGTATTGCCTTTTCCCCGGAAAAGATTCCATGTGCTTCTTATTAGCATAAGACGCTACCCCAAGGTGTAGAGTGTCAGAAACACATCTCATGACTCTACCCCCAACAACTGGAACTGGGACATGAATGTGGAAGAAACAAGAAGAATTGTGTAAATGGTTTATTTACAGTAACTGGACAGCAGGAAAGTAAAAGGAGCTGAGAAGGATCTTTCATAAGCACAACATATAGCAAGGAGACCCAGAGATTTTGAGAACACTTTTCTTAATGGCACTAAAGTCACAGAAATGGCCAGGAAGTAACCCAGGGAATTAAGGAATTACCAGCTCACTTGAATAAATCTCTCTGTCCCACTCACTGTCCGTTCCTTCTCCTTTTGCTTTGTTGTTGGTCCAGGAGTAGCTTTTTTTCCCCTGCCCAAAAGCATGATTGGCTGTCGGTTGCCCCATCCTCTTCTGGAAGCATTTGCAGAGAACTTAAAAAGCTTTCAAAGACTGGGCTCTTTCGCTTTTGATTTTTCTTCCACTCTCTGTCAGCCTGTGTCCTTGCTGCCCTTTTGCTGCTGCTTCCAGATGGTCGGTTTGCGGTTCCTGGGGTCTGTGGTGTCCCGGTTTGGGTGGGTTATTGGAGGAGCGGGAGGACTAGACTATGGCAACAGCTTGCGATTTGTCTTGCCTGCCCGGCTTGCGCTTTTGGCTTCACTTTTGGGTTTTGATTTTTCCTTCCACTATCATCAGTTCACCACGTAACTCACAAGTGCCTGGCTCGGAGCTGGAGACAGGAGGAGACAGACAAGAGAGAGATTTCAGCATCTCCAGGTAGGGATCACGGCTCCAGGAAGCCCCAACCAACACTGTGGGGTTTTTAATTCATAGATTCATAGATATTAAGGTTAGAAGGGACCATCATGATCATCTAGTCTGACGTCCTGCACAACCCAAGCCACAGAATCTCACTCCTGCGAAAAACCTCTCACCTATGTCTGAGCCATTGAAGTCCTCAAATCAGGGTTTGAAGACCTCAAGGAGCAGAGAATCCTCCAGCAAGTGACCCGTGACCCATGCTACAGAGGAAGGCAAAAAATGTCCAGGGCCTCTTCCAATCTGCCCTGCAGGAAAATTCCTTCCCGACCCCAATTATGGCAGCAGCTAAACCCTGAGCATTTGGGCAAGATTCACCAGCCAGATACCGAGGAAAGAATTCTCTGTGGTAACTCAGATCCCAGCCCATCTAACATCCCATCACAGCCATTGGGCCTATTAACCATGAATATTTTCAGATCAATTAATTGCCAAAATCATGTTATCCCATCATACCATCTCCTCCATAAACTTACCAAGTTTAATCTTAAAGCCAGATAGGTCTTTTGCTCCCACTGCTTCCCTTGGAAGGCTATTCCAAAACTTCACTCCTCTGATGGTTAGAAACCTTCGTCTAATTTCAAGTCTAAACTTCCCAGTGACCAGTTTATATCTATTTGTTCTTGTATCCACATTGGTACTGAGCTTAAATTTTAATTCCTCTCCCTCTCCGGTATTTATCCCTCTGATATATTTATAGAGAGCAATCCTATCTCCCCTCAACCTTCTTTTAGTTAGGCTAAACAAGCCAAGCTCCTTGAGTCTCCTTTCATAAGACAGGTTTTCCATTCCTCGGATCATCCTAGTAGCCCTTCTCTGTACCTCTTCCAGTTTGAATTCATCCTTCTTAAACATGGGAGACCAGAACTGCACACAGTATTCCAGGTGAGGTCTCACCAGTGCCTTTTAGAACAGTACTAAAACCTCCTTATCTCGACTGGAAATACCTCGCCTGATGCATCCCAAGACCGCATTATCTTTTTTCACGGCCATATCATATTGGCGGCTCATAGTCATCCTACGATCAACCAATACTCCAAGGTCCTTCTCCTCCTCCGTTACTTCTAACTGATGTGTCCCCAGTTAATAACTAAAATCCTTGTTATTAATCCCTAAATGCTTGACCTTACACTTCTCATGATTCAATTTCATCGTATTACTATTACTCCAGTTTTGTTTTGGGTTATCTGTCAGGTGGCCATCTTGGACTTGGGAAAAGAAGCTGGTGACCTTTAGCCATTCCGTATATTAGTTTGGGTTGGGGAGCACACTCCCACGCACGGATTGAATCCGCGTAGATAGGGTCTAACATCCAGGCAGAGACGACGCAAAGAGGGATAGGGAGGGTTTTTAGTTAGGTCTACTCACCCGTTCCTGTGTCCATCATGGAGTCCCTCCCTGACGTCCAATGTCAAGAGAGCGGCAGCCGTCCATCGCTGTCCCTGCAAGAGAGGGGAGAGAGAAAATCAACATGACCTCCTGGGTGTAATTGTTTGGGAGACTGGAGCACTTCCAAAGTTCAAGTTTTGTTAATCCACCCCTTCTCTAGCCTAGCCTAGTCCTTTTCCCTCTCGTAAATAAAGTCTTGTTTGTGTGCTTACCACTGCCTGGCGTTATTTTCTTGTGCTAAGGCAAGCTCTGACAGACTGGCTTTACAGAGGGGACCATGTGGGAAGAATTTACTGTAAGATTCCCTGCATCTTCTGAATGGGGTTTGGGTTCTGCCCTTTTGAAAGGAAGGAAAAATCCTTCCAGGTGATCCTACGGGGCTGAAACCCACTGGGATTACTTAGTAATCTGTCTTCTTCACTACCATGTTTGTGACCCTCTGTGTCATAGGGAAGTAGCCCATGGCTCATTATGCATTTTTGGATTTAAAATGGACATGTGTGGTGTACAGATGAAGAAGGACAACTTTTCAAGTCCAGTGTGCACAGAAATGGGATGGACACTTCAAGGATTGAATACAATGCTTTGATCTTCCATCTGTTCATTAAAGAAAGACAAAGGTGCAGATTTGGGAGGCTCAGCACTGACTTCCCCAGGATCATTCCTCTCCGCATAATTCCCATGATAAATCTCCTCTCAAGGAAGAGCCTGAGGAAGTGTGATCAGGGGAACTACCCAGAGCACCAGATAAATCAGGGCTCTGAGCTGAGAAAAACCAAGCCTCAGCCAGTTCACATTAATTCAGCTGTCCTCAGCACAGACACCCCTGAAGCACCCAAGGATTACTTGAAAGGCTTTGAGAGGCTTGGCTCTGCAGAGCGAGAGATGAAGCCTATTACTGCAGGGAAATCAATGACTTGATTTAATTAATTAATTAATCAAGGAATAACTTGATTGACTTAAAAACTTCTAAGGAAGGAGATTCTACCACCTCCCTAGGCAACGCATTCCAGTGTTTCACCACCCTCCCAGTGAAAAAGTTTTTCCTAATATCCAACCTAAACCTCCCCCACTGCAACTTGAGACCATTACTCCTTGTCCTGTCCTCTTCTACCACTGAGAATAGTCTAGAACCATCCTCTCTGGAAGCCCCTTTCAGGTAGTTGAAAGCAGCTATCAAATCCCCCCTCATTCTTCTCTTCTGCAGACTAAACAATCCCAGTTCCCTCAGCCTCTCCTCATAAGTCATGTGTTCCAGACCCCTAATCATTTTTGTTGCCCTTCGCTGGACTCTTTCCAATTTATCCACCTCCTTCTTGTAGTGTGGGGCCCAAAACTGGACACAGTACTCCAGATGAGGCCTCACCAATGTCGAATAGAGGGGAACGATCACGTCCCTCGATCTGCTCGCTATGCCCCTACTTATACATCCCAAAATGCCATTGGCCTTCTTGGCAACAAGGGCACACTGTTGACTCATATCCAGCTTCTCGTCCACTGTCACCCCTAGGTCCTTTTCCGCAGAACTGCTGCCTAGCCATTCGGTCCCTAGTCTGTAGCTGTGCATTGGGTTCTTCCGTCCTAAGTGCAGGACCCTGCACTTATCCTTATTGAACCTCATCAGATTTCTTTTGGCCCAATCCTCCAATTTGTCTAGGTCCCTCTGTATCCTATCCCTCCCCTCCAGCGTATCTACCACTCCTCCTAGTTTAGTATCATCTGCAAATTTGCTGAGAGTGCAATCCACACCATCCTCCAGATCATTTATGAAGATACTGAACAAAACCGGCCCCAGGACCGACCCCTGGGGCACTCCACTTGACACCAGCTGCCAACTAGGCGTGTGATGGTTCCCTGGGATAGTTGTTTTCTCTCAGCCTGTGCCCACTATCATGCCATGTGAAGGGGAAGGAGCCATGCACCTGTCTAGGGTGCTTCTGACATCCTAGAGGGGAGAAAGGAAAAAAGAGGCTCAGTCCCACATGCTACTCACACAGGGGGTGGGAACTTTTGTGGTCATTTCAGTCGAGTCAAGGGGCTCCAAAAGAGTGAAAGCTGCTAACGTGACCCTGTCCCTGTTGTTGGGGACACTGGGGCATGGCCACTAGGTAACTCGAGGGGATGGAAGACCACGAGTGTTGATGAAGCCCCCTCGCACTAGGCCCAAGTATCCTTCCCGCCCCCCCCCCCCCGCCTGGAGGCACTCGCAGCAGTTATGCTGAGGATCTGCAACAATATGTTGCAGAGTCAGACTGCCTGAAACTAAACAAGGCCAAACAGGGCAGATATGGAAGAACAATGCTGAATAAAGCAGCTTTCTGTATAGTTTAACAAATGATACAGAGAACAAGGGAACTAGCTGGGAACTGGATTGGCTGGCTAGATGGATACTTAGGGCAGCTTGCTATTGGATAAGTATGCTGAAGAAAGGATGTATAAAAGCCTGTGTAACTTCCTGCTCTGGGTGCAGGATTGGAGATTCTATTCTCCCTGGACTTTTCTGAAGCTTCAAATAAACTTTTCTGCTTCTCCACCCCGTTGTGATTATTGGGTGATGCACACCGGGTAATGAACCCCTCCCCCCTGCTGTTGTTTTGCCTCTCGGCACTGGGTGCCGGCAACACTGTCCAACATTAAAGAGGTGAAACAAGGCTGGCAGTTTGGGCTGCTGGACAGAACAAGCCTTCAGGCCGAAAAGCCAACAACCTTTCTCTCCATTTCAGCAAAAAACAGCATTCAACAAACTCCCACAAAAACAAGCACCTGAAAAGTCCTGCCCCCGACTGCACCTTTCCAAGGTCTTCTCCGCACTCTCTCCCGCCCCGAGTGAGAATCCGACCCCTTGACCAACACACCACAGTGAGACCCGAATGCAGCTCTCCCTCTGCAGGCAGGATGGTGGAGAAAAACACAGGTGAAAAAACCCTCCCGGCTCAGCTGCGCAGGGAGCCTTGGCAAGGACGTGGTGGAAAGGTGACGCCGGGATCTCTCGCACGGGAAAGGAGACTCGTGCCCGACCCCAACCAACCCTTTGGGAACTCGAAGGAAGCCGCATCCCACAGGCGTTTCCACAGACCAGCCACCAGCCACACACCCAGGCCGGAGGGGCCGGGACACGGGAAGGGGCAGCAGCCAACGCCCCCGGGGGGAGGGCTGGGGCGGGAGCTGCAGCCAGGCCCCTGGACCCGCAGGGAGACGCAGACCCTGACAGCAACCAGCCACGTTTGTCCACGTGTGTGTAAGAAACACGTCTGTGTGTGTGTGATGTCTTGTCTGTGTGCTGTGTGTCGGCCAGAGTCTTGTGCTCAGTGTGTGTGTGGTGTGGTGTGTTTTGTGTTGTGTGTGTGTTTGTGTGTGTGTGGTGTGTGTGTAGTGTTGTGTGACGTGTTGTGTGTTGTGTTGTGTGTGTTGAGTTGTGTACCGTTTTGTGTGTCATGTTGAGTGTGTGTTGTGTGGTTGTGGTGTCATGAGACGTGTTGTGTGTGATGTGGTGTGTGTCGCACGCACAGACACAACACATTGTACGCCGCACGCACAACACGTCACGTGTAGCACGTCTCACACACGTCGCACGTCACACGCACAACATGCTGTGTGTAGCACACACACACACAAAACATTGCACGTCGCACGCACACACACACAACACGTTGCCTGTTGCACTATGCACATGTCACATAGCACGGACACACACATCACATTGCGTGTCGCACGCACAGCACCTCGCACCTCACACACAGAAACACGTCTCAGACACGCACAACACGACACACACCACATCACACAGACAGAAAAAACTACACACACGTCACACATACAGAAACACACACAACGCGACACACAACGCGACACACAACACGTCACATACACAGCACAACACACAAAACGGCACACAACATAACACAGGCACACAACCTGACAGACAACACATCACAGACACTCACACAGACACAGACACACACACACACCACGACACACAACACGTCACACACACTCAATGCAACACTCTAGACGAGACACAACACACACAGAATGTGACACACAACATGTCACACACACAATGCGTCTCTCACACACACACAACACGTCACACAACACGTCACACACACAAACACACACAAGACGACACACACCATGACACACACTTCACACAAAACATGTAACATGACACCACACACACAACACCATACACACATTGCACACGACACAAAACGGCCCACAATATAACACAAACACACATCACACACAACACATCACACACTACACCACAAAGACACACACACAGTACGTCACACACACACAACACTACATAAAACACGTCTCACACACCCACACCCACACACCACGTCACATGTCACCACAAACACACAACCACACACAATCCATACAACACTCTAGATCACACACAACACACACACGACACACAACCCGTCACACACACACATAACATGACACACACAACATGAGACAAATACACACAAAAACATTTCACACAGACAACACGACACACAACCCGTCTCACACACACACATAACACATGACACACACACAATGCAACACACACAGAAACAAATCGCATGTCCCACACAACACGTTGCACAGATACACAGAACACATCGCATGCACACATGTATGCAAGTCGCACGACACACACATAGAAACACGTCACACACACACACACACGTGACACACAACATGACACACAACACATCACACACACAAACAACTCTCTCACACACACACACAAGACGACACAGAATCCGTCTCACACAGACACACAGACACACACAACACAACACACAACATGACACACAACACGTCACACATACAACACATCGCACGCCGCACATCGTAGGGACACACACAACACATCGCACGTCACATGTTGCACATCACACCTGCACACACAACACATCGCGCATCGCACATCACACACACAACACATCGAATGTCGGACACACAACACGTCACACGTCGCACGCACACTCAGCATGGCACACGCCGCACGTTGCACGCCACACTTTGAACATACAACACATCGCGTGTCGCAAGTTACACACAAAAATGTTGCATGTCGCACACAGATGTTGCACGTCGCACATCGCACACACAACACATCGCATGTAGCACAAACACACAATGCGTCACAAACACAACACATCACACACACACAAACAGGTTTCTCACACACGCACAACATGAAACACAACACATCACACACACAACACACAACATGTCACACAGACACAAACACACACAACATGCCATTCATGTCAGACACACACCCCCACATGACACCACAAACACACCATGTCACACACACACACATATACACAACATGACACACAACACGACACACCCAAGACTACGCAAAACACATCACACACACACATACACACACACCATGTCACATAACACCACAAACACAACATCACACACATACTCAACACGGCAAACAAGAAGACGCACATGTGAAGTGTGGGGTGCGATGTCTTCTGTTTGCGTGTGCGACGTGCAACATGCAACGTGCAACGTGAGGCGTCTTGTGTGTGTGTGACGTGCAATGTTTTGTGTGTGTGATGTGCGACGCAGGCCGTGTTGTGTGTGTGACGTGCGATGTGCTCCGGGTGGGGTCTGTGTGTGTTTCTGCACAAGCTGATTGCGATGTCCCGGAGGCCAACAGCAAAGAGGGTTCGGCGTCCGCTTTCTTGCCCTGCCGTCAGTCTGCCACCGGGCTGGGGGGACAGCGGCTGGGGACCCCAGGAGCTGCTGAGAGACACGGAGGATCCCTCGGAAGGGAGAAGACGACGGGAGAATCAGACTCTTCCAGCAACGAGCCACATTTGCCCAGTGCTGACGCTGTCAGGCCTCCGCATTTTGGGCCAGAAACCAACAGCCAAATCGAGCTGGAAAATTGAACCACTTGCAAATGGCCCTTGTAGCGTCTCACCAGACCGTCGGCGACCCTCTGGGGGTGAGCTGTGGGCTCCCGAGAGGTAGAATCCAGGGCCTGCCTCTTCGCTTCCCACGGCCAGGTATTTTCAGCCCCCAACAATGAGGGGAAGAACAGGGAGATGAAAAGCCAAAGAAAGTTTCAAGAGTTCTCCTTCCTGGCTGAGCTGGGGGCGCTGTCCAGGTCACGGATGGTCACTCTGGGGAGGGATGTGGGTCTGGTCCACTTTGAAGGCGGTTGATCTGGGGAAGGATGTGGGTCTCAGATATCTGGAGGATTGGCCCAGAGCCCAGTCTTGTGGGGGCACAGCTGGTGGTCCTCATCCGCGTCTGTCTGCCTCTCTTCTGCCAGAGAAGGCAAGCCAGGCCAGTACGAACAATGATGCTGTCAATAAAATGGAATCAAGTTGTGGATGTTTTTTCTCTGAAAAAATATTGTCACACTTTTCAATCGGCCCCTGGTAGTTCCGATGAGAAATGTGAAGGATGAGATCTTGGAACAGTTCCCTCTTCGTGGGAGCAACAGCTGGCTGCGTTTTGGCTGCTCAGGCTTTTGTTCCCTGGTTTTACCCACTGTGGTTTCTTTGCATGGATTTCATGTACCTGTGTGTAAGTTTTTGCCCCAAGGCACACAACTGTACAGGTTTTATCTCCAATCTTTACAAGTTGAAGCTGCAGATGGAGGGAGCTCCCAGCAATGGCAGCCTTAAGGGGGTGGGTGGCTAGAAGCTGGGGGACTGGATTGGGACCCCCCAACACTGACTGGTCTCTCTGCCCTGCAGTTTTAGTCCCCCCAGATTAGCCTGATGATTACAGCAAAAGTTTTGTTTCTCCTGCTGTTAACAGCCCACCTTCATCGATTGGTCTCGTTAAGAGTTGCTATGGCAACCCCCATTTTCTCGTCTTCTCTGTATCACTATATCTATATCTTCCTGCTGTATTTTCCACTGCATGCATCTGATGAAGTGGGCTTTAGCCCATGAAAGCTTATGCTCAGATAAATTGGTTCGTCTCTAAGGTGCCACAAGTCCTCCTCATTCGCTTTTCCTGACTGATTGTGCTGGGGGCTCTGCCTGGCTCCAGCGCTCCGGTCCCTCAGCGACCAAGGCCACCTGGGAACCCTGATCGATTCCGGCTTCAAGGAGTGCTGAGATCCATCTGTCTCTTTCTGTGCCTCTGTCTCTCTCTAGGAATAGCCTCCTGACCCTGCCTCCTGTGATCAGTTATAGTTTGCTAGCCCCCCACCCCACCTCCATGGGTGTTTTTGGCTTCTCCATTCACTCTGCAGCAACGCTCCTTGTACCCAAGCTAAAGATCCCTGCAGCCCCAAAAATCCTGTGGGTTTGCTCAGCAAGTGGGTTACTAGCAGAGTGGTTGTGGGGTGAAGGCGGGGATAGGGATGTGCTGAACCTGGGGGCAGAGGAGGGTGGCAGATTAAGGTGTTGCTCAGCCCAGCTCGCTGAGTCCAAGGACATATGAGGGGACCAGCTTTAAATTGCTGTTCGATCCAGCCCACTGAGTCCCGGGACACACCAGGGGTCAGCTTGCGAGTGCTGATGATCCAGTCCTCTCTGACATGCTAACTTCATGTGTGTGTGTCTGTTCATGTTCATCACATTTGGGGGCTGGAAGACCCCAGCCCTGGGGAACCGAGGTCCTGCACGGTAGCTCCATTGGGAGGGAACTTGCAGAAGGAAGGAGTAGCGCTACATGGGGAAACACAAGTGACAAAAGCAGCACATTGACAGAATTGCAGAATCTCCCCCCACCAGAAGAGGAATCCTAACAAATGGGCGTACCCCAAGGTAAAGGGCAATTCTGGTAACAGCTCATTTGGGGCTTGTTTGGAAGGGGGATGGACGTCATTCTTGCGACAAGGCACCTGCTATGGCCAAAAACAATTTAGCCCTATGCGCCCTTCCAGACAATTCTTATGTCCCATATACTTTGGGTCTTCCGGGATAGGTCCCCAAATAATCAAGGATCTTGACCAAAAAGGTTGTCACGTCCAAAAAGGAAGATACACTGCTCTGAGTGACACTCTCAAACAGGTCCCCACAGCTCCCCAGCCTCCGGGAGGCAGGTGTGAGAAGATTGTTCTCCCCAACTGACAGAGGGAGAAACAAAGGCTGAGAAAGGCGAAGGGCCTTGTCTTCCATCACATAATCTGTCGGGATAGAGTTGGGAATAGGACCCGGGTGTCCTGACTTTCAAAGGAACCATCAGTCTGGAGTTTCACACACTGAATGATCAAAATAAAGGGACCTGCAATGAGCTACAGACCAAAAACCATTCACACTGATTCTTCAGCAAGTGTTTTAGAAGCACGAGAACACCAGCGAGAACCAGGAACGGCTCAGAGACAATCAGCAGCGAGAGGGAGAACAATTCACCAAGCAGATGATTGGTTCTGGCTTATTTGCTGGGCCTTAAAGGAGAACAACAAAGTCCTGAGTCTCCTCCCTGCCACGAGACCCCCTGCTCAGCCAATCAGCGTGGAGACTCTGGCGGTGGCTCAGGGTTCCCCAGATGGCCCAGGGATGGCTCAGGTCACCGGTGCGGATCACTCTCAGAGCACGCTTCCTGTCCCATCTCTTTGGGAGGCCTCCCACCATGAGGGCTACAGAGTAACCCCTCCTTGCCAGTGGAGGGAGAGAAGCAGGAAAAGGGAAACCAAAAGAGACAAACCACAAGGATTCGAAGGCACAAAGGCCAAGTTGGGGAAAAATTGTCCCACCTTAACCTCCTGTTTTCCGTGCCGAGAATTTGGCCAGCACCGGGCGGATCAGGCTGCCTCGGTACCAAACCTCTCTGGGGCTCTTCCCTTCTCCACAGGGACGTCTGTCTTCTCGCTCAGTGAGCAGTGGGAAAGGAGAAAACTCCAGAGAGGCTCCACCTCGCGCTCACATACGAGACCCTGAATTCTCTCTCAGTCCTCAAGGAGACACCTCAAGAAGGAGACTCCCTGCAGCAAAGCCCCGGGGGTCTCTGAGATCCCCCTGCCCTGCAGCCTGTCCTCCCTGGCCGTTGTCGTGGACTCTCTGTGAGGTCACCGCCTCCCAACCGCCTTTCACCAATCAGCTGAGTGCTGCAAAAGGCCCTTGTGATGTCACTGCCACCCCCACCCCTGCCCTGCAGGGCTCATGTCCTGCCCCGAGCCGGCTCCTGTGCGTGTTTGAGCTGCTCCCCCTGGGTCACCCCCACACACTCAGTGGTCGTGCAAGGGCTCACGCAGGCCACACGTGGAACCATCAGAGGATGCTCAATGTGCCGCACTCGGTTTTGCAGAGATTTGGAGACTTGAAGGCCAGAAGAGACTCTTAGATCATCTCATCTGGCCCCCCTACACATCACAGGCCTCCTGTATGGCGCAGTCGCGAGTTGTCATAAATATAAAGGGAAGGGTAAACCCCTTTAAAATCCCTCCTGGCCAGAGGAAAAATCCTCTCACCTGTAAAGGGTTAAGAAGCTAAAGGTAACCTCACTGGCACCCGACCAAAATGACCAATGAGGAGACAAGATACTTTCAAAAGCTGGGAGGAGGGAGAAAAACAAAGGGTCTGGGTCTGTCTGTGTGATGCTTTTGCCGGAGACAGAACAGGAATGGAGTCTTAGAACTTAGTAAGTAATCTAGCTCAGTAGGTGTTAGATTATGATTTCTTTAAATGGCTGAGAAAAGAACTGTGCTGAATAGAAGGACTATTCCTGTCTGTGTGTCTTTTTTGTTACTTAAGGTTTTGCGTAGAGGGATTCTCTATGTTTGAATCTAATTACCCTGTAAGATATCTACCATCCTGATTTTACAGAGGTGATTCCTTTTTACTTCTATTAAAAGTCTTCTTGTAAGAAAACGGAATGCTTTTTCATTGTTCTCAGATCCAAGGGTTTGGGTCTGTGGTCACCTATGCAAATTGGTGAGGATTTTTACCAAACCTTCCCCAGGAAGTGGGGTGCAAGGGTTGGGAGGATTTGGGGGGGAAAGACATGTCCAAACTACGTTTTCTCAGGAACCCAGATAAAGTTTGGTGGTGGCAGTGGAAGTTCAGGGGCAAAAGGGTAAAATAGTTTGTACCTTGGGGAAGTTTTAACCTAAGCTGGTAAAAGTAAGCTTAGGAGGTTTGCATGCAGGTCCCCACATCTGTACCCTAGAATTCAGAGTGGGGAAGAAACCTTGACAGGAGTGTGGGAGGGGGCTGGGTCAGGGTGTTGAGGGATGCGGGGCAGCTTACCTCGGGAAAGGGGGCTCCCCAGCTCCCACCGGCATAGCCCTGCAGCTCCTAGGTGGCAGAGGGGTTGGGGGGGGGTGTCTCCACACCACTCTGCCCGTGCCTGCAGGCCCTACCCCCCGCAGCTCCCATTGGCTGAGGTTCCTGGCCAATGGGAACTGTGCCCACCCCCCAGGACCAGCAGGGGTCCCACTCCCAGGCTGCGCACCGCAGCCCCCACCCCAGCACCAGTGGGGTCCCGGGCCTCCTCCCCGAGCACCTGGGATGCCCCCGATCCGCCCCTAGTAGTACACACTTAGTAGATTTTAAGCTTTCTAATGATATGTTACATGGGGCATTTAGCATAAAGCATATCCCAGGCATGTTATATTCCTGTTCATAAGCATATTTTCATAAAGCATATGAGTGCAACGTCACAACGGCCTCACAGAGAGTAAAGTTACCATGAGCTGTGGGTTTAGGGAACCCTGGGGAGCAGACCAGGCTCCCTGCAGTGCAGGAATCACTTCATGGGGCGAGGGGTGCTGCGTGGAGTTTACAACATGGCCACTGTGCTCACTGTTGCAGGGAATGGGGTATTGCGGGACAGCTGCTGGAGGATGGTTCGGGTAGATGTAGGCCAATGCCATCTGGAGAGGTGGTTTTACTGCATCACCGTAAGGGAGCAATTACATTGGCCAAAGAGAAATTTGAGTGCAGAGCTGGGCACAGCGAGGTGAATGCAAGGCAATGTATGCCAGCCTAACTGTGGTGTTGACAGGCCTAAGGGGCTTGGTTGCTTGAGGCACAGCTAGCCATGCCATGGTGTAGGGGCCACTACCAGCTGTTCTGCCCACACTACCCTTGGGGAGGAGAGGCCTGGCCCGTCCCTCCTCTCCTCTCTGCTCCCTCAGGACCGGCAGGAAACCCAGCCAGACCCAATGGGAGACGAGGGCAATAGAGCAATGACTGCAGCACTAGGAGAGCCTGGCAAAGAGCAGCCACCAGGGGCTGTCGCCAAGGGACCCACCGGGGGATGTCCCTGTATGGTGACAAACCCCAGAACTGCAGGGCAAATCTTGCCTTGCCGAGAGGCCCTGTCTCTCCCCCTTTCCCCCCTCCCCACACATGACCCAGCCCTAGGCTCTGCACGGGCTGGACCTGGTCCCAGAGGAGTCAGTTATGGGGCCTCCGCGGCCAGATGGTCTCTGTCCTTATCCCATTGCTGGGCCAAGCCAGCATCTCTGCCCCCTGCCACCCTGCCCTCCCCACAACTGCTCCTGGCTGGGCTAGCTGCTGGTGGTTCCTCGGCCCCCCAGGGGCACCATCAGCCTGGCCTGGAGATACCCAAGCTCTGGAAACTCCAGTGACAGCTCCTGAGTCTAGCTGGGACCAGGAGCCAGCCAGGAGAGCTTGGGGCCTGCTGCCCCCAGTCTGCAGAGTGGGGCTGGCCATGTCCTGGGCTCCCCTGGTCTGAGGTGCTGGCCCCAAGGGCATCACAGTTACTTTGGTAAATGCACCCTGCTGCCCTGGTGAGAGAATTTTGGGAGAAGGAGGTGATTTTGTGGGGCCCCCTCTAGGGCTTTGGGTGCCTCCCCCAGCCATGTGCTGCAGGAGGAGCAGAGACCAGTGGCTGGTGCCAGGGCCTGTGCAGAGCAGCCGCTCTCTGATGGAGCGGGGAGGTGGCCTCTGCCTTCTCTGCGCCCATTTAACAGAACACTGAGGCACGGTGGGGGTCGGCCAAATCCTGTAGGGGATGAGGATGTGAGTGCTTTAAATGTCAGTGTTAGCCTCCAGGGCCTGGTCCCCACAACAGGCCCAATGGCCTCAACGATCAAACCTGGGGCCTCAAAAGAGGCAGCTCATTATGATTTTAAGGGGAGCTGAAAGGGTTGGGGTCTGCTCTGGGCCCTGCCTTAACGGGGAAGCGGGGCACTGAGTGCCCTGTATGGGCCACCCCACAGCCAGAGGTCGATTAAGGTTTCCTGGGGCCCTAGGCCAGAACAAGTGCGGGGCCCTTCCCCACCCCTTCTAACTGTGGTCCTGCCCCCATTCTGCCTGTGGCCCTGCCCATGGCCCCACCCCTTTCTGCCCCTTCCCCAGGGCCCTGCCCCTGTTCCAGACGGCCTCCCCCGACCCCCGCTTGCCCCATATTGGAGAAGCTGAGGCCGGGGCAGGCAGCAAGAGGTTTTCCAGCCCCGGGGCTGCAGCACGGGGTGGGCTCAGGGGGCACTCGGGGCTTCTCCGGCCCTCCCCCCACGGCTTCCGCCAGGGAGTGGGATCAGAATGTGGGGGCTTTCCTTGCCCTGCCTGCCTGGCAACCCCTGGGCACAGACTCAGTGGCTAATCTGCCATTGCCCCCGGCACGTCACCCTGGGTTGGGGATGAGACCTGCCCCCGGAGGTACCCGCTCTGCTGGTTCAGCCCTGGCAGGGTTTGGACTGGGAGCGGGATCTCTGAACAGCTGCTTGCGATGAGGGGTGCTCGGGTCTTTGTGTGAAATCAGCTGTCGGGGGGGCTCAGCCCTGCAGGATGGGCACTTGTGTCCCAGAAGCCAGCACGATGAGCGACACCAACAGGGTCCCACAGCAAAGGGGTGAATGTGCCCCTGAGACTGAGCTCCCCTCTCCGGGGCTGCCCCGGCAGGGCACTGGATGAAGATAGAGGCTCGAGGGTAGGATAGCCCTGCCCTTGCCCTGCCAGCGCTGCCGGCCCTCGGGGCTCAGGGGATTGGCTCAGGGCTGCCAAGCCACTAAAGACACACCCCACCCCTCAGTTCCTGCAGTTTTGTTTCACTAGTGTTGGGGACCCTGGGGCATGGCCAGTAGGTAACTCGAGGGGATGGAAGACCACGAGTGTCGATGAAGCCCCCTCGCACTAGGCCCAAGTGTCCTTGTACCCCCTGCCTGGAGGCACTCGCAGCAGTTATGCTGATGATCTGCAACAATATGTTGCAGAGTCAGACTGCCTGAAACTAAACAAGGCCGAACAGGGCAGATATGGAAGAACAATGCTGAATAAAGCAGCTTTATGTATAGGTTAACAAATGATACAGAGAACAAGGGAAGTAGCTGGGAACTGGATTGGCTGGCTAGATGGATACTTAGGGCAGCTTGCTATTGGATAAGTATGCTGAAGAAAGGATGATACTAAACTGGGAGGACGCTGGAGGGCAGGGATAGGATACAGAGGGACCTAGACAAATTGGAGGATTGGGCCAAAAGAAATCTGATGAGGTTCAAAGAGGATAAGTGCAGGGTCCTGCACTTAGGATGGAAGAACCCAATGCACTGCTACAGACTAGGGACCGAATGGCTAGGCAGCAGTTCTGTGGAAAAGGACCTAGGGGTGACAGTGGACGAGAAGCTGGATATGAGTCAGCAGTGTGCCCTTGTTGCCAAGAAGGCCAATGGCATTTTGGGATGTATAAGTAGGGGCACAGCGAGCAGATCGAGGGATGTGATCCAGATGTGGCATCTGGAATATGCCAGATGGTCTCTGTCCTTATCCCATTGCTGGGCCAAGCCAGCATCTCTGCCCCCTGCCACCCTGCCCTCCCCACAACTGCTCCTGGCTGGGCTAGCTGCTGGTGGTTCCTTGGCCCCCCAGGGGCACCATCAGCCTGGCCTGGAGATACCCAAGCTCTGGAAACTCCAGTGACAGCTCCTGAGTCTAGCTGGGACCAGGAGCCAGCCAGGAGAGCTTGGGGCCTGCTGCCCCCAGTCTGCAGAGTGGGGCTGGCCATGTCCTGGGCTCCCCTGGTCTGAGGTGCTGGCCCCAAGGGCATCACAGTTACTTTGGTAAATGCACCCTGCTGCCCTGGTGAGAGAATTTTGGGAGAAGGAGGTGATTTTGTGGGGCCCCCTCTAGGGCTTTGGGTGCCTCCCCCAGCCATGTGCTGCAGGAGGAGCAGAGACCAGTGGCTGGTGCCAGGGCCTGTGCAGAGCAGCCGCTCTCTGATGGAGCGGGGAGGTGGCCTCTGCCTTCTCTGCGCCCATTTAACAGAACACTGAGGCACGGTGGGGGTCGGCCAAATCCTGTAGGGGATGAGGATGTGAGTGCTTTAAATGTCAGTGTTAGCCTCCAGGGCCTGGTCCCCACAACAGGCCCAATGGCCTCAACGATCAAACCTGGGGCCTCAAAAGAGGCAGCTCATTATGATTTTAAGGGGAGCTGAAAGGGTTGGGGTCTGCTCTGGGCCCTGCCTTAACGGGGAAGCGGGGCACTGAGTGCCCTGTATGGGCCACCCCACAGCCAGAGGTCGATTAAGGTTTCCTGGGGCCCTGGGCCAGAACAAGTGCGGGGCCCTTCCCCACCCCTTCTAACTGTGGTCCTGCCCCCATTCTGCCTGTGGCCCTGCCCACGGCCCCACCCCTTTCTGCCCCTTCCCCAGGGCCCTGCTCCTGTTCCAGACGGCCTCCCCCCACCCCCGCTTCCCCCATATTGGAGAAGCTAAGGCCGGGGCAGGAAGCAAGAGGTTTTCCAGCCCCGGGGCTGCAGCACGGGGCGGGCTCAGGGGGCACTAGGGGCTTCTCCGGCCCTCCCCCCACGGCTTCCGCCAGGGAGTGGGATCAGAATGTGGGGGCTTTCCTTGCCCTGCCTGCCTGGCAACCCCCAGGCACAGGCTCAGTGGCTAATCTGCCATTGCCCCCGGCACTTCACCCTGGGTTGGGGATGAGACCTGCCCCCGGAGGTACCCGCTCTGCTGGTTCAGCCCTGGCAGGGTTTGGACTGGGAGCGGGATCTCTGAACAGCTGCTTGCGATGAGGGGTGCTAGGGTCTTTGTGTGAAATCAGCTGTCGGGGGGGCTCAGCCCTGCAGGATGGGCACTTGTGTCCCAGAAGCCAGCACGATGAGCGGCACCGACAGGGTCCCACAGCAAAGGGGTGAATGTGCCCCTGAGACTGAGCTCCCCTCTCCGGGGCTGCCCCAGCAGGGCACTGGATGAAGATAGAGGCTTGAGGGCAGGATAGCCCTGCCCTTGCCCTGCCAGCGCTGCCGGCCCTCGGGGCTCAGGGGATTGGCTCAGGGCAGCCAAGCCACTAAACACACACCCCACCCCTCAGTTCCTGCAGTTGTGTTTCACTAGTGTTGGGGACCCTGGGGCATGGCCACTAGGTTACTCAAGGGGATGGAAGACCACGAGTGTCGATGAAGCCCCCTCACATGAGGTCCAGGTGTCCTTGGCCCCCTCTCCCGCCTGGAGGCACTCGCAGCAGCTCTGTGTACTAGGCCCAAGTGTCCTTGGCCCCCCGGCCCGGAGGCACTCACAGCAGTTATTCTGAGAATCTGCAACAATATGCTGCGGAGTCAGACTGCTGAAACTAAACAAGGCCAAACAGGGCAGATATGGAAGAACAATGTTGAATCAAGCAGCTTTATGTATAAGTTAACAAATGATACAGAGAACAAGGGAACTAGCTGGGAACTGGATTGGCTGGCTAGATGGATACTTAGGGCAGCTTGCTATTGGATAAGTATGCTGAAGAAAGGATGTATAAAAGCCTGTGTAACTTCCTGCTGTGGGTCCAGGATTGGAGATTCTATTCTCCCTGGACCTTTTTGCAGCTGCAAATAAAATTTTCTGCTTCTCCACCCCGTTGTGATGATTGGGTGAAGCACACCGTGTAGCGAACCAACCCCTGCTGTTGTTTTGCCTCTCGGCACTGGGTGCTGGCAACAGCTTTTGGCTTCCCTGGGTGGGCGACGAGGCTGCTATTTAGCCTTGCCCGGACCCCTTCTGGAGGTCAAGGATTGCGGCGAGAACCGACGCCCAGCGCACACCGGTGAGTTCATCGGGGGCCTCGGAGGAGACACAATTTGATCGACCCCGGAGGGCACAACGGTGCAACGCACTCATATAGTGGAGAAGCAGCTGTGGGTGACGGTGAGGAACCGATCCCTTGGATAAGGTAGGAACCTTTTGAAATCCGGATTGTATGCTCTGTTGGAACCTGGGGACGCCCAGAGTTACCCTGTAGGTATGGGACAGGGACAGAGCTCGGTGGTTAAGGCACGGTGTACGCCCCTAGAGTGCATTCTAGCAAACTTGAAGGTATTTGGTGCGGATCCGATGACTAAGAGCCAATTAAAACGATTCTGTACAGTTGACTGGCCTCAATATCAACCAGAGGACCAGGAGTGGTGGCCACCAGGAGGGTCAATTAATTACAACACGATCCCCCAATTAGTTTTGTTTTGTCAGTGAATGGGTAAATGGAATGAACATTTGTATGCACAAGCGTTTATGGCTTTAAGAAACAGAACAGAGCTGTAATTCTGCAGAGCTGTAATTTGACTCCGCCTGGTTCGGTAGTAGCTAATGTTAGTCCCCAGACCCCCACCCCTACTGTAATGGCAGAGCCAATGTCCCCTTCGGCCCCCAACCCCCACCTTATAAGGGTGGGATGCCTCGGGTTACAGAGATTGCCCCCTCAGTGGGACTCTATTCTTTGCTAACCAAGACTGTTGTGGCTTGCCCAGGGGCAGACGGACGTCAGGCTACAACTATGCAAGTTTACACCCATGTGCCATTCAATCCAATAGACCTAGCAGCTTTTAAAACACAGACTGGGGAATTCTCAACGAACCCAAGCCAGTTTATTTCAGTCTTTGAGGGGTGCATCAGTAGTCACAAGCCGGACTGAGATGACTGTAATATCCTCCTGAGAACCCTGTTGTCTGAGGTGAAGAGGAATCAGGTTACAGCTAAGGCAAGGGGAGCATCAGCTTTCAAGCGAAAAAAAAGAAGAAGAAAGAAAGGAAGCTATCTATCAAGTTCCTACCCCAAGTAATCATAAGTGGCTCAGGGCATTTCTGGGTATGGCAGGCTTTTGCAGGATATGGATCCCAGAGTCTGGACTGTGGGCTAAACCCCTGTACGACTGTAAAAGGAGCAGATCATGACCCCTTCTATTGGACCCTAGAGGCTGACAGGGCATTTAAAATCTTGAAAAGGAAGCTGATGGAAGCTCCAACCCTGGGTCTGCCAGATCTCTAACGAAACGGGGTGGCCCTAGGAGTGCTCACACTGCTGTTAGGAGCATGGAGACATCCCGTGGCTTATTTTTCTAAGCAACTGGATCAGGTTGCAAAGGATTGGCCGGCATGTTTGCGGGCAGTCGCAGCTACTGCCCTAGTGCTTGAGGAAGCCGAGAAGCTAACATTGGGAGGGGTTATGCAAATCTATACTCCCTTTATGGTCCGAGCCTTATTGGATGCAAAGGGAGGGCTTTGGCTCACCCAGGCTCAGATTGCTCGGTACCAGGCTAAGCTGTTAGAGAACTCTGAAGTCACCTTACAGCCTTGCCCCTCCCTTAACCCAGCCAACCTCTTGCCAGAAACAGAGGAACAGGAACATGACTGTTTAGAGATCATAGATGCCCAGTACTCCAGCCTTCCGGATTTAAAGGATGCACCCCTCCCAAATGCAGATTATGAGTGGTACACTGATGGTAGCAGTACTGTAATAGATGGGCAAAGGAGGGCGGGTTATGCTGTTGTGACCCTCCATGACACTGTGGAAGCTGATGGTTTGCCTGCTGGGACCTCTGCCCAGCTTGCCGAAATAATAGCCCTGACCCGTGCACTTGAACTGTCAAAAGGAAAGCGGGTCAACATTTTTACTGATTCAAAGTAAGCTTTTGGTGTGCTGCATGCTCATGCTGGCCTATGGAAGCAAAGGGGAATGCTGACAGCCCAAGGCTCCCCAGTCAAGTACGGGCCCCAAATCCTCCGGCTCCTAGAAGCCGTACAACTTCCCTCGGAAGTGGCGGTGGTACACTGTAAAGTCCATCAAAGGGAAGATCGAGATGTGGCCAGCGGTAACGCCCGGGCAGATAGAGAGGCTAAGCATGCTGCCACCCTGCCATCCCCTCAGGCTGAGAACGCCCATATGCATGCCCTTATCCCATCAGGAGGGGAGCTTCCAACCCCTCAGTACTCTGGGGAGGAGAGACAGCTAACTGACAAACTCGGTCTCCGGGAAAAGGAAGGATGGCTCCATTCCCCAGAAGGGAAGGTCCTCTTACCAAAGGGCCTGATCCGGCCGGTGCTGCAGAAACTACATCAAACCACTCATGCTGGCAGGGAAGCACTTATCCAGCTAATGGGAAAATACTTTATCACTTCCGGACTCCGACCCCTGGCTGCCCAGGTACAAGCGGACTGCTTAGTCTGCCAAAAGAATAATCCCCGACCGGGACATCCTGTGCCACCAGTTGCCCTGGAACCCACTCCGGGCCCCGGACAAGTGTGGCAAATAGACTTTACTGAGTTTCCCCGGACCCCAGGGTTCAAATATCTCCTTGTCATAGTGGATCGGTTCAGCGGATGGCCAGAAGCCTTCCCATGCCGTAATTGCACTGCCAGGACAGTGGCCCTCAAGTTTGTTAAGGAGATCATTCCTCGCTTTGGACTCCCCCAGTGGATGGAATCTGACAACGGGACACAATTCACGTCAAAAATCCTCCAAAGCATCTCACATGCCTTACAGGTCCCCTGGAAACTCCATACGCCCTGGAGACCGCAAGCCAGTGGGGTAGTGGAGCGTATCAATCAGACCCTTAAACGGCATCTCTCAAAAGTGTGCCAAGAAGCCTCACTGCGATGGCCTGATGCTTTGCCCCTCGTCCTGCTCCGTGTCCGCGCTCTCCCAAAGGGTAGATTAGGGCTTAGTCTTTTTGAAATTATGTTTGGAAGGGCATGGCCTATGAATGGCACCCCGGTTCTGTCAGGGGATGGGAGCTGGGTAATGGTTTTTTGTCACAGTATATGTGTTCCCTGTCTGCTGTTCTCTTGTCTCTTCACAGGTATACCAAGGATTCCCAGCCTCTCCCCTTGGACTCTCCCGTCCACTCCTTACAGCCGGTGACTCCGTGCTTGTTCGCACCTGGAAAGACGAGCCTCTCCAGGAAAAGTGGAAAGGACTCTATACCGTCCTGCTGGTCTCCCATACAGCGGCAAAGACCGAGGGACACAAGAACCGGATCCATCCCTCTCGTCTGAAGGCAGTACCCGCCCCCTCGTCAGCAGGACAGTGGAGCGTCCAACCTGCTGACTCCTCATCTAGTGACGATCTCGGGCTAAAGCTACTGTTTAAAAGACACAAATAGTGGACACCTTAACGCTAAAATGGGCCCACGCAGGTACTGGAGATGCTGGCTTGGGAAGACTCTGGTGATAATTAATTGGGTAACATTGTTATTCTCTGTATTGGTATTTCCAAACTGTGCATATCGGGAGCATAACTCCTTTGTTTCGCTTGCACACCATGTTACTACTTTAACAAACCAGACTGATTGCTGGGTATGTGCTCCGGCTCCACTGTCCCCAGGCTGAGGCCCATGCCCGAGCCGGAGCACAGGTTGCCTATACTGCCCCCGAGAGCGATTGGTTGCAAACCTTGTTTTCAGGCTGGGGTTTGTCGTCTTGGCTGGGTGGTTTATTTAGCCTGTTATTGAGACTTCTCTTTCCTGTATCGCTTGTATTACTGGTATTATGCTGTGCAGTCTCATGTGTCAGGGCCCTTTTGCAAAAGTTAATAAGTCATTCTCTTCAGGGCTATCACAAAGTGCTTATGCAAAGTCCTATTGTAAAGAAATAAGTAGCCCAAGTGAGAAAACTCAGAGCCAAGGCTGTTGAGTGTTCTCAAAGCAGGGAGTTGTTGGGGACACTGGGGCATGGCCAGTAGGTAACTCGAGGGGATGGAAGACCACGAGTGTCGATGAAACCCCCTCGCACTAGGCCCAAGTGTCCTTGGCCCCCCGGCCTGGAGGCACTCGCAGCAGTTATGTTGAGGATCTGCAACAATATGTTGCAGAGTCAGACTGCCTGAAACTAAACAAGGCCAAACAGGGCAGATATGGAAGAACAATGCTGAATAAAGCAGCTCTATGTATAGCTTAACAAATGATACAGAGAACAAGGGAACTAGCTGGGAACGGGATTGGCTGGCTATATGGATACTTAGGGCAGCTTGCTATTGGATAGGTATGCTGGGGAAAAGAATGTATAAAAGCCTGTGTAACTTCCTGCTCTGTGTGCAGGATTTGAGATTCTATTCTCCCTGGATCTTTTTGCAGCTGCAAATAAACTTTTCTGCTTCTCCACCCGGTTGTGATTATTGGGTGTAGCACACTGGGTAGCGAACCAACCCCAGCTGTTGTTTAGCCTCTCGGCACTGCGCGCCGGCAACAATAACAATTATCAAAAAGTGTCATGTTTTCTCTAGTGACGTGCTAACATATTTTGCCACCAGGATAAAGATGGAATAATTCTAATGAATTACCACAGATTTACATTGGTGTAACGGAAATTATGCATTCAATATCCTGTTTCAGGTTAGTAAAAATAAAAGAATGCTGCGGGTTTTGCGGACGTGTACAAGACACAGTTTTATAAAAACAACATGAAAACAGGTAGTTATGCTGGGGAAAGGGGAAGCCTTATTGAAGCTGGTGGGCATACCAGTTGTCCTTTATTCAGGATCAATGTAAAACAATCAAGCTCTTTTGTGGAATAGATGGCTGACTTAATAGAAGTCACCATCAAGTAAAGCTGGAATAGAAGTTGAGCCATACAATGGAAGGGGCTTTCACTAGGGTCTGAATGCAAATGCAGGGGGATGGGGTTCGGGGCGGGGGGGAGGAAGAGAAGGAGTGTGACACCGCAGAAGCACAAAGGAGCCCCAGAGAAGTATTTGTAGTGTGATCTCAGAAAAAGTTGAGAGAGAGAGTGAGCTTTAGGGTAGACTGCTGGATAGAAAGAGGCTTGGAATTGTGAGCCAAGAAACTATTCCTGCTGTCGTTAGGGAAATAGAACTTTGGGTACATTCTTTGTAAATAAGCAGGATTGTGTCAAAAAAATACCTGACTCCATCATCCATTTCCCCTCCTAATGGAAACAACTCACAAGACCCAAAATAGTCACTAATTGCTCAGGTCAAAAGGGATAACAATATTGTGAATTCTTTTGTTTTCTGTTCTTACATAAAGAATAGACCTGCTTCAGTAAAGAACCATAAACGCTGAAAATACTTTTTTGTTCTCTCAGAGCTAGCTCTCAGTAGATCTAGAAAATAAGAGTGTTTGTTGTTACACAATCCTTAGAATTCAATTATTTGCACAAATCATTTTAATTTTTCTCTGATTAGGATTTAAAAATAAGCAATTAGATAGTCTGTATAGTGTTTAGGAAATTTGTAGGATTAAAATCAGCATGTATTCTGTATACATGGCTTTACCATATATGCAACCTCACATCTACACTTGTAAGAGGACCACATTTCCTGAAGCAGTTTCAAACCACTTCAAGCTAGGACAGTTTTAAGCTACTTTATGTTTCAAATGTGAATGGTGTCCAGCTGTGTCAATTAATTTTTTTAAATTATGACCATGATCTAAGATCCACATTTTCAGAATTGTCTTACATCATTCATATGCTCGGATGAATAAGGCTGCTTTCCTGAACTGCGGTCCATATTTGGAATTGTCTTTATAGTGTAGACTCAAACACCCTTCTTAAACAGTTTGGAAGTTGTTCGATACTCCCTCGGGACCATTTACTCTTTACCCAGATTTGGGCCCTAGTCGGGGAGTGACCTACTCATGTAACCGAGGAGCAGAATTTGGCCCTAATATGGGTTCAGTGTCTCAGTTAGGCCTGTCTTTTTATCTTATCTATTGATATGGCATCCATCCCGAGAGTAGAAAAGCAGCTGTCCCATTTCAGACAAGATACATCAATACCTATATTGATTATTCACAATGGGGTTTTTTTCTTTGTTGTACTGTTCCTTTTGAGAAATAAGAAAATAGAGTAAAAGTAAAATGTACTTTTTCTCCCAAATCTATGTGCCATTCCTGATCTTGATTGAACAGGAGAGAGCGTCTTCCCTCTGGATTAAGAATCCAGCTGAGACAACTACTCCAGCCCCACACATTCTACAAGGGAATCCAAAGTCAGAGCAGTGGCGTTCAGTGAAGGGGAGCTGCTCTCTTTGAACATCCTGATAGATGAAATAAAGGACTGGGGGTCATCATTAAAAGTACCTTAAATGGGAGCTCAATCCCCAGAGCTATGATTGCCGAATCAGGAAAAAACAAGAAAGTATGTCCTCTCAGGGACTGGCACATTCAAGTTTACAAGAGAGACGATAGAGACTGGCCATGACGTAGAAAAATCAAAATTCAAGTTCGCCAGTAAGAAAAGTGCCTGAGTAATAGTCAGCTAAAGAATGGAAGGGACCAGTTTACCCAGGAAATTACAAGAGCTTTTATTAAAATGGAGAGCTACTTTTGTCCTTCTGTCTGCTTGCTTCTGGCAAAGGTTGACTCAGGAATAGAGGGGGAATCTCTTGGGGTCCAGCAACTCTGCTGGCTTGGGAAAGTGTGCACTGCATCACCCACTCCTCCCTGTGTGAGACAATCTCTGGGCCTCTGTTTCAACAGTTCAAACCCTTAAAAATATCTTTCTTTACAGCTCAATACAGAAATTGCCAGAACCTAGTCCTGTACTTTTTTTCTTTAAAAACAAACAATGAAATGGGGATGTTTGCAGGACAATGATATGAATCAATGTCTGTATTTTTATATCTTTAGACGCCCAACAAATATATAAAAATCTGCATTAAAATAACAATTAGTAAGTTTGCAAAACTGAGCAACGGAAAGTTCGGAAACGCCAGGATTCAGGGAATCTGAGTACTGTGCACGTGTATTTTGACACAGTCTTTAATTGCACAATAGTACTGTTTTTTTCCACAGTACCCTCATTCAGTGACTATTGAAGTGTTGTTGGGCCTAAGGTGGGAATGAAACCCTTGCCAACTGCTAGAGGGTGGTGTGGGGACGTTTTAGAGGGACCACGGGATCCTGTTGAGGGCAGGTCACTCCACTGCAGCACTTCCCTTCTTTGGTCAAATCCCCTCTCGGGGTGGTCCTACGGGGCTGACGCCCACTTCAATTGATAGAGGACACAGGGAGGAGTTCTCAGAGGGGATATACAACCCCCTTCTACGTGGGTCACCCTGCCCCACAACGTCCCCTGATTAGTCAAATCCAGTCTCCGGGTGTGTAAAATGCTGGTTGCCCCTTCCAAATTTTCCTTAAAGAAGGGAAGAAAGGCATGTACCTTTTGGGTTATCTGTCAGGTGGCCATCTTGGACTTGGGAAAAGAATCTGGTGACCTTTAGCCATTTGCTATATTAGTTTGGGTTGGGAAGCACACTCCCACGCACGGATTGAATCCGCGTAGACAGGGTCTAACATCCAGGCAGAGACGACGCAAAGAGGGATAGGGAGGGTTTTTAGTGAGGTCTACTCACCCATTCCTGTGTCCATCATGGAGTCCCTCCCTGATGTCCAATGTCAAGAGAGCAGCAGCCGTCCATCGCTGTCCCTGCAAGAGAAGGGAGAGAGAACATCAACAGTATCTCCTGGGTGTAATTGTTTGGGAGACTGGAGCACTTCCAGAGTTCAAGTTTTGTTAATCCCCCCCTTCTCTAGCCTAGCCTAGTCCTTTTCCCTCTCGTAAATAAAGTCTTGTTTGTGTGCTTACCACTGCCTGGCGTTATTTTCTTGTGCTAAGGCAAGCTCTGACAGACTGGCTTTACAAAGGGGACCATGTGGGAAGAATTTACTGTAAGGTTCCCTGCAGCTTGTGAATGGGGTTTGGGTTCTGCCCTTTTGAAAGGAAGGAAAAATCCTTCCAGGTGATCCTACGGGGCTGAAACCCACTGGGATTACTTAGTAATCTGTCCTCTTCACTACCATGTTTGTGACCCTCTGTGTCATAGGGAAGTAGCCCATGGCTCATTATGCATCTTTGGATTTAAAATGGACACGTGTGGTGTACAGACGAAGAAGGACAACTTTTCAAGTCCAATCTGCACAGAAATGGGATGGACACTTCAAGGATTGAATACAATGCTTTGATCTTCCATCTGTTCATTAAAGAAAGACAAAGGTGCAGATTTGGGAGGCTCGGCACTGACTTCCCCAGGATCATTCCTCTCAGCGTAATTCCCATGATAAATCTCCTCTCAAGGAAGAGCCTGAGGAAGTGTGATCAGGGGAACTACCCAGAGCACCAGACAAATCAGGGCCCTGAGCTGAGAAAAACCAAGCCTCAACCAGTTCACATTAATTCTGTTGTCCTCAGCACAGACACCCCTGAAGCACCCGAGGATTACTTGAAAGGCTTTGAGAGGCTTGGCTCTGCAGAGCGAGAGATGAAGCCTATTACTGCAGGGAAATCAATGACAGAGCACTGTCCACACCAGCACTTAGGTCGGTGTAACTTGTCTCACTCGGGGGGTGGCTTCTTCACACCCCTGAGCGACATACGTTCTACCGACACAAGGGGGAGTGTAGACGCAGCCTTAGCAGAGAAGTGATTTAGAAAACAGGTTTTGTTTTGGAGGAAATGCAGGAACCCCGGGTTTGTAATAACCCAAAGGAGAGTCCGACCCCACCAGTCACCTTCCCCACTTTGCTCTTGGCCCTGGGATAGTTGTTTTCTCTCAGCCTGTGCCCACTATCATGCCGTGTGAAGGGGAAGGAGCCATGCACCTGTCTAGGGGGCTTCTGACATCCGAGAGGGGAGAAAGGAAAAAAGAGGCTCACTCCCACATGCTACTCACACAGGGGGTGGGAACTTTTGTGGTCTTTTCAATAGACTCAAGGGGCTCCAAAAGAGTCAAAGGTGCTCACGTGTCCCTGTCCCTGTCCAACATTAAAGAGGTGAAACAAGGCTGGCAGTTTGGGCTGCTGGACAGAACAAGCCTTCAGGCCGAAAAGCCAACAACCTTTCTCTCCATTTCAGCAAAAAACAGCATTCAACAAACTCCCACAAAAACAAGCACCTGAAAAGTCCTGCCCCCGACTGCACCTTTCCAAGGTCTTCTCCGCACTCTCTCCCGCCCCGAGTGAGAATCCGACCCCTTGACCAACACACCACAGTGAGACCCGAATGCAGCTCTCCCTCTGCAGGCAGGATGGTGGAGAAAAACACAGGTGAAAAAACCCTCCCGGCTCAGCTGCGCAGGGAGCCTTGGCAAGGACGTGGTGGAAAGGTGACGCCGGGATCTCTCGCACGGGAAAGGAGACTCGTGCCCGAGTCCAACCAACCCTTTGGGAACTCGAAGGAAGCCGCATCCCACAGGCGTTTCCACAGAGCAGCCACCAGCCACACACCCAGGCCGGAGGGGCCGGGACACAGGAAGGGGCAGCAGCCAACGCCCCCGGGGGGAGGGCTGGGGCGGGAGCTGCAGCCAGGCCCCTGGACCCGCAGGGAGACGCAGACCCTGACAGCAACCAGCCACGTTTGTCCACGTGTGTGTGTGAGACACGTCTGTGTGTGTGTGAGGTCTTGTGTGTGTGTGATGTCTTGTGTGTGTGCTGTGTGTCGTGCAGAGTCTTGTGCTCAGTGTGTGTGTGCTGTGTTGTGTTTTGTGTTGTGTGTGTGTTTGTGTGTGGTGTGGGTGTGTGTAGTGTTGTGTGACGTGTTGTGTGGTGTGTTGTGTGTGTTGAGTTGTGTGCTGTTTTGTGTGTCATGTTGAGTGTGTGTTGTGTGGTTGTGGTGTCATGAGACGTGTTGTGTGTGATGTGGTGTGTGTCGCACGCACAGACACAACACATTGTACGCCGCACGCACAACACGTCACGTGTAGCACGTCACACACACGTCGCACGTCACACGCACAGCATGCTGCATGTAGCACGCACACACACAAAACATTGCACGTCGCACGCACACACACACAACGCGTCGCCTGTCGCACGATGCACATGGCACATAGCACGGACACACACAACACATTGCGTGTCGCACGCACAGCACCTCGCACCTCACACTCACAAACACGTCTCAGACACGCACAACACGACACACACCACATCACATAGACAGAAAAAACTACACACGTCACACATACAGAAACACACACAACGCGACACACAACACGTCACATACACAGCACAACACACAAAACGGCACACAACATAACACAGGCACACAACCTGACAGACAACACATCACAGACGCTCACACAGACACACACAGAACACGACACACAACATGTCACACACACAGAACGTGTCACACAACACGTGTCACACACACACAACACGTCACACACACACCAACACACACAAGGCGACACACAACATGACACACGCTTCACACAAAACACGTAACATGACACCACACACACAACACCATACACACACTGAACATGACACAAAACGGCCCACAATACAACACAAGCACACATCACACACAACACATCACACACACACACCACACCACAAAGACACACACACAGTATGTCACACACACACACAACACTATACAACACACGTCTCACACACCCACACACCACGTCACATGTCACCACAAACACACAACCACACACAATCCATACAACTCTCTAGACCACACAAAACACACACATGACACACAACCCGTCACACACACACACAACACGACACACACAACATGAGACAAATACACACAAAAACATTTCACACACACAACACGACACACAACCCGTCTCTCACACACCCATAACACAACATTATACACACAACACGACACACACAGAAACAAATCACATGTCCCACACAACACGTCACACATTGCAAGGATACACAGAACACATCGGATGCACACATGTATGCAACTCGCATGACACACACACAGAAACACGTCAAACACAAACACACACATGACACACATGACACACAACACATCACACACACAAACACCTCTCTCACACACACACAAGATGACACAGAACCCTTCTCACACAGACACACGGACACACACAACATGTAACACACAACATGACACACAACACGTCACACATACAACACATTGCACGTCGCACATCGTACGGACACACACACAACACATCGCACGTCACATGTTGCACGTCACACCTGCAAACACAACACATCGCGCATCGCACGTCACACACACAACACGTCGAATGTTGGACACACAATACATCGCACGTCCCGCGCACACTCAGCACGGCACACATCGCGCATTGCACGCCACACTTTGAACACACAACACGTCGTGTGTCGCACGTTACACACAAAAACGTTGCATGTCGCACACACATGTTGCATGTCACACATCGCACACACACCATGTCACACATTGCACAAACAAACACACAATGTGTCACAAACACAACACATCACACACACACAAACAGGTCTCTGACACACGCACAACATGAAACACAACAGATCACACACACACAACACGTCACAAAGACACAAACACACACAACATGACATACAACATTTCACACAACATTTCACACACACACACCACATGCCACATGACACCACAAACACACCACACACACACACAACACCACACACACAAACACACAACACATCACACAGATAGGCACAAACACATACAACATGACACACAACACAACAAAGCCAACACTACGCAAAACACATCTCACACACACACACAAACACCCCATGTCACATGACACCACAAACACAACATCACACACATACTCAACACGGCAAACAAGAAGACGCACATGTGAAGTGTGGGGTGCGATGTCTTCTGTTTGCGTGTGCGACGTGCAACATGCAACGTGCAACGTGAGGCGTGTTGTGTGTGTGTGACGTGCAATGTTTTGTGTGTGTGATGTGCAACGCAGGACGTGTTGTGTGTGTGACGTGCGATGTGCTCCGGGTGGGGTCTGTGTGTGTTTCTGCACAAGCTGATTGCGATGTCCCGGAGGCCAACAGCAAAGAGGGTTCGGCGTCCGCTTTCTTGCCCTGCCGTCAGTCTGCCACCGGGCTGGGGGGCAGCGGCTGGGGACCCCAGGAGCTGCTGAGAGACGCGGAGGAGCCCTCGGGAGGGAGAAGACGATGGGAGAATCAGACTCTTCCAGCAACGAGCCACATTTGCCCAGTGCTGACGCTGTCAGGCCTCCGCATTTTGGGCCAGAAACCAACAGCCAAATCGAGCTGGAAAATTGAACCACTTGCAAATGGCCCTTGTAGCGTCTCACCAGACCGTCGGCGACCCTCTGGGGGTGAGCTGTGGGCTCCCGAGAGGTAGAATCCAGGGCCTGCCTCTTCGCTTCCCACGGCCAGGTATTTTCAGCCCCCAACAATGAGGGGAAGAACAGGGAGATGAAAAGCCAAAGAAAGTTTCAAGAGTTCTCCTTCCTGGCTGAGCTGGGGGCGCTGTCCAGGTCACGGATGGTCATTCTGGGGAGGGATGTGGGTCTGGTCCACTTTGAAGGCGGTTGATCTGGGGAAGGATGTGGGTCTCAGATATCTGGAGATATCTGGCCCAGAGCCCAGTCTTGTGGGGGCACAGCTGGTGGTCCCCATCCGCGTCTGTCGGCCTCTCTTCTGCCAGAGAAGGCAAGCCAGGCCAGTACGAACAATGATGCCGTCAATAAAATGGAATCAAGTTGTGGATGTTTTTTCTTTGAAAAAATATTTTCACACTTTTCAATCGGCCCCTGGTAGTTCCTAGGAGAAATGTGAAGGACGAGATATTGGAACAGTTCCCTCTTCGTGGGAGCAACAGCTGGCTGGGTTTTGGCTGCTCAGGCTTTTGTTCCCTGGTTTTACCCACTGTGGTTTCTTTTGCATGTTTTCTTTCATAATGTATTTGATGTACCTGTGTGTAACTTTTTGCCCTAAGGCACACAGCTGTACAGGTTTTATCTACAATCTTTACAAGTTGAAGTTATGGTTGGAGGGGGCTCCCAGCAATGGCTGTCTTAAGGCGGG
Source organism: Lepidochelys kempii (assembly GCF_965140285.1). Classification (NCBI taxonomy): domain Eukaryota; kingdom Metazoa; phylum Chordata; order Testudines; family Cheloniidae; genus Lepidochelys; species Lepidochelys kempii. The sequence goes on from NC_136407.1 coordinate 4,636,102, forward strand.
GGATGAAGGGGGGCGGGGCAGCCAGAAGCTGGGGGACTGGATCGGGACCCCCTAACACTTACTGGTCTCTCTGCCCTGCAGTTTTAGTCCCTCCAGATTAGCCTGATGATTCCAGCAAAAGTTTTGTTTCTCCTGCTGCTAACAGCCCACCTTCATCGATTGGTCTCGTTAAGAGTTGGTAGGGCAACCCCCATTTTCTCGTCCTCTCTCTATCGATATATCTATATACATCTCTTCCTGCTGTATTTTCCCCTGCATGCATCTGATGAAGTGGGCTTTAGCTCACGAAAGTTTATGCTCAGATAAATTGGTTAGTTTCTAAGGTGCCACAAGTCCTCCTCATTCGCTTTTCCTGACTGATTGTGCTGGGGGCTCTGCCTGGCTCCAGCGCTTCGGTCCCTCAGCTACCAAGGCCACCTGGGAACCCTGATCAATTCCAGCTTCAAGGAGTGCTGAGATCCATCTGTCTCTTTCTGTGCCTCTGTCTCTCTCTATGTATAGCCTCCTGACCCTGCCTTTTGTGATCAGTTATAGTTTGCTAGCCCTAATTTTGTCATCAAATTTAAGTTACATTTAATCTTGGAACGGTTTTTTCGTTTGGCTCCCCTGGTAAAGTTACTACCTGGGAATAAATAACTTTCATGCTTAAGCTGATTGCTCTCCCCGCCACCCCACCTCCATGGGTGTTTTTGGCTTCTCCATTCACTCTGCAGCAAAGCTTCTTATACCTAAGCTAAAGATCCCTGCAGCTCCCAAAACGGGCAATTCTAGTAACAGCTCATTTGGGGCTTGAATTGAAGGGGGATGGACGTCATTCTTGGGACAAGTAACCTGCTATGGCCAAAAACACTTTAGCCCTCTGCACCCTTCCAGACAAGTCTTATGTCCCAAATACTTTGGGACTTCTGGGATATGTCCCTGAATAATCAAGGATCTTGACCAAAAATGTCATCACTTCTTAAAAGGAAGAAAGATTGTCGTTGTGTAGACCATGAAACAAGCCCTGCAACTTTTTGAAACATATCCCGATAGTCCATGTCAAGGTTCCTTCCCCACTCTGAACTCTAGGGTACAGATGTAGGGTCCTGCATGAAAAAAACGCTAAGCTTATTTTTACCAGCTCAGGTTAAAACTTTCCCAAGGTACAAACTATTTTACCTTTTGTCCCTGGACTTTATTGCTGCCACCACCAAGCGTCGAACAAATATAACAGGGAAAGAGCCCGCTTGGAAACGTCTTTCCCAACCAAACCCCCCCAAGCTCTACACCCCCTTTCCTGGGGAAGGCTTGATAAAAATGCTCACCAATTTGCATAGGTGAACACAGACCCACACCCTTGGATCTTAAGAACAATGAAAAAGCAATCAGGTTCTTAAAAGAAGAATTTTAATGAAAGAAAAAGTAAAAGAATCACCTCTGTAAAATCAGGATGGTAGATACCTTACAGGGTAATCAGATTCAAAACATAGAAAATCCCTCTAGGCTAAACCTTAAGTAACAAAAAGACACAAAAATCAGGAATATACATTCCATTCAGCACAACTTATTTTATCAGCCATTTCAACAAAACAGAATTGAACGCATATCTAACTAGATTGCTTATTAACCCTTTAGAGGACTTCTGACCTGTGTTCCTGCTCTGGTCCCAGCAAAAGACAACATACAGACAGAGAGAACCCTTTGTTTTACGCCCCCTCCAGCTTTGAAAGTATCTTGTATCCTCATTGATCATCTGGGTCAGGGGCCAGCGAGGTTATCTTAGCTTCTTAACCTTAAGAGGTGAAAGGGTTTTTCCTCTGGCCAGGAGGGATTTCAAGGTGGTCAGACTTCCCTTTCCATTTATGACAGTCCACAGGGTGCACATCAAGGAACGTTCAAAGCGAGATGAGCGTTCTTTTTGGGGAGACTAACCCCCATTGCGCTGACCAGGAGAAGGGGGAAGTGGGAGCCTGCAGCACCATCTAGCGGCCAAAGGAGAAATCGCCGGCTTCTGGACCTGTGTGCATGGTTGGTTCGGTTCACATGCAAAGCTGTGTCACGCCAGGTTGGGAAAATGGGGTTCTGCTGCACGACATCATCCTCTGGAATGACTCAACCCAATAGGACACCTCCTACGATACACTGCTCCGAGTGACACTCTCAAACAGGTCCCCACAGCTCCCCGGCCGCCCCCCACCGGGAGGCAGGTGTGAGAGGATTGTTCTCCCCAGCTGACAGAGAGAGAAACGAAGGCTGAGAAAGGCGAAGGGCCTTGTCTTCCATCACACAACGTGTCGGGATAGAGTTGGGAACAGGACCCGGGTGTCCTGACTTTCAAATGAACCATCAGTCTGGAGTTTCACACACTGAATGATCAGAATAAAGTCACCTGCAATGAGCTACAGACCAACAACCATTCACACTGATTCTTCAGCAAGTGTTTTAGAAGCACGAGAACACCAGCGAGAACCAGGGATGGCTCAGAGATAATCAGCAGCGAGAGGGAGAACAATTCACCAAGCAGATGATTGGTTCTGGCTTATTTGCTGGGCCTTAAACGAGAACAACAAAGTCCTGAATCTCTTCCCTGCCACTAGACCCCCTGCTCAGGCAATCAGCGGGGAGACTCTGGCGGTGGCCTGAGGGTTCCCCAGATGGCCCAGGGATGGCTCAGGTCACCGGTGAGGATCACTCTCAGAGCACGCTTCCTGTCCCATCTCTTTGGGAGGCCTCCCACCATGAGGGCTACAGAGCAGCCCCCTCCTCGCCAGTGGAGGGAGGGAAGCAGGAAAAGAGAAACCAAAAAAGACAAACCCCAAGGACTCGAAGGGACAAAGGCCTAGCTGGGGGAAAATTGTCCCACCTTAACCTCCTGTTTTCCATGCCGAGAATTTGGCCAGCACCGGGCGGATCAGGCTGCCTCGGTACCAAACCTCTCTGGGGCTCTTCCCTTCTCCACAGGGACGTCTGTCTTCTCGCTCAGTGAGCAGTGGGAAAGGAGAAAACTCCAGAGAGGCTCCACCTCGCGCTCACAAACGAGACCCTGAATTCTCTCTCAGTCCTCAAGGAGACACCTCAAGAAGGAGACTCCCTGCAGCAAAGCCCCGGGGGTCTCTGAGATCCCCCTGCCCTGCAGCCTGTCCTCCCTGGCCGTTGTCGTGGACTCTCTGTGAGGTCACCGCCTCCCAACCGCCTTTCACCAATCAGCTGAGTGCTGCAAAAGGCCCTTGTGATGTCACTGCCACCCCCACCCCTGCCCTGCAGGGCTCATGTCCTGCCCTGAGCCGGCTCCTGTGCGTGTTTGAGCTGCTCCCCCTGGGTCACCCCCACACACTCAGTGGTCGTGCAAGGGTTCACGCAGGCCACACGTGGAACCATCAGAGGATGCTCAATGTGCCGCACTCGGTTTTGCAGAGATTTGGAGACGTGAAGGCCAGAAGAGACTCTTAGATCATCTCATCTGGCCCCCTACATATCACAGGCCTCCTGTATGGCGCAGTCGTGAGTTTTGGACCAAAGCAGACTCCAGAAAGGCATCTCATCAAGGGATGGAGGAAGCACCGCTTCCCTTGGGAGTCTGTGGGGGGCAGGGATGCTGTGGGGGGCAGGGAATTGACCCCAAGGCCACACTTGTGAGTCTGTATCATAACACACATGCACAACAGCACTGCGCAAAGTATGTACACGTCACCTTAACTCTGATGTTTCCTAACGTTTAAAGGCCTGGTCTCCAGGGTGTTCTTTGTGCTTCTACATCGATTTTGGGGAGAGATGCAATCATTTAGTTCAGAGTGGGAGCCGTGTTAGTCTGTATCAGCAAAAAACAAAAACAAAACGAGGAGTAGTTCTGGCACCTTAGAGACTAACAAACATATTTGGGCACATTTGATGGTGTGGCTGATGTGATTAGGTCCTAGGATGGTGTCCCTACACTAGATATGTGGACAGAGTTGGCAATGGGTTTGTTGCAAGGACAGGTTCCTGGATTAGTGTTTTTGTTGTGTGGTTGCTGGTGAGTATTTGCTTCAGGTTGGGGGGCTGTCTGTCAGCGAGGACTGGCCTGTCTCCCAAGATCTGTGAGATTGAGGGATCGTCCTTCAGAATAGATTGTAGATCCTTGATCCTTCCCTGGAGATCTTTTAGTTGGGGGCTGAAGCTGATGGCTGGTGGCGTTCTGTTCCTTTCTTTGTTGGGCCTGTGCTGGAGTAGGTGACTTCTGGGTATTCTTCCCTTCAGCAGGTAGTTTTAAGATCGCTTGATAGAGATTCTGTAGGTGTTTGTCTCTGTCCGAGGGGTTGGAGCAAATGTGGTTGTACCATAGACCTCGGCTGTAGACAACGGATCGTGTGGAGTGCTCTGGATGAAAGCTGGAGGCTCACCACACGATCCATCGTCTATAGCCGAGCTCTGCGATACAACCGCATTTGCTCCAACCCCTCAGACACAGACAAACACCTACAGGATCTCTATCAAGCGTTCTGACAACTACACTACCCACCTGCTGAAGTGAAGAAACAGATTGACAGAGCCAGAAGAGTACCCAGAAGTCACCTACTCCAGGACAGGCCCAACAAGGAAAGGAACAGAACGCCACTAACCATCACCTTCAGCCCCCAACTAAAACCTCTCCAACGCATCATCAAGGATCTACAACCTATCCTGAATGACGACCCATCACTCTCACAGATCTTGGGAGGCAGGCCAGCCCTTGCTTACAGACAGCCCTCCAACCTGAAGCAAATACTCACCAGCAACCACGCACCACACAACAAAAACACTAACCCAGGAACCTATCCTTCCAACAAAGCCCGTTGCCAACTGTGTCCACAGATCTATTCAGGGGACACCATCATAGGGCCTAATCACATCAGCCACACTATCAGAGGCTCATTCACCTGCACATCCACCAATGTGATATATGCCATCATGTGCCAGCAATGCCCCTCTGCCAGGTACATTGGCCAAACCAGACAGTCTCTACATAAAAGAATCAATGGACACAAATCAGTTGTCAAGAATTATAACAGTCAAAAACCAGTTGGAGAACACTTCCATCTCTTTGGTAACTCGATTAAAGACCTAAAAGTTGCAATTCTTTAACTAAAAAACTTCAAAAACAGACTCCAACCAGAGACTGCTGAATTGGAATTAATTTGCAAACTGGATACAATTAAATAAGGCTTGAATAGAGGCTGGGAGTGGATGGGTCATTTCACAAAGTAAAACTATTTCCCCATGTTTATTCCCCCCCACCCCCACCCCCCACTGTTCCTCAGACTTTCTTGTCAACTGCTGGAAATGGCCCACCTTGATTATTACTACAAAAGGCTCCCCCCCCCATTCTCCTGCTGGTAATAGCTCACCTTAAGTGATCACTCTCGTTACTGTGTGTATGGTAACACCCATTGTTTCGTGATCTCTCTGTATATAAATCTCCCCACTGTATTTTCCACTGAATGCATCCAATGAAGTGAGCTGTAGCTCACGAAAGCTTATGCTCAAAGAAATTTGCTAGTCTCTAAAGTGCCACAAGTACTCCTTTTCTTCAAGTGAGAAGGTAATTCCTTAATTCCCTGGGTTACTTCCTGGCCATTTCTGTGACTTTAGCGCCATTATGAAAACTGTTCTCAAAATCTCTGGGTCCCCTTGCCCTACGCTGTGGTTATGAAAGCTCCTTCTCAGCTCCTTTTACTTTCCTGCTTTCCAGTTACTGTAAATAAACCATAAACACAATTCTTCTTGTTTCTTCCACATTCATGTCCTAGTTCCAGTTGTTGTGGGCAGAGTCATGAGATGTGTTTGTGACACTCTACACCTTGGGGGAGCGTCTTATGCTTAGAAGAAGCACACGGGATCTTTTCAGGGGAAAAGGCAATACGCTGCATTTCTTGAAAATACAACTCTTAGCATACGCATTTCATCACACACACACACACACACGTCCTGCAGATGTTCTTACAGTTACCAGTTTGCTGTAGCTCTTGTCAATCTAACGGCCAGTTAGACTGAACACAAGCGAGGAGCTGAGCTCCGTCGGTCGCAAACCCATGCTCTGAGGCTTTGCAGGACTGAACCCAGAGTCTGATGGCAAAACACCCCAGCTTTAGACTTGTAAATTCCAACTTTCGTCTATGGATTTTGCAATGTCATTCTGCAAACGTTAGTCCTCAAGTGGGATTAATCTCCGGGTTTTCCGCTGTTATTGTTTGGTGGTTTTGTTGGCTTCCCATCCTTAGATCTTCTTTGTCTTGCATTCAGGGTGCCTGCCTCGCCTCTGAGGTCATCAATGCTGCTAACATGTTTAGCGTCGGATACGGTGGATGTTTTCTGATTGTCTTCTGCTGTTTCCAAGTCTCTCACGTCTTCTTGACCATCTGGACATTTGTGAGGCCTTTTCACAGACCTCAGAATCTGGCTGATGCTCCTTTACCAATGGCCCACGAGGCCGTTCCTTCCTGCTCTCAGAAAGGGTGGCTGGCAGACATGGTCAAATCCTATCCTACATCAATCCATTTAATACATGGTTATCCCTTGTCTTTCATTATGCAAAATGCAAACATCAAATCCTACTCCTCTAGGTGCCCTGTAACCCCCATATTCCTCATCTTGAATTGAATTGTGATGTTACCTTGCATGGCATGGTTTCCATGTATCCGGGGAAAGGTTAGGAGATATCAGCAAGGAAAGTCAGGAACCTCCGGGTGGGGTGTGAAACAGCCCATCCACAGCCGTTGCCCAGCAAGGAAGCTCCCATTCAGTGATTCCCCTGCCTGAGGCCACAGCAAGGGAATTGCTGCACCGTGCTGGGAGATTGAGCAATGCCCCCATTCCCACCGCAGACATGCCTGGACTGGGGCTTCCCAAGCACACGGGCTGTGGGGGCAAAAACCAAACCCAAACCCGGGGCCCACGCTTGGCCTTTCTCCTTCCCCCACCGACACTGCCAGCAAGAAGGACACTGAAGACTTGAGACTGCAACTGAGGGGACGGGCCTGGGCACACAGCACGTCGTACGTCACACACAAAATGTCGAATCTCGCACCCACAACTCCTCGCACGTCACACCCACAGAACATATTGCACGTCGCGCACACAGCACGTCGCACGTCAGACACACAAACACGTCTCACACACACACAAAACATGACACACAACCCGTCTCACAGACAGAAAACACTACACACACATCACACAAAACACGTCACATGACACCACAGACACAACACCACACACACACTTAATATGACACACAAAATGGCACACAACACACACAAGATGACAGGCAACAGATCACACAACACACCACACAGACACACACACAGAACATGTCACACGTCGCACCTCACACACAAAGGTCACATGTCGCACACAACACGCCGCACGACGTATGTCGTACACTGCACATCACAATTCGCATGCACACACAGCATGTCGCATGTCGCACGTCACAGTCACGCACACCACACAGCTCACGTCACACGTCTCACACACACAACACGTTGCACGTTGCACACATACACACAAAACGTCGAACGTGGCACACACAACACGTCGCATGTCACGTCACTCCCAGCAAGTCGCACTTCACACATGTCCCACGTGTGTCACACGCGCACACACAGCACGTCGTATGTCATGCACAACACGTCGCGTGTAGCACGGACACACAACACGTCGCATGTAACACACACAAGATGTCACGTGTTGCACATCACACACAAACCATCGCATGTCACAGGCACATACACAACACGTCGCATGTCGCATGATGCACATTGCACATAGCACGGACACACACAACACGCTGCCCGTTGCACGCACGCACAGCACGTCGCACGTCACACTCAAAAACACATCTCACACCACACAACACGACACACGCCATGTCACACAGACACAAAACACTACACACATGTCACACACACAACACAGAATACGTCACACAGACAGACACAAACACACACATGACACACACCACGTCACGCACAACACATCACATGACACCAAAAACACAACACCACACACACACTCAACATGGCACACAACATGACAAAACACATCACACAGACAGACACAAACACGACACACAATGTCACACGCACACTACACAAAACACGTCTCACACACACACCACGTCACATGTCACCACAAACACAATACCACACACACAATCCACACAACACTCTAGACGACACACACCATCACACACAAGACATCACACACACACACACAACCCGTCACACACACACATATAACGGCACACACAACATGACACAGAAAACGACTCACACAGAAACACACACAACACGACACACACAGAAACACATCACACGTCCCACAAAACATGTTGCACATTGTCACACACACTCATGTACACATGTCGCACATTGCACGCCACACGACACACACAAAAACCTGTCACACACACAAACACACACACAACACATCACACACACAATGTCTCATGGACACACACACAAGACACACAACCCGTCTCACACATACACACACATAACACGACACACACAACATGTCACACACACACAAATACACACAACACGACAGACAACACGACACACAGACAGACACAAACACACACGACACAGAACTTGTCACGGACACAGAACACTACACAAAACACATCTCACAAACACACACCATGTCATATCACACTACAAACACAATACCACACACACAATCTACACAACTCTAGATGACACACAAAATGACACACGTCACACACACACAAAACGACACACACACACAAAACACGACACACAACCCGTCTCACACACAAACATAACATGACAAACAGAACACGACACACACCATGACACACACAGAAACACACTTAATGTCCCACACAATATGCCGCATGTTGCACGGATACATACAACACATTGCACGACACACACACAGAAACACATCACACACACAAAAACACACAACGAGACACACAACAAGATACAAATCACATCAAACACACACAACATGTCACACATATACAAAAACGTTTCTCTCACACACATGACACAGAACACATACAATATGACAAACATAACATGAAACACAACACACACAACATGACATACAACACGTTACACATACAACACATCGCATGTCACACATTGCATGGACACAAACAACACATCACATGCCTCAAGCTGCACAAACACTTCGCGCATGGCACATCGCACGTTGCACGTCACACCCGCACACACAACACATCGCGCGTCGCATGTCACACACACAACACGTCGAATGTTGGACACACAACATGTCGCACGTTGCACGCACACACAGCACATCGCACATCGCGAATCAAACACACAATACGTCGCACGTCGGACAAGCACACACACAACACGACACAACACATCACACACACAACACGACACACACAACATGACACACAATATGTCACACACACACCCCCACACACCACGTCACACACACCACATCACATGACACCACAAACACCTCACCACACACACACATACTCAACACGTTGCACAACACGACACACAACACGTCTCACACACACACACACAACATGACACACAACACGTCACACAGACAAACACACATAACATGACACACAACACATCACACACACAACACGTTTTGAAGGGGGATGGACGTCATTCTTGCGACAAGGCACCTGCTATGGCCAAAAACACTTTAGCCCTGTGTGCCCTTGCAGACAAGTCTTATGTCCCAAATACTTTTGGTCTTCCGGGATAAGTCCCTGAATAATCAAGGATCTTGACCAAAAAGGTCGTCACGTCCAAAAAGGAAGAAAGGTTGTCGTTGTGTAGACCATGAAACAAGCCCTGCAACTTCTGGACACGTATCCCGACAGCCCACAGGGTGCACATCAAGGAACGTTCAAAGCGAGACGGGCGTTCTTTTTGGGGAGACTAACCCCCGTTGCGCTGACCAGGAGAAGGGGGAAGTGGGAGCCTGCAGCACCATCTAGCGGCCAAAGGAGAAATCGCCGGCTTCTGGACCTGTGTGCGCCCTTGGTTCGGTTCACATGCAAAGCTGTGTCACGCCAGGTTGGGAAAACGGGGTTCTGCTGCCCGACATCATCCTCTGGAATGACTCAACCCGATGAGACACCTCCTGCGATACACTGCTCCGAGTGACGCTCTCAAACAGGTCCCCACAGCTCCCCAGCCTCCTCCCACAGGAGGCAGGTGTGAGAGGATTGTTCTCCCCAACTGACAGAGGGAGAAACAAAGGCTGAGAAAGGCGAAGGGCCTTGTCTTCCATCACACAACGTGTCGGGATAGAGTTGGGAACAGGACCCGGGTGTCCTGACTTTCAAATGAACCATCAGTCTGGAGTTTCACACACTGAAGGATCAGAATAAAGGGACCTGCAATGAGCTACAGACCAACAACCATTCACACTGATTCTTCAGCAAGTGTTTTAGAAGCAGGAGAACACCAGCGAGAACCAGGAACGGCTCAGAGACAATCAGCAGCGAGAAGGAGAACAATTCACCAAGCAGATGATTGGTTCTGGCTTATTTGCTGGGCCTTAAACGAGAACAACAAAGTCCTGAGTCTCCTCCCTGCCACGAGACCCCCTGCTCAGCCAATCAGCGTGGCTCAGGTCACCGGTGAGGATCACTCTCAGAGCACGCTCCCTGTCCCATCTCTTTGGGAGGCCTCCCACCATGAGGGCTACAGAGTACCCCCTCCTTGCCAGTGGAGGGAGGGAAGCAGGAAAAGGGAAACCAAAAAAGACAAACCACAAGGATTCGAAGGCACAAAGGCCAAGCTGGGGAAAAATTGTCCCACCTTAACCACCTGTTTTCCGTGCCGAGAATTTGGCCAGCACCGGGCGGATCAGGCTGCCTCGGTACCAAACCTCTCTGGGGCTCTTCCCTTCTCCACAGGGATGTCTGTCTTCTCGCTCAGTGAGCAGTGGGAAAGGAGAAAACTCCAGAGAGGCTCCACCTCGCGCTCACATACGAGACCCTGAATTCTCTCTCAGTCCGCAAGGAGACACCTCAAGAAGGAGACTCCCTGCAGCAAAGCCCCGGGGGTCTCTGAGATCCCCCTGCCCTGCAGCCTGTCCTCCCTGGCCGTTGTCGTGGACTCTCTGTGAGGTCACCGCCTCCCAACCTCCTTTCACCAATCAGCTGAGTGCTGCAAAAGGCCCTTGTGATGTCACTGCCACCCCCACCCCTGCCCTGCAGGGCTCATGTCCTGCCCCGAGCCGGCTCCTGTGCGTGTTTGAGCTGCTCCCCCTGGGTCACCCCCACACACTCAGTGGTCGTGCAAGGGCTCACGCAGGCGACACGTGGAACCATCAGAGGATGCTCAATGTGCCGCACTCGGTTTTGCAGAGATTTGGAGACTTGAAGGCCAGAAGAGACTCTTAGATCATCTCATCTGGCCCCCCTACACATCACAGGCCTCCTGTATGGCGCAGTCGCGAGTTGTCATAAATATAAAGGGAAGGGTAAACCCCTTTAAAATCCCTCCTGGCCAGAGGAAAAATCCTCTCACCTGTAAAGGGTTAAGAAGCTAAAGGTAACCTCACTGGCACCCGACCAAAATGACCAATGAGGAGACAAGATACTTTCAAAAGCTAGGAGGAGGGAGAAAAACAAAGGGTCTGTGTCTGTCTGTGTGATGCTTTTGCCGGAGACAGAACAGGAATGGAGTCTTAGAACTTAGTAAGTAATCTAGCTCGGTATGTGTTAGATTATGATTTCTTTAAATGGCTGAGAAAAGAACTGTGCTGAATAGAATGACTATTCCTGTCTGTGTGTCTTTTTTGTGACTTAAGGTTTTGCGTAGAGGGATTCTCTATGTTTGAATCTAATTACCCTGTAAGATATCTACCATCCTGATTTTACAGAGGTGATTCCTTTTTACTTCTATTAAAAGTCTTCTTGTAAGAAAACGGAATGCTTTTTCATTGTTCTCAGATCCAAGGGTTTGGGTCTGTGGTCACCTATGCAAATTGGTGAGGATTTTTACCAAACCTTCCCCAGGAAGTGGGGTGCAAGGGTTGGGAGGATTTGGGGGGGAAAGACGTGTCCAAACTACGTTTTCTCAGGAACCCAGATAAAGTTTGGTGGTGGCAGTGGAAGTTCAGGGGCAAAAGGGTAAAATAGTTTGTACCTTGGGGAAGTTTTAACCTAAGCTGGTAAAAGTAAGCTTAGGAGGTTTGCATGCAGGTCCCCACATCTGTACCCTAGAATTCAGAGTGGGGAAGAAACCTTGACAGGAGTGTGGGAGGGGGCTGGGTCAGGGGGTTGAGGGATGCGGGGCGGCTTACCTCGGGATAGGGGGCTCCCCAGCTCCCACCGGCATAGCCCTGCAGCTCCTAGGTGGCAGAGGGGTTGGGGGGGGGTGTCTCCACACCACTCTGCCCGTGCCTGCAGGCCCTACCCCCCGCAGCTCCCATTGGCTGAGGTTCCTGGCCAATGGGAACTGTGCCCACCCCCCAGGACCAGCAGGGGTCCCACTCCCAGGCTGCGCACCGCAGCCCCCTCCCCAGCACCAGTGGGGTCCCGGGCCTCCTCCCCCAGCACCTGGGATGCCCCCAATCTGCCCCTAGTAGTACACACTTAGTAGATTACAAGCTTTCTAATGATATGTTACATGGGGCATTTAGCATAAAGCATATTCCAGGCATGTTATATTCCTGTTCATAAGCATATTTTCATAAAGCATATGAGTGCAACGTCACAACGGCCCCACAGAGAGTAAAGTTACCATGAGCTGTGGGTTTAGGGAACCCCGGGGAGCAGACCATGCTCCCTGCAGTGCAGGAATCACTTCATGGGGCGAGGGGTGCTGCGTGGAGTTTACAATATGGCCACTGTGGTCACTGTTGCAGGGAATGGGGTATAGCGGGAAAGCTGCTGGAGGATGGTTCGGGTAGATGTAGGCCAATGCCATCTGGAGAGGTGGTTTTACTGCATCACCGTAATTGAGCAATTACAGTGGCCAAAGACAAATTTTGAGTGCAGAGCTGGGCACAGCGAGGTGACTGCAAGGCAATGTATGCCAGCCGAACTGTGGTGTTGACAGGCCTTACGGGCTTGGTTGCTTGAGGCACAGCTAGCCATGCCATGGTGTAGGGGCCATGACCAGCTGTTCTGCCCACACTACCCTTGGGGAGGAGAGGCCTGGCCCGTCCCTCCTCTCCTCTCTGCTCCCTCAGGACCAGCAGGAAACCCCAGCCAGACCCAATGGGAGGCGAGGGCAATAGAGCAATGACTGTAGCACTAGGAGAGCCTGGCAAAGAGCAGCCACCAGGGGCTGTCGCCAAGGGACCCACCGGGGGATGTCCCTGTATGGTGACAAACCCCAGAACTGCAGGGCAAATCTTGCCTTGCCGAGAGGCCCTGTCTCTCCCCCTTTCCCCCCTCCCCACACATGTCCCAGCCCCAGGCTCTGCACGGGAAGGACCTGGTCCCAGAGGAGTCAGTTATGGGGCCTCCATGGCCAGATGGTCTATGTCCTTATCCCATTGCTGGGCCAAGCCAGCATCTCTGCCCCCTGCCACTCTGCCCTCCCCACAACTGCTCCTGGCTGGGCTAGCTGCTGGTGGTTCCTCGGCCCCACAGGGGCACCGTCAGCCTGGCCTTCGAGATACCCAAGCTCTGGAAACTCCAGTGACAGCTCCTGAGTCTAGCTGGTACCAGGAGCCAGCCAGGAGAGCTTGGGGCCAGCTGCCCCCAGTCTGCAGAGTGGGGCTGGCCATGTCCTGGACTCCCCTGGTCTGAGGTGCTGGCCCCAAGGGCATCACAGTTACTTTGGTAAATTCACCCTGCTGCGCTGGTGAGAGAATTTTGGGAGAAGGAGGTGATTTTGTGGGGCCCCCTCTAGGGCTTTGGGTGCCTCCCCCAGCCATGTGCTGCAGGAGTAGCAGAGACCAGTGGCTGGTGCCAGGGCCTGTGCAGAGCAGCCGCTCTCTGATGGAGCGGGGAGGTGGCCTCTGCCTTCTCTGCGCCCATTTAACAGAACACTGAGGCACGGTGGGGGTCGGCCAAATCCTGTAGGGGATGAGGATGTGAGTGCTTTAAATGTCAGTGTTAGCCTCCAGGGCCTGGTCCCCACAACAGGCCCAATGGCCTCAACGATCAAACCTGGGGCCTCAAAAGAGGCAGCTCATTATGATTTTAAGGGGAGCTGAAAGGGTTGGGGTCTGCTCTGGGCCCTGCCTTAACGGGGAAGGGGGGCACTGAGTGCCCTGTATGGGCCACCCCACAGCCAGAGGCCGATTAAGGTTTTCTGGGGCCCTGGGCCAGAACAAGTGTGGGGCCCTTCCCCACCCCTTCTAACTGTGGTCCTGCCCCCATTCTGCCTGTGGCCCTGCCCGTGGCCCCACCCCTTTCTGCCCCTTCCCCAGGCCCTGCCCCTGTTCCAGACGGCCTCCCCCCACCCTCGCTTCCCCCATATTGGAGAAGCTGAGGCCGGGGCAGGCAGCAAGAGGTTTTCCAGCCCCGGGGCTGCAGCACGGGGCGGGCTCAAGGGGCACTCGGGGCTTCTCCGGCCCTCCCCCCACGGCTTCCGCCAGGGAGTGGGATCAGAATGTGGGGGCTTTCCTCGCCCTGCCTGCCTGGCAACCCCCGGGCACAGGCTCAGTGGCTAATCTGCCATTGCCCCCGGCACGTCACCCTGGGTTGGGTATGAGACCTGCCCCCGGAGGTACCCGCTCTGCTGGTTCAGCCCTGGCAGGGTTTGGACTGGGAGCGGGATCTCTGAAGAGCTGCTTGCGATGAGGGGTGCTAGGGTCTTTGTGTGAAATCAGCTGTCGGGGGGGCTCAGCCCTGCAGGGTGGGCACTTGTGTCCCAGAAGCCAGCACGATGAGCGGCACCGACAGGGTCCCACAGCAAAGGGGTGAATGTGCCCCTGAGACAGAGCTCCCCTCTCCGGGGCTGCCTCGGCAGGGCACTGGATGAAGATAGTGGCTCAAGGGCAGGATAGCCCTGCCCTTGCCCTGCAAGCGCTGCCGGCCCTCAGGGCTCAGGGGATTGGCTCAGGGCTGCCAAGCCACTAAACACACACCCCACCCCTCAGTTCCTGCAGTTTTGTTTCACTAGTGTTGGGGACCCTGGGGCATGGCCACGAGGTAACTCGAGGGGATGGAAGACCACGAGTGTCGATGAAGCCCCCTCGCACTACGCCCAGGTGTCCTTGGCCCCCCCTCCCGCCTGGAGGCACTCCCAGCAACTCTGCGTAGTAGGCCCAAGTGTCCTTGCCCCCCCGCCTGGAGGCACTCGCAGCAGTTATGCTGAGGATCTGCAACAATATGTTGCAGAGTCAGACTGCCTGAAACTAAACAAGGCCGAACAGGGCAGATATGGAAGAACAATGCTGAATAAAGCAGCTTTATGTATAGGTTAACAAATGATACAGAGAAGAAGAGAACTAGCTGGGAACGGGATTGGCTGGCTATATGGATACTTAGGGTATGCTGGGAAAAAGGATGTATAAAAGCCTGTGTAACTTCCTGCTCTGTGTGCAGGATTTGAGATTCTATTCTCCCTGGATCTTTTTGCAGCTGCAAATAAATTTTTCCGCTTCTCCACCCGGTTGTGATTATTGGGTGTAGCACACCGGGTAGCGAACCAACCCCAGCTGTTGTTTAGCCTCTCGGCACTGCGTGCCGGCAACAATAACAATTATCAAAAAGTGTCATGTTTTCTCTAGTGACGTGCTAACATATTTTGCCACCAGGATAAATATGGAATAATTCTAATGAATTACCACAGATTTACATTGGTGTAACTGAAATTATGCATTCAATATCATGTTTCAGGTTAGTAAAAATAAAAGAATGCTGTGGGTTTTGCGGACGTGTACAAGACACAGATTTATAAAAACAACATGAAAACAGGTAGTTATGCTGGGGAAAGGGGAAGCCTTATTTAAACTGGTGGGCATACCAGTTATCCTTTATTCAGGATCAATTTAAAAACAATCAAGCTCTTTTGTGGAATAGATGGCTGACTTAAGAGAAGTCACCATCAAGTGAAGCTGGAATAGAAGTTGAGCCATACAGTGGAAGGGGCTTTCACTAGGGTCTGAATGCAAATGCAGGGGGATGGGGTTCGTGGCGGGGGGAGGAAGAGAGGGAGTGTGACACCGCAGAAGCACAAAGGAGCCCCAGAGAAGTATTTGTACTGTGATCTCAGAAAAAGTTGAGAGAGAGAGAGAGCTTTTGGGTAGACTGCTGGATAGAAAGAGGCTTGGAATTGTGAGCCAAGAAACTATTCCTGCTGTCATTAAGGAAATAGAACTTTGGGTACATTCTTTGTAAATAAGCAGGATTGTGTCAAAAAAATACCTGACTCCATCATCCATTTCCCCTCCTAATGGAAACAACTCACAAGACATTGTGGATAACAATATTGTGAATTCTTTTGTTTTCTGTTCTTACATAAAGAATAGACCTGCTTCAGTAAAGAACCATAAACGCTGAAAATACTTTTTTGTTCTCTCAGAGCTAGCTCTCAGTAGATCTAGAAAATAAGAGTGTTTGTTGTTACACAATCCTTAGAATTCAATTATTTGCACAAATCATTTTAATTTTTCTCTGATTAGGATTTAAAAATAAGCAATTAGATATTCTGTATAGTGTTTAGGAAATTTGTAGGATTAAAATCAGCATGTATTCTGTATACATGGCTTTACCATATATGTAACCTCACATCTACACTTGTAAGAGGACCACATTTCCTGAAGCAGTTTCAAACCACTTCAAGCTAGGACAGTTTTAAGCTACTTTATGTTTCAAATGTGAATGGTGTCCAGCTGTGTCAATTAATTTTTTTAAATTATGACCATGATCTAAGATCCACATTTTCAGAATTTTCTTGCATCATTCATATGCTCGGATGAATAAGGCTGCTTTCCTGAACTGCGGTCCATATTTGGAACTGTCTTTATAGTTTAGACTCAACCACCCTTCTTAAACAGTTTGGAAGTTGTTCGATACTCCCTCGGGACCAGATTTACTCTTCTTTACACAGATTTGGGCCCTAGTCGGGGAGCGACGTACTCATGTAACCAAGGAACAGAGTTTGGCCCTAATATGGGTTCAGTCTCTCAGTTAGGCCTGTCTTTTTATCTTATCTATTGATATGGCATCCATCCCGAGAGTAGAAGAGCAGCTGTCCCATTTCAGACAAGATACATCAATACCTATATTGATTATTCACAATGGGGTTTTTATCTTTGTTGTACTGTTCCTTTCGAGAAATAAGAAAATAGAGTAAAAGTAAAATGTACTTTTTCTCCCAAATCTATGTGCCATTCCTGATCTTGATTGAACAGGGGAGAGCGTCTTCCCTCTGGATTAAGAATCCAGCTGAGACAACTACCCCAGCCCCACACATTCTACAAGGGAATCCAAAGTCAGAGCAGCAGCGTTCAGTGAAGGGTAGCTGCTCTCTTTGAACATCCTGATAGATGAAATAAAGGCCTGGGGGTCATCATTAAAAGTACCTTAAATGGGAGCTCAATCCCCAGAGCTATGATTGCCGAACCAGGAAAAAACAAGAAAGTATGTCCTCTCAGGAATTGGCATATTCAAGTTTACAAGAGAGACGATAAAGACTGGCCATGACGTAGAAAAATCAAAATTCAAGTTTGCCAGTCAGAAAAGAGCCTGAGTAATAGTCAGCTAAAGAATGGAAGGGACCAGTTTACCCAGGAAGTTACAAGAGCCTTTATTAAAATGGAGAGCTACTTTTGTCCTTCTGTCTGCTTGCTTCTGGCAAAGGTTGACTCAGGAATAGAGGGGGAATCTCTTGGGGTCCAGCAATTCTGCTGGCTTGGGAAAGTGTGCACTGCATCACCCACTCCTCCCTGTGTGAGACAATCTCTGGACCTCTGTTTCAACAGTTCAAAACCCTTAAAAATTTCTTTCTTTACAGCTCAATACAGAAATTGCCAGAAGCTAGTCCTGTACTTTTTTCTTTAAAAACAAACAATGAAATGGGGATGTTTGGACGACAATGATATGAATCGATGTCTGTATTTTTATATCTTTAGACGCCCAACAAATATATAAAAATCTGCATTAAAATAACAATTAGTAAGTTTGTAAAACTGAGCAATGGAAAGTTCGGAAATGCCAGGATTCAGGGAGTCTGAGTACTGTGCACGTGCATTTTGACACAGTCTTTAATTGCACAACTGTACTATTTTTTTCCACAGGCCCCTCATTCAGTGACCATTGAAGTGTTGTTTGCCCTCAGACACTTTGTACATACTTCTGCAACGTGAACACATCAAGTCAGGTTCCAGGTCGCAGTCCTTCTCTTCCAGGGGCTCAGTGGCCAGGGCCCAGTATATCTAAAATATCAGGTAAATCAATGGGATTAGGGTTGTGGCTGACAGGGCCTATTTCTCAGGCACCATGAAGTTTTCTACTCTAAGGATGAGGCTTGTCTGTGCAGTAGATAGAGCTTTCTCAGGGGACAGTCTGTGACAGGAGAACACACTCCCATGTCATTCCGAGGACATTAGAGAGACAAGGTGGGTGAGGGATAGGGTGACCAGATAGTAAGTATGAAAAATCGTGATGGGGGTGGGGTGGGATTGATAGGCACCTAAACCCCAAATATCTGGACTGTCCCTATAAAATTAGGACATCTGGTCACCCTAACTGAGGTAATATCTTCTGTTGGACCAACTTCTGTTGGTGAAAGAAATAACCATTCAAGGACCTGAAGGAGAACTCTGTGCCGTCCTTTCACCAACAGAAGTTAGTCCAATAAAAGATATTACCATGACAGATGTGAGTCATATTATTAATGTACTAGAGGAAGCTGCTCAGATACTTCATTGGTGAGAACAGTATAAAAACCTATATAGAATAAAGTGAAGGAGAAAGAGAGAGCCTCTTTCTGAGATTATCCTTTTCCTTCTCCCTAATGATCCTATTTGCTAACAAATATATACATTCTTAGTGCTGTTGTGGCTTTGTGCAGAAGTGTGAATTGTCTCAGTAGATTCTGATGTATTTTATCTTTTAGGCAAAGATATCGAAAACAGGGAATACAAACAACACATGTTATGCAAACCCACACTACTAGGTGGAAGCGGATATTTTGAGTTGTCATTAATTGAGAAATGCTTTCAAAAAGCGAAGTAATGTTCTTGGAATTCTGCTTTAAGCCACAAGGCACACAGCTAAGCAGAGTCATCTTTTGAGTGCTGGATCTTTAATTTTTTTTCCATAAGAGAACCTGCTTAAAATCCCATTAATAAACTGTGTTCTCTTCACTCGCCTATTGATCTGTGCTGTGACGGAAAAATATAATTGTCTGTCAAGAATGGCTTTTATTTGAAGCAGAAAGTTAGAAAACATGTGTGTAAAATGCTTTGAAGAAGAAAATCTCTCTAGAAATGCAAATTATTATTATTGTTATTGGGTCAAATTCTACAGTAGGTATTTAGGCTCCTAGCTTCCACTGATTTCAGTGGAAGTTAGGAGTCTAAAGACCTTTGAGGAGCTGGGCCTCATACCCTACTCAGACAAAACTTTGACTGACTTTAATTCAGCCTAGCCCTGCGTTGGGTTAAGCCCAATATCTTACTGTACATTGTACAGAAGCTTCTTGCTAGCAGGAGTCAATCTGCAGCTGTTTTTTCAGTAATGCTGTCAAGGTTCCTTCCCCACTCTGAACTCTAGGGTACAAATGTGGGGACCTGCATGAAAACCTCTGCTTACTTTTACCAGCTTAGGTTAAAACTTCCCCAAGGTACAAATTAATTTTACCCTTTGCCCTTGGAATTTCCACTGCCACCACCAAACTTTAACTGGGTTTACTGGGAAACGTCGTTTGGACACGTCTTTCCCCCCAAAATCCTCCCAACCCTTGCACCGCACTTCCTGAAGAAGGTTTGGTAAAATCCTCACCAATTTGCATACGTGACCACAGACCCACACCCTTGGATCTTAGAACAATGAAAAAGCATTCAGTTTTCTTACAAGAAGACTTTTAATAGAAGTAAAAAGAATCACCTCTGTAAAATCAGGATGGTAGATACCTTACAGGGTAATTAGATTCAAAACATAGAGAATCCCTCTAGGCAAAACCTTAAGTTACAAAAAAGACACACAGACAAGAATAGTCATTCTATATTCTATTCAGCACAGTTCCCTTCTCAGCCATTGAAAGAAATCATAATCTAACACATACCTAGCTAGATTACTTACTAAAAGTTCTGAGACTCCATTCCTGTTCTGTTCCCAGCACAAGCAGCATACAGACAGACCCTTTGTTTTTTCTCCCTCCTCCCAGCTTTTGAAAGTATCTTGTCTCCTCATTGGTCATTTTGGTCAGGTGCCAACGAGGTTACCTTTAGCTTCTTCACCCTTTACAGGTGAGAGGATTTTTCCTCTGGCCAGGAGGGATTTTAAAGGGGTTTACCCTTCCCTTTATATTTATGACAAATGCATTTTCTGTATTTACCAGCTTTGTTTTCTTGCATCCTCAGTCATTTTGGGCCTTGTACATAATGTGTCTAAATGGAATATTTATCATCCTCTCTGACTGTAATGTGTTTTAAGTGATGGTATATTGTCAAGCTGCATTCAGTATGGGTTGATCTGTTGTTCCTCATTAGTGAGAGAAGTGTATGAATTACGAGCCCAAGCAGGATCCCGCTGCTCATTGCTGCAGCTCAGCTTGCACTGCTGCAGAACACTATTTGTGTGTGTGCACAAGGTTTGTGTTGTGAAAACCTTGCCCCCTGTAAATACACTCAAAGTCAACCTATGATCCAGCTCTTGTCAAATGCAGCCAGTTAACATCACAGTGACCACGGGTGTAAAGCTGTGGCCTCCTCCTTTTGACGGTCTACTGTTGCCCAAGCTCTAAGACAAGTTGAGGCAGTGTTTGGGTGATGATGTGCTAATTTATGAGCTCCTTGATGCCTGCACAGTGTTTGTCATGGCTTTGCCACACATACTGTTGTTCTGTTCTTGATCTTAATTTGTTCTGTGGCATTACATAGTTCATGGTGTTACTTGTCACATGCATGAACACTCTTCCCATCACTGGTCCTTCCGTAGTGGACTTATATGTGGATGCCTTGCCCGCATGTTAACAGCTGCAATGAGCAAGCATTATTACAATTACCTGTGCTCCTTCCTGATGCTGCATTTTGGAAAGGCCCGACTTTATGGAGCCAGGTGTAGACAGTGAGGGGTGCAGAACACCAGCACAGAGACAGGCAAACTCTCTGTGCTGACCATGCCCTTAGCTTCTTGCAGAGTGGCCTGCTGTTTATGCACTAAAAATGGAGTAGGCCTCAACTGTGTGCCACTGTATACTTTCCATCTTGTGCAAATGTACGAGTCCCCACTTAATGGCATGGAACAGGGGCTGAGTCACATCAGACCCTGACTGAGGAAGAAAGTTCCCGAAATAGGTAGCACTATATTAGTTATCTGCTGGTACCTGGTCAAAGGGGGCTTTTTTGCTTGCTTTATTATCCTCTTGTCTGTTTGTTGTGCTGTTAAGATGTGTTAATTAAAGACAGTTAAGGACCATCTTGTTCTCTGTTTGTACAGTTCCTAGTGCAATGGGATCCTGGTTTGTGACTGGGACTGTGAGGCAGGACTGCAATACAAATAATCACATGCTAATCTCCAGAAATATTTTTATACCGTGGCCATCCCCACTAGCTTAAGCGATTAGTCACGGAAAATGGAAGTATGTGAACCTGACATCTGCAGTTTAACTCAGTCCCCTTGTCTCCTGCACTGAGTGTTCTTTCTGCTCAATACACACTCAATGGTAGGCATGCCCACAGAATAGGATTATGAAGATGGGTCTCTGGGAGGGTTTGACTTCCTCTATCATGGGATGCTATTGCAGGAAGGAGGTTTGCTGGGAAGAGATGGGGTCCGTCTGACCAAGAAGGAGAAGAACATCTTCATGCACTGACTCACCAACCTTAGGAGAAGAGCTTAAAACTAAGTTCAGAGGGGGCAGGTGAAAAAAGCCACCAGGTAAAAAAAGGTGGCCTTAATAGAGGACTAGTTGTGTGGGGAGAAGTAGATGTGGAAAATTGCAGTAGAATTATAGGAGAAACAAGAGGAAAATCCATGGGGGCATCTGCTTAACATCTTAGATGTCTGTACACACAAGCAAGGAGGAATAATAATGGGGAATAAACAGTAAGAACTGGGAGTTTTAGTACATAAATCTTAACTGAGTTTAACTGCATCACGGATACTTGATGGGATAAATCTCATGACTGGACTATTGGTATAGAGGGCTATAGTTTGTTGAGGAAGGACAGGCAGGAAAAAAGAGAGGACATATTGCATTGTAAACCTGTTCTGAGGTCCAGAAGGAGGTGAGAAGCAGACCAGTTGAAAGTCTCTGAGTAAAAATAAAAGAGGGAATAAACAGGGGTGAGGTCCTGGTAGGGGTCTATTACAGACCTCCAAATCAGGAAGAGGAGGGAGAGGAGGCATTTCTAGAACAAACAACAGAAATATGCAAAACACAAATCCTGATTGTAATGGGGGACTTTACCTACCCAGACAGCTGCTGACAAAGGAATATGGTAAAACCCCAAATTACCCAATAAGTTCCTGGAATGTACTGGGGACAATGCTTTGTTTCAGAAAATGGAGGGAGTCAGCGGGGGGACAGCCATTTTAGACGTGATTCTGACCAGCAGGGAGGAGCTGGTGGTGAATGTGAAGGTGGAAGGTGATTTGGGTGAAAGGGATCAGGAAGGACAGATTTCATGATTCGAAGGAGTGAGAATGACAGGAGAAGGGCTGCCAAAAGCAGACTTGAACATCCTCAGAGAACTGGTAGGTAGCGACCCATGGGGAAAAAGTCGAAGGCCTAAAGGAGTTCAGGAAAGCTGGCAGTTTCTCCAGGAGACAATATTAAAGGCACAACTGCCAAGGCAAAGGAAAGAGAGGAAGAACAGTAAGAGGCCAATGGCTCCATCAGAAGTTTTGTAATGACCTGAAAATCAAAAAGAAATCCTACAAAATGGGGAAACATGGACGAATTACTAAGGAGGAGTACAAAAGAATAGCATGTCCGTGTAAGGGCAAAATCAGAAAGGCTAAGGCACAAAATCTGTTATACATAGCAAAGGACACATGTAATTGGAATTCTTTTTCCACATGGTATACTGCAAAGAGTGTCATCACTCTGAATGCTTTAAACATAACATAACATAATCTCCAAAATCAAGTGTGGGCTCTACGTATGGCCATACATATGACACCACACTGTATTAAACACAACAAAAAATAATTTAGTTGATTTGTTTGGCGGGACATGGAAATTAAGAATAAATTTCAATTCATTGTAAAACAATATAAAAATCAATATTTGTAATGCAGTCCAATATGATTTCATCAAGCTTTTTAATCAACCGAATTAAAAAGCAAAGGAAACCAACCAACCACACTCAAGTGTCACTGTGCATTCTCCAAGGCAGTTTCTTCTCTTTCTTTGTTCGGTGCTTTTATTTTCTATCAATTCAACCAAGAGCAGATTTTCCAATAAAACCAATCTTGGAAAGTGTGGCAAACTGAGAGAGGGACGGAACCAAAATTCAAAATGATTTAGAGCGAATGAGAAATTCTACACTGGAGCAAATTTAGCCACCCATTGGACTGCGTACATGGATGGGCCCAGATATTGAAATGTATTTAGGTTCCTCACATCTATTGATTTCAGTGCGGGTTAGGAGCCTAAATACCTTTGAGGCTCTTGTCCATGTCATCAGAGCACCGACCTGGCCAGCAGCAGTTTATGTGCTATGCCACAGTCACAGGGATGTCATAATTGTGCTTGCATAATCTGAACTGGCTATCCTGGACAGGACAGGACAGCCTGAGAGGCCAGATGTTTATCAGTACTGGAGCTCTTTGGAGAAAGGACTGGAGGAAGTGTTGAGGAAAGATTAAAACATGAATAAATTTGTGAGTGAGCGGGAGGTAACCGACAGAGGTTAGGGTCAACATTGTATTCTCTATATCCATTCTATATTCACACACACACATTTAGAAAGCATAGGCATATATATTAGCTGTAATGTTCTCCATTTGTATGAGCAGAACCTCAGCTGCTGTAAACCAGTGTCCCTCTGTTGACTTCCTTGTAGCTGAGTTGATTTACACCAGTTGAGGAGTTGGCCTACAGCCTCTGGACTTGGAAACTCTCTTGAGAATCTGAGTTTCTAGGGAATGTTACGGGGGAGGTCTTCCTTCTTTTCTCCCAGTTGTTTTATGTTTGTTATGGGTCCTCATTTTGTGTCTTCTGCATCCATGGAGCCAACTCCATCAGAGATAGGGGAAATTAGAACAAAAAATGCAGAAGGACTTCTCCTCTAGCTGTCTAAATGAAGCTCTGCTAATATCTTAAATGCAAGAGAACAAAGCATGGGGTCACATTTCTTAGCAACACTAGTGCTCCTCATCCCACACAGATGGGCAGTGTAGGTTACAGTTATGATTCCGTTTGCATCTGGGTGTTACAACTGAAGGATGCAATTTGCATAGCGGATGGACAATCACCTAACCTCAAGCTGTCTTTCCTGGGAAGGGGAAATCTTGTTAGTTCCTCCTTCATGCTTGGAATGCTGTTACAATGGAGACAGATAAACACGGCATTTCAGATTTCTTGTAAAATATTAAGTTTCCTGGAGAATTTCTGCCCAGAGCGAAGAGATACATGGGAGATCAAATCCTGATTTTTTTAATACACCAGCTATTTCATTGTTTCCTAGAGTTTAAGGCCAGAAGGGACTATTAGATCATCTAGTCTGACTTCCTGTATTTCACAGGCCACTAAATTTCACCTAGCAACCCTACACTGAACCCCAAAACTTGTCTTGGACGAAAACATTTCAGTCTTTAGGAGACAAAACTGTTGTGTGCCATCGGCAGAGGACAGGAGAGACTGAGGTTCAACCAATGCCTGAGGCCCTTGCCATGGTCGAGAATTGATTAGGTCAGATATACTCAGATTATCCTAGCAGGTGATCAGTGCCCCATCCTCCCACTCAAAAGGCCCTGCCAATCCGACCAGGGGGAAATTCCTTCCCACCCACAACTCTGGAGATCAGTTGGACCCTGAGCATGTGAGCAGGA
Source organism: Lepidochelys kempii (assembly GCF_965140285.1). NCBI lineage: Eukaryota > Metazoa > Chordata > Testudines > Cheloniidae > Lepidochelys > Lepidochelys kempii. The sequence goes on from NC_136407.1 coordinate 4,661,207, forward strand.
CAGCTAAGGAAACAGATTCTCTGAACCATCTTAGACCACTGGTCCACCCTACCAGGTGTCCCAACTCCTGCTATGGTCAATCCCTGATGCTTCAGATGAAGGTTGGTGGGACCCACCCCACCCCACTCACAGCATACACCTCGCCAATTGTGCATGGGGGTGGAGGGGGCGGGGGGGGCGGGGGAATTCCTTTATGACCTCTACAGGCAACTGTACAGGGATAGCTCAGTGGGGTTTGAGCATTGGCCTGCTAAACCCAGGGTTGTGAGTTCAATCCTTGAGGGGGCCATGTAGGGATCTGGTCCAAAAGTTGGGGATTGGTCCTGCTTTGAGCAGGGGGTCGGACTAGATGATCTCCTGAGGTCCATTCCAACCCTGATATTCTATGAACTGGATGAACTCCATTCCATGAGTCTTCTCTGCAAGTATTTAAACTTACCATAAAATAAGATTAAAGGCTTTCTTCAAAACAAGGGGCCTAAAGTTAGGCTTCTAAATTCATACTGAGGTCTACAACGTTGGCCTGATTTTCAAGAGATACCAAGCCCCAAAAGTTCCCAGCATAGGCAATAGGTACATCTGGGTGTTCAGGATTTTTGAAAATGAGGCTCTGACTAAGCAAAACTCTTAAGCATGTGCTTAGCTTTAGCTCTATTTCTCAGCTTAGAGTTAAATTATTACTCTGTATGCTATCAAAACTCATCAATTGACAGTAAAGAGGGAAAGGAAGATTATTTTCTGTGGGGATTTACTTGAAAGGAGCAAATTTGCTTCTTTATGCAGAATCTTTACTGGATAGTGAATTAAAGAGGCCAGCACCAATTTCTTCTATCAGTGGTAACCAGCCGAATCCTTATATTTAATTTCAGGTGTTTATAATGAGGTTGTTTCCCTCCTGGCACATATGGATACCAAAATAAGGGCAAAATTGCCCTCAGGATTGCCTTTATAGCCGAGACCAAGCTGGCTATCGTTCTGACAGTTCTGCTTGAGAAACTGCAAAAGGATGAGGTAGGGCAGTTTCATGAAATTACATCCGCTTTCCAGGTGTCCACACCAAATTCTGCCTGACTTCATGGGGGTACAGGGGACTGCACGGGGGTAATTCAGTGTAGAACTTGGCCTGGCGCATCATCAGTAGAATCAGTATTTGCCCTTCTGTCCTCAGGCGTAAACTCATCGTGCAAAATGCTGTTCTTACAGATCAGGATGATATAATGCTCTATAAAGAGAGCATTGTCCTTTTACACACAGTGGAGTACATGGGCTGTAGACAGTAAAAGTACACGATCGGACTAGCAGTAATCTCTTCTAATAATACTTTGCCCTTCTTTGGCATCTTCGTCCAAAAATCTCAAAGCACTTCCCTAATACTAATGAATTAAGACTCATAGCACCCTTGTGAGAATGGGAAGCATTATCCCCATTTACGGATGACTTGTGTCACAGGGAATTAAGTAATTTGCTCAACACCACTTAGCAAGTTAGTCAAAGAATGTGAATAAAACCCAGGTGAACTGACTCCCTGCTCTAAATCCTAGCCAACACTCCTTTATCATGATGACATATTATTGAGATTATAGCATTGAAGGGACCCTTATCTATATAGTTTCTACTGGGGGAATTCTGCAACAAAAAAATAAAAATGATGCGTACAATATTTTAGAAGTGCTGCAAAATTCTGCATATTTTGTTTGTCAAAATAATACAATATAATTACACCCGTTAACATTATTTTTGGTTATTTATTTCAAAATACCTGTCAGCAAGTATGTCTGTATGAATACAGACAACAAAAAGGATTCAGGAAATGTTTTTTGACAAACCAATTCCTTACTATGCATGTTAATAGAGAACTCTGAGTAATAATTCATTTAAACTCAATACAGAACCATATTTCTTGCACCCCTTAGGCTCAGTGCAAAGGCTTGGTAGAGTCAAGGGTAATGGAGGAGCTGAGGGAGAGGGAAGTAAATTGCTGGGAAGGAGCCTGGGTGTGAACTTGGAGCGTTGCTGGGTATGGGTGGGAAAAGTATGGAACAGTTATTTTGGGAGGGGCGGGGAGGAATTGTTAGGCAGCTCCCCCCATGCAGACCCTGTCTGACCCCTAACCTCTCCCATTCAGTAAGGCACATCTGCCCCTGGCTCCATGTGTTCCTGCACACTCATGGGTCCTTGCACCCCCTGTTCACATGTGTCCCTCCACCCCCACTCAGAAACCCACTCCCCCCATCCCCATGTGTGTTAGGGGGCTTATTCCTTCATCCACTTACTTCCCTGGTCCTTCTCGCATGAACAGAGAGCAACAATACCCGAAGTCCAAAGGTGCAAACAATTTGATGTTTATTGGGTGAACTTCCAGCAAGCATGATTCCAGTTTCCTTCCTTAGTGTCCCCCTTCCCAGATCTGACACCACAGAGCCTTACAGCTGTGTCCCTGTTCCCATTCCTGCCCTTAGCCAAACATGATTCCAATTTCCCCACCCCCATTCCCTGTTCCCATTTCCCCCTTCAGCAAAACATGATTCCAATTTCCCCACCCCAATTCCCTGTTCCCATTTCCCCCACCCACACACCCACCCCCTCACTTCCTGATTGACTGCTGACTATATAGAAAAACTCGAGTTTTGCTCAGCTATACCTTAACCAATCATTTTCCTGAAATTTAACTAACCAATCCTAACATATTGTAACATGATTATTTAACCAATTATATCCCACCACCTTAATTAGTTTACACCCAGCAAAATTAATTATACAGCAGAGAGAAACAATCACAGAACCAGGCAGAGATTATACAGACAAACAATGGGGAAATGGGGACTACAGTGATAGAACAACACAGAAATGAGGATTTCACATCCCAGCTAGTGATAAGTGAGTTCTTGCCAGACAGGATGCTATCAAACTAAGTTTCCTTTTACAGCTTCTAGGCCCTTCCCTTTCTCTGGAGGCGATAGGCATTATCAGGACAGGATTGTGTTCCTAACAGCCCAATAGCACCTTCTTTCAATGTGACTAGTTGGGAATGTGAGGAGGTGACCTGTCACTTCCCAGCTTATGGCTGCCTCTGCTGCTTAGCCAAAGGCCTTAGCCTAAGCACAGGGCCTCAGACTGTCACTGTAAGAGAAAGACCTTACACTGGCAGACAGTGATTTTGATTCTTTCTTTTATACCTCTATAACTAGCCAAGTGATAAGAATACACCTAAATGCTTAGATTATAGGCCTTTACAGACAGGCCTGAACATCTATATTCTAACAATGTGTCCCTGTACCCCCTCCCCCTGTCCCTATGTGTCTCTGTGCCCCCAGCCAACCACCCCCTGTCCTTATGTAGCTCTGCACCTCCTCCCCCATCACTATGGGGCCCTGAACCTCCCTCCTCCTCTAACTCTGTGCCTCCACTCCCATTCAGCCCCTGCCCCAGTCTGTCCTCCCCCACTAGCCCTTATGAGCCCCTGACTGACCCCACCCCAGCATCCCACACTGTCTGTCTTCCCATAGCCCCTGTCTGCTGACCTGGCCTGCTGTGAAGAAGACAGGCTCTCTCTCTTCCTTCGCTGATAGGGAGTTGCTGCTTTGTTCTATTGCCACAGCACCCTTTGGTGGGCAAGAGATGGAATGGCAGCAGCATTTCAGCAGAAGCTTTTTACTGTGCAAAAAAATAAAAATATGCGGGGCTCATTAATTTTGCACGTGTGCAGTAGTGCAGAATTCCCCCAGGAGGAATATTCAGACCCCTTTTTTCCATTGATTAACACTTGCATCCGACAAAGTCCATTTCTCTATTAAGGGCCAACGAAGAAGGCATTTTAGTTTCCATTAAAGTACTAGGAGGCCAACTGAACTGCTTGTCTTGGCCTCCGACTCCTTTAATTATTTGAATTACTTGATTAATTATAAAAAGAAAAGGAGGACTTGTGGCACCTTAGAGACTAACCAATTTATTTGAGCATAAGCTTTCGTGAGCTACAACTCACTTCATTGGATGCATTCACTGGAAAATACAGTGAGGAAATTTATATACACACAGAACATGAAAAAATGGGAGTTATCATACTCACTGTAAGGAGAGTGATTAATTATGTTAATTCATTTGATTAATTACTTGAATTACTTGAATTATGTATTGCTTATGTATTGATAAGTTCTCAGTGACAATTTTCAATTAAAAAAATCCTCCTTACATTTAAAAATGAATGGAAGGGGCTTCTCCCCAGTGGAGCTCTCTGTTATGATTGCAGTTTGCAGAAGCATGCCTTTTAAAGCAGAACCACTGGAAAGTTTAGCCAATCAAGAGATCTGATGCAGACCCCGTCTGACCCCTAACCTCTCCCATTCAGAGATCTGATTGGCTTTGAACATTCCAAAGTGGGTTATGACCCTGACATGCAGGTCACACAGATGTCTAGACTCACAGGAGGCAGAGATGGACAAGACCTATTGGATCATCCAGTCCATTTCGCTGCTAATGCAGGAGCATTCCCAGCAGCCATTTTCCACTGTTTTGGCCAAACTAATTTGAAAAGCCCCTAAGGACTGAACTTCTGCCTCTTTCCTAGGAAGACTATGTCATAACCTAATAGCCCTGTCTCACAGTTGGGGCATTTTTCCTGTTATCAAAGTCTAAATTGAATGTCCTTTTTTAGCTTACTCCCGTTACTCCTACTTTTACCGAAATGTATTATCCTAAAAAATTCCTCTCCCTCCTTGGTGTTCACATCCTCCAGGTAGTTGTATGGTATTATCCTCTCTCCCGCCGAGTCATCCCTTGGCCGCATCAGACACAGAAAGCTCTTTCTGTCTGTCTGCAGAAGTAGGGGTCTGCTCGGGCCCAACCTGAACTGGCCCCCGGCCCACTCACCTCACCCTGAGAGGCTGAATAATTTTCCATCCTGGTCCCAACCCTTCCCCCCAGACCGGATCCTGCCTCTGCATCCTGCTCATGGGGCTGGTGCAGCGGCCACTGTGAGCAGCAATGGCTCCATCCTCTGACACAGCCCCTGCTGCGCTGGGTCTGTGCTGCAGAGAGAGAGGGAGATGCTGTGACTCCTCGGCATCCTCGCTCCACAGCGCGGGCAGCGCAGGAAGGAGGTGGTGGCTGGCAGGAACACGCAGTCACGGTTGTGCCGATCCCAGGGGCTAAAGGAGGAGAGCCGACCTGACCCCACCCCAAGAGGGTCCAGTTGTTTTCTCACCCAACCTGACCCGGACGCCTGTGGTCCGGTCCCCTAGGAATTGGGTCAGCTTGCAGGGCTCTATCCAGAAGTCACTTCTGCCAGCCCCCTGCATTCTTTTTTGCTCTCCCAGGAATGACTTCCCATTTGTTGATCTCTCTGGGAATGTGGTGCTAGAAAAGGCACTCCTCCAGCTGCAGTCACAGATCAGCTGAACAGAGAGGAACTGTTGTCTTCCTGCTTTGTGCCATGAGCCCTGTGTGTAAAAGACCCAACCCACTTGGCTCTTTGTGGTAGCCATCACACCTTGCATATACCTGTTGACTTTGTTTTCCACTGTCACCCCAGGGCACTTGTTGCTTCCCACTTTTCTCCCTCCCACTATGTCAGTAACTTCTACCTCCTCTCCAGAGGTGCTAGTTTGCAGTTTTCTGAAATGAATCTTGTTCTCTCCTCAGGCTTTTCATTTCTCTGTGTCCCACTTTATTTTTTCTCGGTCCCAACTGATCCTACAACTCCTCCATAGTTAGTATCATCTGTGAAGTTCTACACTGATGGGCTGCATAAAAGACGCCTTCGCGCGTGCTACTGTCCGTGTGGACCTCACGGCTGAGCTCATTGCCCCGGGGAGCTGCTGAGGACTTACTGCAGGAGTTGGGTATTTTCTATTCCACATTCGCAAATTCTGCCTGGAGCAGCTAGAGCAAGGGCAAGGTGCTCATTTTTATTGTTTGTGCTGAATAAATGAAACTGGAGAAGGGGGCAGTGAAGGGCGCTTCCTCTGGCTCTTGTCTCTCCAGGAAGATTAAACGATGTCACTTGCTCGGCTGCTTCTGAAGCTCTGCTGAATGCGGTGTGTGTGGAGGGCAGGGCACGTTTTACACCAATTAAGCCGCCAATTAGGGCAGGGGCTTATTAGCCAAATTACTGTCTGGTCGGCAAGAAAAACTTTTCCCAATTCTTCTCCTTTTTGTTTTGTCCCCAGCAAAGCAGAGTAGACATTTACTGTGCCCTGGAGAAAGTCTTACAGCAGGACACCCAGGGCCTGGAGAGAAGGCTTCTGGAGAAAATAATAACACTAGCCTCCAACCACATGAGAGAGACTCAGGTAAGTTAGTTCTCCCGAGATACCAGTCAAAGGATCCAAAGCTTTAACTCATTCAAACTCTCTTTTTGGGGGATAAACTATATACTGAAATGAAAATGTATTCTTCTGTTAGAGGTCCACACCTTCCTCCAGACCAAAGCCCAGGTCCTAGACAGCACTTGTGCACATGCATAAGATGGGACAACTCACATGCTGACAGTTACACATGTGCTTAAGTGCTTTGCAGGATCAGGACCTGAGACACATGATCTCAGACCTAGAGACAGGCCTATGGTGTCTTAAGGAGCAAGTCTTTCCCGAAGTCTACTCGGGATTTCATTATTGATACTGATTTTATGTGGAAGGCACTCTGATACTGTAGTGATAAGTGGCAGTATAAAGCCCCAAGACAGACAGAATCTGAGCTATCTCCAAAAGAAGCAGCATTGGATTTAGAATATAGTTTGCCAGCAGGAAAACTCCTGCTGATGGTGATGGAAGGGGTGGGGAAGGGCCCCGCACTTGTTCTGGCCCAGGGCCCCAGGAAACCTTAATCGACCTCTGGCTGTGGGGTGGCCCATACAGGGCACTCAGTGCCCCCCTTCCCCGTTAAGGCCTGGCCCAGAGCAGACCCCAACCCTTTCAGCTCCCCTTAAAATCATAATGAGCTGCCTCTTTTGAGGCCCCAGGTTTGATCGTTGAGGCCATTGGGCCTGTTGTGGGGACCAGGCCCTGGAGGCTAACACTGACATTTAAAGCACTCACATCCTCATCCCCTACAGGATTTGGCTGTCCCCCACCGTGCCTCAGTGTTCTGTTAAATGGGCGCAGAGAAGGCAGAGGCCACCTCCCCGCTCCATCAGAGAGTGGCTGCTCTGCACAGGCCCTGGCACCAGCCACTGGTCTCTGCTACTCCTGCAGCACATGGCTGGGGGAGGCCCCAAAGCCCTAGAGGGGGCCCCACAAAATCACCTCCTTCTCCCAAAATTCTCTCACCAGGGCAGCAGGGTGCATTTACCAAAGTAACTGTGATGCCCTTGGGGCCAGCACCTCAGACCAGGGGAGTCCAGGACATGGCCAGCCCCACTCTGCAGACTGGGGGCAGCTGGCCCCAAGCTCTCCTGGCTGGCTCCTGGTCCCAGCTACACTCAGAAGCTGTCACTAGAGTTTCCAGAGCTTGGGTATCTCCAAGGCCAGGCTGACGGTGCCCCTGGGGGGCCGAGGAACCACCAGCAGCTAGCCCAGCCAGGAGCAGTTGTGGGGAGGGCAGGGTGGCAGGGGGCAGAGATGCTGGCTTGGCCCAGCAATGGGATAAGGACATAGACCATCTGGCCGCGGAGGCCCCATAACCGACTCCTCTGGGACCAGGTCCTTCCCGTGCAGAGCCTGGGGCTGGGACATGTGTGGGGAGGGGGGAAAGGGGGAGAGACAGGGCCTCTCAGCAAGGCAAGATTTGCCCTGCAGTTCTGGGGTTTGTCACCATACAGGGACATCCCTCGGTGGGTCCCTTGGCGACAGCCCCTGGTGGCTGCTCTTTGCCAGGCTCTCCTAGTGCTGCAGTCATTGCTCTATTGCCCTCGCCTCCCATTGGGTCTGGCTGGGTTTCCTGCTGGTCCTGAGGGAGCAGAGAGGAGAGGAGGGACGGGCCAGGCCTCTCCTCCCCAAGGGTAGTGTGGGCAGAACAGCTGGTCATGGCCCCTACACCATGGCATGGCTAGCTGTGCCTCAAGCAACCAAGCCCCTTAGGCCTGTCAACACCACAGTTCGGCTGGCATACATTGCCTTGCATTCACCTCGCTGTGCCCAGCTCTGCACTCAAATTTCTCTTTGGCCAATGTAATTGCTCCCTTACGGTAATGCAGTAAAACCACCTCTCCAGATGGCATTGGCCTATATCTACCCGAACCATCCTCCAGCAGCTGTCCCGCAATACCCCATTCCCTGCAACAGTGACGACAGTGCCCATGTTGTAAACTCCACGCAGCACCCCTCGCCCCATGAAGTGATTCCTGCACTGCAGGGAGCTTGGTCTGCTCCCCAGGGTTCCCTAAACCCAAAGCTCATGGTAACTTTACTCTCTGTGAGGCCGTTGTGACGTTGCACTCATATGCTTTATGAAAATATGCTTATGAACAGGAACATAACATGCCTGGAATATGCTTTATGCTAAATGCCCCATGTAACATATCATTAGAAAGCTTGTAATCTACTAAGTGTGTACTACTAGGGACAGATCGGGGGCATCCCAGGTGCTGCGGGAGGAGGCCCGGGACCCCACTGGTGCTGGGGGAGGGGGCTGCAGTGCACAGCCTGGGAGTGGGACCCCTGCTGGTCCTGGGGGGTGGGCACAGTTCCCATTGGCCAGGAACCTCAGCCAATGGGAGCTGCGGGGGGCAGGGCCTGCAGGCACGGGCAGAGTGGTGTGGAGACACCCCCCCCTCCAACCCCTCTGCCACCTAGGAGCTGCAGGGCTATGCCGGTGGGAGCTGGGGAGCCCCCCATCCCGAATTAAGCCGCCCCGCATCCCTCAACCCCCTCCTGCATGAAAACCTCCTAAGCTTATTTTTACCAGCTTAGGTTAAAACTTCCCCAAGGTACAAACTATTTTACCCTTTTGCCCCTGAACTTCCACTGCCACCACCAACTTTATCTGGGTTCCTGAGAAAACGTAGTTTGGACACATCTTTCCCCACCAAATCCTCCCAACGCTTGCACCCCACTTCCTGGGGAAGGTTTGGTAAAAATCCTCACCAATTTGCATAGGTGACCACAGACCCAAACCCTTGGATCTGAGAACAATGAAAAAGCATTCCGTTTTCTTACAAGAAGACTTTTAATAGAAGTAAAAAGGAATCACCTCTGTAAAATCAGGATGGTAGATATCTTACAGGGTAATTAGATTCAAACATAGAGAATCCCTCTACGCAAAACCTTAAGTCACAAAAAAGACACACAGACAGGAATAGTCATTCTATTCAGCACAGTTCTTTTCTCAGCCATTTAAAGAAATCATAATCTAACACCTACCTAGCTAGATTACTTACTAAGTTCTAAGACTCCATTCCTGTTCTGTCTCCGGCAAAAGCATCACACAGACAGACACAGACCCTTTGTTTTTCTCCCTCCTCCCAGCTTTTGAAAGTATCTTGTCTCCTCATTGGTCATTTTGGTCAGGTGCCAGTGAGGTTACCTTTAGCTTCTTAACCCTTTACAGGTGAGAGGATTTTTTCTCTGGCCAGGAGGGATTTTAAAGGGGTTTACCCTTCCCTTTATATTTATGACAACTCGCGACTGCGCCATGCAGGAGGCCTGTGATGTGTAGGGGGCCAGATGAGATGATCTAAGAGTCTCTTCTGGCCTTCAAGTCTCCAAATCTCCGCAAAAGCGAGTGCGGCACATTGAGCATCCTCTGATGGTTCCAGGTGTGGCCTGCGTGAACCCTTGCACGACCACTGAGTGTGTGGGGGTGACCCAGGGGGAGCAGCTCAAACACGCACAGGAGCCGGCTCGGGGCAGGACATGAGCCCTGCAGGGCAGGGGTGGGGGTGGCAGTGACATCACAAGGGCCTTTTGCAGCACTCAGCTGATTGGTGAAAGGCGGTTGGGAGGCGGTGACCTCACAGAGAGTCCACGACAACGGCCAGGGAGGACAGGCTGCAGGGCAGGGGGATGTCAGAGACCCCCGGGGCTTTGCTGCAGGGAGTCTCCTTCTTGAGGTGTCTCCTTGAGGACTGAGAGAGAATTCAGGGTCTCGTATGTGAGCGCGAGGTGGAGCCTCTCTGGAGTTTTCTCCTTTCCCACTGCTCATTGAGCGAGAAGACAGACGTCCCTGTGGAGAAGGGAAGAGACCCAGAGAGGTTTGGTACCGAGGCAGCCTGATCCGCCCGGTGCTGGCCAAATTCTCGGCACGGAAAACAGGAGGTTAAGGTGGGACAATTTTTCCCCAGCTTCGCCTTTGTGCCTTCGAATCCTTGTGGTTTGTCTTTTTTGGTTTCCCTTTTCCTGCTTCCCTCCCTCCACTGGCGAGGAGGGGGCTGCTCTGTAGCCCTCATGGTGGGAGGCCTCCCAAAGAGATGGGACAGGAAGCGTGCTCTGAGAGTGATCCTCACCGGTGACCTGAGCCATCCCTGGGCCATCTGGGGAACCCTCAGCCCACCGCCAGAGTCTCCCCGCTGATTGGCTGAGCAGGGGGTGTCGTGGCAGGGAGGAGACTCAGGACTTTGTTGTTCTCGTTTAAGAGTAGTTCTGGCACCTTAGAGACTAACAAATGTATCTGGGCACATTTGACGGTGTGGCTGATGTGATTAGGTCCGAGGATGGTGTCCCTAGACTAGATATGTGGACAGACTCTATCCCGACACGTTGTGTGATGGAAGACAAGGCCCTTCGCCTTTCTCAGCCTTTGTTTCTCCCTCTGTCAGTTGGGGAGAACAATCCTCTCACACCTGCCTCCCGGTGGGGGGTGGCTGGGGAGCTGTGGGGACCTGTTTGAGAGCGTCACTCGGAGCAGTGTATCGCAGGAGGTGTCTCATCGGGTTGAGTCATTCCAGAGGATGATGTCGGGCAGCAGAACCCCGTTTTCCCAACCTGGCGTGACACAGCTTTGCATGTGAACCGAACCAAGGGCGCACACAGGTCCAGAAGCCGGCGATTTCTCCTTTGGCCGCTAGATGGCGCTGCAGACTCCCACTTCCCCCTTCTCCTGGTCAGCGCAATGGGGGTTAGTCTCCCCAAAAAGAACGCCCGTCTCGCTTTGAACGTTCCTTGATGTGCACCCTGTGGACTGTCGGGATACGTGTCCAGAAGTTGCAGGGCTTGTTTCATGGTCTACACAACGACAATCTTTCTTCCTTTTTGGACGTGACGACCTTTTTGGTCAAGATCCTTGATTATTCAGGGACTTATCCCGGAAGACCCAAAGTATTTGGGACATAAGACTTGTCTGCAAGGGCACACAGGGCTAAAGTGTTTTTGGCCATAGCAGGTGCCTTGTCGCAAGAATGACGTCCATCCCCCTTCAAAACGTGTTGTGTGTGTGATGTGTTGTGTGTCATGTTATGTGTGTTTGTCTGTGTGACGTGTTGTGTGTCATGTTGTGTGTGTGTGTGTGTGAGACGTGTTGTGTGTCTTGTTGTGCAACGTGTTGAGTGTGTGTGTGTGTGTGGTGAGGTGTTTGTGGTGTCATGTGATGTGGTGTGTGTGACGTGGTGTGTGGGGGTGTGTGTGTGACATATTGTGTGTCATGTTGTGTGTGTCGTGTTGTGTGTGTGATGTGTTGTGTCGTGTTGTGTGTGTGCTTGTCCGACGTGCAACGTATTTTGTGTTTGATTCGCGATGTGCGATGCGCTGTGTGTGCGTGCGACGTGCGACATGTTGTGTGTCCGACATTCGACGTGTTGTGTGTGTGACATGCGACGCGCGATGTGTTGTGTGTGCGGGTGTGACGTGCAACGTGCGATGTGCCATGCGCGAAGTGTTTGTGCAGCTTGAGGCATGCGATGTGTTGTTTGTGTCCATGCAACGTGTGACATGCGATGTGTTGTATGTGTAACGTGTTGTATGTCATGTTGTGTGTGTTGTGTTTCATGTTATGTTTGTCGTATTGTATGTGTTCTGTGTCATGCTGTGTGTGAGAGAAACGTTTTTGTATATGTGTGACATGTTGTGTGTGTTTGATGTGATTTGTATCTTGTTGTGTGTCTCGTTGTGTGTTTTTGTGTGTGTGATGTGTTTCTGTGTGTGTGTCGTGCAATGTGTTGTATGTATCCGTGCAACATGCGACGTATTGTGTGGGACATTAAGTGTGTTTCTGTGTGTGTCATGGTGTGTGTCGTGTTCTGTTTGTCATGTTATGTTTGTGTGTGAGACGGGTTGTGTGTCGTGTTTTGTGTGTGTGTGTCGTTTTGTGTGTGTGTGACATGTGTGTCATTTTGTGTGTCATCTAGAGTTGTGTAGATTGTGTGTGTGGTATTGTGTTTGTAGTGTGATATGACATGGTGTGTGTTTGTGAGATGTGTTTTGTGTAGTGTTCTGTGTGCGTGACAAGTTCTGTGTCGTGTGTGTTTGTGTCTGTCTGTGTGTCGTGTTGTCTGTCGTGTTGTGTGTATTTGTGTGTGTGTGACGTGTTGTGTGTGTCGTGTTATGTGTGTGTATGTGTGAGACGGTTTGTGTGTCTTGTGTGTGTGTGCATGAGACATTGTGTGTGTGATGTGTTGTGTGTGTGTTTGTGTTTGTGACAGGTTTTTGTGTGTGTCGTGCGGCTTGCAATGTGCGACATGTGTACATGAGTGTGTGTGACAATGTGCAACATGTTTTGTGGGACGTGTGATGTGTTTCTGTGTGTGTCGTGTTGTGTGTGTTTCTGTGTGAGTCGTTTTCTGTGTCATGTTGTGTGTGCCGTTATATGTGTGTGTGTGACGGGTTGTGTGTGTGTGTGTGATGTCTTGTGTGTGATGGTGTGTGTCGTCTAGAGTGTTGTGTGGATTGTGTGTGTGGTATTGTGTTTGTGGTGACATGTGACGTGGTGTGTGTGTGAGACGTGTTTTGTGTAGCGTGCGTGTGACATTGTGTGTCATGTTTGTGTCTGTCTGTGTGATGTGTTTTGTCATGTTGTGTGCCATGTTGAGTGTGTGTGTGGTGTTGTGTTTTTGGTGTCATGTGATGTGTTGTGCGTGACGTGGTGTGTGTCATGTGTGTGTTTGTGTCTGTCTGTGTGACATATTCTGTGTTGTGTGTGTGACATGTGTGTCGTGTTTTGTGTCTGTGTGACATGGCATGTGTCATGTTGTGTTGTGTGAGATGTGTTTTTGAGTGTGACGTGCGACGTGCTGTGCGTGCGTGCAACGGGCAGCGTGTTGTGTGTGTCCGTGCTATGTGCAATGTGCATCATGCGATATGCGACGTGTTGTGTATGTGCCTGTGACATGCGATGGTTTGTGTGTGATGTGCAACACGTGACATCTTGTGTGTGTTACGTGCGACGTGTTGTGTGTCCGTGCTACACGCGACGTGTTGTGCATGACATACGACGTGCTGTGTGTGCACGTGTGACACGCGTGGGACATGTGTGAAGTGCGACTTGCTGGGAGTGACGTGACATGCGACGTGTTGTGTGTGCCACGTTCGACGTTTTCTGTGTATGTGTGCAACGTGCAACGTGTTGTGTGTGTGAGACGTGTGACGTGAGCTGTGTGGTGTGCGTGACTGTGACGTGCGACATGCGACATGCTGTGTGTGCATGCGAATTGTGATGTGCAGTGTACGACATACGTCGTGCGGCGTGTTGTGTGCGACATGTGACCTTTGTGTGTGAGGTGCGACGTGTGACATGTTCTGTGTGTGTGTCTGTGTGGTGTGTTGTGTGATCTGTTGCCTGTCATCTTGTGTGTATTGTGTGCCATTTTGTGTGTCATATTAAGTGTGTGTGTGGTGTTGTGCGTGTGGTGTCATGTGACGTGTTTTGTGTGATGTGTGTGTAGTGTTTTCTGTCTGTGAGACGGGTTGTGTGTCATGTTTTGTGTGTGTGTGAGACGTGTTTGTGTGTCTGACGTGCGACGTGCTGTGTGCGCGACGTGCAATATGTTCTGTGGGTGTGACGTGCGAGGAGTTGTGGGTGCGAGATTCGACATTTTGTGTGTGACGTACGACGTGCTGTGTGCCCAGGCCCGTCCCCTCAGTTGAAGTCTCAAGTCTTCAGTGTCCTTCTTGCTGGCAGTGTCGGTGGGGGAAGGAGAAAGGCCAAGCGTGGGCCCCGGGTTTGGGTTTGGTTTTTGCCCCCACAGCCCGTGTGCTTGGGAAGCCCCAGTCCAGGCATGTCTGCGGTGGGAATGGGGGCATTGCTCAATCTCCCAGCACGGTGCAGCAATTCCCTTGCTGTGGCCTCAGGCAGGGGAATCACTGAATGGGAGCTTCCTTGCTGGGCAACGGCTGTGGATGGGCTGTTTCACACCCCACCCGGGGGTTCCTGACTTTCCTTGCTGATATCTCCTAACCTTTCCCCGGATACATGGAAACCATGCCATGCAAGGTAACATCACAATTCAATTCAAGATGAGGAATATGGGGGTTACAGGGCACCTAGAGGAGTAGGATTTGATGTTTGCATTTTGCATAATGAAAGACAAGGGATAACCATGTATTAAATGGATTGATGTAGGATAGGATTTGACCATGTCTGCCCGCCACCCTTTCTGAGAGCAGGAAGGAACGGCCTCGTGGGCCATTGGTAAAGGAGCATCAGCCAGATTCTGAGGTCTGTGAAAAGGCCTCACAAATGTCCAGATGGTCAAGAAGACGTGAGAGACTTGGAAACAGCAGAAGACAATCAGAAAACATCCACCGTATCCGACGCTAAACATGTTAGCAGCATTGATGACCTCAGAGGCGAGGCAGGCACCCTGAATGCAAGACAAAGAAGATCTAAGGATGGGAAGCCAACAAAACCACCAAACAATAACAGCGGAAAACCCGGAGATTAATCCCACTTGAGGACTAACGATTACAGAATGACATTGCAAAATCCATAGACGAAAGTTGGAATTTACAAGTCTAAAGCTGGGGTGTTTTGCCATCAGACTCTGGGTTCAGTCCTGCAAAGCCTCAGAGCATGGGTTTGCGACCGACGGAGCTCAGCTCCTCGCTTGTGTTCAGTCTAACTGGCCGTTAGATTGACAAGAGCTACAGCAAACTGGTAACTGTAAGACCATCTGCAGGACGTGTGTGTGTGTGTGTGTGTGATTAAATGCGTATGCTAAGAGTTGTATTTTCAAGAAATGCAGCGTATTGCCTTTTCCCCTGAAAAGATCCCGTGTGCTTCTTCTAAGCATAAGACGCTCCCCCAAGGTGTAGAGTGTCCCAAACACATCTCATGACTCTGCCCACAACAACTGGAACTAGGACATGAATGTGGAAGAAACAAGAAGAATTGTGTTAATGGTTTATTTACAGTAACTGGAAAGCAGGAAAGTAAAAGGAGCTGAGAAGGAGCTTTCATAACCACAGCGTAGGGCAAGGGGACCCAGAGATTTTGAGAACAGTTTTCATAATGGCACTAAAGTCACAGAAATGGCCAGGAAGTAACCCAGGGAATTAAGGAATTACCATCTCACTTGAAGAAAAGGAGTACTTGTGGCACTTTAGAGACTAGCAAATTTCTTTGAGCATAAGCTTTCGTGAGCTACAGCTCACTTCATTGGATGCATTCAGTGGAAAATACAGTGGGGAGATTTATATACAGAGAGATCACGAAACAATGGGTGTTACCATACACACAGTAACGAGAGTGATCACTTAAGGTGAGCTATTACCAGCAGGAGAATGGGGGGGGGGGGAGCCTTTTGTAGTAATAATCAAGGTGGGCCATTTCCAGCAGTTGACAAGAAAGTCTGAGGAACAGTGGGGGGTGGGGGTGGGGGGGAATAAACATGGGGAAATAGTTTTACTTTGTGAAATGACCCATCCACTCCCAGCCTCTATTCAAGCCTTATTTAATTGTATCCAGTTTGCAAATTAATTCCAATTCAGCAGTCTCTGGTTGGAGTCTGTTTTTGAAGTTTTTTAGTTAAAGAATTGCAACTTTTAGGTCTTTAATCGAGTTACCAAAGAGATGGAAGTGTTCTCCAACTGGTTTTTGACTGTTATAATTCTTGACAACTGATTTGTGTCCATTGATTCTTTTATGTAGAGACTGTCTGGTTTGGCCAATGTACCTGGCAGAGGGGCATTGCTGGCACATGATGGCATATATCACATTGGTGGATGTGCAGGTGAATGAGCCTCTGATAGTGTGGCTGATGTGATTAGGCCCTATGATGGTGTCCCCTGAATAGATCTGTGGACACAGTTGGCAACGGGCTTTGTTGGAAGGATAGGTTCCTGGGTTAGTGTTTTTGTTGTGTGGTGCGTGGTTGCTGGTGAGTATTTGCTTCAGGTTGGAGGGCTGTCTGTAAGCAAGGGCTGGCCTGCCTCCCAAGATCTGTGAGAGTGATGGGTCGTCATTCAGGATAGGTTGTAGATCCTTGATGATGCGTTGGAGAGGTTTTAGTTGGGGGCTGAAGGTGATGGTTAGTGGCGTTCTGTTCCTTTCCTTGTTGGGCCTGTCCTGGAGTAGGTGACTTCTGGGTACTCTTCTGGCTCTGTCAATCTGTTTCTTCACTTCAGCAGGTGGGTAGTGTAGTTGTCAGAACGCTTGATAGAGATCCTGTAGGTGTTTGTCTGTGTCTGAGGGGTTGGAGCAAATGCGGTTGTATCGCAGAGCTCGGCTATAGACGATGGATCGTGTGGTGAGCCTCCAGCTTTCATCCAGAGCACACCACACGATCCGTTGTCTACAGCCGAGGTCTATGGTACAACCACATTTGCTCCAACCCCTCGGACAGAGACAAACACCTACAGAATCTCTATCAAGCGATCTTAAAACTACCTGCTGAAGGGAAGAATACCCAGAAGTCACCTACTCCAGCACAGGCCCAACAAAGAAAGGAACAGAACACCACCAGCCATCAGCTTCAGCCCCCAACTAAAAGATCTCCAGGGAAGGATCAAGGATCTACAATCTATTCTGAAGGACGATCCCTCACTCTCACAGATCTTGGGAGACAGGCCAGTCCTCGCTGACAGATAGCCCCCCAACCTGAAGCAAATACTCACCAGCAACCACACAACAAAAACACTAACCCAGGAACCGATCCTTCCAACAAACCCATTGCCAACTCTGTCCACATATCTATTATGGAGATCTGGAGTGCTGTGTCCAGTTTTGGGCCCACACTACAAGAAGGAGGTGGAAAAATTGGAAAGAGTCTAGTGGAGGGCAACAAAAATGATGAGGGGACTGGAACACATGACTTATGAGAAGAGGCTGAGGGAACTGGGATTGTTTCGTCTGCAGAAGAGAAGAATGAGGGGGGATTTGATCGCTGCTTTCAACTACCTGAAAGGTGGATCCAAAGAGGATGGATCTAGACTGTTCTCAGTGGTAGCTGATGACAGAACAAGGAGTAATGGTCTCAAGTTGCAGTGGGGGAGATTTAGGTTGGATATTAGGAAAAACGTTTTCACTAGGAGGGTGGTGAAACACTGGAATGCGTTACCTAGGAGGTGGTGGAATCTCCTTCCTTAGAAGTTTTTAAGGTCTGGCTTGACAAAGCCCTGGCGGGGATGATTTAGTTGAGGATTGGTCCTGCTTTGAGCAGGGGAGTTGTTGGGGACACTGGGGCATGGCCAGTAGGTAAGTCGAGGGATGGAAGACCACGAGTGTCGATGAACGATGAAGCCCCCTCGCACTAGGCCTAGGTGTCCTTGCCCCCGCCCCCCTGCCTGGAGGCACTCGCAGCAGCTCTGCATACTAGGCCGAAGTGTCCTTGGCCCCCCCCGCCTGGAGGCACTCGCAGCAGTTATGCTGAGGATCTGCAACAATATGTTGCAGAGTCAGACTGCCTGAAACTAAACAAGGCCGAACAGGGCAGATATGGAAGAACAATGCTGAATAAAGCAGCTTTCTGTATAGGTTAACAAATGATACAGAGAACAAGGGAACTAGCTGGGAACTGGATTGGCTGGCTAGATGGATACTTAGGGCAGCTTGCTATTGGGTAAGTATGCTGAAGAAAGGATGTATAAAAGCCTGTGTAACTTCCTGCTCTGGGTGCAGGATTGGAGATTCTATTCTCCCTGGACCTTTCTGAAGCTTCAAATAAACTTTTCTGCTTCTCCATCCCGTTGTGATTATTGGGTGACGCACACCGGGTAATGAACCCCTCCCCCCTGCTGTTGTTTTGCCTCTCGGCACTGGGTGCTGGCAACACTGTCCAACATTAAAGAGGTGAAACGAGGCTGGCAGTTTGGGCTGCTGGACAGAACAAGCCTTCAGGCCGAAAAGCCAACAACCTTTCTCTCCATTTCAGCAAAAGCAACATTCAACAAACCCCCACAAAAACAGGCACCTGAAAAAGTCCTGCCCCCGACTTCACCTTTCCAAGGTCTTCTCCGCACTCTCTCCCGCCCCGAGTGAGAATCCGACCCCTTGACCAACACACCACAGTGAGACCCGAATGCAGCTCTCCCTCTGCAGGCAGGATGGTGGATTAAAACACAGGTGAGAAAACCCTCCCGGCTCAGCTGCGCAGGGAGCCTTGGCAAGGACGTGGTGGAAAGGTGACGCCGGGATCTCTCGCACGGGAAAGGAGACTCGTGCCCGAGTCCAACCAACCCTTTGGGAACTCGAAGGAAGCCGCATCCCACAGGCGTTTCCACAGACCAGCCACCAGCCACACACCCAGGCCGGAGGGGCCGGGACACGGGAGGGGGCAGCAGCCAACGCCCCCGGGGGGAGGGCTGGGGCGGGAGCTGCAGCCAGGCCCCTGGACCCGCAAGGAGACGCAGACCCTGACAGCAACCAGCCACGTTTGCCCACGTGTGTGTGTGAGACACGTCTGTGTGTGTGTGAGGTCTTGTGTGTGTGCTGTGTGTCGTGCAGAGTCTTGTGTTCAGTGTGTAGTGTGTGTGTAGTGTTGTGTGTTGTGTGTGTGGGTGGGGTGGGGTGGGGTGTGTGTGTGTGTGTGTCATGTTGTGTGTGTGTTGAGTTGTGTGCCGTTTTGTGTGTCATGTTGAGTGTGTGTTGTGTGGTTGTGGTGTCATGAGACGTGTTGTGTGTGATGTGGTGTGTGTCGCACACACAGACACAACACATTGTACGCCGCACACACAACACGTCACGTGTAGCACGTCTCACACACACGTCGCACGTCACACGCACAGCATGCTGCCTGTAGCACGCACACACACAAAGCATTGCACGTCGCACCCACACACACACAACGCGTCGCCTGTCGCACGATGCACATGGCACATAGCACGGACACACACAACACGTTGCGTGTCGCTCGCACAGCACCTTACACTCACAAACACAAAACACGACACACACCACATCACACAGACAGAAAAAACTACACACATGTCACACATACACAAACACACACAACACGACACACAACACGTCACATACACAGCACAACACACAAAACGGCACACAACATAACACAGGCACACACCCTGACAGACAACACATCACAGACATTCACACAGACACACACACACAACACAACACTAGACAACACACAACACACACAGAATGTGACACACAACACGTCACATACACACAACACGTCACACAACTCGTCTCACACACACAAACACACACAAGACGACACACACTTCACACAAAACATGACACCACACACACAACACCATACACACACTGAACACAATACAGAAAATGGCCACACACCACACCACAAAGACACACACACAGTATGTCACACACACACAACACTACACAAAACATGTCTCACACACCCACACCCACATACCACGTCACATGTCATCACAAACACACAAGCACACACAATCCATACAACACTCTAGATAACACACAACTCACACACAACACACAACCCATCACACAAACACACATAACATGACACACACAACATGACACAAACACACATGAAAACATTTCACACACACAACACGACACACAACCCATCTCACACACACACATAACACAACATGACACACACACAACACGACACACAGAAACAAATTGCATGTCCCTCACAACCTGTTGTACGTTGCATGGATACACACAACACATCGCATGCACACATGCATGCAAGTCGCACGACACACACACAGAAAGACGTCACACACAAACACACGTGACACACAACATAACACACACAAACACCTCTCTCACACACACACAAGAAGACACAGAACCCATCTCACACAGACACGCACAATATGACACACACAGCACAACATGTAACACACAAGTCACACATACAACAGATCGCACATTGCACATCGTACGGACACACACAACACATTTCACCCCGCACTCGCACAAACACTTTGCACATCGCACGTCACATGTTGCACATCACACCTGCACACACAACGCATCGCGCATCGCACGTCACACACACAACGCGTCGAATGTCAGACACACAACACGTCGCACGCACACTCATCACGGCACATGTCGCACATTGCACGCCACACTTCGAACACACAACACGTCGCGTTTCGCACGTCACACACAAAAACGTTGCATGTCGCACACACAACATATTGCACGTCGCACATCGCACACACAACACGTCGCACATCGCACAAACACACAATGTGTCACAAACACAAAACATCACACACACAAACAGGTCTCACACATGCACAACATGAAACACAACACCTCACACATACACAACACAACACACAACACGTCACACAAACACAAACACACACAACATGACATACAGCATGTCACACACACATCCCCACATGCCACATGACACCACAAACACACCACACGTCACACACACACAAACACACAACACGACACATGACACATCACACAGATAGGCACAAACACATACAACATGACACACAACACGACACACCCAAGACTATGCAAAACACATCTTATACATACACACACACACACCCCATGTCACATGACACCACAAACACACCACACGTCACACACACAAACACACAACATGACACACAACACAACACACCCAAGACTATGCAAAACACATCTTATACATACACACACACACACCCCATGTCACATGACACCACAAACACACCACACATCTCACACACACACACACCATGTCACATGACACCAGAAACACAACATCACACACACACTCAACACGGCAAACAAGAAGACGCACATGTGAAGTGTGGGGTGCGACGTCTTCTGTTTGCGTGTGCGACGTGCAACATGCAACATGCAACGTGAGGCGTGTTGTGTGTGTGTGACGTGCAATGTTTTGTGTGTGTGATGTGCGACGCAGGACGTGTTGTGTGTGTGACGTGCGATGTGCTCCGGGTGGGGTCTGTGTGTGTTTCTGCACAAGCTGATTGCGATGTCCCGGAGGCCAACAGCAAAGAGGGTTCGGCGTCCGCTTTCTTGCCCTGCCGTCAGTCTTCCACCGGGCTGGGGGGCAGCGGCTGGGGACCCCAGGAGCTGCTGAGAGACGCGGAGGAGCCCTCGGAAGGGAGAAGACGACGGGAGAATCAGACTCTTCCAGCAACGAGCCACATTTGCCCAGTGCTGACGCTGTCAGGCCTCCGCATTTTGGGCCAGAAACCAACAGCCAAATCGAGCTGGAAAATTGAACCACTTGCAAATGGCCCTTGTAGCGTCTCACCAGACCGTCGGCGACCCTCTGGGGGTGAGCTGTGGGCTCCCGAGAGGTAGAATCCAGGGCCTGCCTCTTCGCTTCCCACGGCCAGGTATTTTCAGCCCCCAACAATGAGGGGAAGAACAGGGAGATGAAAAGCCAAAGAAAGTTTCAAGAGTTCTCCTTCCTGGCTGAGCTGGGGGCGCTGTCCAGGTCACGGATGGTCACTCTGGGGAGGGATGTGGGTCTGGTCCACTTTGCAGGCGGTTGATCTGGGGAAGGATGTGGGTCTCAGATATCTGGAGGATTGGCCCAGAGCCCAGTCTTGTGGGGGCACAGCTGGTGGTCCTCATCCGCGTCTGTCTGCCTCTCTTCTGCCAGAGAAGGCAAGCCAGGCCAGTACGAACAATGATGCTGTCAATAAAATGGAATCGAGTTGTGGATGTTTTTTCTCTGAAAAAATATTTTCACACTTTTCAGTCGGCCCCTGGTAGTTCCGATGAGAAATGTGAAGGACGAGATATTGGAAAAGTTCCCTCTTCGTGGGAGCAACAGCTGGCTGGGTTTTGGCTGCTCAGGCTTTTGTTCCTTGGTTTTACCCACTGTGGTTCCTTTGCATGGATTTCATGTACCTGTGTGTAAGTTTTTGCCCCAAGGCACACAGCTGTACAGGTTTTATCTCCAATCTCTACAAGCTGAAGTTGCAGATGGAGGGGGCTCCCAGCAATGGCAGCCTTAAGGGGGTGGGCGGCTAGAAGCTGGGGGACTGGATCGGGACCCCCCAACACTCACTGCTCTCTCTGCCCTGCAGTTTTAGTCCCCCCAGATTAGCCTGATTATCACAACAAAATTTTGTTTCTCCTGCTGTTAACAGCCCACCTTAATCGATTGGTCTCCTTAAGAGTTGCTATGGCAACCCCCATTTTCTCGTCTTCTCTGTATCGCTATATCTATATCTTCCTGCTGTATTTCCCCTGCATGCATCTGATGAAGTGGGCTTTAGCCCATGAAAGCTTATGCTCAGATAAATTGGTTCGTCTCTAAGGTGCCACAAGTCCTCCTCATTCGTTTTTCCCGACTGATTGTGCTGGGGGCTCTGCCTGGCTCCAGCGCTCCGGTCCCTCAGCGACCAAGGCCACCTGGGAACCCTGATCCATTCCAGCTTCAAGGAGTGCTGAGATCCATCTGTCTCTTTCTGTGCCTCTGTCTCTCTCTAGGAATAGCCTCCTGACCCTGCCTCCTGTGATCAGTTATAGTTTGCTAGCCCCCCACCCCACCTCCATGGGTGTTTTTGGCTTCTCCATTCACTCTGCAGCAACGCTCCTTGTACCGAAGCTAAAGATCCCTGCAGCCCCAAAAATCCTGTGGGTTTGCTCAGCAAGTGGGTTACTAGCAGAGTGGTTGTGGGGTGAAGGCGGGGATAGGGATGTGCTGAACCTGGGGGCAGAGGAGGGTGGCAGATTAAGGTGTTGCTCAGCCCAGCCCGCTGAGTCCAAGGACATATGAGGGGACCAGCTTTAAATTGCTGTTCGATCCAGCCGACTGAGTCCCGGGACACATCAGGGGTCAGCTTGCGAGTGCTGATGACCCAGTCCTCTCGGACATGCTAACTTCATGTGTGTGTGCCTGTGTGTCTGTTCATGTTCATCACATTTGGGGGCTGGAAGACCCCAGCCCTGGGGAACCGAGGTCCTGCACGGTAGCTCCATTGGGAGGGAACTTGCAGAAGGAAGGAGTAGCGCTACATGGGGAAACACAAGTGACAAAAGCAGCACATTGACAGAATTGCAGAATCTCCCCCCACCAGAAGAGGAATCCTAACAAATGGGCATACCCCAAGGTAAAGGGCAATTCTGGTAACAGCTCATTTGGGGCTTGTTTGGAAGGGGGATGGACGTCATTCTTGCGACAAGGCACCTGCTATGGCCAAAAACAATTTAGCCCTATGCGCCCTTCCAGACAAGTCTTATGTCCCATATACTTTGGGTCTTCCGGGATAGGTCCCCGAATAATCAAGGATCTTGACCAAAAAGGTTGTCACGTCCAAAAAGGAAGATACACTGCTCTGAGTGACACTCTCAAACAGGTCCCCACAGCTCCCCAGCCTCCGGGAGGCAGGTGTGAGAAGATTGTTCTCCCCAACTGACAGAGGGAGAAACAAAGGCTGAGAAAGGCGAAGGGCCTTGTCTTCCATCACATAATCTGTCGGGATAGAGTTGGGAATAGGACCCGGGTGTCCTGACTTTCAAACGAACCATCAGTCTGGAGTTTCACACACTGAATGATCAAAATAAAGGGACCTGCAATGAGCTACAGACCAACAACCATTCACACTGATTCTTCAGCAAGTGTTTTAGAAGCAGGAGAACACCAGCGAGAACCAGGAACGGCTCAGAGACAATCAGCAGCGAGAAGGAGAACAATTCACCAAGCAGATGATTGGTTCTGGCTTATTTGCTGGGCCTTAAAGGAGAACAACAAAGTCCTGAGTCTCCTCCCTGCCACGACACCCCCTGCTCAGCCAATCAGCGTGGAGACTCTGGCGGTGGGCTGAGGGTTCCCCAGATGGCCCAGGGATGGCTCAGGTCACCGGTGAGGATCACTCTCAGAGCACGCTTCCTGTCCCATCTCTTTGGGAGGCCTCCCACCATGAGGGCTACAGAGCAGCCCCCTCCTCGCCAATGGAGGGAGGGAAGCAGGAAAAGGGAAACCAAAAAAGTCAAACCCCAAAGACTCGAAGGGAGAAAGGCCTAGCTCGAGGAAAATTGTCCCATCTTAATCTACTGTTTTCCGTGCCCAGAATTTGGCCAGCACCGGGCGGATCAGGCTGCCTCGGTACCAAACCTCTCTGGGGCTCTTCCGTTCTCCACAGGGACGTCTGTCTTCTCGCTCAATGAGCAGTGGGAAAGGAGAAAACTCCAGAGAGGCTCCACCTCGCTCTCACATATGAGACCCTGAATTCTCTCTCAGTCCTCAAGGAGACACCTCCAGAAGGAGACTCCCTGCAGCAAAGCCCCGGGGGTCTCTGAGATCCCCCTGCCCTGCAGCCTGTCCTCCCTGGCCGTTGCCGTGGACTCTCTGTGAGGTCACCGCCTCCCAACCTCCTTTCACCAATCAGCTGAGTGCTGCAAAAGGCCCTTGTGATGTCACTGCCACCCCCACCCCTGCCCTGCAGGGCTCAAGTCCTGCCCCGAGCCGGCTCCTGTGAGTGTTTGACCTGCTCCCCCTGGGTCACCCCCACACACTCAGTGGTCGTGCAAGGGTTCACGCAGGCCACCCGTGGAACCATCAGAGGATGCTCAATGTGCCACACTCGATTTTGCAGAGATTTGGAGATGTGAAGGCCAGAAGAGACTCTTAGATCATCTCATCTGGCCCCCTACACATCACAGGCCTCCTGCATGGCGCAGTCGCGAGTTTTGGACAAAAGCAGACTCCAGAAAGGCATCTCATCAAGGGATGGAGGAAGCACCACTTCCCTTGGGAGTCTGGAGGAAATTGATGCTGTGGGGGGCAGGGAATTGACCCCACGGCCACACTTGTGAGTCTGTATCATAACACACATGCACAAGAGCACTGCGCGAAGTATGTACACGTCACCTTAACTCTGATGTTTCCTAACGTTTGGAGGCCTGGCCTCCAGGGTGTTCTTTGTGCTTCTAGGTCAATTTTGGGGAGAGATGAAATCATTTAGTTCAGAGGGGGAGCCGTGTTAGTCTGTAGCAGCAAAAAACAAAAACAAAACGAGGAGTAGTTCTGGCACCTTAGAGACTAACAAATGTATCTGGGCACATTTGATGGTGTGGCTGATGTGATTAGGTCCGAGGATGGGTCCCTAGACTAGATATGTGGACAGAGTTGGCAATGGGTTTGTTGCAAGGATAGGTTCCTGGGTTAGTGTTTTTGTTGTGTGGTTGCTGGTGAGTATTTGCTTCAGGTTGGGGGGCTGTCTGTCAGCGAGGACCAGCCTGTCTCCCAAGATCTGTGAGATTGAGGGATCGTCCTTCAGAATAGATTGTAGATCCTTGATCCTGCCCTGGAGATCTTTTAGTTGGGGGCTGAAGGTGACGGCTGATGGCGTTCGGTTCCTTTCTTTGTTGGGCCTGTCCTGGAGTAGGTGACTTCTGGGTATTCTTCCTTTCAGCAGGTGGGGATTGTAGTATGAAGAATGCTTGATAGAGATCCTGGAGATGTTTGTCACTGTCTGAGGGATTGGAGCAAATGCGGTTGTATCTTAGAGCTTGGCTGTAGACAATGGATAGTGTGATGTGGTCTGGATGAAAGCTAGAGGCATAATGGGAAGTATAGCGGTCCAGGATAGGGTGGTGTTTATGTGACCATTGCTTATTAACACTGTAGTGTCCAGGAAGTGGGTGTCTTGTGTGCCCTCTCCTTATGCCCCTCCACCCCCACCAACATGATACAGTTCTGCGGTGACCTGGAATCCGACTTTCCACGTCTCCGACAGAAGGAATATTTCCAACACACCTCTGAACAACACACTAATCCACAGAGACCTTCCGACCAACACGACAAAAAGAAGGATTCTGCCTGAAGGTCGAAACAGCAGACTGGACTTCAACTTGAGTGCTTCAGCCGACAAGCACGGGCTGAAGTGGTCGAAAAGCAGCATCACTTGGTCCATAACCTCAGCCGTGCAGAACACAACACCTCGGCAGCTCTGCAACTCCACATTCTCCAGCCCATTCCCCTCTGATCCCACTCAGGGTGACCAAGAGAAACTGCACCATCTGCTCAAGAAACTCCCTGAAAAAGCACAAGAACAAATCTGCACAGACCCGCCCCTGGAACCCCAACCAGGGGTCTTCTATCTGCTACCCAAGATCCATAAACCTGGAAATGCTGGACGCCCCGTCATCTCAGGCATTGGCTAGGGGTGCTGGTCGCACAAGGCCGGAGGAGAGAGTCGACACAACCAGATACTCCTGCTGTCAGGATGCCAATGCCTGAGAGGATTTCATCGCAGTCTCTCACGAGGGGGTTCAGGCTCCAGTGCTCTGCTCTGTTTTCCCAGCCCTGTGCAGGGGGTTGTTTCCAGTTTCAGAAATGGGGCAAAGTTCACACACTCCCAATGGGTCTTTGCATGAATCAGGCCCTAAGCCAGGGGCAGGCAAACTTTGGCCAGATGCCGGATCGGGTTTCAGAAATTGTACAGAGGGACAGTTAGGGGAGGCTGGGCCTCCTCAAACAGCAAGGCATGGCCCGGCCCCCGCCCCCATCTGATCCCCACTTCTCGTCCCCGGACGGCCGCCCTGGGCCTCTGGCCCCATCCAACCCCTCTGTTCCCTGAGGGGTCCCCCAGGACCCTTGCCCCATCAACCCCCCCGCTCTCTGTCCCCTGACTGCCCCCAGATCCCCCTGCCCCTAACAGACCCCCACCGCCCCATCCAACCCCCCTCTCCTTCCTGCCTGCCCCCCGGACCCTCTGCCCCATCCAACCATCCCTTCTCCCTAACCGCCCCGGGACCTCCTGCCCGCATTCAACCCCCTGTTCCCTGCCTCTCACCGCCCCGACCCCATCTGTCCCCCAGCCCCTGACCACCCCCCGAACTCCCCTGCCCTCTACCCCACCCCTCCCCTGCTCCCTGCCCCCTGCCCGCACTGCCTGGAGCATGGGCTGGCGGCGCCGGGAGCGGAGGCTGTGTGGGCGGGGACAGCAGGGGCGGGGACGGGTGCTCTCCAGAGCTCGGGACCGGGCAGAGCGGCTCAGAGCCCCTGGCCTCCCTTCTGCTCCCCCCCCTGCTCCCCACGTGTCACTGCCCCCCAAACCCGGGGAGCTGCCGCAGTTTCCCTCTGCCTGGGGCAGGGACTCACAGCCACCCACTGGGAGCAGCCTGGGCCCCTCTGCCCCACACAGGCTGCACCGGGAGCAGCTCCCTGGGGGGCAGGTCTCCCCTTCTCTCCCCGGGGGCACTGCCAGACCCCCCATCCTCCGCTGGGGCCCCCCACCTGAGATGCCCCAAGAGCGAACCACAGCCATGGCCGGCTGCCACCCCACTGCCCCTCCCCACCAGCCCCCAGGCCCCACTGTGGCCGAGCCCCTCCACAGTCCCCCCCGACTATCCTCCTCGCCCCAAGCCAGGCTGCAGCCACCCCACCCCACAGACCCCTCCCCTCCCTACAGCCACCCACAGCCATGCTGTGTCCCCCTGGGGGCGGCCATGGTGCTGCCCCTCCCAACCCAACCCAACCCAACAGCCACGGCCATGCCATTGACCCAAGTCCCCGATCCAAGTCCCCTATAGCCTCTCCCTCCCCCACATCCCTCCCAGACCCAGTCCCCATCCCTACAACCCAATCGTCCCCTGTCCACAACCCCCCTCTCCTCCTCCCACAGCACCAATCCATCCCCTACCCTCCCACAGCTCGCACCACACAGATCCCTCCACCTCCCAGCTGGGCCCCCTCCCCGCCCCCCGCCGCCCCACCCACCCCGTCAGACACCCGCCCCCGCTGGTGCACCAGGGTTTCCCCAAGACCCACCAACAGCTGTGAATGGTGTGGGGAAGAAGGTGTTGGTATTTGGTTGTGTATTGGGATTATGTATACATGTCGAGGCTTGTGGGGGCTTTGTGCTGGGGGAGAAGCTGAGCCCTGATTGTTTAGCCTAACTAAAAGAAGGCTGAGGGGAGATAGGATTTCTCTCTATAAATATATCGGAGGGATAAATACCGGAGAGGGAGAAGAATTAAAATTTAAGCTCAGTACCAATGTGGACACAAGAACAAATGGCTATAAACTGGTCACTGGGAAGTTTAGACTTGAAATTAGACAAAGGTTTCTAACCACCAGAGGAGTGAAGTTATGGAATAGCCTTCCAAGGGAAGCAGTGGGGGCAAAAGACCTATCTGGCTTTAAGATTAAACTCGGTAATTTTATGGAGGAGATGGGATGATGGGATAACATGATTTTGGCACTAATTGATCTTTAAATATTCATGGTTAATAGGCCCAATGGCTGTGATGGGATGTTAGATGGGCTGGGATCTGAGTTACCACAGAGAATTCTTTCCTGGGTATCTGGCTGGTGAATCTTGCTCAAATGCTCAGGGTTTAGCTGTCGCCATAATTGGGGTCGGGAAGGAATTTTCCTGCAGGGCAGATTGGAAGAGGCCCTGGACATTTTTCACCTTCCTCTGTAGCATGGGGCACGGGTCACTTGCTGGAGGATTCTCTGCTCTGTGAGGTCTTCAGACCCTGATTTGAGGACTTCAATGGCTCAGACATAGGTGAGAGGTTTTTCGCAGGAGTGGGTGGGTGAGATTCTGTGGCTTGCGTTGTGCAGGAGGTCAGACTAGATGATCATAATGGTCCCTTCTGACCTTAATATCTATGAATTAAAAACCCCACAGTGTTGGTTGGGGCCTCCTGGAGCCGTGGTCCCTACCTGGAGATGCTGAAATCTCACTCTTGTCTGTCTCCTCCTGCCTCCGGCTCCAAGCCAGGCTCTGGACAGTTACGTGGTGAAGAGATGAACTGATGATAGGGGAAGGAAAAAATCAAAAACCAAAAGTGAAGGCAAAAGAGCAAGCCGTGCAGGCAAGGCAAATCACAGGCTGTTGCCATAGACTAGTCCTCCCCCTCCTCCAATAACCCACCCAAACCGGGACACCACAGACCCCATGGACCTCAAACCAACCACCTGGAAGCAGCAGCGAAAGGGCAGCAAGGACACAGGCCGACAGAGAGTCGAAGGAAAATCAAAAGGGAAAGAGCCCAGTCTTTGAAAGCTTTTTTAGTTCTCTGCACATGCTCCCAGAAGAGGATGGGCCAACCGACAGCCAATCATGCTCTTGAGCAGGGGAAAAAAAGCTACTCCTGGACCAACAACAAAGCAAAAGGAGAAGGAACGGGACAGTGAGCAGGACAGAGAGATTTATTCATGTGAGATGGTAATTCAGTCATTCCCTGGGTTACTTCCTGGCCATTTCTGTCACTTTAGTGCCATTAAGAAAACTGTTCTCAAAATCTCTGGGTCTCCTTGCCTTATGCTGTGGTTATGAAAGCTCCTTTTCAGCTCCTTTTACTTTCCTGCTTTCCACTTACTGTAAATAAACCATTAAAACAATTCTTCTTGTTTCTCCCACATTCATGTCCTAGTTCCAGTTGTTTGGGGAAGAGTCATGAGATGTGTTTGTGACACTCTACACCTTGGGGGAGCATCTTATGCTGATAAGAAGCACACGGGATCTTTTCAGGGGAAAAGGCAATATGCCGCCTTTATTGAAAATACAACTGTAAGCATACGCATTTCATCACACACACACACACACACGTCCTGCAGATGGTCTTACAGTTACCAGTTTGCTGTAGCTCTTGTCAATCTAACGGCCAGTTAGATTGAACACAAGCGAGGAGCTGGGCTCCGTCGGTCGCGATCCCATGCTCCAAGGCTTTGCAGGACGGAACCCAGAGTCTTATGGCAAAACACCCCAGCTTTAGACTTGTAAATTCCCACTTTCGTTTACGGATTTTGCAGTGTCATTCTGTAATCGTTAGTTCTTAAATGGGCTTAATCTCCTGGTTTTCTGCTGTTATCATTTGGTGGTTTTGTTGGCTTCCCATCCTCAGCTCTTCTTTGTCTTGCATTCAGGGAGCCTGCCTAGCCTCTGACGTCATCAATGCTGCTAACATGTTTCGCGTCGGATACGGTGGATGTTTTCTGATTGTCTCCTGCAGTTTCAAAGTCTCTCATGTCTTCTTGACCATCTGGACATTTGTGATGGCTTTTCACCTTTATTTTGAACTATGCACACATTTCTCACTCACACCAAACAATTTGATGGAGACTTTCAGACAGGATAACATTTTAGAAAGGATGATATGGTTACTAAAGGGATTACAAAAGAACTTTAGGCAACTTAGTTTCCAATGCAGACAACTTAATTTGTAATGCAGATAAGAAACAAGACCTTAGAGCAAATATCATAATGAAACCTTATCCTAAAACAAAAGGTGACCAGGACTTTTCTGGTCTATTCCTGCCTCAAATCAGCTTCAGACATCAGAATCTGGCTGGTGCCTCTTTACCAATGGCCCACGAGGCCGTTCCTTCCTGATCTCAGAAAGGGTGGCGGGCAGAATATGGTCACATCCTACCATACATCAATTCATTTAATACATGATTATCCCTTCTCTTTCATTATGCAAAATGCAAACATCAAATCCTCCTTCTCTAGGTGCCCTGTAACCCACATATTCCTCATCTTTTCTTGAATTGTGATATTACACATAAACCAGGCCATGCAAGGGATCAGGGGAAAGGTGAGGAGATGTCAAAAGTCACTCTTCTCTCTGTCTAGATCTGTGTCTCCTCAATGCTTATGAAATGACAAGAATTGTTCGGTGTTCACTGAAACATGCTGTAAGTTGTGGGATCAGCCAAAAATGAGCTTCCCCAGAGGTACCAGCAAGGAAGGTCAGCAACCCCCGGGTGGGGTGTGAAACAGCCCATCAATAGCCATTGCCCAGCAAGGAAGCTCCCATTCAATGATTCACCTGCTAGAAAATCACAGGAACAACACGGATCCACACAGCGGAGTTAGGTGCCTAAACTCCCCATACGGTGCATGGGCCACACAGGGACCGTACAATACAACTCCCGAAAGCCAGCTCACAGGGCAGGGAGCCAGCCAAGAACCTTGAATGGGAGAGACTGAGGAGGGGGAGGTTTCCGAGCCCAACCCTTCTCTCACAGCACTCACCTGGGCTGTGTCCAGCTGCCTAGCGTAGCTCGGGGCGTGAGTACCAACCTCAGGGCAGAGTGTTACACACCAGGGCACACCCCATGGGGACTGGGAGCTCGATAGTTTGCTTTCACCCACCAAGAGCCAACTCCCCAGGCACGGCAACAGCCTGAAGAGGGAGTCCCAGACACTCCCCTTGGGCCCTCTGCTCTGTCCTGCCACCGAGGCAAGCCTGCCTTTGGGCTCGATCTGTGGCTCAGGGAGGCCTGAGCATGAGCTGGTGCTGCCAGCATAGAATCATAGAATATCAGGGTTGGAAGGGACCTCAGGAGGTCATCTAGTCCAACCCCCTGCTCAAAGCAGGACCAATCCCCAATTAAACCATCCCAGCCAGGGCTTTGTCAAGCCAGACCTTAAAAACTTCTAAGGAAGGAGATTCCACCACGTCCCTAGGTAACGCATTCCAGCGTTTCACCACCCTCTTAGTGAAGAAGTTTTTCCTAATATCCAACCTAAACCTCCCCCACTGCAACTTGAGACCATTACTCCTTATTCTGTCCTCTTCCACCACTGAGAATAGTCTAGAACCATCCTCTCTGGAACCACCTCTCAGGTAGTTGAAAGCAGCTATCAAATCCCCCTCATTCTTCTCTTCTGCAGACTAAACAATCCCAGTTCCCTCAGCCTCTCCTCATAACTCATGTGTTCCAGACCCCTAATCATTTTTGTTGCCCTTCGCTGGACTCCCTCCAATTTTTCCACATCCTTCTTGTAGAGTGGGGCCCAAAAGTGGACACAGTACTCCAGATGAGGCCTCACCAATGTCGAATAGAGGGGAACGATCACGTCCCTCGATCTGCTCGCTATGCCCCTAGTTATACATCCCAAAATGCCATTGGCCTTCTTGGCAACAAGGGCACACTGCTGACTCATATCCAGCTTCTCGTCCACTGTCACCCCTAGGTCCTTTTCTGCAGAACTGCTGCCTAGCCATTCGGTCCCTCGTCTGTACCGGTTCATTGGGCTCTTCCGTCCTAAGTGCAGGACCCTGCACTTATCCTTATTGAACCTCATCAGATTTCTTTTGGCCCAATCCTCTAATTTGTCTAGGTCCCTCTGTATCCTATCCCTGCCCTCCAGCGTATCTACCACTCCTCCCAGTTTAGTGTCATCCGCAAATTTGCTGAGAGTGCAATCTACACCATCCTCCAGATCATTTATGAAGATATTGAACAAAACCGGCCCCAGGACCGACCCCTGGGGCACTCCACTTGACACCGGCTGCCAACTAGACATGGAGCCATTGATCACTACCCCTTTAGCCCGACAATCTAGCCAACTTTCTACCCACCTTATAGTCCATTCATCCAGCCCATACGTCTTTAACTTGGTGACAAGAATACTGTGGGAGACCGTGTCAAAAGCTTTGCTAAAGTCAAGAAACAATACATCCACTGCTTTCCCTTCATCCACAGACCAGTAATCTCATCATAGAAGGCGATTAGATGCGTCAGGCATGACCTTCCCTTGGTGAATCCATGCTGACTGTTCCTGATCACTTGCCTCCTCATGGAGCAGGTCCTCAAGGAATCAATCCTGAAGCACTTACATGAGAGGAATCACCCCCCACTGCCTGCAAGGGAGGAAGGATTGAACCAGGGTCCCCATGTTTCAGGTCAGTGTGTGAAGCACGGTGCTGTGGTGGGGCTCTCTCACGCACTCCTGTGGAAGTTGGTTCTCTGAGGCTAAATAAGGAAACAGCTCGGGCCAGGGGGATTGGATCACCGGGGTTTCCTAATTCCGACCTCTCCGGTGGGTTCCTGCTCTACTGGACAGTGTCATCCAAATAACATTGTTCGAAATCAATCATGAAAAGATGTGGAACGACAGAAATCCAGGGGGTTTCGGGACAGGGAGACCAATTCAGGCAATCAGAACAGCAGATATGATACATTTTGAGCTCCTATGAGGCTCCAAGCAGACATGTGGACAGAGGAGAGGCTGAGGGAGCTGGGATTGTTTAGCCTGCAGAAGAGAAGAATGAGGTGGGATTTGATAGCTGCTTTCAACTACCTGAAAGGGGGTTCCAAAGAGGATGGCTCTAGACTGTTCTCAATGGTAGCAGATGACAGAACGAGGAGTAATGGTCTCAAGTTGCAGTGGGGGAGGTTTAGATTGGATATTAGGAAAAACTTTTTCACTAAGAGGGTGGTGAAACACTGGAATGCGTTACCTAGGGAGGTGGTAGAATCTCCTTCCTTAGAGGTTTTTAAGGTCAGGCTTGACAAAGCCCTGGCTGGGATGATTTAACTGGGAATTGGTCCTGCTTTGAGCAGGGGGTTGGACTAGATGACCTTCTGGGGTCCCTTCCAACCCTGATATTCTATGATTCTATGATTCTATGATTCTATGTTATAGAGACGGAAACTATCCAGGAATTCTTGGAAACTGGGTTAACACTTATCAAAATATTCGTTTGCATTAGGATGAGGGGGCTTGGGGGGAGGGTGTAAACTATTTCCCTGAATCAAGTTTCCACTGGCAGCTCAGTCTACCATGTCAGCGAGAGAAGAGCTATGGTCCCTGGGCAATGGGCCCCCTGGGGCCTTTAACACCACAGCCCTGGGGAGGGGGTGCTGAGAGGGACCATCCAGTGAGGAACACAAGTCCTTCTACCCTCCACCACACCCTCTTTTGGAACGGCTGCTGATGGCTCACCCCAACTGTGGGAACTGTTATCCCCTCTGCCACCCTCTATCTCGGGGTTTTCTCTTCTGCGCCTATCTGGCAGGGCAGCCCCCCTGTCTGAACCCCGATCCGCTCCCAGTTTTGTCCCTCTGCCCAGCCCTCCCCTCCAGTTTCCCCCCTTCAGGGGGATTTCCCTGCCTTTGGTTGCAGGGAGCAGATGCTGGTGGTGAGTGAGGGCAGCAACTTGCAGATGTCACTGAGCAGGTGATAAGAACAGAAGAGCAAAGAACGGCCAGACGGGGTCAGACCAAAGGTCCATCTAGCCCAGTGTCCGTCTGCCGACAGTGGCCAATGCCAGGTGCCCCAGAGGGAATGAACAGACAGGAATCATGCCGGGATCCATCCCTTGTCGCCCCATTCACAGCTTTTGACAAACAGAGGTTAGGGACACCATCCCTGCCCATCTTGGCTAATCGCCATCGATGGACCAAGCCGCCAGGAATCTCTCGAGTTCCCTGTCGAACCTTTTGATCCCAGGACCCTGCTCAGGAACAGTGAAGTACCACGTTCTAATAAAGAAACAGCTTCTGATACCAGGGCAGCTCCTCTTCCTCCTCCCCTCCCATGGGGATGAGCAGCCCCCACAACTGTCTCTCTGCCCCAGGCCTCCTTCTCTCATCACCCCTTCAGCCTCCTTCCAAATATCCCCTTCCTCCCATCACCTCTTCAGCCCCCCATCACTCCCTTCAGCCTCCCCCAACTGCCCCAGTCTCCCTCCCCTCATCGTCCCCTCAACCTTCCCCCCCTTCCCAGGCTCCTCCCTAGCTGCCCTTTCAGTCTTTCCCCCCTACAACCAACTGCCCTCCTTCAGCCTTCCCCCCGAACCCTTTACCCAGCTGCCCCACCTGACCCCCTTTAGCCTCCCTCCCCTGCAACTGCCCCTTCACCCCCTCCCCCACTCCCCTCCCTCTGCCTCTCCCCAAATCCCAGCTCTACCATGCTGAGGTTCCCTTCCCCACAACCATCTGCTTCCTTCCCATGGGGAACAGGGGCAGGAAATGCTTTTTGAAAAACCTGCTGCCAAATAAATAGTAAAACAAGCCAAGCAAGCCCCTCCCTTGCTTTGTGTGTGTGGGGGGGGGGGCGGGGGTTGTTCTGAGCACACTCCGTTCGGGGAAGGGGTGGAGTTGGCCAAAGGGGCACCTTGAATCCTTAGCAGAGAATTCCTTTCTCCACGATGTTAGCTGAGCGTTGCTGTTAAATGTCAGCTGATGAATGCAGCGTTTGAAACAATCTGACGGTAAATCCCTTGCCCTCTCAGGTGCTGGAGTTCTCGCACCCTCTGCTCTTGGGAGGTCCCCACGTGATGTGGTGTCTTATTTCCATAGCGTCTTGGAGATTAGACGGGACCTCAATTTCCACGGTAAAAAATGAAGCGTAACTCCTTCCCTTCCCCCATTTGACTTAGGAAAAATAAATCCTGTCCCCTCCCACAGCCCCAAACCAGCCCCACAGGAAGTGCTGTGGCCAGGAGAGAGGTGCCTCGCCCCTGGCCCTGAACTGCTGTGGTCAGAGAGGCCTCGGGTGTGTGTGGGGGTGAGTCCTCTTTCCCTGGGGCAATCTGCACCCCAAACCTCTCATCCCCAACTCCACCCTGAAGCCCACACCCCCAGACGGAGCCCTAACCCCCTCCCCCCCCACACCCCAACCCTCTGTCCCATCACCATCTCCAGAGGGGATCACTCTCAGACCCCCCACAATGAGAGCAACCCCCCACCCACACTCCACACACGCCCCTCCTTGGACGGGGGATGGAAGCAGAGAAAAGGGGGAAAAGAAGCAAGAGAAGAGAGCAAAAGGGAAACCAAAAAGGATAAACCCCCAGGTCCCCAGTGATTCCAAGGGTCACAGTCCGAGGTAGGAAATCAAATTCTGCCCCTTAAGCCAGTGTTTTCTGTGCCGAGAATTCTGCCTGCAGCAGGTGCATCAGACCCAACAGGTTCCAAACCTCTCGGAGCCTCTGCCCTTGTCCAAGAGACGTTCGTTTTCTGGCACAACCAGGGGAAGGAAAGGAGAAAACTCCACAGAGGCTCCTCCTCACGCTCACAGACGGGAATCCTAATTCTCTCCCCGTCCACGAGGGGAGATGTGGAAAAGGAGACGTGCGGCTGCAAAGCCAGGGGGGTCTCAGTGACTGCCCTGGCCCTGCACCTCGGCCCTGCCCGGCTGATGTCGGGGTCTCTCTGTGAGGTCACCCCATCCCCACCACCTTTGCCCAATGGGCTGAGTTCCTGCAAAAGGCCTTGGTGATGTCACTGCCCCACCACCCCTCCCCTCCAAGCTGATGTCCTGCCCCTGCCCAGCCTTTTTGGAGGTTGGAGTTGTTGCCCCTGGATCTCGGGTTGCCAACTTTCGCACCCAACAAAACTGAACACCCTTGTGCCCCCCTTCACCAAGGTCCCGGCCCGCTCACGCCATCTCCCTCCCCTCCGTCGCTCCCTCTACCCCACGCTCCCTCACTCGCTCATTGTCACCGCGCTGAGGAGGGCTGGGGAGGGCCCCTTTTCAACTGGGTATTGTCGGGACGCACCTGGGAAGGAGGGCTGCTTGCCAAGCACCTTTAGGAGGAGGCGTCCCTCCCTGTCAGAAAATCATCTCCCTCCCTCAGCTCAGGGATGGCCTGAATTGCTCCTTCTCCCGGCAGAGCCAGAGGATTGGAAGCAGCAACATCAGACCCCTGTGTGGCTCGCAGGAATGAACACAAACACACCCTTGTAGCTGGACAGATGGTGAGTTTTACCCCTGGGATACGACAAGGCTCAAGAGAAAGGTGGTGGCCCCACATCTAAGGAATGAAACACAACACAGTCATCATCGTTACGCCCGTCCTTGCCCCTTTATACTTCTACTGTCTCGCCTCCGCCACCCTCGCCCTCTGTGGGTTCAGGGAGAGAGCCGCACTCAGTGCTTCCGACATACACAGACTCACACACACATCTTGCAAGGAAACCTCACCACGGAGCCACATGCACCTGTTGCTTCCCTGCCCCCCTGCTCTCCAGAATCCAATCCCAAGGAAAGCTTGTCGGGCCCAGAGCTGGCAGGGCGCCCGGTGCTGGAGCATTGAAGCTACCGTGACGGCACTCAGAGGAAAGATGCGGAGAGATGCAAGTTAAGAATTGGCCGGTCAGGTTACCAGTCCCCTCACAGGTCATTCCCTCACTCGAGCAAAGGGGCACATCTCAAGTCTCAGCTGGCTCAGTCGAGCTGCATCGTTCTTGTTTCCGCTCAGTCAGGTTTGAGGCCTGTTTCGCACCCTGTCTTTGAGAAGACAGTCAGAAACTACTCTCTGAAACAGCCAATGCAGGAGGACGTGTTATCACTCCTGCCCCAACACAGACAGACAAAGAGAGAAATGTTCTCGCTTTGAGGGTGGGACTCCCTGCCCTGGGCCAAAGACGAGCACCTCTCTTTGACCTTGGTCGCTCCTTCAGCTTTTCTTTCAGCAGGGAGCCCGAGAGCTCAGGTGCTGGAGCGCTGCGTTGGTCAGTGAAGCTCGGTGAGCTCCAACGTCACTCGGCTCTTCTACCAGCAAGTCAAAACACAGGAAGGATTTCCTCATTTGACAATACTGGGGCTGTCTGAGGGTCTGTCCACACTGCACACTGAGCCTGTCTCTATGTGGCCTGGGCTTGCTGACTTGTGTTGCCAAGCCGGTGTTTGAGCATCCAGACTGCAGCGGAAACTCAGGCCTCACACTGTGTCTATCTGTCAAGGCTCCTTCCCCACTCTGAACGCTAGGGTACAGATGTGGGGTCCTGCATGAAAACCTCCTCAGCTTACATTTACCAGCTTAGGTTAAAACGTCCCCAAGGTACAAACTATTTTACCTTTTGCCCTTGGACTTTCGCTGCTACCACCAAAAGTCTAACCAGGTTTTTTATTAGGAAAGAGCCGTTTGGAAACGTCTTTCCCCAAAAAATTCTCACCAAAACATTGCACCCCCCTTCCTGGGGGAGGTTTGGTAAAAATCCTCACCAATTTGCATAGGTGACCACAGACCCAGACCCTTGGATCTTAAGAACAACAAAAAAGCATTCGGTTTCTTAAAAGAAGAATTTCAATAGTAGAAAAAGTAAAAAGAATCACTTCTGTAAACTCAGGATGGTAAATACCTTACAGGTTAATTAGATTCAAAACATCGAGAATCCCTCTAGGCAAAACCTTAAGTTACAAAAAGACACAAAAACAGGAATATCCATTCCATTCAGCACAGCTTCTTTTCTCAGCCATTTAAAGGAATCAGAATCTAACGCATATGTAGCTAGATTACTTACTAAGTTCTAAGACGCCATTCCTGTTCTGTCCCCGGCAAAAGCATCACACAGACAGATCCAGACCCTTTTCTTCTCCCTCCCCCCAGCTTTTGAAAGTATCTTGTTTCCTCATTGGTCATTTTGGTCAGGTGCCAGCGAGGTTCTCCTAGCTTCTTAACTCTTTACAGGTGAGAGGCTTTTTCCTCTGGCCAGGAGGGATTTAAAGGTGGTTCGCCTTCCCTTTCTATTTATGACTCTATCCTACTGCAGGAAGTCGTCCTAAGTTACGCTGCTCCCGCTGCGTGAATAACAGAGCTGGATTTGACGTCGCTTCGGTCGACTTACTGCTGTGTCTACACTGGGCTGGGTCGACGGGAGACGCTCTTCGGTCGACTTCCCTTCCTCCTGCTGTTCCCGGCACAGTCCCAACGGCGACCGGAGAGCGCTCTGCTGTCAATTTAGTGAGTGTTCACTCGACCCCCACGACATCAACCCCCAGTGGATCCACCGCAGCAAACAGAGCCTCCCAACCGTGCTGCCCCATCCACACGGCACAACTTAGACCCGAGTGGGAAATTCAGCTCCTGTGGGGTGTGTCACCCTCATCCGCTGAAGATGCTCCCCGAGTCTCCAGGGATTCCTGCCCTAACTGCTCTCCAGCCGGTTTGTGTCCATACGCTCCCCGCGGGGAGGCTGTGAGTGGCCTGGTTACAAGCGCTGGTTGCTCAGGCCTGGCAGGGAAGGGAAGCTCTGGGCAGCATTGACAGTCTGGAGATCCCTCCGGGGAAGCACAGGCGGTGGGTGGAACAGGCCGGGAGGCGAAGCTGTGGGGTCCTGCGGATGCCCTGAAACCAGCTCACAGACCCCCGGGGGTCACGCTGCCCTACACGCTGTTGCAGTAATGTTTGTACAAGGTGTGACGCTGGCAGAGCAGCTTGTGTCAGAGTGTATTCAGGCCAACGGATGTGTGTGTTAGTAGAGATCAAAGCGACTGTTCAATGTTCAAATGTATTGGGTGTTTAAACCTCCTGAAAACTCGTGGAATGTTGTTTGCACTGTTTTCACTTCTCTGTGTCCTGTTACGCTGTGATAGCAAAGAGTTGCCTTGTGTAGACCCCTGTCACTAAATAACCCCTCAAAGGAGAATGAAGGTGTGTGGGATGCAAGTGAAGAAAAGGTTCATTTCCAAAGAAGGGGTGGTAAGAAGCAGGATCCCTGGGCGGGGGGCAGGAGGGTGTGGTTTGCACTGTTGTTGCCCAGGGTGGGAATGGGGAACTGGGCTCTGGCTTAAAGCGGTGTCAGGCTTCGGGGGGCTGGGTTCAGAGCTGGAGGTTCGGGTTGGGGTGAGGGTTGGGCTTCAGTTTTGGTTCAGGGGTTTCGAGTTGGGGGGCAGGTTATGGGGTCAGGGTTCCAGTTGGGTTCCGGGTAGGGGGTGGGGTTTAGATTTTGGGGGGAGGGTTTGGCCAGCAGCAGCATAGAAGTGCGGGTGGCAATGGGGTGCAGCCAATAGTGATAAGTCGGGGGTCTTTTAGGTCGTTTTAGTGTCAGTAGCACCCTGGGGAGGGGAGAGGGTCATGTTTACGACAGGGGGCTAAAGTGTTGGGGAAGGGGGTGGCAAGTTGACCCATCCCACTTCGCACTTCCCACACGGACACGCACAATATGTCGAAGGCGCGGACGCACACACGTCACACACACACGATGACACAAAACGGCACACAGCACGACACACAAAAATAACACACCACACAGACACACACACAAGATGACATGGAAAGCGTCACACACAAAACATCACACACACGACGCACAACATGTCATACACACTCAACACAACATGACCTGCAACATGTCACACTCAACACAACACGACCCACAACACGTCACACTCACACACTCAACACGACCCACAACACGTCTCACACACACTGAATGACACACAGCACATTGCACGTACGTCACACACACAAAGTCGCACACACAGTTTGTTGCATGTCTCACGTATCGTCACGCAGATGTCACACTACGCACATGCACACGCACAACACGTCACACGCACGCACACACTACATGTCACACACACATGACGCACACCACATGACACATGATACAAAATGGCACATGACACAAAATGGCACACATGACATTGAGACACACACACAACACTGACACGTTGCAGGTCGCACACACAGCACGTCGCACATTGTAGACAGCACGTCACACGTCGCTCACACAACACAGTGCGTGTTGCAGGCACGTTGCGCATTGCGCGTCGCACGTAAACCGCACATCTCGCGTACACTGCACGTCGCACACGCAAAACACGACACACAACCCGTCACACACACAAAAATCACACACAACACTGACACACAACACGTCACACACCAACAAAACCCTCAAGAAAACACACACACAACGTCTCACACACACAATACCACATGACACACAACGCCTCACACACAGAAACACGTCTATCACACACGCCGACACACACACGCACGGCACACAACGGCTCTCATAGGTGCCGACACACACTCACGCGCTCGCGCAAGGGACACGACATCTCTCACACACACCAAGAAACACAACACACACACCCCCACACACACGACACACGACGTCTCACACGCCCACGACACGACATATGACACGTCACACGACACACAAGATGGCAGACAACACGACACCGAAATCACACGCGACACCAACACGCAACACACACACAAGACGGCAGAGGACAAGACGGCTGAGCTGCTTGGGCCCCTTTCCAAGGCTTGGTTTTTCTCAGCTCAGAGCCCTGATTTATCTGGTGCTCTGGGTAGTTCCCCTGATCACACTTCCTCAGGCTCTTCCTTGAGAGGAGATTTATCATGGGAATTACGCGGAGAGGAATGATCCTGGGGAAGTCAGTGCCGAGCCTCCCAAATCTGCACCTTTGTCTTTCTTTAATGAACAGATGGAAGATCAAAGCATTGTATTCAATCCTTGAAGTGTCCATCCCATTTCTGTGCAGATTGGACTTGAAAAGTTGTCCTTCTTCATCTGTACACCACACGTGTCCATTTTAAATCCAAAGATGCATAATGAGCCACGGGCTACTTCCCTATGACACAGAGGGTCACAAACATGGTAGTGAAGAGGACAGATTACTAAGTAATCCCAGTGGGTTTCAGCCCCGTAGCATCACCTGGAAGGATTTTTCCTTCCTTTCAAAAGGGCAGAACCCAAACCCCATTCAGAAGATGCAGGGAACCTTACAGTAAATTCTTCCCACATGGTCCCCTTTGTAAAGCCAGTCTGTCAGAGCTTGCCTTAGCACAAGAAAATAACACCAGGCAGTGGTAAGCACACAAACAAGACTTTATTTACGAGAGGGAAAAGGACTAGGCTTGGCTAGAGAAGGGGTGGATTAACAATACTTGAACTCTGGAAGTGCTCTAATCTCCCAAACAATTACACCCAGGAGGTCAGGTTGATGTTCTCTCTCCCTTCTCTTGCAGGGACAGCGATGGACGGCTGCTGCTCTCTTGACATTGGACGTCAGGGAGGGACTCCATGATGGACACAGGAACGGGTGAGTAGACCTCACTAAAAACCCTCCCTATCCCTCTTTGCGTCGTCTCTGCCTGGATGTTAGACCCTATCTACGCGGATTCAATCCGTGCGTGGGAGTGTGCTTCCCAACCCAAACTAATAGAGGAAATGGCTAAAGGTCACCAGCTTCTTTTCCCAAGTCCAAGATGGCCACCTGACAGATAACCCAAAAGGTACATGCCTTTCTTCCCTTCTTTTAGGAAAATTTGGCAGGGGCAAGCAGCATTTTACACACCCGGAGACTGGATTTGACCAATCAGGGGACGTTGCGGGGCAGGGTGACCCACGCAGAAGGGGGTTGTATATCCCCTCTGAGAACTACTCCCTGTGTCCTCTACCAATTGAAGTGGGCGTCAGCCCCGTAGGACCACCCCGAGAGGGGATTTGACCAAAGAAGGGAAGTGCTGCAGTGGATTGACCTGCCCACAACAGGATCCCGTGGTCCCTCTAAAACGTCCCCACACCACCCTCTAGCAGTTGGTGAGGGTTTCACTCCCACCTTAGGCCATCTCAGAAGGGAAATGTGTACCAATCCAAAACAGGTATAGCCCGAAGGTCTAGGCCACGGTTTCTTCAAAAGACATCCTTGGAACGAGACGGGCTCTTCCCCGCAGTCTTGTGTTGCGACTTCCCGGACGATGCTGCCAGCCTCGCAGACAGGGAGCTCCAGAGATCGGCGGCTTCTGGCCTAGACCTTCGGGCACTGCCTATTCTGATCGTTACGTTTCCCTTCTGGGATGGCCTAAAGCGTGTGTGTGAAACGCTGACTGATTAGCAGAGCACGGTGCGGGGATTTCATGGAGGGGTGATGGACCCCTCTTGCGGGCAGGTCGCCCCACCATGGCACTTACCCTGTTTGGTGAAATCCCCTCTCTGGTGGGTCCTAAGGGGCTGAGGCCACCCCAAGTGGGAGGAGCTCTTGGAGGGTCATGTGACCCACTTCCGGATGGGTCACTCTGCCCCAGAACATTCCCCAATTGCTCAAATCCATTCCTGAGGCAGGTGCATGGAGATAAAACACCCCCAGATTGGTAAAGGAGTGGGAGGATCTCTTAGAGGGGTCACATGCCACTCCTTGTTTCGATTCCTGTTTGCATCTTGACCCCAAAAGTCTTCTGTCATGGGGTCGGTCTCATGGTGACAGATGAGCGATGTCTGAGGAGTGAAGGGGCGAGGTCCCATGGCTGACATCAAATAACTTCCCTAAGCCTCAGGGTAGTTTGGCCAAATGCCCAGTGTCAAAATGACTGCCCTCCCACGCAGTGTGTGTGTCCCAACACCCAGAGTCCGTGCGGCTGCCCTCTCCGTCGGGGCTGTGTGGCCCAGCGACCAGAGTTCGTGCGGTCGCCCTCTCCATCGGGGCTGTGTGGCCCAGCGACCAGAGTCCGTGCAGCCGCCCGCTCCGTCGGGGCTGTGTGGCCCAGCGACCAGAGTCTGTGCGGCCGCTCGCTCCGTCGGGGCTGTGTGGCCCAGCGACCAGAGTCCGTGCGGCCGCCCTCTCCGTCGGGGCTGTGTGGCCCAGCGACCAGAGTCCGTGCGGCCGCCCGCTCCGTCGGGGCTGTGTGGCTCAACGCTTAGAGTCCATATGTCTATCCTGTCTCTTACGCCCGTGTGGCCCGATAGCAACAGACAATATGGCTACTCTCTCCCTCAGTGCTGTGTGGCCCAACGGCCGGAGTCAGTGTAGCTGCCCTTCACTGCAGGGCTGTTTGGCTGAGAATTCAGAGGCAAGATGGTTGCCCCTCCTCTTGGGGCTGTGCAGTCTAGTGGGTCAATGGGGACGTGGGCAGCCACCAAAGGATGGATGGCAGCCAGGGCAGGTGGACCCAGGCCCTCGTTACTCCACCGGCTCCTCGCCCAGGGCCTCGTCCGTGGCCAATGGGTTTGCCATTGAGTCAGTGGGGATCCAGCACTGCGGATGACAATGGCTAGTTCACCCAGGTTACTTCCTTGGAGATGTCTCTAGGCCATGGGCTGGGGGTCTCTGGGTTCCCGGCGTGGGAAACTCCCAGAGTCTCCGATCTCCCTTGCATATCTGCAGGCCCCCGGGGACGTGGCTGGGTCTCGGCACCTCAGAGCTCTGCAGTCAGGGGCTTGAGCTGCTTCTGGACTGGAGCCTACAGTGTGCATCCTCCATTTTCAGTGGTCTGAGCTGCTCGCTTACACACTGGTGCTCCAGTTGGAGCATGTCTGGCAGGGCTGGGGGGGGCTTGGCTTTCTCCACCTAGACTATGGGGTTCTGTGTGTCTGGTTCAGCCCGGCACATGCTGCTCGGCCTCTTCTGTCTCCTCCTTCCCATGCAAAGCTGCTTTGCCATCTCACAAGAGATGGGATCAGTGGTGGGCTCAGTTGGCTCCTGTTGGCCTCTCGAAGTCTGGAAGAGGGAGAAAGGGCAGGAACCCAAATGAGAAGAACAAAACCTTCAAGCAGGGTAGTTTTCCACAGCACAACCCCACCCCACTTTGCTGATGCTCATTGGCAACTTCCCTGAGAGCTGGCATTTCTTAAAGAGAGCACCCAACCCCCCGCAACCTCTGCTACCCTGTGGGCTGGCAATGGTAAAAGGGAGTCTGGGAGAATTTCTCCTCTCTCCACCTGGCTCTGATGAGTGAGGGAACCACATGCGAGAAGCTGTGTGAATGTAGGGCTCTGTGCAGTGGGATGAGATGTCCTCCATGGTGCCCAAAGGTGGGGTTGTCCTGCCTTTGCAGTGACTTCCTTCTAGTGAGAGAGATTTCAGAGATCAGCTCCGGGGTTCTGCCCTGTACCAGTGTGTGGGAATGGGGCAGAAGTGGGGCAATGGTGCACTCAGGAAAGGAGTAGGGCTAAGGGGGGC
Organism: Lepidochelys kempii; assembly: GCF_965140285.1. Lineage (NCBI taxonomy): Eukaryota > Metazoa > Chordata > Testudines > Cheloniidae > Lepidochelys > Lepidochelys kempii. The sequence goes on from NC_136407.1 coordinate 4,705,813, forward strand.
CCAGGCTGCAGCCACTAAACCCCTGCGTGCTGTGTTGCGGCCGGGCCGGCTCTGCCTGGCTGGGGTGGGGGTGAGGAGGCTCCGCACGCTGTCGTTCCTCATCCCCGCCAGCCACATCACCACGACGAGCACCACACCGGGAACCTCTGTTCCGGGGGCTGATTCTGCCTGTAGGCTCTGCCTCCCCGCAGCTCCCATTGTCCGGGGATCGTTAATCCGGCCCTTGCCCTATTGCCCAGCCTGTTCCAATCCTGCTCTTGACTCCTGACTCCGGCTCCAACCCTTGGCTCCCCTCGGCTCGGCCTCCACCACTCTGAGCACGAGGCCCCAGAGCCACTGCTCCAACCACTGGGCCCAACCAGCCGTGCTTTGGCCTCTGACACCAGCGATATGGAGGAGTCGTTCACCTCACTGCTTTCCATGTGTATGGCCCTGCCTTGGTCAGCGCTGGTTTTCATCTGCCATGGTGCTGCCCAGTGACATGGCTTTCTTCGATCCCTTTGAGCTTCTTCCAAGTTTTCTCTAGGCCCGACTAATGAACATAATTTTGGGTCATCTGCTGTTATCCACCTCATTCTTCAGTCCCGGTTCCAAACATAAGGACATAAGAAAGGCCACAACAAAGGTCCATCTAGCCCAGTATCCTGTCTTCCAACAGTGGCCAATGCCAGGTGCCCCAGAGGGAATGAAGGGACAGGCAATCATCTAGTGATCAGTCCCCTGTCCCCCATTTCCAGCTTCTGGCAAACAGAGGCCAGGGACACCAAAAAGTTGAGAAGCGTCTGTTGTATTTACCATAGCAGGACAAAGAGCTCGTCTGTGTCGGTCCCGGTTCCCTAGTCAAATGCAGAACCCGACACGAGATTTCCAAGCTTCTGCAACCATTGATAATATCTGTTGAGGATGTACCACGTGGTCCTGTCTGATTTCAAAGGCACTTCGTGAAAAGCTGAAACCAAGAGGAAATGGGTTGAAAACCCTGTGATGCTGATGTGACTGGTACCTAGGAAACCTCCACTTCCGATGGCCATTGCCCCCTGCTGTTAGCTCCCCAAGAGTCTAAGGGCACAAGAACAACAACTCCGCTCCTCCCAAAATAGCCCTGGACAGAGAGGAGACCCCGTTCTTGCCTAACTTCCCCCTCTGCTGGCAGACACTCCTCCATACACCCGTACACACAGACGGTTGGGGGCACTTGTTCTTTGGATGGAACAGGAAAGCGACAGCAGCAGCCACGTTAAACCATCCAACATTTAGGCTGAGATCCACAAAGGGATCCTAACGTCTCCTGAAATCCTTTGTGGCCCTGTGCCTTCATTCCTGAAGAGCTCACAGGGAAAAGTGTTACCCATGTGCCCTCATGGCATTTCCTAGGAGCTGATAACCAATCTCGGAGTGAAGGTCCCTGGCCTGCAATCACTCCATTCCAGGGAGGGCAGGTGATGAATCTTTCCCTACAGAGGGGAATCGTCGTCATCATCATCATCATCCTTAATACCAACAGCCCTTTTCAATTCGGTCAGGCCTTCCTTTAGAGACTTTCTGACCTTGATGAAGACAGTCTCCCCACACAGCTCTAAGGCTACGTCTACACTAGGAGCTCGGGATGGAATTTCCCTGCTCCCATACACAGATTGTGGGACCACAATGAAAGCTGGCGTGACCATCCTTCTTCCTTCAACGCTGTCCTTAGACTGAGAGGGACACATTCAAAGCTGTGTTCAGGCCCTGTGCTGCACCCCTGTGCTTCCCACAGAGGCCCAAACACACAGAGGTATTTCCTTACCTTCATACAGGCGGGAGATTCCATCTTCATTCACTGTTTCAGACAACAAATCACAGTAATGGTGGATAGTATTTCCTAGACAAACAATGAATACAATGGCTCTCATGCATATTCTCAAGCGTATTCGAGAAAGCATCAGATGCCCAGAAGTTACTGAGAGGCTGATTTCCAAAGGAGACTGAATTCACATCCTGCTGGTTTCCCCTAGGCGCAGCCAAAGAATTGTTGTGGGCGGGGGAAGTTAGTGCAGTCGATTCAGCTAAGTTGCTCCCTTCATCTTAGAATACATGTTTATTCACACACACATACACACACACACACTCACACACACCCCCCGTTTTAGGATTCTGGTGCTGTTGGAGGGAACAGAGCAGCCGTCCAGAAAAGGGCTCTGAAGGAAGCACTGAGAAAAGATCAAGTGGATTTGCTCTGCTTACCAATGAATCAGGCTGCTGAATGTCTTATTGTTGTCTGTGAGCTTTCCAGGTACTGTAAGGCCTGGAACAGGAATTTGGGGATGTGGCTCTCGTTGTTCTGCATCTAGGAAGAAAGAAGGAAGAAATGCACAATATACAAATGACATGTTCTTCCCACAGCAAATAGTCCAGGAAAGCCAATGCATATAGCCAGGCCCTGGCAACCGCCAATATGAACCCATACACCAGATCAGCACCCCTCTGAAGTTCCTATTGTGTTCTCCAGAACCTCAGCTTTCCTTTGAAAAGACAAAGTTTGAAGGTCGGAGAATTGTGGCATAAAAATGTCAACAATGTGAACGGATTGTAAGTCCTGCTGAAATGAGCCAGCAGAGAGCCTGGAACGGAGTCCTGCAGCCCAACCGAAGCGGATGGGTACTCAGGGTGTGGAGTTAGAAAGGTCTTCCTCAAGTCCCCATTCACCACTCTCAAGGCACAAGGAATTCACCTACCAAGCAGATCCAGGCACACTTCAAGAGCTGTGAGGAGCCATCCCAGGCCAAGCTGTGGGAGAGTGTCTTCAAAGGAGCCAACCTGAGGAACACTGCGCAGCGGAAGAGCGTCAGTTTACATGACTGCAAGAGAAGAGGAGACCAAGAGGGTTCTCCCTGAGAGAGGGATAGTCTGGGGGACATGGAACCTTCCCCGTCCCTTGTTCTCCTGCTTTTCCTGCCAGTGGAGATTCCTGTCATTTGTTCTCCACAGGAGTGTGCTGAGGAGAGGAAAGGGAGAGTTGGCTGGAGAGAGCCAGAGCCGTCCTGTCCTTTGGATGGTTTGGGGTGGTTGCCCAGGGCCCCATGCTTTGGGGGGCCCTGCACTTCAGGGGGACGCAGGCCCTGGGCCGTGCCGGGGCCAGCAGCAGGACTCCCGGCCCCGCTACGCTATGCCCCACCTCTTTCCCTGAAGAAGGCTTTTCTTCCCGATTGTGCTGTGTGCTGTGAGGATGGATGAGGCACTTGGCTCCAGCATGGAGTGAAGCAGGGAGGAGAAGACTCTGCTTGGGCAAGGGGCTCTGGCGATGACTGGAGTGGAGTGGGGGCCCCAGGAGATACTGGCTCTTTGCTCTTCAGGCAATAATGACCGTGGCACTTACCAGTTTCACACTCTCCTCCTGGTCTTCAAGATGCAGCAGCAGGGGGAGCAAGCAGTGGATGATTTCCTGCTGCACGAAGGGTTTGTCGGGGTCCTGCACCCTGCTCACCACGTTGCCAAGCAGTACAATGGCAGCTGAGTGCACACTGCCCTTCTCCTGGCAATGACACACAGGGGGTGGGGACTCCCGGTTAAAGCCAGGCAGCATCAGAGCAGAACGCCACTGAGTGGTGATGTGCACGCTGCTCCGGTTCCCCTGTGTGAACTACCTGGGCTGGCGGGAGCAGGGAGGCCACCAGGCCAGCGCCATCGACATCTTGTGCAGGGCCTGAGACCCTGTGTGGTACAGTGCAGCCCAGGGTGTCCCAGAGGCAGTTTCTGTCTGGAGAGCACAGAATCCTAGAACCCGAGAAGATGAGGGGAGAGGGCAGGAAGGCTGCTGGAGACTGGTGTGGGGAAGGGGAGAAGCAGCTGCTGGAGCCTGGCAGGGACTGGCTGCTCCAAAAGACAGCATTTCTTTGGCTCTTGGGTGCCCCTAAGAGCCGGGCCATTCCCGACCCACCTCTTTCCTGCTGAGAATCTCCATCTCTTTGGGGGCCTGTGTTCTCCAGGCAGCTGGTCATCTGCCCAGTGCCAGGCCCCCTCTCCCCCAGGCCAGGCTGCAGCAGGGGCTGGGAGCATGGCACTGAGGCTGAGCTTTGGAGAGAAGAGCTCTGACAGGGAGGTGGCTCAGCAGGAGATTCCCCACCCATGGTGGGGGCACTCCTTGGAGGCTCCATGGCAGGCCTGAGGGGCGGGAGGAAGGGGATGGGGAGAGAGAGACAAGGGCATCACAGACAGCTGGAGCGGGGGATTGGGCTTCTTCTGCGGGTTCCAAGCCTTACGTCATCAATGAAGGGGCGAAGGCTGACAGCAATGTCCTGGGAGATGGAGACAAGCCCTTCCCTGTTGAGGGGGTAGATGATGTCTGCAGCTTTATGCATGGCCTCCATGACACGCCTTCCATCCCTGTCACAAAACATGGCCAGGATTGCTGGCAGCTGGGCCCGTAAGAATTGCACCTGCCGGAATGAAGAAGGCAGCTCATTACTATGCCAGGTGATAGCCTGGAGCACATGCTGGACCACTGCCACCGACGAGAAACCACGGAGGGCACAGCCCCCTAACGGGGCAGAAAGTCATTCTCCTGTCACTCTGTGCCAGTTGCTCACTGTCACCTTTGTCTTTGCTCACCCAGCCTCCCCCATTGCATCCCATCTGGAATCAGGGCTCAGCTCACGGGAGCAGGGAGCATGGCATGCCTTGATTTGTTCCGAAAGCACCTCCACCATTTGAGGGCTGTGTTTTAAACAAGAAGGCTTGTGTGTGGCTCTGCCTCTCATTTCTGAGCTATTTGATGGACATTGGCTTCCTGGGTCCCCTGGGCAATCCCCGGCTCTCACCTTTTCTGGCTGGAACACAATACTGCCAAGGCCTCGCAGACTGAGCCTCCGTATGATGGAATTTGCATCTTTGGTCCAGTCCATGAGCTGTGCCTGGAGGGCTGATCTTGTCAGGATGGTGTCAATGGAAGGACTCTGGAGAAACTGGCAAGAGCCAAATGAAGATCGGGTTGAAGAGCAGAGGTCTTATTGTGGGGTCTGTTCCCTGGACAGTCGTCTTTACCAAAGGGCCACTTCCTCCTATGCAAAGTCTCTGGTGAGGAGGGAGCCAATTGCTGCTGTTTCAGTTGGTTCCTTCCCCAAATTTAGACTAATGCACAAGTCACAAATAAGCCCCCAGGGAAAGGGGAATCTCCAGACCTCATTGAGTGCCATGGAGAGAGCCATGGGGCAGAAGAAATGCAGAACCCTAGGAAAAGGTGAGGAGAGAAGCATGGCCTTGGGGCACTGGAGAAACATGGCTTCTTGTCCCATAACCCCATCTAGGCACATCCAGCCAGGAGCAATCTCACCCTGTCTCTCCCTCCTTCCCTTTGCCATGCCCCGCATCCATCCATGTGCGGAGAGGAGCTAGCTGGCGGTAGGGCTGCTAAGCTGCTGACAATGTAGCCTAGAGCTTCCTGTCCTGAGCTGCTCTCCAGAAAGCCCGCTTCTGCCTGTCAACTCATGAATCTCACCTCAGTGCAGAAAGCCAGGGCGATAGTTCTCTGCTCCTCCTCCTTCCCACTCTGGATGATGGTGATTGCCTCTCTGAAAACTGCAGGGAGCTGAGGGTTCTCAAACTCGATCATGGCTCTGGAACATGGAACAGAAAGTCCCTTTTGATTCTCAAGGGGGAGAGAGCGTTCAGCTCCAGTTGCTGGGCTGAGCTGGCAGCCTGGAACTGAGGACTATTTCACACGGAAATCCCATTCCCAAGAGAGACCCAAAGAAGAGGAAACCTTGAGCTCCTACCTTGCAATCAGGCCAACCCCCTGCGAGTAGTGATATCGGGAGGCTATCATGTCCCAACCCCGATGAAACTGGATGCTGGCAAATTCCTTCCAGTAGCCGGGCATGGAGAAAAGCGTCTTCACAGCCTCCACTGAGGTGCTAAAGACACAAACAAACAAACAAACAGAGTGTCAAGCAATGAGATCAGCCCCAAGCATGGCAAATCTGCACAAGTCCTGAGACACCCAGCATGCTCAGCAGTAGCTAGCCTCCCCAAGGATCGATCCAGTGTGATACCCTGTCTACACTGCAGTTTCACTGACTTTGGAACCAGTTAGGGACACTGTAGCTTCTTCAGATGGTTGGTGTCATCACTAACAATGGTTGAATACTTGATTCTTTACTGTGACAGGTAACAGGACTCAAGCGGGCATGTGGGTCCAGATCCTTTGTTGGTGGAATCGAGCAAAGCTCCATCAGTTTACGCCACCTGAGGTGTCTTCTGGCGCTCTCTCTTTCCCGTGCAGATGGAAGCCCCTAACTGTGCCCACAGAACCAGATGAATTGGTCCCTCTTCCTCCTGTCTGCCTGTGAGGCTGACGTCCTGCGGTGCCTGTCCCCATGTGCTGCCGGTGTGGCTCTGTCCGCGTTCGGGGAGAGAGGCCCACGGATTTGCTCAGCAGGCACTGATGAACGCACTGATCCTTTGGCGGGTGGCAGACGTGGATGGATGCACAAACATGGCTGCTGCCTGAGTGTGTAGGGAAAGTAGCTGGCCTGTGGACGGCGTCAGATGAGCGAGTGTGACTCACAAGAATGCACTGCTCTCAACCCTTTTCCCTCAAGAAAGACCTGCTCCCATCTGAGCCTGGGCTAATGACAGCACCCGAACAACTGATGGCCGTGAACAGCCCCCATGTGTTTAGCCCAACAAATCTGTTCTTCCTTTTCCTTTCAGTCATTACCTTAGGAGACTGAGGTAGCTGCATCCCTCCTCGGGGCTGGATGTCTGCCTGGCCATGTAGGTCCCTGGCAAGTGCAGATCCATCACGTACTGCACTTGCCTGACGCAGAGAATGAGCAGCTGGGGATACATTTGCAGGATGGCTTCTCGGTATCCCCGTAGGAAAAGGAGCTCATAAATGGTCTTCATTGCCTGGAGGGGGGAAAGAATTTCACTCAGCTCTCCCAATCTGCCACCTGCCCCCATTGCCATTTGCTATTGTCCCTTTGTCATGTCTCCTTTTCTCTCCAGCGTATTACAAAACAGTATTGGCTTCTGAGAGGGGTGGGGACATTTGGAGGCTCCTGAACCTTCCCTCATTCCTGGAACGGAAGCAGGATGGAAAGATGAGAAGAGTCTGGATGACGTTATTCCCCATTATTTCTCTTTCTGGTGCAGAGCGTGTGCTTTGGCTTTCCAGCCATGACTGGAAGGGCTGAAACCATCCTGAGGAGATCCGTTCTCCTAGGTCCAGTGTTTCTGGCCCAGTCAAAAGTACTGGACTTCTCAGGATGCCATGTTGGGAAGATTTCTAGCCACAGTTTACAGAGCCAGAAACCTGGAGACTTCCAAGAGACACCTGAACTGCACCTGCTCACTAAAGGGCCATCTGGAGCAGAAGACAACTGAGCCAGGGTACCAGCAGATAAACCACCTCAGATGTGTAACTTTGACCTGGGGGAAACTTTACTGACCCCTCTTTGGTTTGATTGGAAGTGGCGAGGACACACTAAGGCCTGGTCTACACTCCAGAGTGAGGTCAACGCAAGGCCACTCACTCTGCATCCCCCTAAGGATGGAATTTCCTTCCCATCATCAGAACTGCCCCTCGGTGCCAAATTCGTCACTCCACTTCCACACGTGGCAGAGAGTCCAGGTCGATGCAGTCAGGTCGATGCCGCGTCTGTGCAGACACCGCATCGCTTTCCTCAACTGGCTTTCAGGAGCCTTCCCACAATGCCCCACCCTGATCGCACAATCAAGACAAGCCCTTCTGGTGAGGACGGGCACTGCCGACACGAGCAGCAAAATGCGGACACACACCAGGGATGGAATCGCTGTGGCGGCTATCTGCCCATTTAAGTTAGCTCGGCTTCAATGTGTGGTGGAGCCATGGCCTGAAGGTAAGAAGAGGTGAAACTCGCACACACACAGATGCACCATCTTCCCTGTGGTGGCGGGTTCGCAAGGTGACATCTCAAATCTCACTTACAGCCAGAGACACATGGCTGCTCTTCTCCTCCCGGCGTCTCTGCTGGAGCTTGTCCAGCAGCTGCTGCAGCACCTCCCTGGTGAGCTGTGGTTCTTCACCCAAGGCCTTCCACAACTCAATGGCACATCTGCAAATTCAGAAACACACGTCAGAGCTTTCCTGCTTGGCCATCTCTTGCCCTCCCCAGGGAGAGGCTTGGAATACCAGAGGAGACAGCCACTGGTGCAGGGAGGCTAAGGCAGGGCAAGTCCCTTCAGAGAAAGTTGTATTTATTCCTTTCCCCGAATGGGTCCTTCTTTCTAAAGCTAACCCACTCTTTCCAAGACAGTGACCATGTACTGACCACAGAATGACCACCAAACTGTGACCTGCAGACTGTGCAAAATTCTGCTCTGTTACACTTGGGTCAGTCCCGAGAAACTTACCTGACATCATTGGAGTTCCTCTGGCTGTTTGGGGCTATGACGGAGACCCAGCGTTTGGCCAAGTGTCTCTTAGCAGCTCAATTCTACTGCAGTGTGGTGGACAGGGTCAGAGAGTGAGTCAGCACACGCCCTGATCTGAGAAGATTCAAGAGCTTGGAAGAGGAGATTGTAAAGCCCAATGTGACAGAGATGGAAGGAAAGTAGGACGGAAATCCCCCTCCTCCATTCTTGCGGATCTAAGTCCTGCTGGTCCCCGCAGGCATCCGCAGAGGAAGACTGCAGATGGATCCAAAAGACTTCCAGTCATTTGACTTCCAAGTTTGGTGAGGAAGGTCGGACGTGGTGGTCAAGCCCTAGGACATTGAGAACTAGGTTGGACAACTCAAGAGCAAATGGCCTGGAAGCAAGGTCTTCCGGAAGCTTGACTGAACTTCTGTGCCAATGCTGCCGAGTTTCTGTAACTTCTGAGCACAGCTCCTGGAAAGCACTGTGGCTGTTCCAAGAAATTCAGACCTGATTCTGAAATTCAGAAAGGTTTACAAATCAAACACTCAAAGAAATCTGAAAACCAACACTGTATTCCTCTGATAACTGACTTGGGGAAGAAGTTCCATTTCTTTCCTGCTGCTCTTCAATTTGCTCTGCAGTGTGACACAAATTCCGCTCAGGTCAGTGCAGAACTGCATTGCAGAAGATGCCAAGGAAAGCTGGACTTTTGACCTCTGGCTAGGGTTCAGTTGGGTTTCATGGCCCCGAGGCACATGGGGGTTGTGTTACAAACCCCTCAGCAGGCTGACCCTTCCAAGTGATCAGCAATAACCAGCAGGACTGAAAGTTAACAATCTATTGAGGTGGAAAGAGGCACTCCCCCCTCTCAGAGCTATTAATGCTAGCTGTCTGCTCGCTGCACTGCATTTAGGCTCTGGTCATGTGGGGATGATTTTTTTGTTGATTTGATTTGATTTTCTTTTGCATCAATATGGGCTGGAAATGTCTGTCTTAAGAGATTGACCTCTGCCCCACAGCTCCATAAGGATGAGTGCATTTTGTCACCAATTCCTCAGCCATGGAATAACTGGGGGGTCTGATGACAGGTAAGAATCCTGCACTGGTCTCCAGGGGATAGACAGATGGGCCTCATGGGTCTTTTCTGTCTCTGCCTTCTCTCCTCAGTAAGGAGCAGCCAGACCTCATGAGCCAGGGATGTTGAGTGAGCCCCCAAATCATTGATTGGCCCTGTACTGGATCTGAGAGGAAGTGGGGTGACCCATAGAAATCAGGACAATGCTGGAATTCTCCAGAAAAGTGGCATGTCTCCATCCCGGGGAGTGTAGGAGGAGGGGTTGGCTCCTCAGTGGCTGGGCCTGGCGATCTCCTCTTCGAAAGCGTGGACAGCTCTCTGCACAGCAGGAAACTCCCTCCAACTGTGTGAGCCCCACGGATCCCTCCCGGCCTGTGGCCTGTCAGTAGGGGCAGGAAGAGAAGTACTGGACTGAGGAGATAACAAAGCAGCTCCCTACCTGTGCGATGAGAGCGTGTGAGCCACACAGGTTAGAACCACGTCCTGGGGGTGGGAGCGAGCCAGCAAGGCCATGGCCCTGAGCACTGCTCTTGTGGCTCTGGGATCACAGCTGTTGTCAAGCCAGATTAAGATCCCTCCCACGACATCTTCAACCTGGAAGAATGCCAGAAAGTTGAGGGATGGATTTCTCAATAAGTGGCCTCCTCCCAGGGAAGCCCTCCTGGCAGCCTTGCAAGCCTCCTCTGACCTCGGTTGCCCATCTTGGCTGCTCCCTAAGAGGCTTTGACAAGTCCAGGAACCCCAGTCTTCCTGAGGTCTGGGTTAGCACCTTCAAGCTCAAAAACACGCACAAAACCTTAGAGTGGGCACAGTCCTAACTCCCCTGATGTCCCAGGGCCTTCCCTGCCGTAGCAAACGGCTCTCTGCCCCGCTCTCATGGGCTTCCCTCCAGGAGCCTTTCCTCCATCTCTGCAACTTCCTTTTAGCTCTTTCTTGCACAATCCGTTCCTTCAGACCAGTGGTTCTCAACCTAGGTTCCATTGTGGGGCACATCCAATCCGACCTGTTTGTCCCTGAGGATGTCCCAAAGGGGAGCAGCTCTGTGCTGACCGGGCCACAGGTTGAGAAGCACTGCTCCAGACCCAGCTGGTTCTACCGATGTATCCCAGAGCCCATGGCAGAGATGGGAGGCAGGGCTAGTTGGGTGGGGCTAGCCAGCTCCCGGCCCCAGCCCTAAGGAGAATCTCCATACTGTGGGATTTTAAAATCTTCCGCGACAAATCTTCAAGCTGGGTCTCTAACCTCGGGTTCATGCTATGGCACTTAGAAGAGCAGTGTAGACAAGGTGACTTGGGCTGGAGCCCAGGCTCTGAAGCCACCCTCCTCCCCAGGCTTCAGAGATCAAGTTCCAGCCCCAGCCCAGAAGAGTCTGCATTGCTGTTTTGGCCCCTCAGTGCCAGCCCTGGGAGGCCAAGTCCATAGGGCCAGGCTTTCAGGCTCCTGCTGCAGAATTTGCAACACAGGGAGACAGACCCTAAAGGGACAAGCCACCCCCTAGGACTCTTCCGTGAGGAATTGGTCATTGCTCTTTCCTCTCTCGAACAAAGAGCAGGAGCTCCAAGGCGGGTGGCTGGATTCTGTTGACCTGTTCTGCTAGCAGGAGTTAGAGCCCTGCACAAATCAATCTGCTGATTGAGGGGCCATTTGTTAACTTCCCGCTGGGACCTGTTGGAAAGAAGGAACTCGGGCAGAGACAGGGATGACCTGCAGGAAACCCTAGGAACAGGCAGGTTGGGGAGGAAGTTCAGGCTGAGGATTCTGTTCATTGATTAGTCTCAGAATTTCCAGGAAAGCCAAAGCCCAGGAAGGGACTAAGTCTGCACTTCCGCGCGACGTGCAGGCGGTCTTTGGAGAAGGGCTTGAATGTCGCCTATCCCCGTGGCCAAGCGATGAATGGCAAGGGGCTGAGCCAACCTTCCAATCCCATGCCAGTGTCCCAGGAATGGTTTCCAAGGAGAGGAACTTCTCCCACCCCCTCTCTGCGCAGCATCCCCCTGCCCCATTGCGGGAGTCTCTTACTCTCTCCATCTTGTCTCCGTGGAGAGATACGATGACCCTCAGCTCTTCCTCTGCGGCTCTAAATCTCTGCAGGGTGGGTGTTGTCAGACCCTTCACGGCTGCCATCAGCAGGGCATGGAGTGGGGCTGAGGAAGGGTGCTCCCTGGGGGTCTGCAAAGAACAGGGACAAAGCCTGTTGGGATTGAGTATTTCCCTCGGGCAGCTGCCCTGGAACAGTCTGTCCCCGGGGGAGGCTGGCAGTGCCGAGGGAGCTTGGAGACTCCGGCTGAGCCCTTTTCTTCAAAAGCCTCCCCAGGTGCTAAGGTTTCCTTAGCCTTTTGTCCCCTCTCTGGCCCCCTCCCCTGAGAAGAGACGGGAGCCTCTCGGGCAGTGCTAGGACCCCAAGGGCCACCCCGTTTCCTCCCTCGCTAGCCCCTCCTCGCAGGAAACCCCGCTTTTGCTGAGAAAGCCTCAATGTCCTGCAAAGCCCATTCGAGTTGCTCCTTGAGTGTCGCCGAGGGGTCACTGGAGAACCTGCCCCATGTCCCATCCCACCCCGAGCGCCTGAGGAGATTGGCTCAGCAATTCTGACAGCCCATAGTGTCTGCGAGGAAGGGACTGAGAATAGGGCCCAAACGGAAACACCCTCTTCCTTCCCCACCTAGCAGCCTCTGGGGCTGCCAGAAAACAGGCAGGAATCGCCGTCAGGACAGAAAGTAACTGAGACTGAAGAAGCAAGTTTGCCTGGCTGAAGAGAAGCCCAAAGCCTGGGCCTCTAGGGCCAGAGCCCTGGGGGTGAGAACTCACTGGGCACAATGTTACTCCAGGGGGCCTGGTTCCAGGGTCACCTCAACCCAGGGCCTGGGGTGCTGGAGGCCTTTGCCCTGGGGTCTCAGGACACCCCCTGGGGATTACTGCAGTTGGCCTGCATGGCGCTGGATTAGCACCGTCTGTCATGGTTGCCAGCAGCTGAGGGGTAGCTCAGTGGTTTGAGCATTCGCTAAACCCGGGGTTGTGAGTTCAATCCTTGAGGGGACCATTTCGAGATCTAGGGTAAAAATTGGGGTTTGGTCCTGCTTTGAGCAAGGGAGTGGACTGGATGACCTCTTGAGGTCCCTTCCAACCCTGATATGCTGGGATGCAGTAGAGGACAGCGGAGTGGCGCACTCGCCTCCATACGCCAGACCCCCGGCGGGTCAAAGGCTCCCAGAATTGCAGCCTTTTGTATGCGCTGCAGGGTGCTCTGTCCCGAAGAGGAAGAGTTACAAAGGTGTCTAGAGGCTTTTGTAACTCGGACAGAGCCCAGATGTTGGCAGGCGGGAGGAAACCTGGGACCTCTGGTGCTTAGTGCAGGAGCCTCGACCACAGGAGTGAAAAGCCAAGAGGCTGTTAGCTAAGGCTCTAGAGTAGACTCCTTTTCTCTGTGTCTCGAAGTGGTCCTGGTACCACGAGATGGGCCAGAACCCCACAGCCAGGAGATATGTGGGTTCCCCCGACCAGGGCAGGGATGGGCCTGGTCTGATTTTCAGCCGTGCCTGTATGCCATGGAAAGTGCATCAGAATCGGGCACCTGAGTCAGGCACTTCTGCCAATCCCACAAAGCACCTCTGGACTTCTTTAGGTGTCTAAACCCCTTTGTCAAAGCGGGCCTCGTTCAAGCGACCCAGATAAAGACTGGCTGGAGTTGATCACCCTTGACGAGTGTTTCTTTTCAGCCCCTGGGAGATATTCCTACACACAGCAAGGGATGCTTTCCATGAGCACGGCCACACAGCACCATTACCATCGTCATATGGGAGCTGCTTGTTAATGAGGGGCTGGGAGTGTGCTCTTCTTCCTGCTCTTCTGGGCTTCCTTTTTCCCACTTCCCCTTCATGTCAGACGGCTCCTTCTTTGTCCCTGCAGCAGAAAGAAACATTCTTAACATTTTGCTTTTCCATGTCTTCCCCCCGGTTTACAGAGGATGGAAGTTGGGCCCAGAGCCCTGAAGCGAATTGTCCAGGGTCAGACTGAAGGTTGTTGGCAGAGCTCAGCAGAGAACTCTGCTCTCCTGACTCCTAGCTGGAGGCTTTAACCACACGAGGCTTCCTCTTCCCTCGGGGCCAGTTTCTTTTCAATGGTGTCCTCTACTCTTCCGCTCCCCTTGCACCCCTTTCCTGTCAGTGATGGGCACCTGGCCTCCTTTTGCATTGAACCCCCCAAGAAGGAATGACTCAGCTCTGGTACGGTTTCCAGCTGTGACCTGCTGAGACCTCTGGAGCATTTTCTTGAGGAAAGGGACCCAATCCAGGAGAAAAGAAAGGATTTCCTCCAACGTCCAGCCTCTCTCTTCTCCTTCCAGCCTGGAACCATGTTAGTAGTCCCCACCCCACCGTGCCAGACCCCCAGAGGGGGGTGACCTGACATTGTCAGCTCTCCCCACCTCAGCCATGGACCTCTGCCACCCTCTATATGGATTCCAGAGCCGGAGGTACCCATCACTGTCCCATGAGATGGCCCTGATGTCGAGGCTTGTCAAGTGACTGGTGTGAGTGTTCCTCACATGCTCCTCGCGAACCATGTGGATTGAACCATCTCACTTGTAAGATCCGCTTTGACTTTGTCTGTCGTCTCCTGCAGCTTCACCTCTTCTGCCTCCACCTGGGTCTCCGCTGCTTTCTTCTTCAGGGACAAGTGTGTCCACCTTCTTTGAGAGGAAGCTGTTCTCTCCTCACTGCTCTCTGCCATCGAGTTGTGGGATTGGCAACAGACACAGAGTCTTTTCATGATGGTCCATGAGCATTTTCTTCCTTGGGGCTTCTCTGGCAAGGCCTGTTCTTGGGGGCTGAGGCCAGAGCATGCCTCAATGGCTGCAGGTTGGACGAGCACTTTGTGCACGTGGATCTCTCTGTGCTCCCGAGAGGTGAGTCTTTGGAAAAAGGAACGAAGCCTGGAATAGAAAGAAGGAGGAAATGGGTTTTTCTGTCCTTCTTGAAAGGAAGGGAATTAGTTTGCCCAGGATTCCCAGATCCACGAGAGTGGTCTTTTGAAGCCATCTGCTCCTCTAATAGCCAGGACTGCTTGCTGCAACCAAGAAGGTAAGCAACACAAGACCGCCCAGACTGGGTCACACCAAAGGTCCATTGAGCCCAGTACGCTGTCTTCTGACAGTAGCCAGTGCTGAGTGCCCCGGAAGGAATGAACAGGGAATCATCAAGCGATCCATTCCTGTTGCTCATTCCTGGCACCTGGCAAACAGAGGCTAGGGATAGAAAGAGCAAAAGGTCAGTTTCTATGTTCTTTGCCTGGGCCTAGTTGCAAAAATGCTTCCTTCTTAACCCCACTCCTTTGTACACAGAATGTTGGGACTCTGGGAACAGATCGGGCCAAGCTGAAAACCAAGAAAGCTCTGTTCCCAGAGAAGACAGGAAAAGGAAGAAAAGATGGTCATCTCGAGGGTTTGAGGGTCTGGAAGGATGAATTAGCAGCTGCAAATATGTTGACTTCTTCTCAACTATTTGAAAATCTGGAATGTATTAGCATGGGGGAAAGAATCAGTCAACTTGAAATGAAGAATGACCCATATTATTTCCAACATCCAGTCAGAAGTTAGGCCTCCAAAACAAGGACAAAGAAATCACAGCGAGACCCATGACAAATGTAGGCGACAGTTGATTGAAACCCCTTTCCTGGAAAGGAATTGTGGGGCGGGGGGGATCAACACATCTCTTTTCTCTAGCCCAAGGGGGTAGAGTAGAATTTGTAGAGAGTTTTGAGATCTATCGCCATGAGATTCTTTCTGAGAGAACTACCAAGATGACAGCCAGGGGATGGGAGTGGAGCTGTATCACTTTCAATATATCTTAAGATTCATTTCTTCTGCATTATTTGAGCTCATTTATGTGCATTTCAATCCTATCGATATTCTCTCAATACACATTTCTTTGGCAGTCATGACAGGAGACAAAGGGTTTCTATTCCCAACTTGAAGGCAAGGAGTGCATTAGGGGCAACTCCAAGGGAAAGACTATTGATGGAGATCTCAATCTAAATTCTACATGAGTTTTGTTATCTTCCCTTTTGGTTCTATCCCTGGAAATTCCCCCCGACTAGTCTGCTGAAGGATAAAATCATCTAAATCTGCCTCCAAAGAACCTGACCGGCTGAAGCAGGAGGAGACCTGAGAGATGGCCACTTTCAAATCAAAAGGGAACGCTGAGACCTACCTGTTGCCACACCCGCCGCCACCCGTCCCCAGGAGAAGGAGGCACCGACCTGTCGTGTGCAATCTAATGAGCAGGGAAAGAATCTGGGAATTACCTTCTGTAAAAACTCATCCTTTTGTTCCTCAAACACCTGTGGAAATAGCTGATTCAAGAAGTTGTTGACAGAGGGATGGTCCGCGTCTCTCAGCAGCTCCTTGGGTCACCAGCCGTTGTCAACCAAGCCAGTTGGCAGACTGACGGCAGGGCAAGAATGCTGACGCCCAACACTCTTTGCTGTTGGCCTCCGTGACATCACAATCAGCTTGTGCGTAAACACACACAGACCCCACCCAGAGAGACACACCCCCACTGAGCAACTCCCCACTCTCCCTCCCAGCACTTCCTGCCCACCCCAGAACAGCTGTTTCATGGAATTGAGGATGCTCCGGCAGGGTCGGTTCGGGGCAGGGACATGGCATACTTGGGGCACTGCATGGGATTCTTCTCTCCTAAGTGCAGGGCTCAGCACTTGTCCTTGCTGGACCTCATCAGATTTCTTTTGGCCCAATCCTATAATTTGTCTGGGTCACTCTGAACCCTATCGCGACCCTCCAGCGTATCTCCCTCTCCCCCCAGCTTAGTGTCATCTGCGAACTTGCTGAGGGTGCAATCCATCCCGTCCTCCAGATCATGCACAAAGATGGTGAAGAAAACCGGCCCCAGAGTGACCCGTGGGGAAGCGGGGGAGGGGGTGGGGGAGAGGAGGCAGACGGTGAGTGGCAGGGACCCCACAGAGGGGGGTGCAGTGGAGGAGAGGGGGAAATCATCCAGGCAGCGGTGGGCAGTGTGGGCTGGGAGAAGGGGCGAGGCAGATACAGGAAGAGATGGAGCACAGGCGAGGAACTGGGGCCCAGGCACCCGGGTCCTGGTCATCGTTGGCACCAGGAGAGGAGAGGAGAGGAGAGGAGAGGAGAGGAGAGAGAGACAGAGACAGAGACAGAGTGTGTGTGATGGCCAACATACTAGAGGAGAGACAATGAAAAACATGGTAGGATAGCAAGCAACTCACCTCCTGGAGTCATCTGTGATGAAGCGGGACTTCATGTTTCCTCTGAATCGTGTGGGGGTGCCTCAGTTTCCCCTATGCAGTTCTTAAGGATCTAGGGGGTGGGGTAAGGGTGTATGATCGTTGCAGAGCTCTGGAGGGCAGGTGTGTGCAGGGGTCTGGACACAGAGAATGGCCGACACCCTCTTTCCTGGCACCTGATGTCCTGGGCCCTTCCCCCCTGCAAGGTGAGAGCTAAAGGGTTGGAGAACAAAGGAATCGGGTGCCCTCCTGGCCGGGGACAGGGACAAAGCCCAGAGGAGGAGGGGCTGGGGGGAGTTTCAGTTGGGGGCTGGCTGGAGACATGGAGTGAAGGGCAGACGGGGTTGTCTGGCTCACTGCCCCCCAAAATGGACCCGGCTGAGGGGTCCTGTTCTCTGCACCTACAAGCTCTGTGTTAGACCATGTCCCTGTGGTCTAATAAACCTCTGTTTTCCTGGCTGGCTGAGAGTCCCGTCTGACTGCGGAGTTGGGGGGCAGGACCCTCTGCCCCCCCAGGACCCCGCCTGGGCGGACTGGCTGTGGGAAGCGCAGGGAGGGGCAGAGGAGGCTGAAGGCTCCGAGGTCAGAGCCAGGAAGGTGGAGCCGGGGGAGCTGTGTGTCCTGCAGACAGGCTGCTCCCCGAGAGGAGACTTCCCCAGAGTCCTGCCTGGCTTCCTGGGGAGCAGTCCCAGAGCATCGCCCGGGGACCCCGGGACATCCTCCTTCTCGATGAAACCTTCTGCTGTGTGACGTGTTGTGTGTGTCGTGTTGCGTGTGTCGTGTGACGTGTTGTGTGTGTGACTTGTGTGTCGTTTTGTGTGTGGGAGACATGTTTATGTGTGCGTGTTGTGGTCCATGTTGAGTGTGTGTGTGCCATGTTGTATGCCGTGTTGTGTGCGTGTGACGGTGTGTGCCGTGTTGTGTGCTGTTTTGTGGGCATGTTGTGTGTGTCGGTGTCATGTGCTGTGTGAGATTTTTGTGTCTCCTGTCGTGTGCTGTTTTGTGTGTTGTGTATCGGTGTCATGTTGTCCGTGTGTGTGTCATGTTGTGTGTGGGTGTGTGATATTTTGTGTGCGATGTTTTGTGCATCATGTTGTGCGTGTGTCACGTGTGCTGTTTTGTGTGTCATGTGAGGTGTTGTGTGTTGTATTGTGTGTGGGTGTCGGTGTCATGTCATACAGACAGCTGCAGCAGCACAGGAGCTAGCAAACAGAGCTGTAAACAGGGGAGTTTGAGTGGGAGTTCTGTTGGAGGAGAAGGTATTTGTGTGTGTTTGGTTTTGTATTGGTAGTATCTGTATGTGTAGAGGCTTGTAGGGGCTTTGTGCTGGGAGAGAAGCTGAGCCCTGATTAGGGGGCGGGGCTTCACTGACTAGGGGTCCTATAAAGGTAGCAGCCAGTCAGGCAGCGGCACAGGAGCTAGCAAACAGAGCTGTAAACAGGGGAGTTTGAGTGGGGAGTTTGTCTTGTGGTGCTTGTGTGGGGTTTGGTTTTGCTGTGGGTGGTGGTGTTTTGGTGTGGTTTGTGTTTCCCAGATTAACAGGATTTAGGTGGGAAGGCTAGGACAGATTCAGAGGTGGCAGTGGGAGTGACCCATGTAGCAGATGACACAATGAAGATGACTGGATGTGGAAGCTGTGGTATGTACATGATCCTGGAGGGGGCACCTGGTAAGAGTTTTGTCTGCATGAAATGCCGTCTGATAGAGCTGATGGAGGAAAAGATCAGAGGTTTGGAGATGCAGGTGGAAAGTCTGGTAGAGTTTAGGAAGGGGTTTGAGCAGATTATGGAGCAAAGACATGAGGTATCTGAAGGGAAAAGCTCAGACTTGCAGATGGAAGCAGGCCTAGGGAATTCTGAGGGGAGACTGGGTGAGGAAAGTGGTCAGTGGAAGCATGTGACTAAAAGAACTAGGCAGAGGAAAAGATGGGCTAGTGAAGGAGAAATAGAGCTTCAGAATAGGTTTGCAGAGTTGGAAAATGAAGAAGGGGCTCAGCAGGTAGTCACTGAAGGTGACAGGGCAAGGAAGAAGAGAAGAGCGGTTAGTCCTATAGGAAAAGGGGAAGAGTTAATGGAGATTACACCAAATATGAGCCCCAGGAGGATACAGGATGGGTTAAAAAGGATTATAAGGGAGAATGGGAATGGAAAAAACTTGCAGCCAGAGGGAACAGGGGATAGACTGGAGAATAGCACCGTCACTAGGAAAAGGCAGGTCTATGTGATTGGGGACTCTTTACTGAGAAGAATAGATAGGCCTGTAACCAGAGCTGATCCAGAAAATAGGAGGGTGTGCTGTCTTCCAGGTGCTAAGATACGGGATGTAGACCTGAGGTTGAAAAGGATTCTAAAGGGAGCAGGAAAGAATCCCCTAATTATCCTTTATGTGGGAACAAATGATACGGCTAGATTCTCGCTGGAAAGTATTAAGGGAGACTATGCTAGGCTGGGGAGGACGCTTAAGGAAATTGAGGCTCAGGTGATCTTTAGTGGGATTCTGCCTGTTCCTAGAGAAGGGCAACAAAGGTGTGACAAGATTATGACTATCAATAGATGGCTTAGGCAGTGGTGCTATAAGGAGGGCTTTGGGATGTATGGCCATTGGGAGGCATTCATGGATAGAGGACAGTTCTCTCGGGATGGACTTCATCTGAGTAGGGAAGGAAATAGACTTCTAGGATGGAGGCTGGCACAACTGATTAAGAGAGCTTTAAACTAGGAATTTGGGGGAGATGGTTGGGAGATGTCCAGGTAATCTCCACGCCAGAATTTAGCATAGAGTGGAAAGAAAATGAAGTAAGAGTGGATACAGCTGTAGGTAGGAGGAAGGGTAGTGTAGATACAAGTCTAATAGGTTATACTGGTAGTAAAATAACCGTGCCTAATAGGGTACAGAATGTGAGTGAGGCCAAACAGCAAAAATGAAGATGTTTGTACACTAATGCAAGGAGCCTAGGTATCAAAATGGAGGAACTAGAATTACTGGTGCAGGAAGTGAAACCAGATATTATAGGTATAACAGAGACCTGGTGGAACAGTCGTCATGACTGGACTACAGGTATTGAAGGTTATGTGCTGTTTAGGAAAGACCGAAATAAAGGTAAAGGTGGTGGAGTAGCACTGTATATCAATGATGAGATAGAATGTAAAGAAATAAGAAGCGATGAAATGGATATGACTGAGTCTGTCTGGGCAACAATTAAATTGGGGAAGAAAACTATTAGAGCCTCCCCTGGGATAGTGCTTGGGGTGTGCTATAGACCGCCGGGATCTAATTTGGATATGGATAGAGCCCTTTTTAATGTTTTTAATAAAGTAAATACTAATGGAAACTGTGTGATCATGGGAGACTTTAACTTCCCAGATATAGACTGGAGGACGAGTGCTAGTAGTAATAATAGGGCTCAGATTTTCCTAGATGCGATAGCTGATGGATTCCTTCAGCAAGTAGTTCCTGAACCGACTAGAGGGGATGCCATTTTAGATTTGGTCTTGGTGAGTAGTGAGGACCTCATAGAGGAAATGGTTGTAGGGGATAATCTTGGCTCAAGTGATCATGAGCTAATTCAGTTCAAACTGAATGGAAGGATTAACAAAAATAAATCTGCAACTAGGGTTTTTGATTTCAAAAGGGCTGACCTTCAAAAATTAAGGAAATTAGTTAGGGAAGTGGATTGGACTGAAGAATTTATGGGTTTAAAGGTAGAGGAGGCCTGGGATTATTTTAAATTAAAGCTGCAGAAGCTATCGGAAGCCTGCATCCCAAGAAAGGGGAAAAAATTCATAGGCAGGAGTTGTAGACCAAGCTGGATGAGCAAGCATCTTAGAGAGGTAATTAAGAAAAAGCAGAAAGCATATAGGGAGTGGAAGAAGGGAGGGATCAGTAAGGAAAGCTACCTTATTGAGGTCAGAATATGTAGGGATAAAGTGAGACAGGCTAAAAGTCAAGTAGAGTTGGACCTTGCAAAGGGAATTAAAACCAATAGTAAAAGGTTCTATAGTCATATAAATAGGAAGTAAAACAAAGAAAGAAGAAGTGGGACCGCTAAAAACTGAGGATGGAGTGGAGGTCAAGGATAATCTAGGCATGGCCCAATATCTAAACAAATACTTTGCCTCAGTCTTTAATAAGACTAAAGAGGATCTTAGGGATAATGGTAGCATGATAAATGGGAATGAGGATATGGAGGTAGACATCACTATATCTGAGGTAGAAGCGAAACTCAAACAGCTTAATGGGACTAAATCGGGGGGCCCAGATAATCTTCATCCAAGAATATTAAAAGAATTGGCACAAGAAATTGCAAGCCCATTAGCAAGAATTTTTAATGAATCTGTAAACTCAGGGGTTGTACCGTATGATTGGAGAATTGCTAACAGAGTTCCTATTTTTAAGAAAGGGAAAAAAAGTGATCCAAGTAATTATAGGCCTGTTAGTTTGACATCTGTAGTATGCAAGGTCTTGGAAAAAATTTTGAAGGAGAAGGTAGTTAAGGACATTGAAGTCAATGGTAAATGGGACAAAATACAACATGGTTTTACAAAAGGTAAATCGTGCCAAACCAACCTGATCTCCTTCTTTGAGAGAGTAACAGATTTTTTAGATAAAGGAAACGCAGTGGATCTAATTTACTTAGATTTTAGTAAGGCGTTTGATACTGTGCCACATGGGGAATTATTAGTTAAATTGGATAAGATGGGCATCAATAGGAAAATTGAAAGGTGGATAGGGAATTGGTTAAAGGGGAGACTACAACGGGTCCTACTGAAAGGTGAACTGTCAAGTTGGAGGGAGGTTACCAGTGGAGTTCCTCAAGGATCAGTTTTGGGACCAATCTTATTTAATCTTTTTATTACTGACCTGGGCACAAAAAGTGGGAGTGTGCTAATAAAGTTTGCAGATGATACAAAGCTGGGAGGTATTGCTAATTTAGAGAAGGACAGGGATACCCTACAGGAGGATCTGGATGACCTTGTAAACTGGAGTAATAGGAATAGGATGAAATTTAATAGTGAGAAGTGTAAGGTCATGCATTTAGGGATTAATAACAAGAATTTTAGTTATAAGCTAGGGACGCATCAACTAGAAGTAACGGAGGAGGAAAAGGACCTTGGAGTATTGGTTGATCATAGGATGACTATGAGCTGCCAATGTGATATGGCTGTGAAAAAAGCTAATGTCGTTTTGGGATGCATCAGGAGAGGTATTTCCAGTAGGGATAAGGAGGTTTTAGTACCGTTATATAAGGCACTGGTGAGACCTCACCTGGAATACTGTGTGCAGTTCTGGTCTCCCATGTTTAAGAAGGATGAATTCAAACTGGAACAGGTACAGAGAAGGGCTACTAGGATGATCCGAGGACTGGAAAACTTGTCTTATGAAAGGAGACTCAGGGAGCTTGGCTTGTTTAGCCTAACTAAAAGAAGGTTGAGGGGAGATAGGATTGCTCTCTCTAAATATATCAGAGGGATAAATACCAGAGAGGGAGAGGAATTATTTAAACTCAGTACCAATGTGGACACAAGAACAAATGGCTATAAACTGGCCACTAGGAAATTTAGATTAGAAATTAGACGAAGGTTTCTAACCATCAGAGGAGTGAAGTTTTGGAATAGCCTTCCGAGGGAAGTAGTGGGGGCAAAAGATCTATCTTGCTTTAAGATTAAACTCGATAAGTTTATGGAGGAGATGGTATGATGGGATAACATGGTTTTGGTAATTAAATATTCATGGTAAATAGGCCCAATGGCCTGTGATGGGTTTTTAGATGGGGTAAGATCCAAGTTACCCGGGAAAGAATTTTCTGTAGTATCTGGCTGATGAATCTTGCCCATATGCTCAGGGTTTAGCTGATCGCCATATTTGGGGTCGGGAAGGAATTTTCCTCCAGGGCAGATTGGAAGGCCCTGGAGGTTTTTCGCCTTCCTCTGTAGCATGGGGCACGGGTCACTTGCTGGAAGATTCTCTGCTCCTTGAGGTCTTCAAACTACAATTTGAGGACTTCAATAGCACAGATATAGGTGTGAGGTCTTTTTTAGGAGTGGTGGGTGAAATTCTCTGGCCTGCATTGTGCAGGAGGTCAGACTAGATGATCATAATGGTCCCTTCTGGCCTAAATATCTATGTATCTATGTATAACCCTGATATTCTATGATTCTATGATTCTTGTGTGCGTGCTGTGTGTCGTCCAGAGTCTTGTGTTCAGTTCACTGTGTGCTGAGTTTTGTGCCGTTCTGTGTGTCATGTTGAGTGGTTGTGGTGTCATGAGATGTGTTGTGTGTGATGCTGTGTGTCGCACACACAGACACAACACATCGCACATCACACGCACAACACGTCGTGTGTAGCACGTTGCACACATGTCGCACGCACACACACAGCACGTTGCACATCACACGCACAACATGTCACATGTAGCACACACACATACAAAACATTGCACGTCGCATTAACACACACAACACGTCGCCTGTCGCACGATGCACATCGCACCTAGCGCGGCCACATACAACACATCAAACATCGCACTCACAGCACGTAGCATGTTGAACGTCATACATACAGCACGTCGCACTTTACACACACAAAACGTTGCGTGTCGCACGCACAGCACGTCGCACGTCACACTCACAAACATGTCTCACACACACAACATGACACAAACCTTGTCACACAGACAGAAAACACTACACATGTCACACATACACAAACACACACAACACGACACACAACATGTCACATACACAGCACACAAAAAAGCACACAACACAAGCACACAACGTGACACATAACACATCACAGACACCAACACAGACACACACACACACACATACAACACGTCACATACACTCAACACAACACACACAGAATGCGACACACAACACGTGACACACACAACACATCACACAAAACGTCACACAAACACACACAAGACAACACACAACATGACACACACACACTACATCACACAAATATTTTCACACTTTTCAATCTGCCCCAATTTCATCAGGCCCTGGTAGTTCCTACGAGAAATGTGAAGGATGAGAAATTGTAACTCTTCCCTCTTCGTGGGAGCAACAGCTGGCTGGGGTTTTGGCTGCTCAGGCTTTTGTTCCCTGGTTTTACCCACTGTGGTTTCTTTTGCATGTTTTCTTTCATAACGTATTTGATGTACCTGTGTGTAAGTTTTTGCCCTAAGGCACACAGCTGTACAGGTTTTATCTACAATCTCTACAAGCTGAAGTTGCAGATGGAGGGGGCTCCCAGCAATGGCAGCCTTAAGGGGGTGGGCAGCTAGAAGCTGGGGGACTGGATCGGGACCCCCCAACACTGACTGCTCTCTCTGCCCTGCAGTTTTAGTCCCCCAAATTAGTCTGATTATCACAACAAAAGTTTTGTTTCTCCTGCTGCTAACAGCCCACCTTCATTGATTGGTCTCGTTAAGAGTTGCTATGGCAACCCCAATTTTCTCTTCTCTGTATCGATATATCTATATCTTCCTGCTGTATTTTCCACTGCATGCATCTGATGAAGTGGGCTTTAGCCCATGAAAGCTTATGCTCAGATAAATTGGTTCGTCTCTAAGGTGCCACAAGTCTTCCTCATTCGCTTTTCCTGACTGTGCTGGGGGCTCTGCCTGGCTCCAGCGCTCCGGTCCCTCAGCGACCAAGGCCACCTGGGAACCCTGATCGATTCCAGCTTCAAGGAGTGCTGAGATCCATCTGTCTCTTTCTGTGCCTCTGGCTCTCTCTAGGAATAGCCTCCTGACCCTGCCTCCTGTGATCAGTTATAGTTTGCGAGCCCCCCACCCTACCTCCATGGGTGTTTTTGGCTTCTCCATTCACTCTGCAGCAACGCTCCTTGTACCCAAGCTAAAGATCCCTGCAGCCCCAAAAATCCTCGGGGGTTTTCTCAGCAAGTGGGTTACTAGCAGAATGGTTGTGGGGTGAAGATGGGGATAGGGAGGTGCTGAACCTGGGGGTAGAGGAGGGTGGCAGATGAAGGTGTTGCTCAGCCCAGCCCGCTGAGTCCAAGGACATAAGAGGGGACCAGCATTAAATTGCTGTTCGATCCAGCCGACTGAGTCCCGGGACACATCAGGGGTCAGCTTGTGAGTGCTAATGACCCAGTCCTCTCTGACATGCTATGTTCGTGTGTGTGTGTGTGTGTGTGTGTGTGTGTGTGTGTGTGTGTCTGTTCATGTTCATCACATTTGGGGGCTGGAAGGCGTTCCTTTTGGGGAGTGTCACCCCCGCACACACCCCCACACACTCAGTGGTAGTACAAGGGTTCAAGCAGGCGTTCTTTTTGGGGAGACTAACCCCCATTGCGCTGACCAGGAGAAGGGGGAAGTGGGAGCCTGCAGCGCCATCTAGCGGCCAAAGGAGAAATCGCCGGCTTCTGGACCTGTGTGCGCCCTTGGTTCGGTTCACATCCAAAGCTGTGTCACGCCAGGTTGGGCAAACGGGGTTCTGCTGCCCGACATCATCCTCTGGAATGACTCAACCCGATGGGACACCTCCTGCGATACACTGCTCCGAGTGACGCTCTCAAACAGGTCCCCACAGCTCCCCAGCCACCCCCCACCGGGAGGCAGGTGTGAGAGGATTGTTCTCCCCAACTGACAGAGGGAGAAGCGAAGGCTGAGAAAGGCGAAGGGCCTTGTCTTCCATCACACAACCTGTCGGGATAGAGTTGGGAACAGGACCCGGGTGTCCTGACTTTCAAACGTACCATCAGTCTGGAGTTTCACTCACTGAATAAACGGACCTGGAATGAGCTACAGACCAACAACCGGTTTCAGAGGAACAGCCGTGTTAGTCTGTATTCGCAAAAAGAAAAGGAGGACTTGTGGCACCTTAGAGACTAACCAATTTATTTGAGCATGAGCTTTCGTGAGCTACAGCTCACTTCATCAGATGTTTACCGTGGAAACTGCAGCAGACTTTATATACACACCAACAACCATTCACATTGATTCTTCAGCAAGTGCTTTAGAAGAAGGAGAACACCAGCGAAAACCAGGAACGTCTCAGAGACAATCAGCAGCGAGAAGGAGAACAATTCACCAAGCAAATAATTGGTTCTGGCTCATTTGCTGGGCCTTGAACAAGAACAACTAAGTCCTGAATCTCCTCCCTGCCACGAGACCCCCTCCTCAGGCAATCAGCATGGAGACTCTGGCGGTGGGCTGAGGGTTCCCCAGATGGCCCAGGGATGGCTCAGGTCACCGGTGAGGATCACTCTCAGAGCACGCTTCCTGTCCCATCTCTTTGGGAGGCCTCCCACCATGAGGGCTACAGAGCAGCCCCCTCCTCACCAGTGGAGGGAGGGAAGCAGGAAAAGGGAAACCAAAAAAGACAAACCCCCACGACTTGAAGGGACAAAGGCCTAGCTGGGGGAAAATTGTCCCACCTTTACCTCCTGTTTTCCGTGTCGAGAATTTGGCCAGCACCGGGTGGATCAGGCTGCCTCGGTACCAAACCTCTCTGGGGCTCTTCCCTCCTCCACAGGGACGTCTGTCTTCTCGCTCAATGAGCAGTGGGAAAGGAGAAAACTCCAGAGAGGCTCCACCTCGCGCTCACATACGAGACCCTGAATTCTCTCTCAGTCCTCAAGGAGACACCTCAAGAAGGAGACTCCCTGCAGCAAAGCCCCGGGGGTCTCTGAGATCCCCCTGCCCTGCAGCCTGTCCTCCCTGGCCGTTGTCGTGGACTCTCTGTGAGGTCACCGCCTCCCAACCTCCTTTCACCAATCAGCTGAGTGCTGCAAAAGGCCCTTGTGATGTCACTGCCACCCCCACCCCTGCCCTGCAGGGCTCATGTCCTGCCCCGAGCCGGCTCCTGTGCGTGTTTGAGCTGCTCCCCCTGGGTCACCCCCACACACTCAGTGGTCGTGCAAGGGTTCACGCAGGCCACCCGTGGAACCATCAGAGGATGCTCAATGGGCCGCACTCGGTTTTGCAGAGATTTGGAGACTTGAAGGCCAGAAGAGACTCTTAGATCATCTCATCTGGCCCCCTACACATCACAGGCCTCCTGTATGGCGCAGTAGCGAGTTTTGGACCAAAGCAGACTCCAGAAAGGCATCTCATCAAGGGATGGAAGAAGCACCACTTCCCTTGGGAGTCTGGAGGAAATTGATGCTGTGGGGGGCAGGGAATTGACCCCAAGGCCACACTTGTGAGTCTGTATCATAACACACATGCACAACAGCACTGCACGAAGTATGTACACGTCAGCTTAACTCTGATGTTTCCTAACGTTTAAAGGCCTGGTCTCCAGGGTGTTCTTTGTGCTTACAGATCTATTTTGAGGAGAGATGCACTAATTTATTTCAGAGTGGGAGCCGTGTTAGTCTGTATCAGCAAGAACCCCCCAAAAACGAGGAGTAGTTCTGGCACCTTAGAGACTAACAAATGTATGTGGGCAAAAACTTTCATGGGCTAAAACCCACTTCATCGGATGCATCCACTGGTGTTCAGGTTCCTTCCCCACTCTGAACTCTAGGGTACAGATGTGGGGACCTGCATGAAAACCTCCTAAGCTTACTCTTACCAGCTTAGGATAAAACTTCCCCAAGGTACAAACTATTTTATCCTTTGCCCGGGCAGCCCCGAGGCCACGGTCCCCGCCCCGCCGAACCCTCCGCCCGTCCTCTCCCACTCGGACTGCCCGCCCCATCCGCCTGCCGGCCCCGCCGGGCTCTGCCCAGCGACCGGTGACGGCGCCGGGGCTCCGCGTTGCGATTGGCGGGATGCTCGGGGGCAGGAGCTGGCTCCGCCCCCCACGGAGTTCTCGGGTCCCGCGCCGAACCCGCCCCTCCTCTCCCGCTCGGACTTTCGCTTTCCCTCCGCCTGCCGGCCCCGCCGGGCACTGCCCAGCGACTGATGACGAAAAGGGTCTCCGCGTCGCGATTGGCGAGATGCCCCCTCCCCAGCCAATCCCTGCAGGCCGGAGGCTCCCGGGGCAGGAGCTGGCTCCGCCCCCCGCGGCGTTCTCGGGTCCCGGGGCCGCGTCCGTCCGCGCTGCGGGGGGTCCGGGCCTGGCGCTGGCGCTGCGCCTCCTGCTGCCGCTGCTGGGGGCTGCAGCCCTGCCGGGGGCCCGATCCCGTGAGTATCGGGGGGGGGGCAGGACGGGGGCAGCCGGGCTGGGGGGAGCTGGGTGCCGGGGGGGGGCGGTTCTGGGCTCTGCGTTCAGAGGTGTCGGGAGACCCCCCCGCGCCCCCCGGCACTGAGCGGTCGCTGACAGGGATCAGTGACGTTGCTATAGTGACCGGGGGTGGGTCCTGGCCCCCTTGTGCCCGGCGCTGCCGGGGGCTGCGGGGACAATGTGCCGTGGGGGGCGGAGCGCCCCTGACCCGAGCGGTGACCCCGGCGTCTCCCGCCGACCGCCCCCAGCCGGGGGGTGCGGCCCCGCTCGGACCGGCACCCATGGGTGCTGCACCCGCCGACCAGCCCCTCGCGGCCCCGTGCGGCTCCCGGACTGCGGGGCATCCCCGGGGCCAGGCGCTGCCCAGGCCGGGTCATTCTCAGGGCAGGGTGGGGCTGGGGTGACCAGAGGGCAAGTGTGAAAAATCTGGACTGGGGTTGGGGGGTAATAGGAGCCTATATAAGAAAAAGCCCCCAAATCGGGACTGTCCCTATAACATCGGGACATCGGGTCCCCCCGGGTGGGGCACAGACAGGATTCCTGTGTGCAGAGCGCAGGCTGATAGCTGGTGGCGGGAGTAAATTAACCACCCCCCCAGACAGATCAGCATTAAATGATGGGAAAGGGCTTCTTGGATCTTTGACCTTTAATGGCTCCCAGAAGGGTCTTCCTGCTGGGTTTATCCCCAGGGCCTGGGACTCCTGAGTGCTGCTTGTCCTTGGCTCCCTATGGCTAAGTTGTGTCTGCACCAGTCTAGTTGCACCCACAATCCGCAATGGCAACGGGTCTTATCTGTTGTGGAAGCAGGTCATTGGAGGTGTCATCCCAGGGAGGAGATGTCAGCCCCTTCTCTGTCTCTGGCGGTGTGTTGGCGCCGCAGGGCGGGGGGAGAGTTTGGAGCCCCTGGATCTGTGCGTTAGTCAGGTCTTCGTTTGGGCGTGAGCTCCCGTTGCAGAGCACGGAACAGCTGCTGCGTTTGTGCTGTTAGGATCTCCTGTAAGAACATAAGAACGGCCATACTGGGTCAGACCAAAGGTTCATCCAGCCCAGTATCCTGTCCTCCGACAGTGGCCAATGGCAGGTGCCCCAAAGGGAATGAACAGACAGGTTATCCTCAAGTGATCCATGCCCTGTCACCCAATCCCAGTTTCTGGCAAACAGAGGTTAGGGATACCATTCCTGCCCATCCTGGCTAATGGCCATTGACGGACCTATCTTCCATGAATCTATCTAGCTCCCTTTTGAAGCCCCTTATAGTCTTGGCCTTCACAACACCCTCTGGCAAGGAGTTCCGGAGGTTGACAGTGCGTTGCATGAAAAAATACTTCCTTGTGTTTGTTTTAAACCTGCTACCTATTAATTTCATTTGGTGGCTCCTTGTTCTTGTATTATGAGAAGGAGTAAATAACACTTCCTTATTTACTTTCTCTATTCCACTCATGATTTTATAGACCTCTATCATATTCCCCCCTTCGTCACCTCATTTCCAAGCTGAAAAGTCCCAGTCTTATTAATCTCTCCTCATACGGAAGCCATTGTATACTCCTAGTCATTTTTGTTGCCCTTTTCTGAACCTTTTCCAATTCCAAGGTATCTTTTTTTTGAGATGGGGCGACCACATCTGCCCGCAGTATTCAAGATGTGGACGTACCATGGATTTATATAGAGGTGATATGATATTTTCTGTCATATTATCGATCCCTTTCTGGATGATTCCCAACATTCTATTTTCTTTTTTGACAGCTGCTGCACATTGAGTGGATGTTTTCAGAGAACGCTCCACAATGACTCCAAGATCTCTTTCTTGAGTGGTAACAGCTAATTTAGACCCCATCATTATATATGAATAGTTAGGATTATGTTTTCCAGTGTGCATCACTTTGCATTTATCCACACTGAATTTCACCTCCCATTTTGTTGCCCAGTCACCCAGTTTTGTGAGATCCTTTTGTAGCTCTTCGCAGTCTGCCTGGGACGTAACTGCAGGATAAAGAGCTTCTGGATCTGTCATAAATATAAAGGGAAGGGTAAATATCTTTAAAATCCCTCCTGGCCAGAGGAAACACTCTTTCACCTGTTGGGGGGGAGGGAGAGCTCAGTGGTTTGAGCATTGGCCTGCTAAACCCAGGGTTGTGAGTTCAGTCCTTGAGGGGGCCATTTAGGGATCTGGGGCAAAAATTGGGGATTGGTCCTGCTTTGAGCAGGGGGTTGGACTAGATGACCTCCTGAGGTCCCTTCCAACCCTGATATTCTATGATTCTAAGAAGCTAGGATAACCTTGCTGGCACATGACCAATGAGGAGACAAGATACTTTCAAAAGCAGGAGGGAGGGAGAAACAAAGCCTCTCTGTCTGTGTGATGCTGTTGCCTGGGCCAGAACAGGAATGGAGTCTTAGAACTTAGTAAGTAATCTAGCTAGAGATGCGTTAGATTCTGATTCCTTTAAATGGCTGAGAAAATAAGCTGTGCTGAATGGAATGGATAATCCTGTTTTTGTGTCTTTTTGTAACTTAAGGTTTTGCCTAGAGGGATTCTCTATGTTTTGAATCTAATTACCCTGTAAGGTATTTACCATCCTGATTTTACAGAGGTGATTCTTTTTTTCTTCTATTAAAGTTTTTCTTTTAAGAGTCTGAATGCTTTTTCATTGTTCTTAAGATCCAAGGGTTTGGGTCTGTGTTCACCTATGCAAATTGGTGAGGATTTTTATTAAACCTTCCCCAGGAAAGGGGGTGCAGGGTTTGGGGAGGATTTTGGGGGGAAAGACGTTTCCAAATGGACTCTTTCCCAGTAATATAGCGGTTAGATGTTTGGTGGTGGCAGCCATAAAGTCCAAGGGCAAAAGGTAAAATAGTTTGTACCTTGGGGAAGTTTTAACCTAAGCTGGTAAAAGTAAGCTTAGGAGGTTTTCATGCAGGTCCCCACATCTGTACCCTAGAATTCAGAGTGGGGAAGGAACCTTGACATGATCCCAGTAGGGAGGGGTGAGGAGAGGGGAAGGCACATCCTGCTTTCCCTAGCGTGGACTTGAATCTTCCTTGTTCCCCAGGAAGCAGCAGCTGAGACCCTTGGGAACTCAGCAGCCCGTACTGAGCTGGGTGAGGCTGCGGGTTGCGTCTGGGGTTTGTTTGAAGTGGTTTAACGCTTATTGGTGCCCTTGTGTCACCTCAATGACAGGCTTGGTTTGACCTAAACAGGGTTAGGCCCCGGTGCAGCCTGGCCCTACGGGGTCATCAAATCATAGAAGATTAGGGTTGCAAGAGACCTCAGGAGGTCATCTAGTCCAACCCCCTGTTCAAAGCAGGACCAATCCCCAACTAAATCATCCCAGCCAGGGCTTTGTCAAGCCTGGCCTTAAAAATCTCTAAGGAAGGACATTCCACCACCTCCCTAGGTAACCCATTCCAGTGCTTCACCACCCTCCTAGTAAAATAGTGTTTCCTAATATCCAACCTAGACCTCCCTCACTGCAACTTGGGACCATTGTTCCTTGTTTTGTCATCTGCCACCACTGAGAATAGCCGAGCTCCATCCTCTTTGGAACCCCCCTTCTGGTAGTTGAAGGCCGCTATCAAATCCCCCCTCACTCTTCTGCAGACTAAATAAGCCCATTTCCCTCAGCATCTCCTCGTAAGTCATGTGCCCTAGCCCCCTAGTCATTTTTGTTGCCCTCCACCGGACTCTTTCCAATTTGTCCACATCCTTTCTGTAGGGGGCGGGGGACCAAAACTGGCCGCAATACTGCAGATGGGGCCTCACCAGTACCGAACAGAGGGGAATAATCTCTTACCTCGATCTGCTGGCAATGCTTCTACTAATAGAGCCCAACATACCGTTAGCCTTCTTGGCAACAAGGGCACACGGCTGACTTATCTCCAGCTTCTCATGCACTGTAATTCCCAGGTCCTTTTCTGCAGAACTGCTGCTTAGCTAGTCAGTCCCCAGCCTGTAGCGGTGCATGGGATTCTTCCGTCCTAAGTGCAGGACTCAGCACATGTCCTTGTTACACCTCATCAGATTTCTTTTGGCCCAATCCTCCAATTTGTTTAGGTCACTCTGGACCCTATCCCTATCATCCAGCATATCTACCTCTCCCCCTAGCTTAGTGTCATCCACAAACTTTCTGAGGGTGCAATCTATCCCATCCTCCAGATCATTAATGAAGATGTTGAATAAAACCAGCTCCAGGACTGACCCCTGGGGCACTCTGCTTGATACCGGCTGCCAGCTAGACATCGAGCCATTGATCACTGACAATCTAGCCAGTTCCTATCCACCTTATAGTCCATTCATCCAATCCATAATTTTTTAACTTGCTGGCAAGACTACTGTGGGAGACCGTATCAAAAGCTTTGCTAAAGTCAAGATAGATCAGGTGCACCACTTTCCCCATATCCAGAGAGCCAGTTCTCTCATCATAGAAGGCAATCAGGTTGGTCAGGCACGACTTGCCCTTGGTGAATCCATTTTGACTGTTCCTGATCAGCTTCCTCTCCTCCAAGTGCTTCAAAATGGATTCCTTGAGGATCTGCTCCATGATTTTTCCAAGGACTGAGGTGAGGCTGACCAGTCTGTAGTTCCCTGTATTCTCCTCCTTCCCTTTCTTAAAGATGGGCACTATATTTACCTTTTTCCAATCATCTGGCACCTCCCCCGATGACCACAAGTTTTCAAAGATAATGGCCAATGGCTCTGCAATCACATCAGGCAACTCCCTCAGCATTAGATCCGGCTCCGTGGACTTTTGCATGTCCAGCTTTTTAAAATAGTCCTTAACCTGTTCTTTTCACCACTGAGGGCTGCTTACCTCCTCCCCACACTGTGCTGCCCAGTGCAGCAGTCTGGGGGCTGACCTTGTCTGTGAAGACAGAGGCAAAAAAAGCATTGAGTACTTCAGCTTTTTCCTCATCGTCTGTCACTAGGTTGCCTCCCCCATTCAGTAAAGGTCCCTGACCAGCTGCTTGTTGCTAACATACCTGTAGAAGCCCTTCTTGTTCCCTTCACATCCCTTGCTAGCTGTAACTCCAGTTGTGCTTTGGCCTTCCTGATTACACCCCTGCATGCTTGAGAAGTATTGTTATACTCCTCCCTAATCATCTGTCCACGTTTCCACTTCTTGTAAGCTTCCTTTTTGTATTTAAGCTCACCAAAGATTTTCACTGTTAAGCCAAACTGGTCACCTGCCATATTTGCCATTCTTTCTGCACATGGGGATGGTTTGTTCCTCTGCCCTCAATAAGTCTTCTTCAGAATACAGCCAGTTCTCCTGGACTCCTTTCCCCCTCGTATTAGCATCCCAGGGGATCCTGCCCATCAGTTTCCTGAGGGAGTCAAAGTCTGCTTTTCTCAAGTCCAGGGTCTGTATTCTGCTGCTCTCTTTTCTTCCTTTTGTCAGAATCCTGAACTCAACCATCTCATGGTCACTGCTGCTCAGGTTGCCATCCACTTCTACTTCCCCTACCAATTCTTCCTTGTTGGTGAGCAGGGCCCCTAGTTGATTCCTCCAGCACTTGTACCAGGAAGTTGTCCTCAACACTCTCCAAAAACTTCCTGGATTGTCTGTGCATTGCTGTATTGCTCTCCCAGCAGAAGTCAGGGTAATTGAAGTCCCCCATTAGAAACGGGGCCTGTGATCTGGAAACTTCTTAGTTGTCCAAAGAAAGCCTCGTCTACCTCATCCTCCTGGTCTGGTGGTCGATAGCAGATGCCCACCACGACATCACCCTTGTTGCTCTGTTCTCTAAACTTAACCTCTAAAGACTCTCAACAGGCTTTCCGTTAGAGAATGGAAAGTTACAGCCAAGTCCATCTGGGTCTGTCCAGAACCCAGAACTTTCTCTTTTGTCCCAGTCCAGAAGCTTCTCCTCCCTCCAGCAGCCCATACTTAGCCTGAAGTGGCCCCTCCTTAGACTTTTGTTCTTGTTCCTGCCAAACATTGTCACCTGGCCTTGTCCTCAGCTCTTTGTTTTCCAGCTGGTCACAGCTGGCTGGCTTCCTGCAGAGGATGGGTCCTCCATGGTCATTAGTTGCTAGGTGCCAAATGTCCGGGCAGTTGTCTTCTGGGACCCCCCATCAGCTTGGGGCCCAGACCCCAACAGTGAGGCATCAGTCACACCTGGATTTCTGCGGAGCAATTAATCTTTTCCCCCACCTTGTTAACCTTGCAGCTCATAGGGGAAACTGAGGCACACACACTATTCATTATAAAACATGGGGAGATGTGGCTGATGGGTGATGCTGAGAGAGACCTGGTGATAGCTGATTCCCCTGGAGAAGGGGAATCCGCACCGGAGAGCTCAGAGAGCAGGGCCTGGTGAACCCATGTCCTGTGCATGGCCCTTTTGGAGAGTGGGAGAGCTGACCCAGGCCTGCTGGGTGAACACTGAGGGGAGGGTGAGGAGATGGGGAGCAGAAGGTCGTATGGGCCATCGCCTTGGAAGCTGAATTTACCGAAGATGAGTGTGGGAGGCTGGAAGGGAGAGCCAGTTGTGGGGATCAGAGAGGCAGTGTATAATTCCCCTGAGCAGTGTCTGACGTCAGTGGGACTCTCACCGGAGTGAAGGGATCAGGGGTTCAGTGTCTGCAGCACCAGGCCCTTTGTCTGGTAGCTGTTGCCCTTCCCGACCCCCTACTTTGGCCCTGATCCTGCCTGTGGATCTGTAAGGCACATTTTCTAATCCTTTCATCACTGTGGCTCTTCTGTCAATTTATCAACACCCTTTTTGAATTGTGGGCACTAGAACTGGACACAGGATTCCAACAGTCGTCAGACAAGTGCCAGATTTAGAGGTAAAATAACCACTGTGCTCCTCCTTCAGATTCCCCTTTTTATGCATCCCAGCTTTAGCTTTTTGGCCACAGCATGTGTTCATGTTCAGCTGATTATGCCCCATGACCCCCAAAATCTTTTTCAGAGTCACTGCTTCCGAGGACAGCATCCCCCATCATGTATGTGTGGCCTAAATCCCTTGTGCCTAGACGCACACATTTACATTCAGCCGTATTTAAAGGCATATTGTTTCTTTGCGCCCAGTTTGCTAAGTGATCTAGATCACTCTGAATCCGTGAACTGTCCTCTCCATTATTTACCACTCCCTACCACTCCCCCATTTTTATCTCATCTGCCAACTTTATCTGTGATGATTTTATGTCCTCTGCCAGGTTATTGATTAAAAAAAGGGGAAAATCTAATTCCTTCCTGCATCTAACACACTTTTCTCCTTTGCTGCTTGAAGCTTCCAGAATGCCTCAGATGCCATCTACATATTTTACTCTGTTTACACAGTTGTGTACTGCCCTGATGCTATCAAACAAGTCCATGATGCATTGGTTCCCTCCAAATCATGGGTATTTCAATCCCCAAAGTGACCACATATTCTGTACTAGAAAGCTTCAACCAACATAGACGGTGAGTAAATATCACTACCAAGAAGTTATAGCTGTTTCATGACTTCATTTACAACTGTGCAGCCCCACTGAAGACAGAATAGGGCCCCTTACTTCTCGCTCATGTGGTACTGAGGGTGGATGAAATAGAGAGACAAGGTGAGTGAGACAATATCTTCAATTAGATTATCACACCCACCTTGTCGCTCCAATATCTTGGACCAACATGGCTACAACAGCACTGCATAGAACGGTAGATGAAACAGACAGGCAATGATTTTATATCTATCTAGTTATGCAATGCAAAGCAATGACCCTCAAGCCTCCTTATTAATTTTCAACCGTTGACAGGTGGCTTGGTACCGACCAGAGACAACATATGGTAGCCCCTGCTCTGAGGAGCTTATGATCTAAAAGAGAGACACAGAGTTGACAGGATGTTTTGGGAAATCACAAGGAGGGAGTATCTTGTTGTGCAGGTGTTTTATTTTTTATCTCCTTCTCCTCCTCCCCAGGAAACAGAGGATGCTTTTCATCAGAGGCAGTTCCCTACAAATCTTGTGGCCTGGGTCACCATGTGTATAAACCCAGAACTTGTGTGCATATTTATTATCTAACAAGTCACTATCTAGACCAGGAAACCCCACTGGCAGCAAATTCCTCCTGCAGTTCACACATGCACACACAGAGACAGTTACCTTCATGAGCGGCACCTCACCTTGGTGACGTGCAAAACATCCATTTCCTCCTTATATTGCTCAAGGAGCCATGAGATCTCTTTAAATATCGGATTTTGCGGCTCCTTTCTGTGTAGCAGGAGGCTCATCATGGGACCAAGGGCTTTGATGATGGCCTGCTTGAGCTGCATAGATGAGACACAGAATTTATGTTCCTACGAATTCATTCAATAACTTCCAATAGGCACACCTTTTCTACTTCTAATGAGCGCAATTTCCCTTGTTCCACTGTTGGAACAGTCCTATCCCAATATTTCCTGGTAAA
Organism: Lepidochelys kempii; assembly: GCF_965140285.1. Classification (NCBI taxonomy): domain Eukaryota; kingdom Metazoa; phylum Chordata; order Testudines; family Cheloniidae; genus Lepidochelys; species Lepidochelys kempii. The sequence continues at coordinate 4,742,072 of NC_136407.1, forward strand.
GAACCAGGACTCGTAGGGTTGGTGTCAGGATTATATTCTAATGCACCTCACAAGTAGACCAGGTAAAATATTTCCCCAGATTAGTATGCATTCGAGGCCAACTCATCCCTGCTGTAACTCCACTGGGGCTGAATGGACTTACACCAGGAATTAATTTAGCCCACTATCCCAGGTTCATCTGCACATTAGGTGCACAAAACTAGAATCCATGTACACTGGGTACAGACAGAATTTCCATGATGTGGTGACATTATAAACGTATGGGTTTTCCATGTTTTACATGACAATCTGTTCCATCCAAAAGGACCTACCATTAAATGCCATCATCACAAAGAGTACCAGACGCACAGAATGTAACATCACAATTTCTGCTAAATGTTTAGAAAGCCAGCAATTCTCACCTCCAGCTCCTCACAGATCAGCCAATTGCTGGTCACATGACAATATAAGGGAAGAATTGTATTGCAGAATTGTGATTCACCCATTCTGGGGAATGGGCACTTTCCCCAGTTCGTAAAATATCCATTTACTGCCCTTGAGCATCTTTCCAGAACTGCACGGAAGGAGAGAAGACAGGCAATGTGAAAAGGACATAGTAGTAATGAGGAGAAGTTGCTTTCTAAGAGAAGACACCCAGGCCTATTGTTTACTCCAATTCCATGGCAGCTACTGCTCAGTGCAGGACTAGATCCTGAAATCCCATATCAATTTAGAGCTATTTCTCTTTCCCCCATTCCATTTCTTGTTTCTTAACAGGCTTTTTTCTTTGTACATCTCTCCATCTTTTTTCAATTACCATCATTTGAAGACTCGCGTCCTCTGCAGTTATTATTTATTCAACCCGAACGCTGTATGATTTCATCTTGAGTTACACTTTGTCTGAAAGATGTTTCGTGCCCCTAACTGCCATTGGCTTTCCTGGGATTTGAAGGTAGTGGGGAGCACTTTGCCCTAAAAGTAGGTGTATCTAGTGTCCTTGCTAAGACGAATTAGGGTCCAATCCTGTTCTCCATGAAGTGGATGGCAAAATTCCCATTTCCTTCAAGGGCACAGGATTAACCCCTTACTGAGCATCACCTGAAAAGCAAAGGAAAAGAGAAGTGGAGAAGAAGAGAAGACAGAGAATGAGGGTGAAAGGAGATGATGATGATGATGAAGAAGAAACTAAGGAGAGAGAATGGGTGGAGGAGTGGGAAACAGGGGATTTTTAAATGTACAGTAATGAAATCTGCTCCCTTCACCTCCTCCCCCAGGAGCCTCCTGGCAGAGGGGCAGCTTCAGCCTTTGTGTCTGTTTATTTTAAATGATATGCGTGAGTCATAAAGGGCCTGAACTTACAAATGCTCAGCACCTCCTGCAAAGTAAGGAGCACTCTCAACTTGACTGAGTGCCACGGGAGCCAAGGAACGCAGCAGCTGGTGCAATCCAGGGAAGGGAGCACAGTTCAGGGCCTGACAACACACTTAGAAACACCGGGGGGCAGGATGCTATGGGTTCCGAGGCCATTGGTGCTGCGTAAGCAGAGCAGAATGGCTTTAAAGCAGCCATTGAAAGTCAGTGGGGGGTTCACCCTGAAGAGGGGAATACTCCACAAGTGTACAGCTGTGCCCAGTGCCCAACTCACTCCCAGAGTAAGGGGAGAGAGCACTGGGGCGGGATGGGAAGTGGGGTGGAGAAGAGCTCCACTAGACCTGATCTTCCACTCATTCCCATCCTTAAGGAACTTCACTCAGGGGCATAAGTTAGAGCTTGCACCTCCGGCTGGATGGCTCATGGTCTGGAGGCCAGAACTAGCAACAGCAGTTAATCTTGTGTTTCTACACACACACTCAAACAGAGCTCTGTTTAGCGGTAACATTTTTAGGTAGAGAGACAATCCCCTGTCCTTAAATGAAAAACAATAACCTTGAAAGAAAAGAGGGAAGTGACCGTACCATAGGCGGATGACAGGTTGCCCAACGTAATGAAAATAAACTCTTCAGGCAGCTCCAGACGATACAGCAGCTCGCACATGACATCATTGAAATAGCAGCGTGCCAGAGTCACTAAGGTGTTGCTAGCTGCCACTTTTAGTTCATTTGTTGCTTCCTAAAAACAAAAACCAAAAGAGAGAGACTGAGGTGACTGAAGCCAGTTGCACTAGCCAGAGTTCTTTACATGAGTCAAGTCCTTATTTCTGTGCACAAGTTGTGAATGAACCAACCCAACTTTCTGAGGGTAGAGTCATTCGTCATAAATATTCCTCGAGTCACTTGGCTAAACAGTTTTCGGCCTTTGAGTTGCTTGCAAGCTGCTTCGTTAGCCTATTCACTGTCAGCTACTTGTGGTGGGTGACTGGTCACCATAGTCACATGATATTTCCCCTGCCCTTCCCTGAGGCGGTAAGTGAGACACAGACTGGGCAGCTTCAAGATATTCCGAGAGCTTTCCTGAAATAAACTGTCCCCAAAAAGGAGGCTGACTTCCTTTGGAACAAGAGAGGGATTTTTCAAGCAGGGGTTTTCCTGCTGGCAAACTATATTCTAAATCCAATGCTGCTTCTTTTGGAGATAGCTCAGATTCTGTCTGTCTTGGGGCTTTATACTGCCACTTATCACTACAGTATCAGAGTGCCTTCCACATAAAATCAGTATCAATAATGAAATCCCGAGTAGACTTCGGGAAAGACTTGCTCCTTAAGACACCATAGGCCTGTCTCTAGGTCTGAGATCATGTGTCTCAGGTCCTGATCCTGCAAAGCACTTAAGCACATGTGTAACTGTCAGCATGTGAGTTGTCCCATCTTATGCATGTGCACAAGTGCTGTCTAGGACCTGGGCTTTGGTCTGGAGGAAGGTGTGGACCTCTAACAGAAGAATACATTTTCATTTCAGTATATAGTTTATCCCCCAAAAAGAGAGTTTGAATGAGTTAAAGCTTTGGATCCTTTGACTGGTATCTCGGGAGAACTAACTTACCTGAGTCTCTCTCACGTGGTTGGAGGCTAGTGTTATTATTTTCTCCAGAAGCCTTCTCTCCAGGCCCTGGGTGTCCTGCTGTAAGACTTTCTCCAGGGCACAGTAAATGTCTACTCTGCTTTGCTGGGGACAAAACATAAAGGAGAAGAATTGGGAAAAGTTTTTCTTGATGAGCAGATAGTAATTTGGCTAATAAGCCCCTGCCCTAATTGGCGGCTTAATTGGTGTAAAACGTGCCCTGCCCTCCACACACACCGCATTCAGCAGAGCTTCAGAAGCAGCCGAGCAAGTGACATCGTTTAATCTTCCTGGAGAGACAAGAGCCAGAGGAAGCGCCCTTCACTGCCCCCTTCTCTAGTTTCATTTATTCAGCACAAACAATAAAAATGAGCACCTTGCCCTTGCTCTAGCTGCTCCAGGCAGAATTTGCGAATGTGGAATAGAAAATACCCAACTCCTGCAGTAAGTCCTCAGAAGCTCCCCGGGGCAATGAGCTCAGCCGTGAGGTCCACACGGACAGTAGCACGCGCGAAGGCGTCTTTTATGCAGCCCATCAGTGTAGAACTTCACAGATGATACTAACTATGGAGGAGTTGTAGGATCAGTTGGGACCGAGAAAAAATAAAGTGGGACACAGAGAAATGAAAAGCCTGAGGAGAGAACAAGATTCATTTCAGAAAACTGCAAACTAGCACTTCTGGAGAGGAGGTAAAAGTTACTGACATAGTGGGAGGGAGAAAAGTGGGAAGCAACAAGTGCCCTGGGGTGACAGTGGAAAACAAAGTCAACAGGTATATGCAAGGTGTGATGGCTACCACAAAGAGCCAGGTGGGTTGGGTCTTTTACACACAGGGCTCATGGCACAAAGCAGGAAGACAACAGTTCCTCTCTGTTCAGCTGAGCTGTGACTGCATCTGGAGGAGTGACTTTTCTAGCATCACATTCCCAGAGAGATCAACAAATGGGAAGTCATTCCTGGGAGAGCAAAAAAGAATGCAGGGGACTGGCAGAAGTGACTTCTGGATAGAGCCCTGCAACCTGACCCAAATCCTAGGGGACCGGACCACAGGCGTCCGGGTCAGGTTGGGTGAGAAAACAACTGGACCCTCTTGGGGTGGGGTCAGGTCGGCTCTCCTCCTTTAGCCCCTGGGATTGGCACAACCGTGACTGCGTGTTCCTGCCAGCCACCACCTCCTTCCTGCGCTGCCCGCGCTGTGGAGCGAGGGTGCCGAGGAGTCACAGCATCGCCCTCTCTCTCTGCAGCACAGACCCAGCACAGCAGGGGCCATGTCAGAGGATGGAGCCATTGCTGCTCACAGTGGCCGCTGCACCAGCCCCATGAGCAGGATGCAGAGGCAGGATCCGGTCTGGGGGGAAGGGTTGGGACCAGGATGGAAAATGATTCAGCCCCTCAGGGTGAGGTGAGTGGGCCGGGGGCCAGTTCAGGTTGGGCCGGAGCAGACCCCTACTTCTGCAGACAGACGGAAAGAGCTGTCTGTGTCCGATGCGGCCAAGGGATGACTCGGAGGGAGAGAGGATAATACCATACAACTACCTGGAGGGTGTGAACACCAAGGAGGGAGAGGAATTTTTTAGGATAATACATTTCGGTAAAAGTAGGAGTAACGGGAGTAAGCTAAAAAAGGACATTCAATTTAGACTTTGATAACAGGAAAAATGCCCCAACTGTGAGACAGGGCTATTAGGTTATGACATAGTCTTCCTAGGAAAGAGGCGGAAGTTCAGTCCTTAGGGGCTTTTCAAATTAGTTTGGCCAAAACAGTGGAAAATGGCTGCTGGGAATGCTCCTGCATTAGCAGCGAAATGGACTGGATGATCCAATAGGTCTTTTCCATCTCTGCCTCCTGTGAGTCTAGACATCTGTGTGACCTGCATTCCAAGGTCATAACCCACTTTGCAATGTTCAAAGCCAATCAGATCTCTGAATGGGAGAGGTTAGGGGTCAGACGGGGTCTGCATCAGATCTCTTGATTGGCTAAACGTTCCAGTGGTTCTGCTTTAAAAGGCATGCTTCTGCAAACTGCAATCATAACAGACAGCTCCGCTGGGGAGAAGTCCCTTCCATTCATTTTTAAATGTAAGGAGGATTTTTTAATTGAAAATTGTCACTGATAACTTATCAATACATAAGCACTACATAATTCAAGTAATTCATCAAATGAATTAACATAATTAATCACTCTCCTTACAGTGAGTATGATAACTCCCATTTTTTCATGTTCTGTGTGTATATAAATCTCCTCACTGTATTTTCCAGTGAATGCATCCAATGAAGTGAGCTGTAGCTCACGAAAGCTTATGCTCAAATAAATTGGTTAGTCTCTAAGGTGCCACAAGTCCTCCTTTTCTTTTTATAATTAATCAAGTAATTCAAATAATTAAAGGAGTCGGAGGCCAAGACAAGCAGTTCAGTTGGCCTCCTAGTACTTTAATGGAAACTAAAATGCCTTCTGTCTTGGCCCTTTATAGAGAAATGGACTTTGTCGGATGCAAGTGTTAATCAATGGAAAAAAGGGGTCTGAATATTCCTCCTGGGGGAATTCTGCACTACTGCACACGTGCATAATTAATGAGCCCCGCATAGTTTTATTTTTTGCACAGTAAAAAGCTTCTGCTGAAATGCTGCTGCCGTTCCATCTCTTGCCCACCAAAGGGTGCTGTGGCAATAGAACAAAGCAGCAACTCCCTATCAGCGAAGGAAGAGAGAGAGCCTGTCTTCTTCACAGCAGGCCAGGTCAGCAGACAGGGGCTATGGGGAGACAGACAGTGTGGGATGCTGGGGTGGGGTCAGTCAGGGGCTCATAAGGGCTAGTGGGGGAGGACAGACTGGGGCAGGGGCTGAATGGGAGTGGAGGCACAGAGTTAGAGGAGGAGGCAGGTTCAGGGCCCCATAGTGATGGGGGAGGAGGTGCAGAGCTACATAAGGACAGGGGGTGGTTGGCTGGGGGCACAGAGACACATGGGGACAGGGGGAGGGAGTACAGGGACACATTGTTAGAATATAGATGTTCAGGCCTGTCTGTAAAGGCCTATAATCTAAGCATTTAGGTGTATTCTTATCACTTGGCTAGTTATAGAGGTATAAAAGAAAGAATCAAAATCACTGTCTGCCAGTGTAAGGTCTTTCTCTTACTGTGACAGTCTGAGGCCCTGTGCTTAGGCTAAGGCCTTTGGCTAAGCAGCAGAGGCAGCCATAAGCTGGGAAGTGACAGGCCACCTCCTCACATTCCCAACTAGTCACATTGAAAGAAGGTGCTATTGGGCTGTTAGGAACACAGTCCTGTCCTGATAATGCCTATCGCCTCCAGAGAAAGGGAAGGGCCTAGAAGATGTAAAAGGAAACTTAGTTTGATAGCATCCTGTCTGGCAAGAAGTCACTTATCACTAGCTGGGATGTGAAATCCTCATTTCTGTGTTTGTTCTATCACTGTAGTCCCCATTTCCCCATTGTTTGTCTGTATAATCTCTGCCTGGTTCTGTGATTGTTTCTCTCTGCTGTATAATTAATTTTGCTGGGTGTAAACTAATTAAGGTGGTGGGATATAATTGGTTAAATAATCATGTTACAATATGTTAGGAATGGTGAGTTAAATTTCAGGAAAATGATTGGTTAAGGTATAGCTAAGCAGAACTCAAGTTTTACTATATAGTCTGCAGTCAATCAGGAAGTGAGGGGGTGGGTGTGTGGGTTGGGGAAATGGGAACAGGGAATGGGGGTGGGGAAACTGGAATCATGTTTGGCTAAGGGCAGGAATGGGAACAGGGACACAGGTATAAGGCTCTTTGGTGTCAGAGCTGGGAAGGGGGACACTAAGGAAGGAAACTGGAATCATGCTTGCTGGAAGTTCACCCAATAAACATCGAATTGTTTGCACCTTTGGACTTCAGGTATTGTTGCTCTCTGTTCATGCGAGAAGGACCAGGGAAGTAAGTGAGTGAAGGAATAAGCCCCCTAACACACATGGGGATGGGGGGAGTGGGTTTCTGAGTTGGGGTGGAGGGACACATGTGGACAGGGGGTGCAAGGACCCATGGCTGTGCAGGAACACATGGAGACAGGGGCAGATGTGTCTTACTGAATGGGAGAGGTTAGGGGTCAGACAGGGTCTGCATGGGGGAAGCTGCCTAACAATACCTCCCCACCCCTCCCAAAAAAACTGCTCCATACTTTTCCCACCCATACCCAGCAACGCTCTAAGTTCACACCCAGGCTCCTTCCCAGCAATTTACTTCCCTCTCCCTCAGCTCCTCCATTACCCTTGACTCTACCAAGCCTTTGCACTGCGCCTAAGGGGTGCAAGCAATATGGTTCTGTATTGAGTTTAAATGAATTATTACTCAGAGTTCTCTATTAACATGCATAGTAAGGAATTGGTTTGTCAAAAAACATTTCCTGAATCCTTTTTGTTTTCTGTATTCATACAGACATACTTGCTGACAGGTATTTTGAAATAAATAACCAAAAATAATTTTAACGGGTGTAATTATATTGTATTATTTTGACAAACAAAATATGCAGAATTTTGCAGAACATCTAAAATATTGTACACATCATTTTTATTTTTTGTTGCAGAATTCCCCGCGTAGAAAATAGATAGATAAGGGTCCCTTCAATGCTATAATCTCAATAATATGTCATCATAATAAAGGAGTGTTGGCTAGGATTTAGAGCAGGGAGTCAGTTCACTTGGGTTTTATTCACATTCTTTGACTAACTTGCTAAGTGGTGTTGAGCAAGTTACTTAATTCTCTGTGACACAAGTCATCCATAAATGAGGATAATGCTTCCCATTCTCACAAGGGTGCTATGAGTCTTAATTCATTAGTATTAGGGAAGTGCTTTGAGATTTTTGGACAAAGATGCTAAAGAAGGGCAAAGTATTATTAGAAGAGATTACTGCTAGTCCGATCGTATACTTTTACTGTCTACAGCGCATGTACTCCACTGTGTGTAAAAGGACAATGCTCTCTTTTTAGAGCATTATATCATCCTGATCTGTAAGAACAGCATTTTGCATGATGAATTTACGCCTGAGGACAGAAGGGCGAATACTGATTCTACTGATGGAGCACCAGGCCAAGTTCTACACTGAATTACCCCCGTGCAGTCCCCTGTACCCCCATGAAGTCAGGCAGAATTTGGTGTGGACACCCGGAAAGTGGATGTAATTTCATGAAACTGCCCTACCTCATCCTTTTGCAGTTTCTCGAGCAGAACTGTCAGAACGATAGTCAGCTTGGTCTCGGCTATAAAGGCAATCCTGAGGGCAATTTTGCCCTTATCTTGGTCATCCATATGTGCCAGGAGGGAAACAACCTCATTATAAACACCTGAAATTAAATAAAAGGAATCAGCTGGTCACCACTGATAGTAGAAATTGGTGCTGGCCTCTTTAATTCACTATCCAGTAAAGATTCTGCAGGAGCCCAAACACTGTGAGAAGTAGACCTGGGAATCCTGGAAATCCTCTTCCTTCCTCCTCATGACCTTCCTCCTCCTCACATTCGCACGGTCCAACTGATCTCCAGAGTTGTGGGTGGGAAGGAATTTCCCCTTGGTCGGATTGGCAGGGACCTTTGAGTGGGAGGATGGGGCACTGATCACCTGCTAGGATAATCTGAGTATATCTGACCTAATCAATTCTCGACCATGGCAAGGGCCTCAGGCATTGGTGAAACCTCAGTCTCTCCTGTCCTCTGCTGATGGCACACACCAGTTTTGTCTCCTAAAGACTGAAATGTTTTCATCCAAGACAAGTTTTGGGGTTCAGTGTAGGGTTGCTAGGTGAAATTTAGTGGCCTGTGAAATACAGTAAGTCAGACTAGATGATCTAATGGTCCCTTCTGGCCTTAAACTCTGGGAAACAATGAAATAGTTGGTGTATTACAAAAATGAGGATTTGATCTCCCATGTATCTCTTCGCTCTGGTCAGAAATTCTCCAGGAGACTTAATATTTCATAAGAAATCTGAAATGCCGTGTTTATCTGTCTCCATTGTAACAGCTTTCCAAGCATGAAGGAGGAACTAACAAGATTTCCCCTTCCCAGGAAAGACAGCTTGAGGTTAGGTGATTGCCCATCCGTTATGCAAATTGCATCCTTCAGTTGTAACACCCAGATGCAAACGGAATCAAAACTGTAACCTACACTGCCCATCCGTGTGGGATGAGGAGCACTAGTGTTGCTAAGAAATGTGACCCCATGCTTTGTTCTCTTGCATTTAAGATATTAGCAGAGTTTCATTTAGACAGCTAGAGGAGAAGTCCTTCTGCATTTTTTGTTCTAATTTCCCCTGTCTCTGATGGAGTTGGCTCCATGGATGCAGAAGACACAAAATGAGGACCCATAACAAACATAAAACAACTGGGAGAAAAGAAGGAAGACCTCCCCCATAACATTCCCTAGAAACTCAGATTCTCAAGAGAGTTTCCAAGTCCAGTGGCTGTAGGCCAACTCCTCAACTGGTGTAAATCAACACAGCTACAAGGAAGTCAATAAAGGGACACTGGTTTACAGCAGCTGAGGTTCTGCTCATACAAATGGAGAACATTACAGCTAATCTGTATGCCTATGCTTTCTAAATGTGTGTGTGTGAATATAGAATGGATATAGAGAATACAATGCTGACCCTTACCGCTGTCGGTTACCTCCCGTTCACTCACAAATTTATTCATGTTTTAATCTTTCCTCAAGACTTCCTCCAGTCCTTTCTCCAAAGAGCTCCAGTACTGATAGGCAGCTGGCCTCTCAGGCTGTCCTGTCCAGGATAGCCAGTTCAGATTATGCAAGCACTATTATGACATCCCTGTGACTGTGGCATAGCATATAAACTGCTGCTGGCCAGGTCGGTGCTCTGATGACATGGACAAGATCTTCAAAGTTATTTTGGCTCCTAACTTGCACTGAAATCAATAGATATGAGGAACCTAAATACGTTTCAATATCTGGGCCCATCCATGTACGCAGTCCAATAGGTGGCTAAATTTGCTCCAGTGTAGAATTTCTCATTCGCTCTAAATCATTTTGAATTTTGGTTCCGTCCCTCTCTCAGTTTGCCACACTTTCCAAGATTGGTTTTACTGGAATATTGGAAAATCTGGAATATTGGAAAATCTGCTCCTGGTTGAATTGATAGAAAATAAAAGCACCGAACAAAGAAAGAGAAGAAACTGGCCTTGGAGAATGCACAATGACACTTGAGTGTGGGTGGTTGGTTTCCTTTGCTTTTTAATTCGGTTGATTAAAAAGCTTGATGAAATCTTATTGGACTGTATTACGAATATTGATTTTGATATTGTTTTACAATGAATTGAAATTTATTCTTCATTTCCATGTCCCGCCAAACAAATCAACTAAATTATTTTTTGTTGTGTTTAATACAGTGTGGTGTCATATGTATGGCCATACGTAGAGCCCACACTTGATTTGGGAGATTATGTTGCCTTTAAAGCATTCAGAGTGATGACACTCTTTGCAGTATACCATGTGGAAAAAGAATTCCAATTACATGTGTCCTTTGCTATGTATAACTGACTTTGTGCCTTACCCTTTCTGAATTTGCCCTTACACGGACATGCTATTCTTTTGTACTCCTCCTTAGTAATTCGTCCATGTTTCCCCATTTTGTAGGATTTCTTTTTGATTTTCAGGTCATTACAAAACTTCTGATGGAGCCATTGGCCTCTTACTGTTCTTCCTCTCTTTCCTTTGCCTTGGCAGTTGTGCCTTTAATATTGTCTCCTGGAGAAACTGCCAGCTTTCCTGAACTCCTTTAGGCCTTCGACTTTTTCCCCAGGGGTCGCTACCTACCAGTTCTCTGAGGATGTTCAAGTCTGCTTTTGGCAGCCCTTCTCCTGTCATTCTCACTCCTTCGAATCATGAAATCTGTCCTTCCTGATCCCTTTCACCCAAATCACCTTCCACGTTCACATTCACCACCAGCTCCTCCCTGCTGGTCAGAATCACGTCTAAAATGGCTGTCCCCCCGCTGACTCCCTCCATTTTCTGAAACAAAGCATTGTCCCCAGTACATTCCAGGAACTTCTTGGGTAATTTGGGGTTTTACCATATTCCTTTTTCAGCAGCTGTCTGGGTAGGTAAAGTCCCCCATTACAATCAGGATTTGTGTTTTGCATATTTCTGTTGTTTGTTCTAGAAATGCCTCATCTCCCTCCTCTTCCTGATTTGGAGGTCTGTAATAGACCCCTACCAGGACCTCACCCCTCTTTTATCTTTACTCAGAGACTTTCAACTGGTCTGCTTCTCACCTCCTTCCGGACCTCAGAACAGGTTTACAATGCAATATGTCCTCTCTTTTTTCCTGCCTGTCCTTCCTCAACAAGCTATAGCCCTCTATACCAATAGTCCAGTCATGAGATTTATCCCATCAAGTATCCGTGATGCAGTTAAACTCAGTTAAGATTTATGTACTAAAACTCCCAGTTCTTACTGTTTATTCCCCATTATTATTCCTCCTTGCTTGTGTGTACAGACATCTAAGATGTTAAGCAGATGCCCCCATGGATTTTCCTCTTGTTTCTCCTATAATTCTACTGCAATTTTCCACATCTACTTCTCCCCACACAGCTAGTCCTCTATTAAGGCCACCTTTTTTTACCTGGTGGCTTTTTTCACCTGCCCCCTCTGAACTTAGTTTTAAGCTCTTCTCCTAAGGTTGGTGAGTCAGTGCATGAAGACGTTCTTCTCCTTCTTGGTCAGACGGACCCCATCTCTTCCCAGCAAACCTCCTTCCTGCAATAGCATCCCATGATAGAGGAAGTCAAACCCTCCCAGAGACCCATCTTCATAATCCTATTCTGTGGGCATGCCTACCATTGAGTGTGTATTGAGCAGAAAGAACACTCAGTGCAGGAGACAAGGGGACTGAGTTAAACTGCAGATGTCAGGTTCACATACTTCCATTTTCCGTGACTAATCGCTTAAGCTAGTGGGGATGGCCACGGTATAAAAATATTTCTGGAGATTAGCATGTGATTATTTGTATTGCAGTCCTGCCTCACAGTCCCAGTCACAAACCAGGATCCCATTGCACTAGGAACTGTACAAACAGAGAACAAGATGGTCCTTAACTGTCTTTAATTAACACATCTTAACAGCACAACAAACAGACAAGAGGATAATAAAGCAAGCAAAAAAGCCCCCTTTGACCAGGTACCAGCAGATAACTAATAGAGTGCTACCTATTTCGGGAACTTTCTTCCTCAGTCAGGGTCTGATGTGACTCAGCCCCTGTTCCATGCCATTAAGTGGGGACTCGTACATTTGCACAAGATGGAAAGTATACAGTGGCACACAGTTGAGGCCTACTCCATTTTTAGTGCATAAACAGCAGGCCACTCTGCAAGAAGCTAAGGGCATGGTCAGCACAGAGAGTTTGCCTGTCTCTGTGCTGGTGTTCTGCACCCCTCACTGTCTACACCTGGCTCCATAAAGTCGGGCCTTTCCAAAATGCAGCATCAGGAAGGAGCACAGGTAATTGTAATAATGCTTGCTCATTGCAGCTGTTAACATGCGGGCAAGGCATCCACATATAAGTCCACTACGGAAGGACCAGTGATGGGAAGAGTGTTCATGCATGTGACAAGTAACACCATGAACTATGTAATGCCACAGAACAAATTAAGATCAAGAACAGAACAACAGTATGTGTGGCAAAGCCATGACAAACACTGTGCAGGCATCAAGGAGCTCATAAATTAGCACATCATCCCAAACCCAAACACTGCCTCAACTTGTCTTAGAGCTTGGGCAACAGTAGACCGTCAAAAGGAGGAGGCCACAGCTTTACACCCGTGGTCACTGTGATGTTAACTGGCTGCATTTGACAAGAGCTGGATCATAGGTTGACTTTGAGTGTATTTACAGGGGGCAAGGTTTTCACAACACAAGCCTTGTGCACACACACAAATAGTGTTCTGCAGCAGTGCAAGCTGAGCTGCAGCAATGAGCAGCGGGATCCTGCTTGGGCTCGTAATTCATACACTTCTCTCACTAATGAGGAACAACAGATCAACCCATACTGAATGCAGCTTGACAATATACCATCACTTAAAACACATTACAGTCAGAGAGGATGATAAATATTCCATTTAGACACATTATGTACAAGGCCCAAAATGACTGAGGATGCAAGAAAACAAAGCTGGTAAATACAGAAAATGCATTTGTCATAAATATAAAGGGAAGGGTAAACCCCTTTAAAATCCCTCCTGGCCAGAGGAAAAATCCTCTCACCTGTAAAGGGTGAAGAAGCTAAAGGTAACCTCGTTGGCACCTGACCAAAATGACCAATGAGGAGACAAGATACTTTCAAAAGCTGGGAGGAGGGAGAAAAAACAAAGGGTCTGTCTGTATGCTGCTTGTGCTGGGAACAGAACAGGAATGGAGTCTCAGAACTTTTAGTAAGTAATCTAGCTAGGTATGTGTTAGATTATGATTTCTTTCAATGGCTGAGAAGGGAACTGTGCTGAATAGAATATAGAATGACTATTCTTGTCTGTGTGTCTTTTTTGTAACTTAAGGTTTTGCCTAGAGGGATTCTCTATGTTTTGAATCTAATTACCCTGTAAGGTATCTACCATCCTGATTTTACAGAGGTGATTCTTTTTACTTCTATTAAAAGTCTTCTTGTAAGAAAACTGAATGCTTTTTCATTGTTCTAAGATCCAAGGGTGTGGGTCTGTGGTCACGTATGCAAATTGGTGAGGATTTTACCAAACCTTCTTCAGGAAGTGCGGTGCAAGGGTTGGGAGGATTTTGGGGGGAAAGACGTGTCCAAACGACGTTTCCCAGTAAACCCAGTTAAAGTTTGGTGGTAGCAGTGGAAATTCCAAGGGCAAAGGGTAAAATTAATTTGTACCTTGGGGAAGTTTTAACCTAAGCTGGTAAAAGTAAGCAGAGGTTTTCATGCAGGTCCCCACATTTGTACCCTAGAGTTCAGAGTGGGGAAGGAACCTTGACAGCATTACTGAAAAAACAGCTGCAGATTGACTCCTGCTAGCAAGAAGCTTCTGTACAATGTACAGTAAGATATTGGGCTTAACCCAACGCAGGGCTAGGCTGAATTAAAGTCAGTCAAAGTTTTGTCTGAGTAGGGTATGAGGCCCAGCTCCTCAAAGGTCTTTAGACTCCTAACTTCCACTGAAATCAGTGGAAGCTAGGAGCCTAAATACCTACTGTAGAATTTGACCCAATAACAATAATAATAATTTGCATTTCTAGAGAGATTTTCTTCTTCAAAGCATTTTACACACATGTTTTCTAACTTTCTGCTTCAAATAAAAGCCATTCTTGACAGACAATTATATTTTTCCGTCACAGCACAGATCAATAGGCGAGTGAAGAGAACACAGTTTATTAATGGGATTTTAAGCAGGTTCTCTTATGGAAAAAAAATTAAAGATCCAGCACTCAAAAGATGACTCTGCTTAGCTGTGTGCCTTGTGGCTTAAAGCAGAATTCCAAGAACATTACTTCGCTTTTTGAAAGCATTTCTCAATTAATGACAACTCAAAATATCCGCTTCCACCTAGTGGTGTGGGTTTGCATAACATGTGTTGTTTGTATTCCCTGTTTTCGATATCTTTGCCTAAAAGATAAAATACATCAGAATCTACTGAGACAATTCACACTTCTGCACAAAGCCACAACAGCACTAAGAATGTATATATTTGTTAGCAAATAGGATCATTAGGGAGAAGGAAAAGGATAATCTCAGAAAGAGGCTCTCTCTTTCTCCTTCACTTTATTCTATATAGGTTTTTATACTGTTCTCACCAATGAAGTATCTGAGCAGCTTCCTCTAGTACATTAATAATATGACTCACATCTGTCATGGTAATATCTTTTATTGGACTAACTTCTGTTGGTGAAAGGACGGCACAGAGTTCTCCTTCAGGTCCTTGAATGGTTATTTCTTTCACCAACAGAAGTTGGTCCAACAGAAGATATTACCTCAGTTAGGGTGACCAGATGTCCTAATTTTATAGGGACAGTCCAGATATTTGGGGTTTAGGTGCCTATCAATCCCACCCCACCCCCATCACGATTTTTCATACTTACTATCTGGTCACCCTATCCCTCACCCACCTTGTCTCTCTAATGTCCTCGGAATGACATGGGAGTGTGTTCTCCTGTCACAGACTGTCCCCTGAGAAAGCTCTATCTACTGCACAGACAAGCCTCATCCTTAGAGTAGAAAACTTCATGGTGCCTGAGAAATAGGCCCTGTCAGCCACAACCCTAATCCCATTGATTTACCTGATATTTTAGATATACTGGGCCCTGGCCACTGAGCCCCTGGAAGAGAAGGACTGCGACCTGGAACCTGACTTGATGTGTTCACGTTGCAGAAGTATGTACAAAGTGTCTGAGGGCAAACAACACTTCAATGGTCACTGAATGAGGGGCCTGTGGAAAAAAATAGTACAGTTGTGCAATTAAAGACTGTGTCAAAATGCACGTGCACAGTACTCAGACTCCCTGAATCCTGGCATTTCCGAACTTTCCATTGCTCAGTTTTACAAACTTACTAATTGTTATTTTAATGCAGATTTTTATATATTTGTTGGGCGTCTAAAGATATAAAAATACAGACATCGATTCATATCATTGTCGTCCAAACATCCCCATTTCATTGTTTGTTTTGAAAGAAAAAAGTACAGGACTAGCTTCTGGCAATTTCTGTATTGAGCTGTAAAGAAAGATTTTTTTAAGGGTTTTGAACTGTTGAAACAGAGGTCCAGAGATTGTCTCACACAGGGAGGAGTGGGTGATGCAGTGCACACTTTCCCAAGCCAGCAGAATTGCTGGACCCCAAGAGATTCCCCCTCTATTCCTGAGTCAACCTTTGCCAGAAGCAAGCAGACAGAAGGACAAAAGTAGCTCTCCATTTTAATAAAGGCTCTTGTAACTTCCTGGGTAAACTGGTCCCTTCCATTCTTTAGCTGACTATTACTCAGGCTCTTTTCTTACTGGCAAACTTGAATTTTGATTTTTCTACGTCATGGCCAGTCTTTATCGTCTCTCTTGTAAACTTGAATATGCCAATCCCTGAGAGGACATACTTTCTTGTTTTTTCCTGGTTCGGCAATCATAGCTCTGGGGATTGAGCTCCCATTTAAGGTACTTTTAATGATGACCCCCAGGCCTTTATTTCATCTATCAGGATGTTCAAAGAGAGCAGCTACCCTTCACTGAACGCCGCTGCTCTGACTTTGGATTCCCTTGTAGAATGTGTGGGGCTGGGGTAGTTGTCTCAGCTGGATTCTTAATCCAGAGGGAAGACGCTCTCTCCTGTTCAATCAAGATCAGGAATGGCACATAGATTTGGGAGAAAAAGTACATTTTACTTTTACTCTATTTTCTTATTTCTCGAAAGGAACAGTACAACAAAGATAAAAACCCCATTGTGAATAATCAATATAGGTATTGATGTATCTTGTCTGAAATGGGACAGCTGCTCTTCTACTCTCGGGATGGATGCCATATCAATAGATAAGATAAAAAGACAGGCCTAACTGAGAGACTGAACCCATATTAGGGCCAAACTCTGTTCCTCGGTTACATGAGTACGTCGCTCCCCGACTAGGGCCCAAATCTGTGTAAAGAAGAGTAAATCTGGTCCCGAGGGAGTATCGAACAACTTCCAAACTGTTTAAGAAGGGTGTTTGAGTCTAAACTATAAAGACAGTTCCAAATATGGACCGCAGTTCAGGAAAGCAGCCTTATTCATCCGAGCATATGAATGATGCAAGAAAATTCTGAAAATGTGGATCTTAGATCATGGTCATAATTTAAAAAAATTAATTGACACAGCTGGACACCATTCACATTTGAAACATAAAGTAGCTTAAAACTGTCCTAGCTTGAAGTGGTTTGAAACTGCTTCAGGAAATGTGGTCCTCTTACAAGTGTAGATGTGAGGTTACATATATGGTAAAGCCATGTATACAGAATACATGCTGATTTTAATCCTACAAATTTCCTAAGCACTATACAGAATATCTAATTGCTTATTTTTAAATCCTAATCAGAGAAAAATTAAAATGATTTGTGCAAATAATTGAATTCTAAGGATTGTGTAACAACAAACACTCTTATTTTCTAGATCTACTGAGAGCTAGCTCTGAGAGAACAAAAAAGTATTTTCAGCGTTTATGGTTCTTTACTGAAGCAGGTCTATTCTTTATGTAAGAACAGAAAACAAAAGAATTCACAATATTGTTATCCACAATGTCTTGTGAGTTGTTTCCATTAGGAGGGGAAATGGATGATGGAGTCAGGTATTTTTTTGACACAATCCTGCTTATTTACAAAGAATGTACCCAAAGTTCTATTTCCTTAATGACAGCAGGAATAGTTTCTTGGCTCACAATTCCAAGCCTCTTTCTATCCAGCAGTCTACCCAAAAGCTCTCGCTCTCTCTCAACTTTTTCTGAGATCACAGTACAAATACTTCTCTGGGGCTCCTTTGTGCTTCTGCGGTGTCACACTCCCTCTCTTCCTCCCCCCGCCACGAACCCCATCCCCCTGCATTTGCATTCAGACCCTAGTGAAAGCCCCTTCCACTGTATGGCTCAACTTCTATTCCAGCTTCACTTGATGGTGACTTCTCTTAAGTCAGCCATCTATTCCACAAAAGAGCTTGATTGTTTTTAAATTGATCCTGAATAAAGGATAACTGGTATGCCCACCAGTTTAAATAAGGCTTCCCCTTTCCCCAGCATAACTACCTGTTTTCATGTTGTTTTTATAAATCTGTGTCTTGTACACGTCCGCAAAACCCACAGCATTCTTTTATTTTTACTAACCTGAAACATGATATTGAATGCATAATTTCAGTTACACCAATGTAAATCTGTGGTAATTCATTAGAATTATTCCATATTTATCCTGGTGGCAAAATATGTTAGCACGTCACTAGAGAAAACATGACACTTTTTGATAATTGTTATTGTTGCCGGCACGCAGTGCCGAGAGGCTAAACAACAGCTGGTGTTGGTTCGCTACCCGGTGTGCTACACCCAATAATCACAACCGGGTGGAGAAGCGGAAAAATTTATTTGCAGCTGCAAAAAGATCCAGGGAGAATAGAATATCAAATCCTGCACACAGAGCAGGAAGTTACACAGGCTTTTATACATCCTTTTTCCCAGCATACCCTAAGTATCCATATAGCCAGCCAATCCCGTTCCCAGCTAGTTCCCTTGTTCTCTGTATCATTTGTTAACCTATACATAAAGCTGCTTTATTCAGCATTGTTCTTCCATATCTGCCCTGTTCGGCCTTGTTTAGTTTCAGGCAGTCTGACTCTGCAACATATTGTTGCAGATCCTCAGCATAACTGCTGCGAGTGCCTCCAGGCGGGGGGGCAAGGACACTTGGGCCTACTACGCAGAGTTGCTGGGAGTGCCTCCAGGCGGGAGGGGGGGCCAAGGACACCTGGGCGTAGTGCGAGGGGGCTTCATCGACACTCGTGGTCTTCCATCCCCTCGAGTTACCTAGTGGCCATGCCCCAGGGTCCCCAACACTAGTGAAACAAAACTGCAGGAACTGAGGGGTGGGGTGTGTGTTTAGTGGCTTGGCAGCCCTGAGCCAATCCCCTGAGCCCTGAGGGCCGGCAGCGCTTGCAGGGCAAGGGCAGGGCTATCCTGCCCTCAAGCCTCTATCTTCATCCAGTGCCCTGCCGAGGCAGCCCCGGAGAGGGGAGCTCAGTCTCAGGGGCACATTCACCCCTTTGCTGTGGGACCCTGTCGGTGCCGCTCATCGTGCTGGCTTCTGGGACACAAGTGCCCACCCTGCAGGGCTGAGCCCCCCCGACAGCTGATTTCACACAAAGACCCTAGCACCCCTCATCGCAAGCAGCTCTTCAGAGATCCCGCTCCCAGTCCAAACCCTGCCAGGGCTGAACCAGCAGAGCGGGTACCTCCGGGGGCAGGTCTCATACCCAACCCAGGGTGACGTGCCGGGGGCAATGGCAGATTAGCCACTGAGCCTGTGCCCGGGGGTTGCCAGGCAGGCAGGGCAAGGAAAGCCCCCACATTCTGACCCCACTCCCTGGCGGAAGCCGTGGGGGGAGGGCCGGAGAAGCCCCGAGTGCCCCTTGAGCCCGCCCCGTGCTGCAGCCCCGGGGCTGGAAAACCTCTTGCTGCCTGCCCCGGCCTCAGCTTCTCCAATATGGGGGAAGCGAGGGTGGGGGGAGGCCGTCTGGAACAGGGGCAGGGCCTGGGGAAGGGGCAGAAAGGGGTGGGACCACGGGCAGGGCCACAGGCAGAATGGGGGCAGGACCACAGTTAGAAGGGGTGGGGAAGGGCCCCACACTTGTTCTGGCCCAGGGCCCCAGGAAACCTTAATCGGCCTCTGGCTGTGGGGTGGCCCATACAGGGCACTCAGTGCCCCCCTTCCCCGTTAAGGCAGGGCCCAGAGCAGACCCCAACCCTTTCAGCTCCCCTTAAAATCATAATGAGCTGCCTCTTTTGAGGCCCCAGGTTTGATCGTTGACGCCATTGGGCCTGTTGTGGGGACCAGGCCCTGGAGGCTAACACTGACATTTAAAGCACTCACATCCTCATCCCCTACAGGATTTGGCCGACCCCCACCGTGCCTCAGTGTTCTGTTAAATGGGCGCAGAGAAGGCAGAGGCCACCTCCCCGCTCCATCAGAGAGCGGCTGCTCTGCACAGGCCCTGGCACCAGCCACTGGTCTCTGCTACTCCTGCAGCACATGGCTGGGGGAGGCACCAAAGCCCTAGAGGGGGCCCCACAAAATCACCTCCTTCTCCCAAAATTCTCTCACCAGGGCAGCAGGGTGAATTTACCAAAGTAACTGTGATGCCCTTGGGGCCAGCACCTCAGACCAGGGGAGTCCAGGACATGGCCAGCCCCACTCTGCAGACTCGGGGCAGCTGGCCCCAAGCTCTCCTGGCTGGCTCCTGGTACCAGCTAGACTCAGGAGCTGTCACTGGAGTTTCCAGAGCTTGGGTATCTCGAAGGCCAGGCTGACGGTGCCCCTGTGGGGCCGAGGAACCACCAGCAGCTAGCCCAGCCAGGAGCAGTTGTGGGGAGGGCAGGGTGGCAGGGGGCAGAGATGCTGGCTTGGCCCAGCAATGGGATAAGGACATAGACCATCTGGCCATGGAGGCCCCATAACTGACTCCTCTGGGACCAGGTCCTTCCCGTGCAGAGCCTGGGGCTGGGACATGTGTGGGGAGGGGGGAAAGGGGGAGAGACAGGGCCTCTCGGCAAGGCAAGATTTGCCCTGCAGTTCTGGGGTTTGTCACCATACAGGGACATCCCTCAGTGGGTCCCTTGGTGACAGCCCCTGGTGGCTGCTCTTTGCCAGGCTCTCCTAGTGCTACAGTCATTGCTCTATTGCCCTCGCCTCCCATTGGGTCTGGCTGGGGTTTCCTGCTGGTCCTGAGGGAGCAGAGAGGAGAGGAGGGACGGGCCAGGCCTCTCCTCCCCAAGGGTAGTGTGGGCAGAACAGCTGGTCATGGCCCCTACACCATGGCATGGCTAGCTGTGCCTCAAGCAACCAAGCCCGTAAGGCCTGTCAACACCACAGTTCGGCTGGCATACATTGCCTTGCATTCACCTCGCTGTGCCCAGCTCTGCACTCAAATTTCTCTTTGGCCAATGTAATTGCTCCCTTACGGTGATGCAGTAAAACCACCTCTCCAGATGGCATTGGCCTACATCTACCCTAACCATCCTCCAGCAGCTTTCCCGCTATACCCCATTCCCTGCAACAGTGACCACAGTGGCCATGTTGTAAACTCCACGCAGCACCCCTCGCCCCATGAAGTGATTCCTGCACTGCAGGGAGCCTGGTCTGCTCCCCGGTGTTCCCTAAACCCAAAGCTCATGGTAACTTTACTCTCTGTGAGGCCGTTGTGACGTTGCACTCATATGCTTTATGAAAATATGCTCATGAACAGGAATATAACATGCCTGGAATATGCTTTATGCTAAATGCCCCATGTAACATATCATTAGAAAGCTTGCAATCTACTAAGTGTGTACTACTAGGGGCAGATTGGGGGCATCCCAGGTGCTGGGGGAGGAGGCCCGGGACCCCACTGGTGCTGGGGAGGGGGCTGCGGTGCGCAGCCTGGGAGTGGGACCCCTGCTGGTCCTGGGGGGTGGGCACAGTTCCCATTGGCCAGGAACCTCAGCCAATGGGAGCTGCGGGGGGTAGGGCCTGCAGGCACGGGCAGAGTGGTGTGGAGACACCCCCCCCCAACCCCTCTGCCACCTAGGAGCTGCAGGGCTATGCCGGTGGGAGCTGGGGAGCCCCCTATCCCGAGGTAAGCCGCCCCGCATCCCTCAACACCCTGACCCAGCCCCCTCCCACACTCCTGTCAAGGTTTCTTCCCCACTCTGAATTCTAGGGTACAGATGTGGGGACCTGCATGCAAACCTCCTAAGCTTACTTTTACCAGCTTAGGTTAAAACTTCCCCAAGGTACAAACTATTTTACCCTTTTGCCCCTGAACTTCCACTGCCACCACCAAACTTTATCTGGGTTCCTGAGAAAACGTAGTTTGGACACGTCTTTCCCCACCAAATCCTCCCAACCCTTGCACCCCACTTCCTGGGGAAGGTTTGGTAAAAATCCTCACCAATTTGCATAGGTGACCACAGACCCAAACCCTTGGATCTGAGAACAATGAAAAAGCATTCCGTTTTCTTACAAGAAGACTTTTAATAGAAGTAAAAAGAATCACCTCTGTAAAATCAGGATGGTAGATATCTTACAGGGTAATTAGATTCAAACATAGAGAATCCCTCTACGCAAAACCTTAAGTCACAAAAAAGACACACAGACAGGAATAGTCATTCTATTCAGCACAGTTCTTTTCTCAGCCATTTAAAGAAATCATAATCTAACACATACCGAGCTAGATTACTTACTAAGTTCTAAGACTCCATTCCTGTTCTGTCTCCGGCAAAAGCATCACACAGACAGACACAGACCCTTTGTTTTTCTCCCTCCTCCTAGCTTTTGAAAGTATCTTGTCTCCTCATTGGTCATTTTGGTCGGGTGCCAGTGAGGTTACCTTTAGCTTCTTAACCCTTTACAGGTGAGAGGATTTTTCCTCTGGCCAGGAGGGATTTTAAAGGGGTTTACCCTTCCCTTTATATTTATGACAACTTGCGACTGCGCCATACAGGAGGCCTGTGATGTGTAGGGGGGCCAGATGAGATGATCTAAGAGTCTCTTCTGGCCTTCAAGTCTCCAAATCTCTGCAAAACCGAGTGCGGCACATTGAGCATCCTCTGATGGTTCCACGTGTCGCCTGCGTGAGCCCTTGCACGACCACTGAGTGTGTGGGGGTGACCCAGGGGGAGCAGCTCAAACATGCACAGGAGCCGGCTCGGGGCAGGACATGAGCCCTGCAGGGCAGGGGTGGGGGTGGCAGTGACATCACAAGGGCCTTTTGCAGCACTCAGCTGATTGGTGAAAGGAGGTTGGGAGGCGGTGACCTCACAGAGAGTCCACGACAACGGCCAGGGAGGACAGGCTGCAGGGCAGGGGGATCTCAGAGACCCCCGGGGCTTTGCTGCAGGGAGTCTCCTTCTGGCGGTGTCTCCTTGCGGACTGAGAGAGAATTCAGGGTCTCGTATGTGAGCGCGAGGTGGAGCCTCTCTGGAGTTTTCTCCTTTCCCACTGCTCACTGAGCGAGAAGACAGACGTCCCTGTGGAGAAGGGAAGAGCCCCAGAGAGGTTTGGTACCGAGGCAGCCTGATCCGCCCGGTGCTGGCCAAATTCTCGGCACGGAAAACAGGAGGTTAAGGTGGGACAATTTTTCCCCAGCTTGGCCTTTGTGCCTTCGAATCCTTGTGGTTTGTCTTTTTTGGTTTCCCTTTTCCTGCTTCCCTCCCTCCACTGGCAAGGAGGGGGTACTCTGTAGCCCTCATGGTGGGAGGCCTCCCAAAGAGATGGGACAGGGAGCGTGCTCTGAGAGTGATCCTCACCGGTGACCTGAGCCACGCTGATTGGCTGAGCAGGGGGTCTCGTGGTAGGGAGGAGACTCAGGACTTTGTTGTTCTCGTTTAAGGCCCAGCAAATAAGCCAGAACCAATCATCTGCTTGGTGAATTGTTCTCCTTCTCGCTGCTGATTGTCTCTGAGCCGTTCCTGGTTCTCGCTGGTGTTCTCCTGCTTCTAAAACACTTGCTGAAGAATCAGTGTGAATGGTTGTTGGTCTGTAGCTCATTGCAGGTCCCTTTATTCTGATCCTTCAGTGTGTGAAACTCCAGACTGATGGTTCATTTGAAAGTCAGGACACCCGGGTCCTGTTCCCAACTCTATCCCGACACGTTGTGTGATGGAAGACAAGGCCCTTCGCCTTTCTCAGCCTTTGTTTCTCCCTCTGTCAGTTGGGGAGAACAATCCTCTCACACCTGCCTCCT
This sequence comes from Lepidochelys kempii, assembly GCF_965140285.1. Classification (NCBI taxonomy): domain Eukaryota; kingdom Metazoa; phylum Chordata; order Testudines; family Cheloniidae; genus Lepidochelys; species Lepidochelys kempii. The sequence continues at coordinate 4,765,485 of NC_136407.1, forward strand.
GTGGGAGGAGGCTGGGGAGCTGTGGGGACCTGTTTGAGAGCGTCACTCGGAGCAGTGTATCGCAGGAGGTGTCTCATCGGGTTGAGTCATTCCAGAGGATGATGTCGGGCAGCAGAACCCCATTTTCCCAACCTGGCGTGACACAGCTTTGCATGTGAACCGAACCAAGGGCGCACACAGGTCCAGAAGCCGGCGATTTCTCCTTTGGCCGCTAGATGGTGCTGCAGGCTCCCACTTCCCCCTTCTCCTGGTCAGCGCAATGCGGGTTAGTCTCCCCAAAAAGAACGCCCGTCTCGCTTTGAACGTTCCTTGATGTGCACCCTGTGGGCTGTCGGGATACGTGTCCAGAAGTTGCAGGGCTTGTTTCATGGTCTACACAATGACAACCTTTCTTCCTTTTTGGACGTGACGACCTTTTTGGTCAAGATCCTTGATTATTCAGGGACTTATCCCGGAAGACCAAAAGTATTTGGGACATAAGACTTGTCTGGAAGGGCGCACAGGGCTAAAGTGTTTTTGGCCATAGCAGGTGCCTTGTCGCAAGAATGACGTCCATCCCCCTTCAAAACGTGTTGTGTGTGTGATGTGTTGTGTGTCATGTTATGTGTGTTTGTCTGTGTGACGTGTTGTGTGTCATGTTGTGTGTGTGTGTGAGACGTGTTGTGTGTCGTGTTGTGCAACGTGTTGAGTATGTGTGTGTGTGGTGAGGTGTTTGTGGTGTCATGTGATGTGGTGTGTGTGACGTGGTGTGTGGGTGTGTGTGTGTGACATATTGTGTGTCATGTTGTGTGTGTCGTGTTGTGTGTGTGATGTGTTGTGTCGTGTTGTGTGTGTGCTTGTCCGACGTGCGACGTATTTTGTGTTTGATTCGCGATGTGCGATGCGCTGTGTGTGCGTGCGACGTGCGACATGTTGTGTGTCCAACATTCGACGTGTTGTGTGTGTGACATGCGACGCGCGATGTGTTGTGTGTGCAGGTGTGACGTGCAACGTGCGATGTGCCATGTGCGAAGTGTTTGTGCAGCTTGAGGCATGGGATGTGTTGTTTGTGTCCATGCAACGTGTGACATGCGATGTGTTGTATGTGTAACGTGTTGTATGTCATGTTGTGTGTGTTGTGTTTCATGTTATGTTTGTCGTATTGTATGTGTTCTGTGTCATGTTGTGTGTGAGAGAAACGTTTTTGTATATGTGTGACATGTTGTGTGTGTTTGATGTGATTTGTATCTTGTTGTGTGTCTCGTTGTGTGTTTTTGTGTGTGTGATGTGTTTCTGTGTGTGTGTCGTGCAATGTGTTGTATGTATCCGTGCAACATGCGACATATTGTGTGGGACATTAAGTGTGTTTCTGTGTGTGTCATGGTGTGTGTCGTGTTCTGTTTGTCATGTTATGTTTGTGTGTGAGACGGGTTGTGTGTCGTGTTTTGTGTGTGTGTGTCGTTTTGTGTGTGTGTGACGTGTGTCATTTTGTGTGTCATCTAGAGTTGTGTAGATTGTGTGTGTGGTATTGTGTTTGTAGTGTGATATGACATGGTGTGTGTTTGTGAGATGTGTTTTGTGTAGTGTTCTGTGTCCGTGACAAGTTCTGTGTCCGTGACAAGTTCTGTGTCGTGTGTGTTTGTGTCTGTCTGTGTGTCGTGTTGTCTGTCGTGTTGTGTGTATTTGTGTGTGTGTGACGTGTTGTGTGTGTCGTGTTATGTGTGTGTATGTGTGAGACGGGTTGTGTGTCTTGTGTGTGTGTGCATGAGACATTGTGTGTGTGATGTGTTGTGTGTGTGTTTGTGTGTGTGACAGGTTTTTGTGTGTGTCGTGTGGCGTGCAATGTGCGACATGTGTACATGAGTGTGTGTGACAATGTGCAACATGTTTTGTGGGACGTGTGATGTGTTTCTGTGTGTGTCGTGTTGTGTGTGTTTCTGTGTGAGTCGTTTTCTGTGTCATGTTGTGTGTGCCGTTATATGTGTGTGTGTGACGGGTTGTGTGTGTGTGTGTGTGATGTCTTGTGTGTGATGGTGTGTGTCGTCTAGAGTGTTGTGTGGATTGTGTGTGTGGTATTGTGTTTGTGGTGACATGTGACGTGGTGTGTGTGTGAGACGTGTTTTGTGTAGTGTGCGTGTGACATTGTGTGTCGTGTTTGTGTCTGTCTGTGTGATGTGTTTTGCCATGTTGTGTGCCATGTTGAGTGTGTGTGTGGTGTTGTGTTTTTGGTGTCATGTGATGTGTTGTGCGTGACGTGGTGTGTGTCATGTGTGTGTTTGTGTCTGTCTGTGTGACGTATTCTGTGTTGTGTGTGTGACATGTGTGTAGTGTTTTGTGTCTGTGTGACATGGCGTGTGTCGTGTTGTGTGGTGTGAGATGTGTTTTTGAGTGTGACGTGCGACGTGCTGTGCGTGCGTGCAACGGGCAGCGTGTTGTGTGTGTCCGTGCTATGTGCAATGTGCATCATGCGACATGCGATGTGTTGTGTATGTGCCTGTGACATGCGATGGTTTGTGTGTGATGTGCAACACGTGACATCTTGTGTGTGTTACATGCGACGTGTTGTGTGTCCGTGCTACACGCGACGTGTTGTGCATGACATACGACGTGCTGTGTGTGCACGTGTGACACGCGTGGGACATGTGTGAAGTGCGACTTGCTGGGAGTGACGTGACATGCGACGTGTTGTGTGTGCCACGTTCGACGTTTTGTGTGTATGTGTGCAACGTGCAACGTGTTGTGTGTGTGAGACGTGTGACGTGAGCTGTGTGGTGTGCGTGACTGTGACGTGCGACATGCAACATGCTGTGTGTGCATGCGAATTGTGATGTGCAGTGTACGACATACGTCGTGCGGCGTGTTGTGTGCGACATGTGACCTTTGTGTGTGAGGTGCGACGTGTGACATGTTCTGTGTGTGTGTCTGTGTGGTGTGTTGTGTGATCTGTTGCCTGTCATCTTGTGTGTGTTGTGTGCCATTTTGTGTGTCATATTAAGTGTGTGTGTGGTGTTGTGCGTGTGGTGTCATGTGACGTGTTTTGTGTGATGTGTGTGTAGTGTTTTCTGTCTGTGAGACGGGTTGTGTGTCATGTTTTGTGTGTGTGTGAGACGTGTTTGTGTGTCTGACGTGCGACGTGCTGTGTGCGCGACGTGCAATATGTTCTGTGGGTGTGACGTGCGAGGAGTTGTGGGTGCGAGATTCGACATTTTGTGTGTGACGTACGACGTGCTGTGTGCCCAGGCCCGTCCCCTCAGTTGCAGTCTCAAGTCTTCAGTGTCCTTCTTGCTGGCAGTGTCGGTGGGGGAAGGAGAAAGGCCAAGCGTGGGCCCCGGGTTTGGGTTTGGTTTTTGCCCCCTCAGCCCGTGTGCTTGGGAAGCCCCAGTCCAGGCATGTCTGCGGTGGGAATGGGGGCATTGCTCAATCTCCCAGCACGGTGCAGCAATTCCCTTGCTGCGGCCTCAGGCAGGGGAATCACTGAATGGGAGCTTCCTTGCTGGGCAACGGCTGTGGATGGGCTGTTTCACACCCCACCCGGGGGTTGCTGACCTTCCTTGCTGATATCTCCTAACCTTTCCCCGGATACATGGAAACCATGCCATGCAAGGTAACATCACAATTCAATTCAAGATGAGGAATATGGGGGTTACAGGGCACCTAGAGGAGTAGGATTTGATGTTTGCATTTTGCATAATGAAAGACAAGGGATAACCATGTATTAAATGGATTGATGTAGGATAGGATTTGACCATGTCTGCCAGCCACCCTTTCTGAGAGCAGGAAGGAACGGCCTCGTGGGCCATTGGTAAAGGAGCATCAGCCAGATTCTGAGGTCTGAGAAAAGGCCTCACAAATGTCCAGATGGTCAAGAAGACGTGAGAGACTTGGAAACAGCAGAAGACAATCAGAAAACATCCACCGTATCCGACGCTAAACATGTTAGCAGCATTGATGACCTCAGAGGCGAGGCAGGCACCCTGAATGCAAGACAAAGAAGATCTAAGGATGGGAAGCCAACAAAACCACCAAACAATAACAGCGGAAAACCCGGAGATTAATCCCACTTGAGGACTAACGATTACAGAATGACATTGCAAAATCCATAGACGAAAGTTGGAATTTACAAGTCTAAAGCTGGGGTGTTTTGCCATCAGACTCTGGGTTCAGTCCTGCAAAGCCTCAGAGCATGGGTTTGCGACCGACGGAGCTCAGCTCCTCGCTTGTGTTCAGTCTAACTGGCCGTTAGATTGACAAGAGCTACAGCAAACTGGTAACTGTAAGAACATCTGCAGGACGTGTGTGTGTGTGTGTGTGTGTGATGAAATGCGTATGCTAAGAGTTGTATTTTCAAGAAATGCAGCGTATTGCCTTTTCCCCTGAAAAGATCCCGTGTGCTTCTTCTAAGCATAAGACGCTCCCCCAAGGTGTAGAGTGTCACAAACACATCTCATGACTCTGCCCACAACAACTGGAACTAGGACATGAATGTGGAAGAAACAAGAAGAATTGTGTTAATGGTTTATTTACAGTAACTGGAAAGCAGGAAAGTAAAAGGAGCTGAGAAGGAGCTTTCATAACCACAGCGTAGGGCAAGGGGACCCAGAGATTTTGAGAACAGTTTTCATAATGGCACTAAAGTCACAGAAATGGCCAGGAAGTAACCCAGGGAATTAAGGAATTACCATCTCACTTGAAGAAAAGGAGTACTTGTGGCACTTTAGAGACTAGCAAATTTCTTTGAGCATAAGCTTTCGTGAGCTACAGCTCACTTCATTGGATGCATTCAGTGGAAAATACAGTGGGGAGATTTATATACAGAGAGATCACGAAACAATGGGTGTTACCATACACACAGTAACGAGAGTGATCACTTAAGGTGAGCTATTACCAGCAGGAGAATGGGGGGGGGGGAGCCTTTTGTAGTAATAATCAAGGTGGGCCATTTCCAGCAGTTGACAAGAAAGTCTGAGGAACAGTGGGGGGTGGGGGTGGGGGGGAATAAACATGGGGAAATAGTTTTACTTTGTGAAATGACCCATCCACTCCCAGCCTCTATTCAAGCCTTATTTAATTGTATCCAGTTTGCAAATTAATTCCAATTCAGCAGTCTCTGGTTGGAGTCTGTTTTTGAAGTTTTTTAGTTAAAGAATTGCAACTTTTAGGTCTTTAATCGAGTTACCAAAGAGATGGAAGTGTTCTCCAACTGGTTTTTGACTGTTATAATTCTTGACAACTGATTTGTGTCCATTGATTCTTTTATGTAGAGACTGTCTGGTTTGGCCAATGTACCTGGCAGAGGGGCATTGCTGGCACATGATGGCATATATCACATTGGTGGATGTGCAGGTGAATGAGCCTCTGATAGTGTGGCTGATGTAATTAGGCCCTATGATGGTGTCCCCTGAATAGATCTGTGGACACAGTTGGCAACGGGCTTTGTTGGAAGGATAGGTTCCTGGGTTAGTGTTTTTGTTGTGTGGTGCGTGGTTGCTGGTGAGTATTTGCTTCAGGTTGGAGGGCTGTCTGTAAGCAAGGGCTGGCCTGCCTCCCAAGATCTGTGAGAGTGATGGGTCGTCATTCAGGATAGGTTGTAGATCCTTGATGATGCGTTGGAGAGGTTTTAGTTGGGGGCTGAAGGTGATGGTTAGTGGCGTTCTGTTCCTTTCCTTGTTGGGCCTGTCCTGGAGTAGGTGACTTCTGGGTACTCTTCTGGCTCTGTCAATCTGTTTCTTCACTTCAGCAGGTGGGTAGTGTAGTTGTCAGAACGCTTGATAGAGATCCTGTAGGTGTTTGTCTGTGTCTGAGGGGTTGGAGCAAATGCGGTTGTATCGCAGAGCTCGGCTATAGACGATGGATCGTGTGGTGAGCCTCCAGCTTTCATCCAGAGCACTCCACACGATCCGTTGTCTACAGCCGAGGTCTATGGTACAACCACTTTTGCTCCAACCCCTCGGACAGAGACAAACACCTACAGAATCTCTATCAAGCGATCTTAAAACTACCTGCTGAAGGGAAGAATACCCAGAAGTCACCTACTCCAGCACAGGCCCAACAAAGAAAGGAACAGAACGCCACCAGCCATCAGCTTCAGCCCCCAACTAAAAGATCTCCAGGGAAGGATCAAGGATCTACAATCTATTCTGAAGGACGATCCCTCAATCTCACAGATCTTGGGAGACAGGCCAGTCCTCGCTGACAGACAGCCCCCCAACCTGAAGCAAATACTCGCCAGCAACCACACAACAAAAACACTAATCCAGGAATCTGTCCTTGCAACAAACCCATTGCCAACTCTGTCCACATATCTAGTGTAGGGACACCATCCTAGGACCTAATCACATCAGCCACACCATCAAATGTGCCCAAATATGTTTGTTAGTCTCTAAGGTGCCAGAACTACTCCTCGTTTTGTTTTTGTTTTTTGCTGATACAGACTAACACGGCTCCCACTCTGAACTAAATGATTGCATCTCTCCCCAAAATCGATGTAGAAGCACAAAGAACACCCTGGAGACCAGGCCTTTAAACGTTAGGAAACATCAGAGTTAAGGTGACGTGTACATACTTTGCGCAGTGCTGTTGTGCATGTGTGTTATGATACAGACTCACAAGTGTGGCCTTGGGGTCAATTCCCTGCCCCCCACAGCATCCCTGCCCCCCACAGACTCCCAAGGGAAGCGGTGCTTCCTCCATCCCTTGATGAGATGCCTTTCTGGAGTCTGCTTTGGTCCAAAACTCACGACTGCGCCATACAGGAGGCCTGTGATATGTAGGGGGCCAGATGAGATGATCTAAGAGTCTCTTCTGGCCTTCACGTCTCCAAATCTCTGCAAAACCGAGTGCGGCCCATTGAGCATCCTCTGATGGTTCCACGTGTGGCCTGCGTGAACCCTTGCACGACCACTGAGTGTGTGGGGGTGACCCAGGGGGAGCAGCTCAAACACGCACAGGAGCCGGCTCGGGGCAGGACATGAGCCCTGCAGGGCAGGGGTGGGGGTGGCAGTGACATCACAAGGGCCTTTTGCAGCACTCAGCTGATTGGTGAAAGGAGGTTGGGAGGCGGTGACCTCACAGAGAGTCCACGACAACGGCCAGGGAGGACAGGCTGCAGGGCAGGGGGATCTCAGAGACCCCCGGGGCTTTGCTGCAGGGAGTCTCCTTCTTGAGGTGTCTCCTTGAGGACTGAGAGAGAATTCAGGGTCTCGTTTGTGAGCGCGAGGTGGAGCCTCTCTGGAGTTTTCTCCTTTCCCACTGCTCACTGAGCGAGAAGACAGACGTCCCTGTGGAGAAGGGAAGAGCCCCAGAGAGGTTTGGTACCGAGGCAGCCTGATCCGCCCGGTGCTGGCCAAATTCTCGGCATGGAAAACAGGAGGTTAAGGTGGGACAATTTTCCCCCAGCTAGGCCTTTGTCCCTTCGAGTCCTTGGGGTTTGTCTTTTTTGGTTTCTCTTTTCCTGCTTCCCTCCCTCCACTGGCGAGGAGGGGGCTGCTCTGTAGCCCTCATGGTGGGAGGCCTCCCAAAGAGATGGGACAGGAAGCGTGCTCTGAGAGTGATCCTCACCGGTGACCTGAGCCATCCCTGGGCCATCTGGGGAACCCTCAGGCCACCGCCAGAGTCTCCCCGCTGATTGGCTGAGCAGGGGGTCTAGTGGCAGGGAAGAGATTCAGGACTTTGTTGTTCTCGTTTAAGGCCCAGCAAATAAGCCAGAACCAATCATCTGCTTGGTGAATTGTTCTCCCTCTCGCTGCTGATTATCTCTGAGCCATCCCTGGTTCTCGCTGGTGTTCTCGTGCTTCTAAAACACTTGCTGAAGAATCAGTGTGAATGGTTGTTGGTCTGTAGCTCATTGCAGGTGACTTTATTCTGATCATTCAGTGTGTGAAACTCCAGACTGATGGTTCATTTGAAAGTCAGGACACCCGGGTCCTGTTCCCAACTCTATCCCGACACGTTGTGTGATGGAAGACAAGGCCCTTCGCCTTTCTCAGCCTTCGTTTCTCTCTCTGTCAGCTGGGGAGAACAATCCTCTCACACCTGCCTCCCGGTGGGGGGCGGCCGGGGAGCTGTGGGGACCTGTTTGAGAGTGTCACTCGGAGCAGTGTATCGTAGGAGGTGTCCTATTGGGTTGAGTCATTCCAGAGGATGATGTCGTGCAGCAGAACCCCATTTTCCCAACCTGGCGTGACACAGCTTTGCATGTGAACCGAACCAACCATGCACACAGGTCCAGAAGCCGGCGATTTCTCCTTTGGCCGCTAGATGGTGCTGCAGGCTCCCACTTCCCCCTTCTCCTGGTCAGCGCAATGGGGGTTAGTCTCCCCAAAAAGAACGCCCATCTCGCTTTGAACGTTCCTTGATGTGCACCCTGTGGACTGTCATAAATGGAAAGGGAAGTCTAACCACCTTGAAATCCCTCCTGGCCAGAGGAAAAACCCTTTCACCTCTTAAGGTTAAGAAGCTAAGATAACCTCGCTGGCCCCTGACCCAGATGATCAATGAGGATACAAGATACTTTCAAAGCTGGAGGGGGCGTAAAACAAAGGGTTCTCTCTGTCTGTGTGTTGTCTTTTGCTGGGACCAGAGCAGGAACACAGGTCAGAAGTCCTCTAAAGGGTTAATAAGCAATCTAGTTAGATATGCGTTCAATTCTGTTTTGTTGAAATGGCTGATAAAATAAGTTGTGCTGAATGGAATGTATATTCCTGATTTTTGTGTCTTTTTGTTACTTAAGGTTTAGCCTAGAGGGATTTTCTATGTTTTGAATCTGATTACCCTGTAAGGTATCTACCATCCTGATTTTACAGAGGTGATTCTTTTACTTTTTCTTTCATTAAAATTCTTCTTTTAAGAACCTGATTGCTTTTTCATTGTTCTTAAGATCCAAGGGTGTGGGTCTGTGTTCACCTATGCAAATTGGTGAGCATTTTTATCAAGCCTTCCCCAGGAAAGGGGGTGTAGAGCTTGGGGGGGTTTGGTTGGGAAAGACGTTTCCAAGCGGGCTCTTTCCCTGTTATATTTGTTCGACGCTTGGTGGTGGCAGCAATAAAGTCCAGGGACAAAAGGTAAAATAGTTTGTACCTTGGGAAAGTTTTAACCTGAGCTGGTAAAAATAAGCTTAGCGTTTTTTTCATGCAGGACCCTACATCTGTACCCTAGAGTTCAGAGTGGGGAAGGAACCTTGACATGGACTATCGGGATATGTTTCAAAAAGTTGCAGGGCTTGTTTCATGGTCTACACAACGACAATCTTTCTTCCTTTTAAGAAGTGATGACATTTTTGGTCAAGATCCTTGATTATTCAGGGACATATCCCAGAAGTCCCAAAGTATTTGGGACATAAGACTTGTCTGGAAGGGTGCAGAGGGCTAAAGTGTTTTTGGCCATAGCAGGTTACTTGTCCCAAGAATGACGTCCATCCCCCTTCAATTCAAGCCCCAAATGAGCTGTTACTAGAATTGCCCGTTTTGGGAGCTGCAGGGATCTTTAGCTTAGGTATAAGAAGCTTTGCTGCAGAGTGAATGGAGAAGCCAAAAACACCCATGGAGGTGGGGTGGCGGGGAGAGCAATCAGCTTAAGCATGAAAGTTATTTATTCCCAGGTAGTAACCTTACCAGGGGAGCCAAACGAAAAAACCGTTCCAAGATTAAATGTAACTTAAATTTGATGACAAAATTAGGGCTAGCAAACTATAACTGATCACAAAAGGCAGGGTCAGGAGGCTATACATAGAGAGAGACAGAGGCACAGAAAGAGACAGATGGATCTCAGCACTCCTTGAAGCTGGAATTGATCAGGGTTCCCAGGTGGCCTTGGTAGCTGAGGGACCGAAGCGCTGGAGCCAGGCAGAGCCCCCAGCACAATCAGTCAGGAAAAGCGAATGAGGAGGACTTGTGGCACCTTAGAAACTAACCAATTTATCTGAGCATAAACTTTCGTGAGCTAAAGCCCACTTCATCAGATGCATGCAGGGGAAAATACAGCAGGAAGAGATGTATATAGATATATCGATAGAGAGAGGACGAGAAAATGGGGGTTGCCCTACCACCTCTTAACGAGACCAATCGATGAAGGTGGGCTGTTAGCAGCAGGAGAAACAAAACTTTTGCTGGAATCATCAGGCTAATCTGGAGGGACTAAAACTGCAGGGCAGAGAGACCAGTAAGTGTTAGGGGGTCCCGATCCAGTCCCCCAGCTTCTGGCTGCCCCGCCCCCCTTCATCCCCCGCCTTAAGACAGCCATTGCTGGGAGCCCCCTCCAACCATAACTTCAACTTGTAAAGATTGTAGATAAAACCTGTACAGCTGTGTGCCTTAGGGCAAAAAGTTACACACAGGTACATCAAATACATTATGAAAGAAAACATGCAAAAGAAACCACAGTGGGTAAAACCAGGGAACAAAAGCCTGAGCAGCCAAAACCCAGCCAGCTGTTGCTCCCACGAAGAGGGAACTGTTCCAATATCTCGTCCTTCACATTTCTCCTAGGAACTACCAGGGGCCGATTGAAAAGTGTGAAAATATTTTTTCAAAGAAAAAACATCCACAACTTGATTCCATTTTATTGACGGCATCATTGTTCGTACTGGCCTGGCTTGCCTTCTCTGGCAGAAGAGAGGCCGACAGACGCGGATGGGGACCACCAGCTGTGCCCCCACAAGACTGGGCTCTGGGCCAGATATCTCCAGATATCTGAGACCCACATCCTTCCCCAGATCAACCGCCTTCAAAGTGGACCAGACCCACATCCCTCCCCAGAATGACCATCCGTGACCTGGACAGCGCCCCCAGCTCAGCCAGGAAGGAGAACTCTTGAAACTTTCTTTGGCTTTTCATCTCCCTGTTCTTCCCCTCATTGTTGGGGGCTGAAAATACCTGGCCGTGGGAAGCGAAGAGGCAGGCCCTGGATTCTACCTCTCGGGAGCCCACAGCTCACCCCCAGAGGGTCGCCGACGGTCTGGTGAGACGCTAGAAGGGCCATTTGCAAGTGGTTCAATTTTCCAGCTCGATTTGGCTGTTGGTTTCTGGCCCAAAATGCGGAGGCCTGACAGCGTCAGCACTGGGCAAATGTGGCTCGTTGCTGGAAGAGTCTGATTCTCCCGTCGTCTTCTCCCTCCCGAGGGCTCCTCCGCGTCTCTCAGCAGCTCCTGGGGTCCCCAGCCGCTGTCCCCCCAGCCCGGTGGCAGACTGACGGCAGGGCAAGAAAGCGGACGCCGAACCCTCTTTGCTGTTGGCCTCCGGGACATCGCAATCAGCTTGTGCAGAAACACACACAGACCCCACCCGGAGCACATCGCACGTCACACACACAACACGTCCTGCGTCGCACATCACACACACAAAACATTGCACGTCACACATACACAACACGCCTCACGTTGCACGTTGCATGTTGCACGTCGCACACGCAAACAGAAGACATCGCACCCCACACTTCACATGTGCGTCTTCTTGTTTGCCGTGTTGAGTGTGTGTGTGATGTTGTGTTTGTGGTGTCATGTGACATGGGGTGTTTGTGTGTGTGTGTGAGATGTGTTTTGCGTAGTGTTGGCTGTGTTGTGTTGTGTGTCATGTTGTATGTGTTTGTGCCTATCTGTGTGATGTGTTGTATGTTGTGTTGTGTGTTTGTGTGTGTGGTGTGTTTGTGGTGTCATGTGGCATGTGGTGTGTGTGTGTGAAATGTTGTATGTCATGTTGTGTGTGTTTGTGTCTTTGTGACGTGTTGTGTGTGTTTGATCTGTTGTGTTTCATGTTGTGCGTGTGTCAGAGACCTGTTTGTGTGTGTGTGATGTGTTGTGTTTGTGACACATTGTGTGTTTGTTTGTGCAACGTGTGACATGGTGTGTGTGCGATGTGTGACATGCAACATGTGTGTGCAACATGCAACGTTTTTGTGTGTAACGTGCGACACACGACGTGTTGTGTGTTCAAAGTGTGGCGTGCAATGCGCGATGTGTGCCGTGCTGAGTGTGCGCGGGACGTGCGATGTATTGTGTGTCCAACATTCGACGTGTTGTGTGTGTGACGTGCGATGCGCGATGTGTTGTGTTTGCAGGTGTGACGTGCAACATGTGACGTGTGATGTGTTGTGTGTGTGTCCGTACGATGTGCGACGTGCAATGTGTTGTATGTGTGACCGTTTGTGTGTCATGTTGTGTGTTACATGTTGTGTTGTGTGTGTCCGTGTGTCTGTGTGAGAAGGGTTCTGTGTCATCTTGTGTGTGTGTGAGAGAGGTGTTTGTGTGTGTGATGTGTTGTGTGTCATGTGTGTCATGTGTGTGTTTGTGTTTGACGTGTTTCTGTGTGTGTGTCATGCGAGTTGCATACATGTGTGCATCCGATGTGTTCTGTGTATCCTTGCAATGTGCGACGTGTTGTGTGGGACATGTGATTTGTTTCTGTGTGTGTCGTGTTGTGTGTATAATGTTGTGTTATGTGTGTGTGAGAGACGGGTTGTGTGTCGTGTTGTGTGTGTGAAATGTTTTTGTGTGTATTTGTCTCATGTTGTGTGTGTCGTGTTGTGTGTGTGTGTGTGATGGGTTGTGTGTCATGTGTGTGTTTTGTGTGGTCTAGAGAGTTGTATGGATTGTGTGTGGTTGTGTGTTTGTGGTGACATGTGACGTGGTGTGTGGGTGTGGGTGTGTGAGACGTGTGTTGTATAGTGTTGTGTGTGTGTGTGTGACATACTGTGTGTGTGTCATTGTGGTGTGGTGTGTGTGTGTGTGTGATGTGTTGTGTGTGATGTGTGCTTGTGTTGTATTGTGGGCCGTTTTGTGTCATGTTCAGTGTGTGTATGGTGTTGTGTGTGTGGTGTCATGTTATGTGTTTTGTGTGAAGCGTGTGTCATGTTGTGTGTCGCCTTGTGTGTGTTGGTGTGTGTGTGACGTGTTGTGTGTGTGACACGTGTTGTGTGACACGTTCTGTGTGTGTGACATGTTG